>NC_136067.1:11853189-12478814 GCF_964261635.1 Lissotriton helveticus | reverse complement strand
GAATACCAAAATGAGAAAGTGCCTTCTGTGAATGCCAAAATGAGAAAGTGCCTTCTGTCAATACCGAAATGAGAAAGTGCCTTCTGTGAATACCGAAATGAGAAAGTGCCTTCTGTGAATACCAAAATGAGTAAGTGCCTTCTGTGAATACCAAAATGGTAGTAAGTGCCTTCTGTGAATACCAAAATGAGTAAGTGCCTTCTGTGAATACCGGCATCAGTAAGTGCCTTCTGTGAATACCAAAATGAGTAAGTGCCTTCTGTGAATACGAAAATGAGTAAGTGCCTTCTGTGAATACCAAAATGAGAAAGTGCCTTCTGTGAATACCGACATGAGTAAGTGCCTTCTGTGAATACCAAAATGAGTAAGCGCCTTCTGTGAATACCGAAATGAGTAAGTGCCTTCTGTGAATACCGACATGAGTAAGTGCCTTCTGTGAATACCAAAATAAGTAAGCGCCTTCTGTGAATACCGAAATGAGTAAGTGCCTTCTGTGAATACCAAAATGAGAAAGTGCCTTCTGTGAATACCAAAATGAGAAAGTGCCTTCTGTCAATACCGAAATGAGAAAGTGCCTTCTGTGAATACCGAAATGAGAAAGTGCCTTCTGTGAATACCAAAATGAGAAAGTGCCTTCTGTGAATACCGAAATGAGAAAGTGCCTTCTGTGAATACCAAAATGAGTAAGTGCCTTCAGTGAATACCGAAATGGTAGTAAGTTTAGGATTTTGTCTTAAGTTAGTTCTGTGAATCGGGCCCGTGGAGATCAGAGGCCTCTGAAGACACCACTCCACATCAATTTGCTAAAGTTGAAAGCGATTCACTTGACTCTGAATGCCTTCAAAGACACCACCATGTGGTACTGAAACAAGCAGGGCGGGGTGGAGTCTCGCACCCTGTGTCAGGAAGCTATACACCTCTTCAAGTGGCTGTATCACTTGAGGAACTTCTCTGGTGCTGAGCCACCTGGTGGGATCTCTAAACACCAGAGGGGACAAACGCAGCCACCAACACTTAGTGGATTATGAATGATAGTTGCATTCTAAGGTGGTTCAGGGTATCTAACATAAATTAGGAGAATCCTATCCGCCACCACAGAGAACGATCAATGGCAGCACTTCTGCAGGTTCGACCTTCAAAGGCAGCTCTCGCTGGGAGACCCCGTCCATCTAGAGTGGATGTTAGAACTCTTGTATGCCTTCCCGTCGCTGCCTCTCTTTCCTCTTTTTCTGAAAAAGATCGGGATTGACCAGACCCAAGTCATCCTAGCGGCACTGGATTGGGCAAGGAGAGTGTGGTACCTGGAACGCATGACATGAGCACCGATTCTGCGATCAAGCTGCCGCTTCGAGAGGAACTTCTGTCGCAGCAGCAGGACAGGGTGCTCCACCCAGTCACAAAATTTGCATAAACATGCTCGGAGATTGAGCAGCAGTAGTTGACCTCTTCTGACCTTCCTCCTGAGTTTGTTGTCATATTAGCTGAGCCACGCACCTCCACAAAATCAGGGCACGCCAGTTCTTAGGGATACATTTGTGGTGTGGGGTTTCATACAACAAACTGACCCACTATAAGCCAAGTGGTCTGAAGTTTTGTTGCTTGTTTTGTCCGTAGCCCAGCAAGTATTTGCCTTATGCACTGCAGTTGCTGGATCAACCTATTTTATTTAAGTCTTCTGTTGCGAAGACATGTTAGGAAGGTTTTCAACATTTCTTTCTGCTAACAACCTTGGTATGCCGCAGTGGGACTTGCCTTGATTTTAGTTATCACTTTTTTGATGTGCACCCCTCTTGAGCTGTTGCAGTTGTCTTTTAAGACTCTAGGGACCATATTATCAAGAAAGGGCGATACATTATCGTCGCTTTTATCGACAGGAAACTGCTGCTAAAGCGGCGATAATGGGCTTGATAATATGCCCTTGTGAATTTCCATAGAAGCCCAGGTTAACACCAGAACCTGATAATATGGCCCCAGATGTTGAAAAGGGTCTTTCTCATCGCCATAACATCAGCGAGGCATGCGAGTAAGCTGCAGAGTCTTTCGGTCAAATCTCTTATACTACATTCTTCCCAGATAAGTTAGTGTTGAGGACCTGAGCTTCCTTTTCACAGACGGTGGTCTCCAAATGTAATGTTGTGTATGCTTTCACCGTTTCGGCATCCTTTGCCTCACCTCTTCCTTCTAAGGAGGATGGGAGACTTCACTGTTTGCAACGCAAAAGGGCACTAAACTTATATATTGATCGCACCTAAGAACTTCAGGTGAATGATCAGCTCTTTGTTTTTCTCCAGAGAAAAGGGCAAGACAGTGTAAAAGTGGGTCGTCTCCCGGTGGATTGTTCTCTGCAGAAAGATCTGCTACGCACTGCCGAAGACGCAGCTTCCAGAGGGACTCAGGTCTCGTTCCACCAGCGCTAACCCTGCTGCTATGACTGCTAGCACGCCGAGTACCTGTCCTGGATATTTATTGGGTCGCGATGTGGGTAAATATGTTCACGAAGCACTACTGCCTCAACACTCAGGTCCGTCTAGAGGGGCATTTTGTCCGCTCAGTCCTGCATACCTTTTGGTTTGAACCAGTTCACAGACCCACCACTTGGGCAGGTACTACTTCAGTCTGAGGGTGCGGACAGCCTAAGAAGCGACCTGACATCAGCGTACATGGGTGGTGCTTGTTTGCGGCTCTGTTGGTCACATCCGAAACGACGTTGTCGGAGAGCTACCTACCACCCTGCAGGAGTGCTGCTTTGACTTTCCTGAATCTAGTCTGGTACCAAGGGAATATTCAAAAAGTGAGGAATCTGCAGATGTCCACAAAACGATAACTTCTGAAGGTAAGTACCTTGTTCATTATTTACAAACCTTTTGTTTTTAGTATTTTTGGTAGACAGCATATGATGTTATCACAATTGTATGATATTAGTTTGTGTGTTTCCGCGTCTGAGAACTGATCGTACTCAGTATGAATAGAAATTTGGGTAACAGCTGCTGTGATCAAAATATTTTTGGCCGCATAATTTCTAAGATGGCCATTCCATGTTTTCTTCATGCGTGTGGGCGCTAATGATATGTCCTGCTCAGGTCCACCATGCTTTGCATGCCAGTCCCAGGTAGTAAGAATGTGTGTTGCGAGGCACACTCCAGGTAGAGCAGGCCTTCTGATGCAATGAAAGGATGGCTCTCTGGTGGGGGTACTCCTGGGTCCCAGGTTTCTGATCCATCGCTGTGCCAGCAAGCCGGTGCCCCATCTGTATACAAGGGTTGGGCGGTGCGGAAGCCCACCGCAGTGACTTGAGGGGGCCCCCTGCAAAGTACATGGAGGAGGACCCCCAAGCTCAGGACGCAGTCAGGAGCTCTCAGGCCAGGGGCCCCTCCACCCATGCACAGTGCCAGAGGAGGCCCCTGGAGCTGGGCCCCCACACTGCAGGGGACGCAGGGGCTATTGTTACGACACTGGCCCACCATCTCACCACTGGGTTCCAGCCTGGCAAACTCTGACTCCATAAGGTACAAACCAGGAGGGGGACATTTTTGTTAATTCAGCTATCATATCAGTATTTGTCACAGAATCACACGTTTCTTGTCACTCAGGCAAGATTAGCATTTAATATCAAAAAAGCACCAGCCTAGGTGAATCAGAGTGCGTTTTTAACACCTTAACTGCGGCTGTTATTTCGGCGCAGTGCTGGGCGTTCTATAGAGTGGGCGGGGCCGCGCCGGCCGTTGAACGTTTGCAGCACCAGCCAGGTAGTGGTCCGAACGTTCGGCGGCCGATGGCAGCATCAATGGGGTTAAAGCTTTCCAAAATAAACCCATTTGTCTATAGTTCTAGTTCCATAGAATCTGAACTCCTTCCAGATGAGGCTATAGAAAGAGCAGCTGGTGCAGCTCAGCTGTTGCAATGAAAACAGTTCCCAAGGTATTGGGAGGAAATGTCCCCTCTGATAATGTCTATATGTTGGTGAGCATACACTCATCAACCCTGGGGGGTTCACTATGCCAGTGATTGCGGTTAGTGAGATTCATGCCGGTGGGACGGTGACAGCTCTGGGGAGGTGGTATAAGGAGTAGCTTGATGGAGGGTCCCCCAGTGAGACAGAAGACACAAGTGCGCCCCCTGCTGCTGGTTACAGAGGATGTACGACAGTACAACGCAATCATTTTGATCGCGGTACTTTACATCGCGGTTTTCACGTAGCAAGTCATTACAACGACTTGCGTTGGAGGGCGCTGGATTGAGGATTAATATGACTTTCTATTCCAACTCCAGCCCATGTAACAGTAGGGAAGGTGTTGGAATAGAATATCACACTATTCCTTAACCAACACCGCCATCCAGCGCAAGTCGTAGTAATGACTTGCGTTGTAATAGCTGTGTGGGAAAGGTCGTGTGGTGTAAACACCGCGTTGTAAACGATGTTTCCCGGTTACAGATCCAGGTGCGCAGCCTGGACCCCTGCTTTGAACGCGATGGCCTCCCCATGGAAGAGTGTGCAGTGTGTTCCCCTGCCCTGGGCCAGGCTCAGTTCTTTGCAGATGTGCTGAAAGTTTTCTATATGGATTGAGCTATGTTTGCAAGAGGTGGGCTCACTTCTCCCGTCTAAGGCTTAGCAAAGTTTATAATGTACAGATGATAGAAGTGATAAATACTACTTAATACTAAACTCTGTTGCTTTGTGAGCTCCCTGCAGTATATCATACGGAGCCACTGATTGGTGCAACGGAGAGAGGCTGCATCCAATCCCTCACACTCTCCCTGCTGTATACCCTGCAGAGACGCTGATTGGTGAATCTGAGAGAGGCGGCATCCAATCCCTTGCATTCTTCCTGCTGTACACCCTGCGGAGACACTGATTGGTGAAACAGAGAGCGGCTGCATCCAATCCCTTGCGTTCTCCCTGCTGTATACCCGGCAGAGATGATGGTTGGTGAAACTGAGAGAGACTGCATCCAATTCTATGTCAGTCCACGGAGGCTCAACGTATGCTTCTCAATCTTTACTGAACACACAGCAGCAAAGGGTTAAACTTTAAACAGCATACCCCGGAAGGACAACCCCCTCCAGGTCTGCACCAATAATATCACAGTAGTAAGAATAAATGTCCACAATGACGTAATCACTTCCTCTTTCTTTGCTGCTGCAGCGAGATAAGTGACTTTTTCTTCTCATGCATTTCTAATGACTTATTATGGCTATTTTATGGTTAATTTGTACTTAATTCAGAGCGCGCTGCGCTGCCTTTGATGTACGCATGCCTGCACGTTTGTTTACTCTATCGGGGGTAGCGGTTTGCTTTCCCGTTTTGTTTTCTGCGCGTCTCTTTGTGCAGCGACGTAGCGTTTATACGCGCTTTGATTTGGCATTTCTTTTTGCTTCCTACCGTGGAGTTGAGGCTTTGGTGCCCATCCGCTGTGGTTTTTGCTGGGGCTGTGGCGAGGGAGCAGAGCTACGCACTTCGGTGCGCGAGGGGAGCAGGCTGCGGGTAAGCCCCACTTTCTTTGTTCTGCGCATGTGCGAAGAGCCGATGACTGAAACGAAGCCCGGCTCTTCGCGCTTGGTGCATGAATGGCCTGTCAAGTCCCTGGCTCTTATCAAACGCTGACTGGAGCGCTTCCAGATGAATGCCTGGCATTAGGGGAGTTTTCAAAAGGGCATGCTCCTGCCACCTTTAAATTAACTTTTTGGCACCCAAGTATTTCTTTTTTAAATACTTTTAGGGGTCTTTTGCCCTTGGGTTTCTCCCCCCCTAGAAACTCCTTTATACCTCCTGTAATTTATTATGGCGTTCTACACTGAGGAGGAAGACAAGTGGGTAGAATACAATGAGTTTGAAGAATATCAGGAACCTTATGATGAAGAAATGGAGGAGCAACCTGTGGAAGCCCAGGATACCCACGTCCGGGGTTTAATGAATAAGGTGCTCATCAAAGTCCTGACGCCCTTAACGAAGACACTCAAATCTTCTAGTAAGAGAAAATCTAGGTCCTCTGGTAAATCCTCTTCTTCCTCTCGGGTTTCGGCTGAAGTCCTGTTAAATGTGGCGAAGAGTGTTCTCATGGACCATGGCTCCTTGGCAGGCAGGGATACGCAGGGAGAGTCTTCTCCAGCTACCCTGGATACCTTCAGATACTGATGATTAGTGCAACACAGGAAAAAGGTCAAAAAGACCAAACATATGTTTTACGATGCACAAGAGGTAGTGCAACCTAATAATTTGTTGTTTAATCCTCAGAATTTAATTCATCCCAGATCCACTTGAATGGGCTCCCTGTGTGGAAGTGGTGCATTATGTCCAGAATAATTTACGACAGGGTCACCCTGCGTTCTGAATGTCCCCGACCGTCTTTGTTGGGAAAAGTGGCAGACACGCCGGATTTAGATCCTAATATGGCGACATTTATGCGTACATTTTCAAAGGACCCTAAGAAGGGTTTAGACAGAGCCTGGAAAGGGTGTCAGGACAAGCTTTTAGATATCTCTGGTCCACTGACAAAAATCTTAGATGCCGCGGTCACAGCAAAGGACAAAGGTGTCCCTCTGGATCCCTCTGAAGTCATGGAATGGGCGCAACGCGCCATGTGTTTTTTGGGCAATGCCAATGTGGCATTATCCACAGAGAGAAGAAGATCCTTCCTCATGCGCATAGACCCTCAGCTGGCAGAGATGGCAACTACGGAACCGGGTTCCTTGGCCAATGGCATGTTATTTGGAGAGGACTTTGTCAAGAAAATGGGCAAATATGTGGCAACTTTTTCAGCCTTGGATAAGGCACAGGCCAACATCAAGCGTGTTTTTCACTCTGGTGTTTTTAATAGGGCTGGCCGTTTCAGAGGTCGGGGGTCCGGCCGAGGTGCTAATCAGACCTCTAGAGGTTCAGATCAACGGGGCAGAGGAGGTTCCCAAAGATCTAAGTTTTATCCAACCAGAAACAGAGGCGACAGGGGTCGTGGACAACGTGGAAGCTATAGAGGCCAGCAGTTCCAGTCTGGAGACTCCTCTTATACAGGTACCCATTTTACATTATGGGGATCATATGGTGGGAGGTCGGCTGGCGCAGTTCCTTCCCAGGTGGGAGGCCCTGTCTTCCGACCCATGGATACATCAGACAATTCGGGGTTTCCATATCGAGTTTTATTCGACCCCCACGCAGTTAGTGACTCCCAGACCCCTAAGTTTTTCCCCTGTAGAAATGAGTTTCATCGACGAGGAAGTTCAGACGTTACTGAACAAAGGGGCCATAGTGCAGACAGATCCACATCTGCACGGTTTTGTAAGTAAGATTTTCTTAGTGCCCAAGAAAGATCTCGGTTTTCGTCTGGTTCTGAACTTGAAGGCGTTCAATGTGGGAGTAGTGTACCGTCATTTCAAAATGGAGGGTATTCATCTCTTACGAGACATGTTCTTGAGCCACGATTGGATGGTTCGGTTGGATCTAAAAGATGCTTATCTAGCAGTCGCCATTTTTCCGCCTCACTGGCGATTCCTCCAATTTCAATGGCGCAATCAGTGGTTCGATTTTTCGGCTATGCCCTTCGGTCTCTCGTCCGCTCCATGGTGTTTCACGAAACTCATGAGACCAGTCGTTCAGTGGTTGCGAGAGAGGGGAGTCAGACTTATCATCTATCTGGACGACATTCTGATCATGGATCAGTCTGTCGAGGTGGTTCAACTCCATCTGTCCTGGACTATCCATCTCCTCCAGGAGTTCAGATTTCTTCTCATTGTTCCCAAATCTCTGCTGGTCCCGTCGCAAGTAATCGACTTTTTGGGTTTTCAGGTCAACTCTCTGACCTCTCAACTGCTTTTACCTCTCAGGAAGAGAACTGCGATCAAGAAAGAGTTGAGGAGAGCGCTTGCCTCTCCGAAAATATCATTGAGGACGTTAACCCACCTCGTGGGTTTGTTGGCGGCGTCCATTCAGGCGATATTTCCCGGCCCCTTACAGTGCAGGGCCTTACAGAGGTTGAAGATCCTGCATCTCCGCAGGGGCTTACATTATGCAGAACAGATTGCGCTTTCTCGGGAGGCTCGCCTAGAAATGAATTGGTGGTTAGAACACATGGACGCTTGGAATGGCAAGGCTATCTTTGGGGCGACTCCGGATGCCATCATAGAGTCCGACGCCAGCCGGTGGGGCTGGGGTGCTCGTTGTGGGACACTAGAGACCGGAGGTCGGTTGTCCGAAGAGGAGTTGCGACTTCATATCAACTGCCTGAAATTGTTGGCAGGATCTTTTGCGAATCAAACTCTTTCTCCTCAGAGAGCGAGTTGTTGTATTCTTCTGCGTCTGGACAATGTGTCTGCAGTTTGTTACATTAATCGCCTGGGCGGTACCAGGTCCCGACTTCCAGTGGAAATTGCCAAGGATTTTTGGCACTATTGTCTGGATCACCACATCTCAGTGATGGCGAAATGCATTCCAGGTTCATCGAATGTGGTGGCAGATTGGAATTCCAGATTTCTGAGGGACCCCAGCGATTGGAGACTTCATCCCATTGTGTTCCAAGCATTGAACTTCAAATGGGGTCCGTGTGCACTAAATCTGTTTGCGTCCCGACTCAACAGGCAGCTTCCCCTGTTTTACAGTTGGCGTCCGGATCCGTTAGCGATCAGCTCGGACGCATTCCTTCAATCGTGGACGACGGGCATTCTGTATGCATTCCACCCTTTGTCATGATTCCGAGGCTGTTAGCTCAGACACGCAGAGGGCGGAAATAATCCTAGTTTCTCCATGTTGGAAAGCCCAAGCGTGGTTTCCGGGGGCAATGAGCTTATCGTGTGCCCCTCCGGTTCGCATCAGGTCTTTTCCGGAGTTGTTGGAGGACCCAGTGGGCCTCCTTCACCCCTTGGTCCTGCAAGGCCAGTTACCTCTCATGGCGTGAAGACTTTTCGGCGACGCTGGCAAATGCCG
Source organism: Lissotriton helveticus (assembly GCF_964261635.1). Taxonomy (NCBI): domain Eukaryota; kingdom Metazoa; phylum Chordata; class Amphibia; order Caudata; family Salamandridae; genus Lissotriton; species Lissotriton helveticus. The sequence goes on along the minus strand of NC_136067.1, from coordinate 12,469,903 downwards.
GGAGTTTCGCAAGACACTCTCTTTTTTCTCTCCCAGTCTTGGGCACCTTCCATGCACAAAGATACGAATCCGCTTGGGGTCGATGGGTGCGTTGGTGTGGTGAACGGCAAAGTGATCCGTTGGGATCCGGAGTCTCTGTGATTGTGATTTTTTTGTCCGAATTGGCCAAATCTGGCATGGCCTATTGGACGGTAAACAATTTTAGATCGGCCATTTCAGCGGGACATCCTCATGTAGATGGTAGACCTGTGGGAGAACATCCCTTGGTCTGTAAGGTATTGCGCGGTATCAGGTTGGTAAATCCTCCTCAACCTAGATGTGAGAAGTTGGCCTGATGTGCAGTGTTCACTATTCTAGTGATCACTATATATCAGTCCAAACAACCCTTATTGATGATTGGTTGTAAGTCAACCTTATAGACCAGCTATCCTAGTAGCATGGATACGAGCAGTCTAAGGCTAAGACTCTAGAGGGCGTGTTAAGCCAGCTGTTTTACCATCACATTACCCCTTGAACACCCAGTGAAAGGACACCACACAAGTTGTTATGAAAATAAACAGTGTATTTATTTATAACAAGACTACCCTGGCTCTTTATGAGACAGGGAGCTAAGCACACAACAAAACTCTTATAAAAATACTTCAAGTCGCACAATTTACACAAATGCCCGAGGGGCACGAAAAACCATATACTCTAAAAGTGGAATGCGAATTACTAGCAGGTAAGTAACGATTCTCAGAGGCTTTAGGAACGCTAGGCCTACAATACTGAACACTCAGGTTAGGAGCAGGAGGCCTAGGGACACCACGTGCAGAGTGGGAACTCTCACGCGTAAGGCGGGAAAAAGCCTATGGAAGCTAGTATTCACAAAGTTAGTGTTCTCGGGCGAACCCGACTAGGTAGGTCAAAAACGAAAGTGGATCTGGACCCTTGGATAGTGAGGCTATGCTGAGGCACCGAAATGCCGAAGTTACCTAGCCCAGGGGCTGCAGCTGCATAGGTCTGAAAAGACGTCGGGATTCTTCGTTGACGAACCAGGAGCCTGAAGGAAAGAAGTTGCTGGCAGGCGACCAGTGAAGATTGTTCGAGTGATCCAAGCCTGGATCGAAGATGGATGACACCTGAAAGCAGAGGGAACCAAGTTCGTGACTACTAGCCAGTAGTCAGGTGGCACCAGGAGGGCGCCGGATGGTAGTCACCTCGACTAGGTGAGTGGGCGACGCTGTGCTCTGTAGTCTCACGGACCAGGAGGCGTTGTCGGCGACCAGGATGGAGGTACGAGCTGTCCCACGATGGATGATGCTGTCGACGTCGCTGGACCCAGGATTGGGGCAACAAGTCTTGGCAAATTCAAGCCCACGCGGTGGACCTAAAATGGCGTCTGGAGTGGACCAGGAGGGTCCAGGGTGCTCCTCTCTTGGAAGGGAGCAAGGGCCAGTCTGGAGCAACCAGACCAGCAGCAGTGATGTCGTCGGGCGTCGTTAAGAAGGCCACAAGCCAGCGGGATGGTAGCCAAACAACGCGGTGAGCAGCAAAAAGCAGAAGGGCCCCACGCAGATCGTGGAGATGCTGGGAGGCTGAACTTCGGTGCTGGGGCTGCTCAGGGTCGGGGCTTCTTGGACCCCAAAGCACTCACCAGAGGATCCCTCGGCGGTCATGCTGGAAAGAAGTCGTGCAGTCTTGAAGATGGCCGGTCCCTCGAGGTCTCGTCGCACCCACGGTTCTCAGCTTGGCTGTAGAGGTGGGTAGAGGTCAGAGGTGCCAGGGAAGCCGGTTCTCGTCGAGCTGGGCAGTCGGATTCCGGAGGAAGGACTTACAGCAGACCGCAGTGTTCTTAAGATGGTGCCTGCGGATGCAGGGTGACTACTCCTTAGTCACAAGGGAGAATCTTGAAGAAGAAATCTTGAAGTCCTTTCGTAGAAAGTCGTGTCTTGATTCCAAAGATGATCTAATTTGGAAGGGGGCCAGTTCCTACCTTTATCTTGAAAAAGGGGGCTGGCACGCGACTAAGTCCTGCCCTATGGGTGGGACTAGGTGGGGGGTGGTTACACCCCTCTCCTTTGGCGGGCTTTCCCCAGGCCAGGGGCTGGAGTGCCCCTGGAACTGGTTTCAGCCGGCCTATGCACAGTGAGCACCGGGGTGCCACTTGCAGTCACCTTCCTCTGAAGCCCTGCCTACCTGGAATACACAAAACCCTGTCTGGGACGGTGCTGGCACCGCCCCTGGCAGGAAACCCTTTGTCCTTGCCTCCTGCTCTGGGAGGACTCCCAGCAGCAGGAGGGCAGACTTGTGTCTCGGTGGCAGCATCCATTTTGTGGAGCTAAGGCTCTGTTGGACTTTAACCGGGGTTACAGGTTACACACATGTCGTGTCCCTCTAGAAGGGTGGAATGCTAACCCCGTCGCCAGAATTGGCGAGGGGTTAGTATTCCAATTCGTATGACACCTTACTCGACATGTTTTGATAAAGCGATACCAGAGTTGGCATATAACCGCGAGGATTATAATGCACTTAAGAGTATATGGTATGCGATATCATGGAAACGGCTAAGGGATAGATCCCGAAAGCCGCAGAAAGGCTCAGCTCATGCCAGAGCACCATCTCACACGATTCCAAGCACTCTGCCTTCAGGATTGTCAAGGCCTGCCATAGGAGTGACTGATAGGAGATCTGTGTGCCCATTTTAGGGTTAGATATAGGTATACTATATCTACAGCAAAGGGTGAGTACACCACCTTGCCCCAGCTGTCGTGCAGCCAGTTGTGTCAGATTTGGATGGCCAGCCAGGGGTGGCATAATACATGCTGCAGCCCCTGGTAGGCCCTGGGTACACCTATGCCCTGGGTACCTAAGGTACACTGTACAGGGACTGATAAGGTGACTCAGTATCCAATTGGATATGTACCTAGGGTACATGGAATCCATTTTACAGAGAGAGCAGTAGGCCTGGGGTCCTGAATAGCAGGGCCCCAGGTCAACTAAGTCAGAAAACCAGCAAAACACCAGGCAAAAAGTTGGGGGCAACCATAGTCAGGGATCTACCTTCCTACACTAGATATCAAACGTTATGGGATGTTTCCATAGTTCTGAGATTCTTGAAAACATGGCCAGCTAATGAAGGACTGTCACGCAAACAATTGTCTGCCAAATTGACACTTTTACTATGCCTTATTTCATGTAGACGTGTGTCAGACGTACGTGCTCTGGATTTAGCAGGTAGAGTGTTTACTCTGTCTGGAGTTTCTTTCACACTTTCCCGTCGTACTAAGACTAATTCTAAATGTATTTCTTATCCTGCCTTTCCACATCATAGCAAACTGTGTGTTGTGCAATGTTTGAAGGCCTATGAGGATTGTACCAGAGAGTTCAGAAATTATGGTGCAGGTCAATTGTTGATATCCCTTCAGAGACCTTTCCGCCCAGTCTCTTCAGCTACTCTGGCCAGGTGGATTACCTGGTTGTTGTCCCTAGCGGGAATTGATTCCTCCATTTTTGGTGCTCATTCTGTGAGGGGTCCATGGCCTCGAAAGCCCTTGTCACGGGGTCTAGGTTACAAGATATTATGACTGCGGCGGACTGGTCCTCTGAGTCCACTTTTAAGACCTTTTATCACAAACCTATTGTGGATATTGCGTCTGTTGTAGTGGAGCAACTTTAAAGTAGCATAATTTGAGCCTCCGTGGACTGACATAGAATGAAAAATGTTCTAGCTAACGCGACAAAGAATTTTCAATTCTATTAAGGACACGGAGGCAAGAATTATCCCACCCAGGATGACTTATTGTGTATCGTACATATTTCATAATTATTATACTGATATTGATTGCATTTTCGATGTTATGTTTGACTTCTTATTTTTTCCCACCCAATTCTCTATTTGTGACTGTTTTTCTTTCAGTCTGACATGGGTGTTATGGTTGTGTTTCTTGTTTCAGGTGACCAAGGCACACAATCTTGAAGTGTGAGCTGTTCTACCGAAGCTTTGGACGAGACTTCTACGTTCAAAGACGATGTTCTCTGATGTGGTTCCATGTCAAGTTGATTTCAGTCCTGTTACAGTTTATAGACATTGCAAAGAAAGAGGAAGTGATTACGTCATTGTGGACATTTATTCTTACTACTTTGATATTATTGGTGCAGACCTGGAGGGGGTTGTCCTTCCGGGGTATGCTGTTTAAACTTTAACCCTTTGCTGCTGTGTGTTCAGTAAAGACTGAGAAGCATAATTCTCGCCTCTGTGTCCTTAATAGAATTGAAAATTCTTTGTCGCGTTAGCTAGAAAAATGTTCATCCCTTGCTCTCTCCCTGCTGTATACCCTGCAGAGACGCTGATTGGTGAAACAGAGGGAGGCTGCATCCGATCTCTTGCGTTCTCCCTGCTGTATACCCTGCAGAGACGCTGATTAGTGAAACAGAGAGAGGCTGCATCCAATCCCTTGCGTTCTTCCTGCTGTATACCCTGCAGAGATGCTGATTGGTGTAACGGAGAGGGACTGCATCCAATCCCTTTCGCTCTCACTGCTGTATACCCTGCCAAGATGTTGATTGGTTTAACGGAGAGAGGCTGCATCCAATCCCTCGTGTCCTTGCTGTATACCCTGCAGAGACGCTGATTGGGGAAACTGAGAGAGGCTGCATCCAATCCCTTGCTCTCTCCCTGCTGTATACCCTACAGAGATGCTGATTGGTGATCAGGAACCTGATGGCAACAGGGGAGAGGAGGATACGGATGAAGACAGGTCTAGTAAATGTGAAGTGATTTACTGTAATGTATTTGATTACCTTGACCTTTTTCCTTAACAGGTAAAACGTCACTGGGATAGCTTGTGCACTTGTTGTCAAGTTTGTTACCAACGACTAATGAATAATAGGTCTTTGTGGAAGTGTTAAATATTGGACAGATTTGTTAGCATGCGCTGAAAGCCATTTTGTATTTCTGGCGGCCATTTTGTCTGCCATGTGCTCTGTCCTACTTTTCTGTTAACTGCTCTTGTATCCTGCCTAGAGACAAAATATGTTTAGCATCTTCCACTTCGCCTAGCTAGTAGAATGCACCTGCCTCTCTAGTATAACTCTCAGGCTATTTTTGCTGCTGTATGGAGAAGTAACTCTCCTCCCACTTTGTTGAGCAAGTAGATCTTGTATGCCCAACTTAGTCATTTTGCATGCTTACATGAGCCAGGACTGCCCCTTGCATTTATGCTTACTATGTAACTCTAAAGCATATATAAAGCCCCAGTTTTCTGTACTCCTTAGACTGCCTCATTCAGTTGCTAAGGCTTCTGTGTAACGTAGTCTCACCTCATTCTGAGGTTAATAAAATTCTCTGTTATATTTCAGCTTCTGTGCCAATTTCTTCTTTGTTGGTTTAAATGGACTAAGTATCAGTGGAACCCCTGAGAAGTGGATTTTCGATTACTACAGAAGGTGACGATTGATGTATCTGTACCAAACACCAAGTCCTGAGAACAGAAAATATGTGTTTTCTCCAAGTTCAGCACATCCTCCAATCTTAAATTCTAACTCCATCAGGCACGTTGTCTAATCACATCGCACAGGAACATCTGTTTCTGCTGGGAGGTTGCTGCACTGGGTTCAGCGCCTGACCTGGACGTCCTACCCTTTGGGGCAGCATTCAGAAGTCAGGCTGGCTGCGCCACAGTCCTCAGGCTGCACACTGATGAGGTCCTACGAGGCTGAAACTGATCTAAGTTCACTCCTTTCTCCTTTCAGAGGGTTATCTATCAACAATGGGCCTGATCACCAGACATTACACCCAAAACTATATATCCAGCAATAGAGTGGTCACCATAAACTTTAGAACTCCCTCACGGACTTAACTAGGGGCTAGATGTAGGTAAATAGGTTTTACCGATTCTAAAATACCGAATTTTACAGATTCGGTATTTTAGAATCGGTAAATCCTATGTAGGTAATTATTCGGTAAAAATTACCTCCTGAGCTAGTCCACCCTTCTGACCCAGCACGGAAACACCCGGTGACTGAAACTGCCATTCTGGCCCTCAGGGGTGGCCCGGGCTGAGAGGGAACACACCTCTCCTGCTTACTAATCTACTCACCAACCTTGCAGCCAAAAGTGGAGCTTGGTCAGGTGGGCAGGTGTGTACACTTTCTAGGAGGCCCTGGCTAGCATAACAAAGGACGGAATCCTTCGAGGCTCACTGCCTTTTAATGCTGTTCTTGCTCGGGGGTAGGTGTGAAGCAACTCCACCCCAAGCAGGCTTTGTTCCTGACCCACAAGAGCACAAGGGCTCCCACCTCAGGGGGTCAGAAACATCTTTAGAGGTGGCAGGCTGGTGCGGACCAGTAAAGGAACAAATTAGTGGGTTGGTAGGTTTTATGGGGGCACTTCTGAGGTGCAAATTGAGCGCATTTATTAATTAATCCAACCCTTGCATCAGTGGGGGTTTATTAAGCTGAGATGTTTGGTACCAAACATCTTGCGATTCGGTGACGTTTTATTTATTTTTATTTTATTGATTTATTTTTTGTGTTTTATAGAGCGTAAACTTGACCCGTTAGGGTATCAGAGCACTTTATAGGGAGCATAGAAGTGTACAGTAGGCATGGACTCACAAAGTACAAAAGATAAAGAGGAGGTGGGGTTGCTGGATACATAAGGGATAGAGGACACGTATGTACAGATTACATCTATGATTACTCAAGATAAGGCCCCAGCATTCTTGGTGAGGTAGCTCGATACTCAGATGGGCGGCGCTAGTCGGTAGTTGGTCAGGGTGTCTGTGTTGGTAGGAGGCAACATTTAGGAGAGGAATTTACCCATAAGGAAGGTTTTGGCCTCCTTTTTGAAACGTGCCAGAGAAGGGATTTTTCTGATGGCGGGCGGGAGAGAGTTCCATATTCTTGGAGCGGCCCAGAGAAAGCACAATGAAAAGTTTTTGCTTTTTTTTGGAAACGTGCAGGTTGGAGTAAGAGGTCTTTGGTGGACCGGGAGTTTCTGATTCTGCCGGATACCACAAGTTTCTGTGCAAGATAAGCAGGGGAGTTTGATTATAAAGCCTTGTGTTTGATGCAGGCCATTTTAAGTTGTATACTAGCCTTGAGGGGAAGCCAGTTCAAAGCTTACAAGTGTGGAGAGATATGGCTGAATTTTCTTGAGCTTGTAAGAAGTCTGGCGGCAGCGTTGAGGCAGGCTTTTAAAGGTGCTAGGGAGATCTTGGGTAAACCCGAGAGGGTGGAACAGCCATACTTCAGTCTGGAGATTACTAGCGCTTCGATTGCACTTTTTAGGTCGGCAGCGTCGAGGAAGGGTTTCAGTTTCCTGAGTAGCTCAAGTGGAATCTGGCTGATTTGGCCATCGATTCGATGTGGCCACGCATGTTCAAATTGCTGTCCAGGGTTATTCCCAGCGATTTTGCTGAGTCCACAATGGTTAGTGGGCAATCTAAGGCTGTGATCGCCTTGATCCATATCTGCATCTCAGGATTGGTATTTGGAGGGGAGATTAGGAGAAATTCTGTTTTCTTAGCGTTGAGTCAGATTTGATTGGAGGTGAGCCAATGGACGGTTGATTTCAGGGCCTCATTCGAGGAGAGAATCTCCTCAATGGATGGAGTTTTGATGTCGAGCTGAGTGTCGTCAGGTTGGTAGGTTTTCAGGGGGCACTTCTGAGGTGCCAATTGAGTGAATTTATTAATTAATTCAACCCTGGCATCACTGGGGTTTTATTAAGCTGAGATGTTTGGTACCAAACATCTTGGGATTCGGTGAAGTCATCATGGAGCTGGGGAACTTGTTGTGACAAGCTCCCAGCCCATGTACTCTGTATGGCTTCACTGTGCACTTATAGGGCCTCATATATGAGAAGTGACGCATCGCTGCGTGAAAGCAGCGTTGCGTCACTTCTCAGTGCGCCCTCCTTGCGACGTGATTTATGCGTCATATTTATAATATGACGCATCATGTCGCAAGGAGCTACAGATACGTCAGTATTTCTGACGTATCTGTAAGCGCAAAAGTGACGCATTGCTGGAGTGTGTCACAAAAGTGACGCAACTCCAGCCATGTGTCCTTTCACATGGGGCAAGCCCCATGTGAAAGGGCCTGCGTCAGTCTTACGCCTGCTGTGAGGCAGGCGTAAGATATTGAAGCATTTGCGTTCTAGAAGTGACGCAGTGAAATCTTATAGATTTCACTGCGTCACTTCTATGACCCTTTCTTGCCCCGGAACGCCCCCCTGCATACATTATTTATTTATTGTCATTTTTAAAGCGCGGCGAATACCCGTAGGCGTCTCGGCGCTGGCTAAGGGCATAGGTCAACATCCAGGAGAACCAACAGAATCTTCCTAACTATTGATCAAACAACCAAGTCTTAAGTTGTCTACGGAATATTAGCAGGGATGGGCTAGTCCTGATATGAGAGGGTAGGGAATTCCAGAGTTTTGGGGCGGCAACCAAAAAGCGTCTGTCGCCCCAGGTGACTGTTCTAGTGCGTGGTACTACTAAATGATTGTGATGGGTGGAGCGGAGAGAACGAGTTGGTATGTAACGTACAAGATTATGTTTGAGAAAGTGGGGGCCAAGATTGTTAAGTGCCTTGTAGACAATACACAGCGATTTGAACTTAATTCGACTGCGTATCGGGAGCCAATGAAGTTTCCTGATGGTGTTGGAAACAGGTGCAAACCTGGGAAGTCCCGAAAGCAGCCGGGCTGCTGCGTTTTGAATTGACTGCATCTTATTTGTCACTCGATTTTGGGCATGTAGGAAGAGGGCGTTGCAATAATCCAAGGCGGACAGCACCAATGAACTGATCAGGGTTTTCCTGGCTGACTCCGGTAGAAAAGGTAGAATTTTCCTTATCATTTTAAGTTTCATGTGAGCCGTGGCTGCAATTTTGTTAGCATGCGCCATGAAATTGAGACCCACATCGAAGGTGACGCCAAGATTCCTAACTTTAAGAGCTGGGCTGGGAGGCGTTCCAAACGATGTTGGCCACCAAACTGATGACCAGCCAGGAGAAAGGTGACCGAAAATGACCACTTCGGTCTTTTCTGAATTAAGCTTAAGACAGTTGGTGGCCATCCAGTCACCTATGGCCACCATCCCTCTTGTGAAACGTGTGGCCACCTCCTCACCATCCCCTTTAATGGCCAATACCAATTGGGTGTCATCGGCATAGGAGGTTAGGCTCATCCCAAATGCTTTGATGACACTAGCAAGGTCCGACACATAGATATTAAACAGTGTCGGACTTAGGGATGAGCCTTGCGGAACCCCACAAGGCAGTGACACCTTAGAAGATTGGTATGGTCCTAGGGATACCGCCTGCGTTCTGTCAGCCAGAAACGATACAATTAGATCCAGCGCAGTTTTCTGGACACCCATCCTTCCGACACGGTCGGCCAAGATCTTATGGTCGACCGTGTCGAAGGCCGCAGAGAGGTCCAGCATGACCAGAACTGCTGTCCCCCCCTGATCCCGTATGGCTCTGATGTCATCAGCCGCTTTTAGGAGGGCGGTTTCCGTGCCGTGGCATTTACGGAATCCAAACTGGGTGTTATCGAGCAGCTGATTTTGCTCTACAAAGTCCGACAGCTGCTGATTCATGGCTTTTTCTACAACTTTGGCCAAAAACGGGAGACTGGCAATAGGCCTGTAGTTTTTTAAGTCATCTTTATTAAGATTGACTTTTTTTAATAATGGTTTTACCAGCGTATGTTTCAGTGAATCGGGAAAAATCCCGGAACTGAACATGACGTTACAGACGGAAGTAATGGCCGGAATCAATGTGTCCATAACTGGGGCAAGGACTTTAAGCGGGCAAGGATCCAGTGCTGAACCGGTTTTAATCCTAGAGATAATGATCTTTGTCTGATCCATAGAAAGGTTGGCAAAGCGTGTCAGCGAATTATCCAGCGGGGGAAAGGAGGGGGACCGAAGACTGGGTTTAGTGTTCAGGGCAAAAGCCTGATAAATGTAATTTACTTTTGTAAAGAAGAAATTGGATAGGGCATCGCAAAGATGTTGTGAGGGGGGAGGTGTGAGATCCTGCATGCTGCCAGAGAGGAGCTTGGTGATGTCAAATAACTCTTTACTTGAGTTTTTTGCCTTTTCAATTTGTTCGGCGTAATAAGTTCTTTTCGCCTCTGCAATCATCTGTTTATACTGAGCGAGTGATTCCTTGTATATTATTTTGCTCTCGGTGTCGTACAGCTTTCGCCAATGTCTTTCCCTGTGTTTATTAAGTTGTTTCTGCTTTTTTAATTCCTCGGAGAACCATGGAGCACTGGGGGAAGTTCGGTTCCGGGAAATAGTTTTTGAGGGAACTAACTGATGTGTGGCCTGAGTAAGCCAATTGTGAAACTGATTTGTCGCAAGAGTGGGGTCATCTGACAACGAAGGCAGTGTTCTATCCAGACGTGTTTTCAGTTCTCCCGTATTTATGTCATTCCAAGCCTTCACCGATATGGGAGTATGGTCAAGAAGTCTAGTCTTGGAGCTGTCAGGAATAACTAGCTTGCTTAAAATGGCATGGTGATCCGTCCATGGCATGGGGAGAACAGCTGAAATGTGTAACATCTTTGTATTGGTGAATATACCATCCAATGTATGACCAGCCTCATGAGTAGGGGCGGAGACCAGTTGTTGCAGACCTAACGTATCCATTATACCTGGCGCAGGTGTATTGTGGCTTAAAAAGTGACGCATCTACCTAGATGCGTCACTTTGTAAATATGGTGCAACAAGGCACATTTTTTACGCCACTGGTGCGTCACAAAAAGTGACGAACCGGCGCCATAAAAGTGATGCACAGCCTGATAAATAAGGCCCATTATGTCTAAGAATGGACGTAGACACCATAGGGGCATATGTGCTCATGCAGTTATGCCCTTACATGAGGTAGAATGCACCCTGTCTTAGAGCTGTAAGCCCTGCTGTAGGGGTGACTGACCTATGCCTCTTGCTTTGCTGATAGGCCTGGCACACAGGGAGGTGTGCCAGGTCGACTCTTCACTTTTAGTTGCACCAAAACATGCAGGCTGCAGTGGCACGCGTGGTTGGTGAGGGTCGCTGAGGGTGTCATAATACATGCTGCAGCCCTTCGAGACCCTCTCTGGTCACAAGGCCCTTGGTACCACTGGTAACTTTTACCAGGGATTAATATGTCAGCCAGAGGTGTGCCAATGTTTGAAACAAAGGTACAGTTTTGGGAAAGAACACAGGCACTGGGCACCTGGTTAGATGGAACGCAGTGCACGTTCAGTCAAAGATACATCAGAGTCAGGCAAAAAGTGGGGGGTAAACATGCAAAATGGATACTCTCCTACACACACCATACATTGGAGCACTTGTAATCTACATTTCAAAACATCACTTTTATTTCCGACCATGTCATCATCATGTCAATACCTGCCATTTAAACATGGGTCATATTAATTTTAAAAAATATCTGATTTTTTTCATTCCATTCCCAATTATTATCACAAGGCTTAATTTTATATTCAACAAGTGTCATAATCATTTTAATGTACATCATATTACTTTTTACATAAGCCATATTAATTTTAACAAGTGCTGCATTTATTTGAACATGTGTCATATTCATTTCAACCCCTGGAATTCAAATTTCAAGATATGCAATATTCACTTCAATCCATGCTATATTAGTTTCAACAAATGTCATAATCATTTCAGTGTAGGCCATATTCATTTTAACACTTTTCAAAAGGGGGTTCCACTACTTTGTGACATATTAATTTCACTACATCATATTTACATCAATATAGGCCATATTTTTTTTAATGCATGTCTTATTCCTTTGAGGAGGGGTATATTAATTTCATCACATATATTTTGTTCAGTGGGTGTCTTAATGTATTTCAATGTGGGTCATATTCATTTCTGTGCATGTCATGTTGATTTAATCATGGATTACATTGATTTTACTGTTTCATATCTTTTGACAGATCTCATATTCTTTTTAACATATGCATCACTAATTTATTTCACTGTGTGTCATTTTCCTCTCAATGCAATACATAGTCATTTTCATGCATGTTCTATTATTTTTAGTGCAGGTCACAATCATTTTAACACTTCTCATTCTCATTTCAAAATATCTCTTGCTCAGCTGAACATGTGTCATTTTCCTTTCAGTGTAACATATTATATTTCAACATGTCTCATATTAATGTTGATGTGTGTTAGATTCATTTTCAAGTGTGTCATGTTAATTTTTAATGTGTGTCATATAAAATTTCAATGCCAGTCATATTCTTTGCAGTAGACGTAATGTCCATTTCAATGTGTGTCATATTTTTCAACAAGTATTATATTCATTTCAAATATAATATATTTATTTTAACATGTGTCATATCCCTTTCATTGAAGGCTATATTCATATCAGCACATCCTATTCATTTGAATGTGTCATATTTCTCTAAACACATCAGGCACTTCGGCGATTGTCATGTTTGTTTCAATGCAAATAATATTAATTTCAGTGCTTGCTATACTCTTTTAAGTGGAGGCCATTTCATTTCAGTTTTTTTTGTTCAATTTAGCATATGTGTTATTCACATAATTAAGTAATGTATTCATGCTGATGTGTCCTATATTTCATTTGCTATATGGTAGATTGAAATAACCACGTTTCATATTTGTTTTACAACATATAATATTTATTCTGTGTGTGTTGTATTCATTTTGCTATGTGCTATGCATTTAAAAAGTGTTATATTTGTAGAGCTGTCATTTCAATGAACAAACAAAATTAACAATATTAGTTGTTATTTATTGACAAAGTCAGTATTATTAGATATAATGCCATGGAAGATAAAAAGTAACACTGAGAAAGTTATATGCTTGGATGTTAAGTATTCAAGTAGGAAGTATGAACATGTTACTCAGAAGATGTAAAAGCAAAACCAAAAAAACTAAGAAAACATTCTATATATTTAAGTGCGGCTTGATACCAGCCACTCATATGAGTCCAGCTTTAATTTGACTTGTGAAGGAATAATGTCTATTTTTATTTTAAATTGTTGGTACCACTACCTCAAAGGGTTGTACTAATGTACCATCTTGCCAAAGACTGTACCAATGCACCTAATGTATGTTTGGCTATCTGGAAATGCACTGCACTTTGTTCCTTTTTAAGTTTTTACCTTCCCTGTTTTGGTTTATTCAATAAAAAGAGTTATAAAAAGAAGAAGTTGGGTGTTCCTAACAAGTTTCACCATTGTAACTACACAGCTTTATGTTTTTTATCATAGCATTGAATATGGATCCAGAGGGAATATTTCCTGACAGATTCGGCTGAGTGGACTGTCTTCGGTGTGTCAGGCCTAGCCTCATTTGCATATGATTAGTTTATGTCTGCAATAACTCAGGCACACTACAAAACAATGGATTGGAATGCGGCCGACAGCAAGTTCCAGTGGTTGCGGTTAATTTAGACATTCGACTCATCAGTTTTATGCTCTCCATTTATAGGTACTGTAATAATGGGTCAGGAGATGGCTTCCCGGAGCACCTTATGAAATTCCCAATCTGCATTATGCCTTACATTTTAGATTTCCTCAATGCATCCTCAATTCATGCAGCTCAAAGCACCTGCTAAAAATCAGAAATCAAACACAAAAGTAACATTTACTCATAGAAATGTTTTCTATACTGAGTTCCAGGCCTAAGCAGACACAGCAGAGCTTAATACTTCGCTAAGAAGTGAGCGGGGTAAATGTAACGAGGCTATGATAACATTTAGAAGGCACTAAAGAAGGCGGGGGGCTGTAGTGAAGGTGGGCTTGGGGGCTTGGACAGCCGCGGCGAGCTGATCATCCGTCTTGAAGGTCTGTTTTGTATCTGTGATGAATATGGTGTAGACGCTTCAACTGTTATATCAAGTGCTTGCAGCTGTCTTCTTGCTGCTGAAAGTGCATTAGATGTGTCTTTGATGTGGCTGAACACATCTGCCATCCAGTTCACACTTCTGGATGTCACTTGTCCTCTGGTGCCCTTTCTGCAGGGGTTTCATGGTTTCTGGAGGACTGTTCACACTCGCCAATGGCGCCCCCCACAGACCGATGGCCACCACTGCTGCTGGCTGTGGCCTGACTCTGCAGGCCACCGTTGGCACAGGTTGCACTTCCTGGCGGAGCAGCCTCCTTGCTGTGACTGCTGTTGTCAGGCAGACTTGTCCTCCTGCCTAAACCCTCTTCCTGGCACATGTCTGTCAGGGAGATTCCATTTTGCCCATCACGTTGGCTGTGGGGAAAGGCAGTGTTGTTCCTGTTGGAAAAAGAAGAGACACGAATGTTAGGAAAATATATTTTAAAAGGTGAAAATTCCTAGTTAGGTCTCAGCTAGACAGTGCATGCTCTGTCTCGAAGAGACATGTTGTATATACTTTATGGGCATCAACCCGCCCATAGGCTTCCCATTTGCTGTCTCCATCGTCAATCTTATATTCTTTCTCCTCGTTTGTCCATGACATGCATTTGTCATGCCTCTTCCTGTATTTATCCCTCCCCGAGAGCATGGACCTATTACACTGTCACTCAAATGCTTCTATTTCAGGATCTTTTTCAGGAACTACTTTTTTATTTGTAAAAGAGCAGTTAACACGAGTGCTTGTGTTTTTAACTCGCTGCTCCATGCTCCTCACGAGTGCTTGTGTTTTTAACTCGCTGCTCCATGCTCCTCTTTAACCGCATGGGTGCGGCGGCTTTTTTCGCACTGTGCGGCTTTTTTTAAAAAGCCGCGTTACATGACGAGCTGAGCTCGTCATGAGCATGCGAGCCGCGCAACTCATGACGAGCTCAGCTCGTCATGAGCATGGAAGGGGTTAAACAGGGCAGTACATCTTACATCTTGTTCTTATCTTGTCACATATGTGCATTACAAAAAAATCGAGGTCAAATTCCAGACGCTGTTTACGAGATTGCCAGTATGGCTATTTTACTCAGGATTGGTGTACATCAACACTCGGATCCAGCATCGGTATGCTATCGTTGTAATTCTGTTTGCTCGTGATTGACTTTCATAACACGTGGCTAAATCACACTTCAATTTAAAGACTTTATTCCAGTGCGTTTTTACAAAGAAAATCAAGCGATGCAAAGCCTTTGTTTAAGCGCAGGTTGTAAAAGTAACTCACACAACGCATTCATAATTAAATGTAAAGTTGCACCGGCAAATCAAAGTTAATTACTTTCAACACAGTGCGTTTATTTTTCATTCTGATTTGAAGGTGCAACAATACTTTTAATTCTGAGTGCATCTGGTTTACTTGCAAATTTAGGTTTAAACTCATGCTTTTAATCGCATGATTTTCTTTATTTATTTTATACATACCTAAATACACTCTTTCCATTGCAGTAACAGAAGTGTGATTTAAGGGTAAACAGCGTTTACAATGCAATTTTTACCACACACTACCTTTACCACGCAAGTTTTACAACGCAATTTGTTACAACGAATTGCGCTGGGGGGGCGCTGTAGGATAGGGAATAGTGTAATTTACTATCCAAAACCTTCCCTGCTATCCATGGGGACTGGAGTTGGAATAGTAAATTAAACTATTCACTATCCAGCGCCCCCAACGCAAGTCGTTGTAACGACTTGCGTTGTAAAAGTTGCGTGGTAAAGGCATGCATTGTAAAAGCATGCGTAGTAACGACATACATCCGATTTAAGTGTGTGTTTTGGGTGCAATCACATTTAAAAATGTTTCACAGCAAATTAGGGTAAACATTACATTTAATTCTGATTTATTTTCAAAATACTCGCTTAAAAAAGCTTTCCATCGGCTTAACTTCTCATGTTTCAGACATGCATTCACACAAAGCCTCTATGAAAAATATAGAAGTGAGAGTTTATAATTACATCTCCCCTTGACGTATTACTTTAGCATGCCAGTTTTATTGATTTTCAAATGTCACATCCATCAAATTAATGGCTGACCGTCACATGGAAACAACAGTGACTAAAATATATTTATACCAACATTGTTTCCTTTATATGCCTTTTATTAATCTCTTTCACGTGATGGAACAAGAAACATACAGTGGAAATAAACATACTCAGTTGGAACATATACAGTGTTCCATGTTATGTTATGTTATTATGTATTTATAACGCGCACAGATACTCAGGAGTGTCCCGGCGCGAGAGCCAGTAGTCCAGAGATGAGAGGGTATAGAACGCGGCTGGATGTTAATTAAAAACAATGTTTTTAGCTGATTTTTTAAAAGCCTAAGGTCTTGGGTGCTGCACAATTCATAGGGAAGGGCATTCCAGGCTTTGGACGCCCTATTCTAATATTTATCCTACATCCTATTTACAATTTATCCTCCATCTTATTTAATGTGTTTACTGTGGAGCGATGAAATTAACATTTTAGCCTTCTCTTGAATAGTTGAACGCTATGTTCTTGAGAAGCGCAATACTCCTTTAACATACTCGAAATATGTTATTTCTAAGACTCGATGATGAAGGCTATTACAATTCATCAAAGTAACTATTTACTGTAAGAAATATTGTAATCTTCTCTATGGTCTTCCACATATTATTAATATAGGAACTGATTGATTAAATTTAAGAATACCAAGTGATCCGAAATCCTGCTCAGTTTCTCATGTGCTCCCTAAACTTCATTGGCTGGCTGTTGAGAAGCGCATTCAGTTTAAGTCTCTTTGTGTGTCGCACAGAATCCTGACCCTACAGGCACCTTTAGGGCTGGCTAATTTGTTAGAGTTTTACGTGCCACGGCGTCCTCTTAGATATGCTGACCCAGGAGACCTGGCTGGTGGACTGTGCCTCCTTTTTTTTTTGGAGGGCTATAAGACCTTCTTTGTTCCGGCCAACAATTTGTTTAGTGGCAGAGCCAAGGGAGACCTGGTAATATACATCTCTTTAGCCCTGAAATGTATAATAACTTCTATATTCAGTACAAATTTTAACTTTCAGGCAGTCACTTTGAAACACGAGAATAATAAGCTGCTCCTGATCAATTTCTATAATGCAGTGAATATCCCAGGCCCCTGTCAGATTACTCAACTGAGTGGCTTTGTTAACCAACACTGCAGAGATGCATGACATTGTATGCTGCTTGTAGGGGACTTTAACACTCATCCATGTGGCAATCCAATAACGACCGCTATGGGGGATCTGGGCTGTGACAGAATGGGTGGGCTATATTTTGAACACTCTCAACGCGGTGAGGCCCTTAATCAATTACTAAATGAATATGATCTGGTTAGTTCTATGTCTGTGGTGGATGTTGGCAGTACGCTGGCTGTGCAAACATTTAAGGGGCATACGGGGGGGACTTTCATTGACCATATCTTAATCACGGAGGCTCTTCGGTCACGTCTATTGGTTTTTGAGATTTTAGACTGTATTTATAGCGACCATAATCCTGTTTGTATCCAGTTATCCGGGAACTTACTGGCCTTGCGGGACAGGTTGCCTATAGATGGGGTGCTGAAACCTACGAACGGAAGGCGCTGCCTCAAGTGGTCAAAGGTGAACGCGGACTTCCTTTATGTTAGTATACATAAAACATGTGCCCCAGAAATTGAATCGTGTGTATGCCCTGTTTCTGCCCCTTCGGATATTCTTGGGTCCTTTGATTACAAGCAAAGTGGGGGCACTGCTGACAACTTCATCAACAGCTGTTAAGCCGAGGGACCCAAGATGGTTCGATCACTCATGTTCTCGTGCCGCCAGGGAGTTAAAGGCAGCCCTGAAGAACACACCAAGAGACCGACTACTGATCCGTCCATCACGCTTAACATATAAGAAAGCCTTAGCAAAGCGTAAGAGCGAACTGAAAGAAATGATCTGGAAGGATCTCTTGGACCCCAGTACCTTATCGAACAGTGAGAAATTCTAGGGTATTGTTAATAGACCATTGTTTGATACAGGGAGGGATCCTGAATTAGGAACTAACATCACAGAGAAAGATTGGGTACAGCATTTTTGTTCCATATTTAGGGCCAACACACCACAGACAGACCTGCACCAGGAAGGGCTGGAAGTATTATTACCACACTTCACTTTAGGTGAAATTGAGAGAGGAATTGCAGGACTGACGAGTAAGAAAGCACCAGGCCCTGATGCCATACCCTCAGACCTTTTTAAATCAAACATGGCACTATGGGCGCCAGTTGTTACAGCGGTACTAAATGCAGCAGCATCTCTGGGTTGTCCTAGGTCATGGGGTATCTTCCTCAAGAAGGGAGATCGTAACAGTACCACCTGTTATAGGCCGATCTCCCTGATTGACTCGATAGTTAAGGTTGTGGGAGGTGTGGCCCTGAATAGATTGTCATCATGGGCTGAGGAGAATGGGATTACTTCAGCTATTCAATATGGGTTTCGCCCGGGACATTCCACATTAGCACAATGTTTAAACTTATACATGATACTGGGAAAGTGCAGCATGGCGCGACAAGGGACCATCTACATGGCGTTCATGGATCTCTCCTCCGCGTTCCATTGTGTAAACCGGGGGAAATTGTGGGATCTAATGGGCGCCAGAGGGTGGAACCTGCATTGGTTACGTTCTTAAGGGACCTCCATAGGGACACCAGAGCAAACATCAGATGGAGTGGAGTAGTGTGGCTCACTGGTTAGAGGCGGCAGACCCGAGAGCAGAAGTCGGCCCGGGACCAGGGTTCGATTCCCGACGCGGCAGGGTCGTGGACCTTGGTCAGCGGACTCGATAATTCTCGCTTCGGTGCTTACTCTAATCAGGGATCACACTCGGCAACTCTGGGCATTAGCTTGCCTAATCTCCACAACGGCCCCACCAAGTCCGGGGATGCCTGGCTCCACCTTGGGGACTCCCAGCAGGGACCATCCCACAGGGAAAGCCAGGACGGGTTCCCCAGAGTTATACAGCGCCGGGACGCCCCGTTGCTGGGGCAGCTGTGCGCTTTACAAGTATACTACACACACACACACACAGATACTCACAAGATCTTAGGGTGTCGAGAGACTTCCCTGTTGAGAGAGGCGTGCGGCAGGGCTGCATTCTGGCCCTTTTCTCTTTAATTTATACATCAATGAGTTGGATTCGTTTCTAGTAAAAACTGGCGCAGATTTTCCTTCTGTTGGGCGCAGGGGCTTGCCCGTCCTGCTATATGCAGACGGTGCTGTCCTTTTGGCAAGAACTTCTAAGGGCCTGCAGACCCTATTGAATGCCTTTCAGGGATTTATGGCTGATAGAGACCTCGCCATTAATAACACCAAATCATTTATTATGCAGATAGGACTGCGCCCGAAGAAACAGTACCCATTCAAGGTCAATAATGTGAAGGTACCTTTATCCACGTCCTTCTCTTATCTGGGTGTCTTGTTTGACGACCAGTTAAATTGGGCGCGTTGGTACAGCGGAAAAGAGGAGAATTAATACGGGCAAATGCAGCCATATTTAATTTTGCGTCTAAAATGGGCAAACGCCCGGAAGCCGCTCTATTGAAGATGTACCAGGCAAAGAGTGTGGCCCTGGGCAGCTATGGGAGTGAACTATGGGGCCATGTTCCAGTTAAAAGTATCGATGTGGCCGAGAACAATTTCCTGAAGCAACTATTGGGAGTACCAAAGGGAACAGCTAACCTAATAGTCAATGAGGAAACTGGAACAACTTTTATTGGCGACACCATAGCATCACGGCCTTTATTGTTTTGGCTTAAGTGCTGGCTGAATAAAGATCTGGTCCTCAACCACCAGCTGCTAAGGGAAGTGCGTTCTCAAGATCACGCGCTTAATGTTCATTGGTTTAAATATCTAAAGAGATGCTTTACCGAGCTGGGGCACCCTGACCTGTTTTTTAACCCAAGTACGATTGTAAAGGCTGATGTAGAGCTTGTTAAAAGAATTTTTTCTTTAAGGAAAAAACTGGAACGAGAAGAGGCAGATTTGATGAAACCAAGCATACGCAAATTTGCTATATTTAAAACTACCCCTTTAATGGATATATTTATCGTGGCCTATAACAAGTCACGAGCAGGTCCTACTAACAAGGTTCCGGCTGGATTATTATCATCTATTATTAGCCATTCCCAGGGGGTCATACAGAGGTCAAGTGTTACCCTCCTGCGGCTGCGACAACTTGTCTCCGCAGGATGTGGTACACTTTTTATTTATCTGCCCCTTCTATGACGTTCCCTGCAGGTTCTTTTTGAAGCCCATACTAAAAAGATTAAGGTCCGCCCGGCTCTGTGCTACTTACAAATGGCAAAGCCTGAAAGCACTTTATATCTGGTTGGATTTCTTAAATCAGCTCTAAAATCTAGAAACAGGCAAGAAGAGTGATGATCCTTTTTAGCTGTATTTTAACATTGTATTTTATACTTCTGTATATGAAATGAATTGTATGAAATCTACGGGGATTATGTTTAAGACATCTATTTTTAACAAAGTTTTATGTCTATATTGTAACATTGCTTTTATGGTTTTTAACATGAAAAACCGAATAAAGTATTTTGAGATTGAAACTGAAATTTGAGTCTGTGTCATTATTATATGTATGTGGGGGCCCAGGGCCCTGCCCTTTACAACATCCTTCTGAGAGGAGCAGCCGGACAGGTGCGTCTCCCCTGGAGAACTGAGCCGAGGCGGTGGTAAAGGTACAGCCAGAAGAAAACTGAGACAAGTCAGCTTTCAGGGCACCTGCAAAACCCGCATGTGTCACCTGCAAGCAACCACCACAAAACCTGGCAGGGCCGCCTTAGCCTCTCAACCTTCTCAGCTCGATAATTAAAGTGCCAGTAAATAGGATAGATTACACCACTTGCAGATACCAAAACTGTGGTAGCCAGCACCATTTTAAAATCAAATTATTGTTACATTCAATGATTAACTTGAAGTGCACCAGCCAGCAATAAGATTAGTAGAAATATAAAATACACATACAATTCAAAATAACTTCTTGCCAGCAGCATCTTGAATGTCTTTATTACATCTAATAGCAAATGGTAACGGTTTATGGGAGCGCACAGCAAAGTATAGGTATCAAGTCAATAACAATAGTAATCTGTACGGTTGGTGCTCAGGAAGAGAGTAGAGATTGGTTACCACAACCTCTGAAGAGACCAAAGTCAATATAAAGATAATCCTCCGAGCACTCAGCAATCAATGTCTTTATCAGTAGTGATCATCATTCATCAGTATCATCAAATCTTCAATCCAAAATAGTTAAATCGTCTTGAAAAGTTCTGAAAGTTCCAATTTATTCAAAAGCGCAGCCAACACGTGTTTCGTCTGTCTGTAAGACAATGACTTCCTCAGGGCCTTAACTCAGTGTAATCACACGTGATCCAATCAGAAACTGTCACAATTGATCCAATGTTACCCCTGCGTTAGGCAGTAATTATCAATGCAGATAAAAATATATATCTGACCCAAAGAGTGTATATTTATGTTTCTCTGTCAGAGCAGATCAGCAACTGACCGGGTCATTATTATTTCATTCCGTCCAGGTTCAGATAATCTTATTCTCCTCAAACGTAGTGAAGTACGAACATTTCTCATGTACGATGTCAAGTCAAATCACAATATCCAAGGTTCTCAATTCAAATTCCAAACGTAGTCATATTCTCCACATATGTTTAAGGGGTAAGAGCACATCTAATGTACTTTGTCAATCCTCCTGAATATCTCTATATTCCTAGTTCTCAGACTCCAAAAGTTCTAGTCCATACGAGTACGTATCCTTCAGTATCTCCCGAGTCGCGTGGTTCATGGTTCATGGCGTACGCCATGAACCACGCGACTCGGGAGATACTGAAGGATACATACTCGTATGGACTAGAACTTTTGGAGTCTGAGAACTAGGAATATAGAGATATTCAGGAGGATTGACAAAGTACATTAGATGTGCTCTTACCCCTTAAACATATGTGGAGAATATGACTATGTTTGGAATTTGAATTGAGAACCTTGGATATTGTGATTTGACTTGACATCGTACATGAGAAATGTTCGTACTTCACTACGTTTGAGGAGAATAAGATTATCTGAACCTGGACGGAATGAAATAATAATGACCCGGTCAGTTGCTGATCTGCTCTGACAGAGAAACATAAATATACACTCTTTGGGTCAGATATATATTTTTATCTGCATTGATAATTACTGCCTAACGCAGGCGTAACATTGGATCAATTGTGACAGTTTCTGATTGGATCACGTGTGATTACACTGAGTTAAGGCCCTGAGGAAGTCATTGTCTTACAGACAGACGAAACACGTGTTGGCTGCGCTTTTGAATAAATTGGAACTTTCAGAACTTTTCAAGACGATTTAACTATTTTGGATTGAAGATTTGATGATACTGATGAATGATGATCACTACTGATAAAGACATTGATTGCTGAGTGCTCGGAGGATTATCTTTATATTGACTTTGGTCTTTATTACATCTGCCTGTTGTCAGCACCATGGAGTCTGTTTGTCACCTACAGATTCTCCGGGCCTTATGAGCACCCGGGTCAAATGACATGTTGATTCCACACTGAGCATTACTGATACTGCGGATGTATGACGTTTCAACGCATGCTTTTACCACGCATGCCTTTACAACGCAGGTATTACAACGCAAGTCGTTACAACGACTTGCGTTGGGGGGCGCTGGATAATGGAATAGTTTAATTTTCTATTCCAACTCCAGTCCCCGTGGATAGTAGGGAAGGTGTTGGATAGAAAATTAAACTATTCCCTGTCCAACAGCGCCCTCCAGCGAAAGTCGCTGTAACGACTTTCATTGTAATTCCTGCGTTGTAATGGTAGTGCGTGGTAAAAGTTTTGTTGTAAACGATGTTACCCCTGATACCGCACAGTGCCACAGGGAGACAGCCATTACAACACAGCCATTACGACGCAGCCATCACAACGCACGTCATTACAACGACTTGCGCTGGATGGCGCTATATACTAAGGAATAGTATGGTCTACTACTCCAACACCTTCCCTACTGTTACGTAGGCTGGAGTTGGAATAGTAAATCACACTATTCCTAAATCAAGCGCCTCCAGCGCAAGTAGTTGTAACGACTTGCGTTGTGATGGCTGCGTCGTAATGGTAGCGCGGTGTAAAGCCCGCGTTGTAATGACATACATCCACAATATTACCACATTGTAAACTCAAGTAGCGCAGAAGTAACGAGGATTCGTGTCTGAAAGTTGAGAGTCCCCTGGTGAATAAAGAATGACTGGCGGGTGTCGGTAATTCCGGTTCTGATGCCTCAAGTAATTCCTCCCACTCCCCAGAATGCCCTTCGGATAATTCGGTTTCTTTCAGTAGTCCAAAATCTCAGGAAAAACATGCCACGTCCGTGAGGCTTGCACAGACTTTGCGATTTCTGATGGGGTAACTCTGCACTTGCCCCACCCCCTCCCCCCCTCCCCCCCGACCCGCCCCCACCCCCTTGCTATCCTGAGGCACTCCTCTCTGGTCAAGGCTATATGTTTTAGTTGCCTCTGCTCTGTTGGGCTGCAAATATTTGAGGCAGATTTACAAGGAACTGACGCATCTGCATAGATGCGTCAGTTTCTTTGTGCCAGCGCCGAATGTGCTTGCGCCACCATGGATGCGCTGTATTTACAATACAGTACTCCATGGCGCAAGGATTAACAGATGCGTCAGAAATTCATACCCATCTGTTGGCGCAAAAGTGACGCATCGCTGGAGTTGCTCATGAAAGTGACGCAACTCCAGCAATGCACCACAATAGATGGGTGAGTCCCATTCAAAAAGCCCAGTGTCATTCCTTACTCCTGGTCTGAGCAGGCGTAAGGATTATGACGCAGTGAAGGCGTAGAGTGATGAAATGAAATCAGTTCTACATGGCTTTTTGCGTGGGAACGCCCCCCCCCTGCATACATTACACCTGACGCCGGTATAATGTTTCGCCTTTCTCAGTAAACAAGACAGAACACTTTTACAGAGTTTCTTCAAGTCATATTGCACAACTTCTCACCAAGCTTCAACGTAGAAAAAGAAAGTTATTATTAATCACATAGGTGAAACCAAATGCATTTACCAATGCTTGTTAACCATAGAGGAACTGCTCCCTCCTCCAGCCCTGTTTAGTAATTTCACCAGCTGAATTTATCAGTAATTCCACATTTCAAGAGTTATGCAGAATTACCAAACTCCTCCGATTCTGTCGGCGGATGTAAAAAATCTGCCATGGCCTAGTTTTGACCCCCACTTCAGTGTCCTAAGATACATCTGCGACTCCCGTGAGGTTCCGTAAAGATTATTACGACGTTTTGGGCATTACCGAACATGGACGAGTTTGGTATCTACGAACCGTAAATGGTGAGTTCGATAAGTGTACGCATTTTCGCTACACTACCTGATAGGGTTCGCCTAATATTACGTGTTCTTCATCTGAACCCTCGGGTTCCATTTTAGATACGGCACCCATTTTGTTTCTTGCCCTCACGTAGTCAGCGAGCAGGTAACTGTTCGCCTCCTGACCTTCTGTTTCCCAAGCCTTGCGGAAGACGCATATTCCTTTCATGCGTCTTTATGGCCGGAGGAATGACACAGCGAAGGCAGATGGCTCAGCTTGAGGGTAATCTGGTCGCGCCGGTCTATTGTGATAGCCGTACAGGCGATAGAATTCAACTCTTTGATCCTACGATCATGCTTCCGATATTACCCTCACACTCTTTTCTCTACACATGTCTGACTTCCTTGCAGCTGCTCTTGTCTCTTCTTCTTGGTCATTTACAACTCTAATGGGTGTGCCTAATGGTGGGAAGATGTGCTTTTACAGTTGGGAACCGGCATTGCTACTGTAATTATGTTCCGGGATTCTGAAAACATGAAAGCGACCCTTGGGAAGTTTACTGTGGGAACTGGATTGTAATCTTTTGTTCGCATGTTGTGCAAAGGCAACATTTTGTATAAAAGAGAGCGACCTACATATGCAATTTGAAGCAGACTCGCAGAACCTACATGCCGATGTACTTCTAATGACTCTTGTTTCCCTGCAGTAAATAAACGCTGATCTTTGACGCCGAAGGAAGTGTCCCGTGTCTCTGTCACTTGTGCGCCGAAACAGGTATCCCATGAAGGTTATAGGTGTTGTTCCCTGGCACCGCTGGTTCTTTTAAAAGTCCAGTCCTTCAGTTGGCGCCCAACGTGGGGCGACATCAGCGGTACCGGTCCAAAGCCTGACGATCGTGAGGAACTTCGTGTGAAATCTCCGAGGGAAGGTGCACCCCGCTTCATCGATCCTGTTGTCGAAATAAGTGGCCCGAAGATTTTCCCTGCGAAGATTCCCGCCTCCTGACGGCTACGACGGACCGATGCCCTGACTGTCGACCTGTCTTCACAAGCGAGACGATAGACGGGCCTTCCTGGTGACGCCATTGAAGTTCTGAGTTAAGTATTTGTGGGTCGCTCCCAGTCCTTAGTGGTTGTTCTAGCTTCTTGAAGCTTTGTTGTAGCTTATTAAAGCTTTGTTGTTGCAGCTCTTGAAGCTTTGTTGTTAGCTTATTAAAGCTTTGTTGTTGTAGCTCATTGGAGCTTTGGCTTAGCTTTTTTTAAGGCTTTGTTGTATTGC
Organism: Lissotriton helveticus; assembly: GCF_964261635.1. Lineage (NCBI taxonomy): Eukaryota > Metazoa > Chordata > Amphibia > Caudata > Salamandridae > Lissotriton > Lissotriton helveticus. The sequence goes on along the minus strand of NC_136067.1, from coordinate 12,444,331 downwards.
ATGGTTCCATTGCATTTGTGGTTCTTAGTCGTGGTTCTTAGTATTTATTTGACAGTTGCAATTGCCAAAAACCGAGGGTTTTGTCTTACACGAAGATTTAGCACTTCGGTAACCCTTGAAGTTTAATACTAGGTTAGTGTGCACGATGCCTAGCCATAGTGGTTTGTTTGGTATCTTCAAATGTTGCGCAATAGATTCCCGGTTGGAGGACTCGTGTCCGATACCTCCAGTTGGAACTCCGATATATGAGCTCTACAGTCGACATGGTGTGGGCCCTATTATATATAATGAATACTGGGTCCGTTACACAAAAAAAGACGGTGTCCTTAGTTGGCCACCACATGGAAGTTTTGAACTTACGATTTTAGATAATCTTGAAGCTAAATTATTTCAAAAGAAAGCTAGGCCAGCTATGTTTGATTCTTTTCGGCTGTGGCGTAAAGAGGCCAAGCAGAAAGAAATCAAACAGCTTAAAAAGGATCTAAGAGAAGGGTTTGTTCCGATAATGCAAGTTGTACAACAATGTAAGCGAGAAAAAGAAGAAAAAGAAATGGAAGTTTCCACTAGACTACATCATATGAGTGTAGATAAATGTTATCCGGTTTTACCGACTAGTCTAGATAAAAAAGAAGAAGATTCGAAGGAGGATTCCTTGTTAGCGTATTTGATGAAATCGCCACCTCCTTATGCACAGGGTGCCACGGCTCCTGTAGCTCCTCCTGTAGTTCCTCCTGTTGTTCCTCCCGTTGTTCCAGTGGCTGCGGGTCAGCCCGTTGTTAATCCTACGTTTGTCCCACCACTTGTCCCTGTCCCTACTGCCCCTGTACCTGTACCTCCTCGATCTGTTATTCCTGTTACCCCGACTACCTTGTCTGTTTCTACTATGCCTTCCTTCGCTTCTAATGTTGTTGCTCCTGCTCTTCTTTCTTCTTCTCCTTCTGTTCGTAATCGTATCCCTAACACTGTTGCTACCCTTTATTCACCGCTTTCTGGTCAGTTATTCCCGTCTGATCTTTCCAAAACTCCCCAGAGACGGAGCCAGATCCCTAGTGGAAGGGAAAAAGAGACATTTGTGACTATGGCACATAGATGGATAAGACACCCTGCTAACTATACTCCACGTGTGGTCTTCGACACGTTTTCTCAGTTTAATGAGCCTACGCAGAGATTCGTGTTCGAAGAAATGTGTAACTTTTTGAGGGAAGAATGGTATAACGATGATCTAGATAACGTACCGCCCGATATAACTGAACTCCAGAGTCACTTTTCGAACGGTATGATTGTAGGGGGTGATGTACGACGTGCCTTGGAACGTTTGTTAGCGTTCAGATCCACAGTGCATTCTCGAGTGTCATTTGATGATGCCACTGAGAATTGGAAAGCGGCTCCTGGTCAGTATCCTATGAGAGAGGTTCCGCCACTTTGGGTGCCTGGTGATCCGCAAGCTAACCCTGCGGTTTTACCGCATTTTCGAAGAGTGTGGATTCACCTCCCATGGAAACGATCGGAAGTTTTGCAAGTGAAGCAATCCTTGCCTGATCCGCGTAAGAATCCGGCTGGTTATTATAAGGAGCTATCCCAATTGGTGGAAGCTTCTGTTATGAACCTTGCCGACATCGACATGTTGTTTGGTAATGTTGTACCACAACCAGTTTGGGCGAAAATTCGTCAAGGAAACCACGCAAATGAGTTAGGTGGTGATTGGGCTGCACTGATAGCGGCTGATGCATTGCAAGTCGGTGGGGTTAAGCCTGAGCAGTTGGTCTTGGATTTACCTCAGAAAATCATTACGCTCATGAAAACTCTCATGCCAGCGATGAAGGTGAACTGGGATAAGTTATCAGCTTGTAAGCAAAAGAAAGACGAGAGTGTCTCGGATTTCTTCACAAGATTTGAGGAAGCGTTTGTCGACCACAGCGGTCAGGACATGGGCGCTGAGGGAGGCCAGCGGTTATTTGTCGACAAGTTCGTGTCGAATTTGTTGCCTGAACTATGCAACAAATTGAAGAATTCAGAAAGTGCATGGGCGGTTTCAACCACTGCACAGATATTAGCAACGGCTCAATACTATGAGAATAGGGAAAAGGAAGAAAGTGATCGTGTAGATAAGAAAACGAAGGAGCTCAAAACGAAGGTTTTGTTGCAACAAGCGTATCCTCCACGATCAAACCAAAATGATTCACAACAGCAGTATCGACCGCGAGCACAGCCCGATAGGATGCAGCCGCGTTCTGACAACTCTGACTATAGATCTTCACTTGGGTATAATCAGTGTGCATATTGTAGAAGAGAGGGACACATAAAATATGATTGTCCTGTTTTACGTGACCGTCTAAATGGTGTGTCAACACGAGGAAACCGTGGTGGTGGTCCTCAACAGGCATCACGAGGTAGAGGTCGCGGTGCCCCCCAAAATCAAATTGAGCGACTTCAAAATCCATTAGATACGAATAATTGTTTTGACCAGCGAAATGCGGGGTCAGTTCGATCTGCACAATATAATGTGGACGATTATTACGTGGAACATGAGACTGTTGCAAATGACCATTACTAGGACAGCCACCGACAAAGAGAGGGAGTAGTATCAATTCCGGTTGATCAGAGTGGACCTTACGTTGCAGTGGCTACATCGGGCGTAGTTGAGCCTTTTCTGTTAGACACTGGTGCGACGAAAAGTTCCATCATGCATTCGAAACTCCCTGGCGCACCTTTGTCTGGCTTAACGAACGTTTCTGTTGGATTCTCTGGCGCCCCTGTTAGCAACCCCGTCTCTAGTCCTTTGCCCCTTACGATTGGCCCTCGTGAGCTGAAGGCTCCGCTGATTCTATCTACCGGCTGTGGTGAGAATCTTTTGGGTCTGGATTTGTTGAAACAACTATATGCGACTTTGTATTGCTCTCCCGAAGGAGTGGAGCTTACATTAGGTCGGAGAGTGATCTCTCCTATGTACTTGTCGATCGATAAATTCCCACCGGAATTGAGTTCCCTTCCTGCGTCTCTATGGGCCACAGGTCCCAATGATGTGGGTCTGTTAGACATTCCACCTTATGTGATTCAATTGAAACCAAATGTGCGATTACCACGTTCACCTCAATATCGTATCTCTCTTGATGGTGAGCGAGCGCTGTTAGCAATCGTTCATGATCTAATTAAGAAAGGTGTTGTTGAAGAAACTCGTGGAAACGTGTGTAATAGCCCTGTATTGCCTATTTTGAAACGAACTGACCCATCCAAACCTCCTGTGTATCGCTTCGTAATAGATTTGAGAGAAGTAAATAAAATAGTGATTCCACAATTTCCCGTGGTCCCTGATATCACGGCCTTACTAACAATGATTCCGGCCTCTGCCTCCTGGTTCACGGTGATCGATCTAAAGAATGCTTTCTTTAGTATCCCGATTGCTGAGGAAAGCAGAGACCTATTCGGATTCGCATTAGGTGGTCGCAGTTTTAGGCTAAAACGCGCTCCACAGGGCTACTGTGAGAGTCCGTCAATCTACAGTCAAGCACTTAAAAGTCAGCTTGATGCCTTTGTTTTACCGACGGGTGCGGCTTTGATTCAATACGTTGACGACCTGCTAGTGGCAGCTGATACAGAAGCTATTTGCAAAACGACTACAGTATCATTATTGCATTACCTACATGACTTACATCACAAGGTATCACCTTCTAAGCTACAATATTGTTGTCAAGAAGTTACCTATTTAGGTCACTTATTGACAAAAGAAGGGAGAAGGTTGACCCCAGAGAGAATCGCAGCGATTTCCCGAATGACTGCGCCAAAAACCCAGAGAGATGTTCGTGCCTTTTTAGGTATTACGTCCTACTGCAGACAATGGATTCCAAATTTTTCATTGTTGGCGAAACCATTGATAGCCCTTACGTGCAAGGATGTTTCATCTCCTTTGCCTTGGACTGAAGAGTGTCAGAAAGGTTTTTCTGAATTGCGTGATGCGTTGTGTTCGGCTCCTGTGTTGGGTACTCCTGACTACAGTAAGCCGTTTACACTATACGTTCACGAGAGGGATGGTTGTGCATTGAGTGTTCTGACACAACCTTTTGGTGGCAAACAACGCCCATGTGCCTATTTTTCTTCGACTTTAGACCCAGTAGCTAGAGCCTTGCCGAGTTGTTTAAGAGCAACGGCGGCAGCTGCGGCATCCATTCGACAGTCCGCAGGTCTGGTCATGGATAATATGCTTACGGTGATGGTCCCGCATGCAGTTGACACTCTCTTAAACCGAACGAAGACTCAACATTTGACGAGCGCAAGATTGTCTGGATATGAGTTAACGTTACTGGCCAGTCATATACGGATAAAACGATGTAATGTGTTGAATCCAGCAACATTGCTGCCGATCGACACGGAGTCAAGTGGTGAAGCACTACATGACTGTTATCTAAGAACTGAAGAGGAAACAAAGGGTCGTATTGACCTAAAAGATACTCCATTGGTAGATCCCGATGGTACTTTGTATGTGGATGGTTCCTGTTTTAAGTTGCCAAATGGTGATGTGACGACTGCGTATGCTGTAGTAACATTGAGCACGGTTGTAGAAAGCGCAAGATTGGGTCAGAATTCGGCTCAGGCTGCTGAGCTGATCGCCTTGACAAGAGCGTGTGTGTTGTCTAAAGATAAACGGGTGAATGTGTTTACAGATAGCCAGTATGCGTTTGGTGTGGCCCATAGTTTTGGGCGATTGTGGAGAGAAAGAGGATTCCTTACGTCGCATGGCACGAAGATTCAGCATGGTCAGCTTGTGAATGACCTTTTAGATGCACTCACATTGCCTAAACAGGTGGCCGTAATCAAATGTAGTGCGCATCAGAAAGTGACGGATGATGTGGGTCGTGGTAATGCGTTTGCTGATGAGACGGCTAAAGAGACAGCTAAAGATTTGACGAATCGAATGTATGTTACGAGTTCAGTGAGATGGCCAACGGAGACTAATATGTGCGAAGACACGATTGAGAGTGTGAAGGGAATACAGAATGAAGCCACTGAGACGGAAAAGACTAAATGGAAAGAGAGCATGGGAAGGCTGGATGAGAACGGATGTTGGGTTGATTTGTCAGAAAAACAGGGATGGATGTTACCAGATGCGTATGTGCTCGCTGTTGTTACAATGGCCCATGGTACAGCACACATAAGCACAAAAGGCATATGCAAGTTGTTGTCTCATGTATGGAAGAATGATGGGATTACTAAGTGTGCAGAGAGAGTGGTTAAGAATTGTATGGTGTGTTTGATGCACAATCCCGGTAAGGGCACTCCCACTCCACCTGGCCATTTTGCCCCTCCTACGTACCCTTTCGAAGTCATCCAGTTGGACTTCATCCACATGGAGAGATGCAACAACTTGAAATACGTGTTGGTTGTGGTATGTGCATTCTCCAGATGGATTGAGGCTTACCCCCTTAAGGATAATACTGCCTTATCCACGGCAAAAATTTTGCTCAAGGAGTATTTTCCCCGATATGGAATGCCTCGGGTTGTATGGTCAGACAACGGAAGTGAGTTCGTGGGAAGTGTGATGAAGAGTGTGTGTCGTGGCCTCGGTATAAATCAAAAATTTCATAGTGCCAATCATCCACAATCAGCGGGCTTGGTGGAAGGATACAATGGCACCCTAAAACTAAAATTGGCTAAAATTCAGGCAACAACTGGTTTATCATGGCCCGACGCTTTGCCCCTAGCTCTCCTATCGACCAGGGCAACTGTACACTCACGAGTAGGGCTTAGCCCATACGAGATTGTGTTCGGTCGTCCTGCTAATATATGGGGAGTCCCAAGGCCTAAAGAGTTTGATAGAATCGAATATCCAATGTTGATTGATTATCTTCATGATCTGACTGCTAAATTGAGTTTGATTCATCAACAGGTCTTTGAGGCTCTGCCGTCACGAACAGAGGGTCCTGGTCATCGGCTCCAACCAGGGGACTGGATCCTTGTCCGTAATTTCGGCCGAAAACGGAACCTTGAGCCGAGATTCGTGGGACCATACCAGGTGCAACTAGCAACGAGGACAGCAGTTCGGCTGGAGGGACGGAAGCACTGGGTACATGCTACCCACACCAAGAAGGTCCCGCTTCCTTTGCCGTCGGACACCTGGATGAGAAGAGGTTTTACTTCATCTGAAACCGAAGTTCCACAACGTTTTGTCCCATTCAGCGAAGCTCAGCTTGTCTCTGACACCCTTGTTGATCCCCCTCAAACAATTTCCTTTCCGTCAACCCTGGAAAATTCGAGTGCTGAACAGTCATCTGAACAATCGGACACTCATTTGCCGTCCAATCCACTATTTGAAGATCAGACTCGCCCTGGGAGCAGCCGATACTTTCTTCGTCCACGTACAAGAAACTAATAAAAAGATTTTTGTTTTTAGGTTTCACACTTGCCCTGAACATAGTGGACATTGTATATTGTATATTTTTTCCCTTTTCGTACAGCCAAGAACATTATAATAAATTGAATGTTCAATTTAGCTAGAACCTATCATCCAGGTTGGCCGTAGGGCCGTGCGGGTACTTCCTTCTGTTTAGCAGCTATCGACACTAGGTCGGTTTCTTTTGTCGATTTCTGGGAACTCCTGGGAATTGATAATCGCTACTCAGAACGAAGTGCGTCAAGAACGTCGCGGACGGTCGTTAGGGGATGGAATCGTCATTGTCTGAGCTGTCGAAAAGAGAGAAAATGTCGGCGCAAAGATCTGCATTAGATAAAATGTTTCGTACAAAATGGTTTTTGCTACAGGTTTTCATATTGTTCCTGACTATATCTATGTTACTGGTAGGGGGAGTATATTTCGGGTCCCAATTCTTACTGCCTTCTACTATACCTACTCTTCCATCTCATGATCTAAATTTCGTTTCAACTGTCTCTCCACATTCCTTTCATCTTCTGCCTCAACACGAACAAGCCAGACGTGCAGAATTTAGAAACAACTCCTTTATTCAACTCTTGCATCAGCATCAGTTAGTGGTAAACACTACCAATTGTTGGGTGTGTGGGTTAATGCCACATACCATGGATAAGGGTATTCCGTACTTGGTGCTGCCTTATAGTTCCCAAGGGTCAGCTCGAGCATTGCAAACTATGTTCCGTAGCGCACTAGATTCCTACCCCCATCGAGAACCACGCTCAGCAAACTTTGGTCCTGGCCCGTACCACAAGACTCTGGCGAGAGCTATTGCTGATTTAGATAGAGATATTTTTGACGCATCACTTATCCCAGAGGAGGAGGTGCGAGCATATAAGGAACTAAGTGAGGCTGAGTATAGTGTATCAGTGGGTGATAGGCAGCTTAAAAGCTCATCACCGATATGGATTGTACCTCACCTTGGTAACTTCTGCCTAAAAGGTCTCGGTCGAAATCCGAGAGCTCAGTTTGGGGAGAGTGCGTGTACTGAGAAATATGTCTTACCAACGCTCTCATCCCCTGTCTTCCTAACTGCCAAGGGTACCTATTTTGTATGTTATGATCGAGCCTATACGTGGTTACCTCATGACTTCTCGGGTACCTGCTACATTGCAAATCTTTTGCCTCCGACTTTCACTGTGGCCTCAGATTATCACAGAACTAGAGTTGTGAGAGGTGTTGTCAACAAAGAAGATACTGCCGGTCAAGAAGCAGGAGACTTCTTTAAGGGTTTCCTACCGTTTTGGGGCCCTATGGTCAATAGCAGGAACCTGAGGCAGTTAACTCGTGTAGTAGAATCAACTGCCAACATAACTGCAAGTGCCCTTGGTAATTTGACAGCCGAGCTTCAGGCGGATAGACTGATGACGTTACAGAACCGTATGGTTCTAGACGTTGTTCTAGCAGATAGAGGTGGTGTGTGTAAGGTCATCCATTCGAGCTGCTGCATATTCATACCTGATAACGCTCCAACGGCTTATCAAGCCATCTCTAAGTTGCACAAAATTTCGGAGTCCATACACGTGGACGAAGGAAATTGGACGCTTCTGGGATGGTTTTGGGGCCTGATATCGACTTGGGGTTGGAAGATTCTGATGATCATAGGGGTTGTTGTGATGTTTCTATTCACATGTTGTCTTTGTGTGCAATGTGGTCCTGCCTTATGTGGCCTTTGTGCTACAACGTGTATAAGACAGCCAGTTGTCACCAAAGAGGCATTGATGGATAGAATAATGTATCAGCAGCATCTAAATGATCTGATGAATATCGAAATCGATTATGATTCCGACTAGTGCTTGCCTACATGAGGGCAAAAGGAGCGTCTGAGGTTCCGTAAAGATTATTACGACGTTTTGGGCATTCTCGAATATGGACGAGTTTGGTATCTACGAACCGTAAATGGTGAGTTCGATAAGTGTACGCATTTTCGCTACACTACCTGATAGGGTTCGCCTAATATTACGTGTTCTTCATCTGAACCCTCGGGTTCCATTTTAGATACGGCACCCATTTTGTTTCTTGCCCTCAAGTAGTCAGCGAGCAGGTAACTGTTCGCCTCCTGACCTTCTGTTTCCCAAGCCTTGCGGAAGACGCATATTCCTTTCATGCGTCTTTATGGCCGGAGGAATGACACAGCGAAGGCAGATGGCTCAGCTTGAGGGTAATCTGGTCGTGCCGGTCTATTGTGACAGCCGTACAGGCGATAGAATTCAACTCTTTGATCCTACGATCATGCTTCCGATATTACCCTCACACTCTTTTCTCTACACATGTCTGACTTCCTTGCAGCTGCTCTTGTCTCTTCTTCTTGGTCATTTACAACTCTAATGGGTGTGCCTAATGGTGGGAAGATGTGCTTTTACAGTTGGGAACCGGCATTGCTACTGTAATTATGTTCCGGGATTCTGAAAACATGAAAGCGACCCTTGGGAAGTTTACTGTGGGAACTGGATTGTAATCTTTTGTTCGCATGTTGTGCAAAGGCAACATTTTGTATAAAAGAGAGCGAACTACATATGCAATTTGAAGCAGACTCGCAGAACCTACATGCCGATGTACTTCTAATGACTCTTGTTTCCCTGCAGTAAATAAACGCTGATCTTTGACGCCGAAGGAAGTGTCCCGTGTCTCTGTCACTTGTGCGCCGAAACAGGTATCCCATGAAGGTTATAGGTGTTGTTCCCTGGCACCGCTGGTTCTTTTAAAAGTCCAGTCCTTCAGTCCCGGGACCTGAATGGCAGTCACTCTCTTTAGGGGGCTACAAGGGTTAGAAGATAGTAGCCAATGGGCTACTTACTTTTAGGGTGACTACACCCTTTGTATGTCAACTCCCTTTGGGAAGAGGGCGTATCCTTAACCCTATTGGCTAGAATCCTCCAATACAATATGAAAGGAGGGAGTCACTTCCGCTCAGGGCACTGTAGGGGTGGCAGGCCGGACTGGGATCGCAAACCAGCCAAGCCTGGTAATTACATCCAACTGGTATCTGAGCGGGGGGGGGGGGCTGGCAGGAACGCTGCTGTGCATTTGTTACAAGGGGCCGAAGTTGCAGGACTGCTGCAAAACTGGCAGCTAGCAGCAAAAACGGCCTCCACCCTTCTGGCCCACTGGGGAAATGCCCGGTGCCCACTACTGCCATTCCGGCCCTGAGGGGTGGCTCGGATTGAGAGGGGACTCACCTCTCCTGCTTACTAATTTACTCACCGACCTTGCAGCCAAAAATGGAGCTTGGTCAGGTGGGTAGGTATCTCCACTGGTCGGGTCTGCGGGTGGGCTCTGGGCGAGGGTGGTGGTAAGCTGGTCCTCGGTGACCTTGCCCCAGTTGCGGCGAGGCATCTGTTGGGTGTGGTGGTGTGTGGTGGGTTTTCGGAAGGTGAAGTGGATGCAGCGGTGGTCGGTCCAGTGGAGTTCGGTGGTGTGGTTGAAGAAGACGTGGAGGCTTGCTGAGAAGATGGGGTCAAGCGTGTTTGCCAGCGGAGTGGGTGGGTGTTGTGACGAGTTGTCTGAGTCCGAGGTTAGCGAGGTTAGCGATCAGGGTGGTGGAGTTGGTGTCGTTGTTGTTCTCGAAGTGGAAGTTCCGGTCCCCGAGGAGGATGTAGTCTGTGGAGGCGAGGGCGTGTGTGTTGATGAAGTCGGCGATGGAATCGCTGAACTGCGGTCAGGGTCCGGGGGGTCTGTAAATGAGTGTTCCTTTGAGGGTGGTGTTGGGGTTGGTGTGGATCTCGAAGTGCAGGTGTTCGGCGGTGCTGAGGCTGTGGGCGGTGTTGGTTGAGACTTTGAGAGTGTTCCTGTGGATGATGGCGATTCCTCCTCCTACTCCGTTGGTGCGGTCCTTGCGGGTGATCTTGTAGCCTTCCAGGATGGCTATGGCGATGTCGGGTGCCGAGGAGGGGTTCAGCCAGGTTTCTGTCAGGAAGACGACGTCTGGGGCGTTGGTGTCGAGTAGGTCCCAAAGTTCGACAGAGTGTTTGCGGGTGGAGCGGGTGTTGAGCTGGATGCATCTCAGGAACTTGGGTTCCTTTTTGGGTGGGTTGGCGGGCCGGATGCTGGTGAAGCTGCAGTTCCGGCAGGAGAAGGGTCCTTGGGTGCGTTTCCGGGTGACCTGGTAGCAGGTGCGGGATCGTCCGGCGTTGAGTGCGTAAAGAGTGCTGGAGTCGTAGTGGTGGTGGGCTCCGTGGTGTGTGCAGGGGGCCAGGGGTCCTGGCGCTGGGCGCGGTCCAGGCACGGACGGGCGCAGACGGGCTTGCCGTAGGCCTCCATATGAGGGGCTGTGGGAGGGAGGAGCAGCTGGGAGGCGGGAGTGGGGTGGAAAATGGGTTTGGAGGGGGGCGGGCCGCAGGGGAGCAGCGGTGGGAAGCTAAAGGGGGGAGCAGGTGGGGGTCACAGACGGCAAGGGACAACAAGAGAGGGGGCCACAAGGGAGAAAAACAGGCACAAAATACCAGCAGTGGGTCACGGAGAACTAGTCAGAAGAAAAACGAGGCAGGCAGTACAGAGGCGAACTGAAATAAAATCTAAGAGCAGGCGAGATACCGGTCAATGGGCGACAGCAGCAGCGTTGCTCAGGTCACACAGGAGGCTCCGTGGGGGTGAGGGGAGCGACCTGCCTGGTGACAGAGTCAAGGGTCGCATTTCCACCCCCCCATGCTGGCAGACTTACTCCCTCTGACAAGGCAGCTGTTGAAAAGTCACCTTATGAAGGATTAACCAGCAGAGCACAGGAGGGTTGTCCACCAGTAACATAGCATAAGTATTGTAAAGCAAACGTTCACCCAAGGGCATCCTGACGCTGAATAACAGATGTTTATTGTTACCCAACTCCGTGGTTTAATTTTATTGACCTCAGAAAGATGAATGGCTGAGTGGACCCGCCGGGATTTGAACCTGTGACCATGAGGACCCGGCTTAGCCATGGCCACTGGGAAGGTCACGCAAAGTGGAAATACAAGGTATGCACCACATATCAGCCTGGATTTGGCACATATTTGGGGCGCCATGACTACCTTTCCATGAAGGCCCACCACTTACTCCCTGCTGTTCTTGCACATAACTAGCTCCACTGGCCCGATACTGGACCAGCCACAGCAGACCGGTCAGGGGTTCTGCACCTAAGTGGTTAGTGACAACTAGACATTAGTGGCCCCAAAGGCAGTGCAGGAGGCGTCTACACCGGCTTAGTGCCCCCTTGAGTACACTACACAGGGTGGTATCGTGGGGGAGCTATCCCTTGCCACCATCCTCATCAGGCCGTTACCCTGAAAGGTGTGGGCAGCACCTCGACAGAATATAAATATCTGTCTGACTGGACTTTACGTTATCAGCATTTGTGAAGCGCCTTCTACCTTTAGTATGACGCTGAAGCACTTTCTTAATTGGGGACCTATTTTCAAGGTCCTAGAATTCCATGTATCCGTTGAACATGGTTGTTTATTTGCAGAGTGTTACTAGAGGTTTTTTTGATGTTTTTTGATTTGCATAGGGTAGTAGAGGTTTGCTTTGGTTGTTGATTTGCATTAGGTTTACTCATCCTCGTCCTCCCCAAAACTGATCCAAATCACTCCCCACCTTTTTCACGGGCACTTATGCAAACATTGCGGCATTTCTGCAAAAGTGCCAATTTCGCGGGCACTTTTGTAAAAATCGCTACATTTTTACAAAAGTGCCGATTTCGCTGCAAACCGCGAAATTGGGAAATCACGAAATCCTAGAGGGTCTGACTAATTAATCCAACCCTGGGGGGTTTATTAACCTGAGATGTTTGGTACCAAACATCTTGGGATTCGGTGAAGTCATCATGGAGCTGTGGAACTTCTTGTGACAAGCTCCCAGCCCATGTACTCTGTATGGCTTCACTGTGCACTTATAATGTCTAAGAATGGACTCGGACACCATAGGGGCATATGTGCTCATGCAGTTATACCCTCACGTGAGGTTTCCTGCACCCTGTCTTAGAGCTGTAAGGCCTGCTGTAGGGGTGACTGACCTATGCCTCTTGCTTTGCTGATTGGCCTGGCACACAGGGAGGTGTGCCAGGTCGACTCTTCACTTTTAGTTGCACCAAAACATGCAGGCTGCAGTGGCATGTGCATGTGGTTGGTGAGGGTCGCTGAGGGTGGTGTAGTACATGCTGCAGCCCTTAGAGACCCTCTCTGGTCACAAGAACCTTGGTATAACTGGTAACTTCTACCAGGGATTAATATGTCAGCCAGAGTTGTGCCAATTTTTGAAACAAAGGTACAGTTTTGGGAAAGAACACAAGCACTGGGAACCTGGTTAGACGGAACCCAGTGCACGTTCAGATACGTCAGTCAGGCAAAAAGTGGGGGCTAAACATTCAAAAAGTGATACTTTCCTACACATGCCATACATTTCAGCACTTGTAATCTACATTTCAAAACATCACTTTTATTTCTGACCACGTCATCATCATGTCAATACATGCCATTTAAACATGGGTCATATTCATTTTTAAAACGTATCTTATTTTTTTCATTCCATACCCAATTATTCTCACAAGGCTTTATATTATCTTCAACAAGTTTCATAATCATTTTAATGTACATCATATTAATTTTTACATAAGCCATATTAATTTTAACAAGTGCTGCATTTATTTGAACATGTGTCATATTCATTTCAACCCCTGGAATTCAAATGTCAAGACATGCAATATTCACTTCAACCCATGCTATATTAGTTTCAACAAATGTCATGATCATTTCAGTGTAGGCCATATTCATTTTAACACATTTCAAAAGGGAGGGGTCATAATCCACCCAATGTCCACACTTCTTTTCCTGCACATTGGGTGGATTATGATGGTATAAACATTTTAGAACTTGGACACACCACAGCTTAGGGACTTAGTTAAGTCCGTGAGGGAGTTATAAAGTTTATAGTGACCCCTCTATTGCTGGATATATAGCTTTGGGTGTAATGTCTGGTGATCAGGCCCATTGTTTATTGATAATACGTTGAGTGGGGGGCGGCCTGATCATTTCTTCCCCCTTTAGCTTATATTGTTTGGAATCCTTTCAGAGGGTGCCAGGGCTGGCAGGGGAAACAACCTTTACAACGCAACTTTTACAACGCACTACCATTACAATGAAACTTTTACAACGAAGCATCCATTACATCGCATGCCATTACAACGCAACCATTACAACGCATGACACTACAACGCATACCACTACAACGCATGTCATTACAACGCATACCATTACAACGCATAACATTACAACGCATAGTACCCTTAAACTATCCAACACTTACCCTACTGTTGCCCCCCCTGGAGTTAGAATAGTAATTTTTACCCCCACACTATCCAACACTTACCCTACTGTTGCACCCCCTGCAGTTAGAATAGTAATTTTTACCCCTACACTATCCAACTCTTACCCTACTGTTGCATCCCCTGGAGTTATAATAGTAATTTTTACCCCTACACTATCCAACACTTACCATACATGCAATGTAATGTTATGCGTTGTAATGGTATGCGTTGTAAAGGTAGTATGCGTTGTAATGGAATGCATTGTAAAGGTATTTTTAAAAAAATTTTTGTAATGGAATGCGTTGTAATGGATGTTGCGTTGTAAACAATGCGTTGTAAAGGTATGCGTTGTAAATGTATGCATTGTAACGTCATACATCCAGCTGGCAGCATTCTCTGGACCTTCCTTGTGGGGTGAGACCAGGACTGTTAGGTGTATGGTTGGTCTCTGTCTGCAGTGGCACTGAGTTGAATTGATGCGTTCGCACCATCCCTTCTTGTGCTGCTTCAGTGAGGCTCCCTTAGGAGGAGGGTCACCCCCTGGGATGGGTCCTGAGCTAGCTTGCTGTGCCATCAGACTGAGGTGGCATCCTAATGATGGCAGCCAGCAACACTTAAGCCATGGTGGGGTAGCTTGATCTGTACTCAAACACGAGCTGAGTGCTTGCACAAAGAAGTCGGGCGTCGACCTGTCACAAACCCATCGAAGTTTCGCCCCTTTTATGTCTCCTTAATATCTGGAAAGCAACTGATCTTTCTAGAGCCGAGATAGCTTGGGTCTCCCTTGGCTGTATGGTAGCGAAACGCAACATAGCAAGAACCTGGAAGGGCTTACTCAAACCCAAGTTTTGTGACTGGGAGTCCGATATGGACTGGTGTATGCAGGCAGAGAGGTTGGTGTACAAGAGCAGAGGGTGTCGCCAAAAATGGAGGAGAATTTGGGAAGCATGGGACTGATTGGCACCCCCTTTGATAATACCTCACGCATCTTGTAGATCTTGTGACGAAATAATGTCTATTTTATTTTAAATTGTTGGTGCCACTACCTCAGAGGGTTGTACTAATGTACCATCTTGCCAAAGACTGTACCAATCTACTTAATGTATGTCTGACTATCTGGAAATGCACTGCACTTTGTTCCTTTTTTGTTTTTACATTCCCTGTTTTGCTTTATTAAAAAAAAAGGAGTTATAAAGAAGTTGGGCGGTCCTAACAAGTTTCACCATTGTAACTACACAGCTTTATTTTGTTATCATAGAATTGAATATGGATCCAGAGGGAATATTTCCTGACAGGTTCGGCTGGGTGGACTGTCCTTGGTGTGTCAGGCCTAGCCTCATTTGCATATGATTCGTTTATGTCTGCAATACCACAGACGCACTTCAAAACAATGGATTGGAATGCGGCCGAGAGTAAGTTCCAGTGGTTGTGATTAATTTAGGCATTCCACTCATCAGTTTTATGCTCTCCATTTATAGGTTCTGTAATAATGGGTCAGGAGATGGCTTCCCGGAGCACCTTATGAAATTCCCAATCTGCATTATGCCTTACATTTTAGATTTCCTCAATGCATCCTCAATTCATGCAGCTCAAAGCACCTGCTAAAAATCAGAAATCATACTCAAAAAGTAACAAATGTTTTCTATACTGAGTTCCAGGCCTAAGCAGACACAGCAGAGCTTTACATGTTGCTAAGAAGTGAGCGGGGTAAATGTAACGATAACATTTAGAAGGCACTAAAGAGGGCGGGGGGCTGTAGTGAAGGTGGGCTTGGGGGCTTGGACAGCCGCGGCGAGCTGATCATCCGTCTTGAAGGTCTGTTTTGTATCTGTGATGAATATGGTGTAGACGCTTCAACTGTTATATCAAGTGCTTGCAGCTGTCTTGTTGCTGCTGAAAGTGCATTAGATGTGTCTTTGATGTGGCTGAACACATCTGCCACCCAGTTCACACTTCTGGATGTCACTTGTCCTCTGGTGCCCTTTCTGCAGGGGTTTCATGGTTTCTGGAGGACTGTTCACACTCGCTAAGGGCGCCCCCCACAGGCCGATGGCCACCACTGCTGCTGGCTGTGGCCTGGCTCTGCAGGCCACCGTTGGCACAGGATGCACTTTTGGGGTGAGCCGCCTCCTTGCTGTGGCTGAGGTTGTCAGGCAGACTTGTCTTCCTGCCTAAACCCTCTTCCTGGCACATGTCTGTCAGGGAGATTCCATTTTGCCCATCACGTTGGCTGTGGGGAAAGGCAGTGTTGTTCCTGTTGGAAATAGAAGAGACACGAATGTTAGGAAAATACATTCTAAACAGTGAAAATTCCTAGTTAGGTCTCAGCTAGACAGTGTATGCGCTGTCTCGAAGAGACATGTTGTATATACTTTATGGGCTTCAACCCGCCCCTAGGCTTCCCATTTGCTGTCTCCATCGTCAATCTTATATTCTTTCTCCTCATTTGTCCATGACATGCATTTGTCATGCCTCTTCCTGTGTTTATCCCTCCCCGAGAGCATGGACCTATTACATTGTAACTCCAATGCTCCATTTCAGGATCTGTTTCAGGAACTACTTTTTTCTTTGTTAAAGAGCAGTTAACATGAGTGCTCATGTTTTTCACTCGCTGCGCCATGCTCCTCTGTAAACAGGGCGGTAAATCTTGTTCTTATCTTGTCACATTTGTGCATTCAAAAATCAGGTCAAATTCCAGACACTGTTTTCCGAGGGTGCCTATTTGGCTATTTTACTCAAGACTGGTGTACGTCGACACTCAGATCCTGTAATTTTGCACCGGCAAATCAAAGTTAAATACTTTCAACATACTGCGTTTATTTAGATACTTTCAACATACTGCGTTTATTTAGATACTTTCAACATACTGCGTTTATTTAGATACTTTCAACATACTGCGTTTATTTACATTTTGATTTGACGGTGCACCATTGTTTTTAATTCTGAGTGCATCTGATTTCATTGCAAACATACGCTTAAACTAAGGCTTTTAATGCCATGATTTTTTTATTAATACATACCTAAATAAACTATTTCCATTTATATATACCTGGTGTGGTGCTCTTTTCATTCGGTCATTCAAGAGATTATAGACTGGTAAAACAAGCTGCTTTACATTCCTTCAAGACTTAGCCTGAAGGCTGCTCTACACAGCTACCACTAGGATAGCTTTCTATAAAGGTTGTCTTTAACCTACCCTCAATAAGGGTCGTTTGGACTGGTGCAAGGTGCCCACGAGAATAGTGGACATCATATGCCAGGCCAACTTCTCACAAGAGGCAGCTTTAGTTTAGACCCAGCAGCGTTCTTCAAAAGAGTCTCTGAAGTCTGTCCGGCCGAGGGGTGGCCTCCTAAACTGGCTAGAGAAGAAAGCGCGCTCCGCAGGAGAATGGTCAGTAAAATGGCCGATCCATTCTCAGAAGGAGCAGGGACGTGTCTTCCTCTTTTGTCATGATTCTACTAAGAGGGCGGCCATCTTAGAAGGGAGCTCTGATTTTCAACTCTGCCTGCAACATTCTGGGTCCTAAGTGACCCTAACCCTCCTTTCCGCAGACGCTCCTGAAGAGGCACACTCGGTACTTGCACCGGATGGAGCAGGTTCAAACCTGTGGTTGGAGCACACGCAAGGGTGTTCTCTTGAGGTGGTCATCTCCCACTTCACTGGTGGAGGTTCTTGGGCACAGTCATCTACTGGTCTCATCCAGGTATCACACCGAAAGCTGGGAGCAGGGCTGCTTCTTTACACGAGCCTCTCAGGCAGTCGCCTCTGCCCCTCTTTCCTCAAGCTAGCAGAGTTACGCCCAAGTGGTACTTATCCCATGATTACTCTTCCTGCTGGTATGTGAATAGGTCAGGTTGATGTGGTTAGAAGCCCAATGAATGCTCCAGGTGGTTGTCCTCGTTGCAAAGCTTGTCGACTTGCAGCATCCCTTTCTGCCTCTGAGGGTTGCGGCAGTGGGATGACCTACCCCTCAGAGGATTGGGGCAGCGGGATGATCTGCCCCTCAGAGGGCTGGGTCAGTGGGATGACCTCCCCCTCTGAGGGTTGGGGCAGGGGGGTGACCTGACCCTCTGCGGGCTGGGGCAGTGGGATGACCTGCCCCTCAGAGTTGAGGCAGTGGAATGAGCTGCCCCTCTGAGGGTTGGGGCAGTGGGATGACCTGACCTTCTGAGGGCTGGGGCAGTGGGATGACCTGGCCCTCTGAGGGTTGGGACAGTGGGGTGACCTGCCACTCCGAGGGTTGGAGCAGTGGGACGACCTACCCCTCTGAGAGTTGGGGCAGTGGGATGATCTGCCCCTTAGAGGGCTGGGTCAGTGGGATGACCTGACCCTCTTAGGGCTGGGGCACTGGGATGACCTTGCCCTCTGAGGGTTGGGGCAGTGGGATGACCTGCCCCTCAGAGGGTTGGGGCAGTGGGACGACCTGCCCCTCAGAGGGTTGGGGCAGTGGGATGACCTGACCTTCTGAGGGCTGGGGCAGTGGGATGACCTGCCACTCCGAGGGTTGGGGCAGTGGGACGACATGCCCCTCTGAAGGTTGGGGCAGTGGAATGACCTGCCTCTCTGAGGGTTGGGTCGGTGGGATGACCGGCCCCTCTGAGGGTTGGGGCAGTGGGGTGACCTGCCCCTCTGAGGGCTGGGGCAGTGGGATATTCTGCCCCTCTGAGGGTTGGGGCAGTGGGATGATCTGCCCCTCTGTTATCTGGACCCGATCCTAACTAGCCAATGTGAGAAGCAAGGAATGAGGGGTAAAGGAAAGAAGGAACAATTTGTGGAAGGGGGAGAAGTAAAGACATTGGGAAATAAAGAAAGGAGAGTAGGTAGAACGGTGGTGTAGAGCTCAGAGGATGAAAGGTCGAGTGGATCAATTGGTGAAATGATGAAAGGGTTGATGGATGGGTAGGTGGACTGTGGAAGGAATGCTTCAAGCTTGTACTTTGCTGTTACAGGTATGTTTTCAATCCTGGCTTCTCCCGTGGGACATTGGGGGGATGGGGGGTGTTGGACAGGCCACATGAAGGGCCGCTCTCCCCCGGCCCAACCAGGCCCGAACCAGCCACGCAAGTACCACACACCACCATTGCACGTCCACCGTCCCCGCAGGGACCCCTACACTCGAACCTGTTGACCGCGTAGGCCGACCCACTACCGGCCTGCGCGCCCATACTGGGCGCCATCTTGGACACTCCACCACGAGGCCGCCTGGCCCCCGATCGACCTCAACCCTGGGCCTGGCCAGGCCTCAGACATTCCGGCACCAACATCCACCCAGGAGGTGAGCGGGCTACTTGGTCAGTCAATGGGAGTAGGAGGTGTCGATGGCTCTCCCCCGCCAAGTGCCGCTCGCCCATCGCCTCCCCGGGCGCTGGCTCCACCCCCCTGCTGGGTGTCTGAACCCCCTCATCCCGGACCTCCCGACCTCCAAGTGCGAGGGTCCGGACATCAAAGCACACCAGCCCTATAACTGGGGCAGCTCCAGAGCAGGAGGGCAGTTGTATCTTGGAGTCGAGAGACGCAAAGAAGAACTCATCCTTGACGGACTACTGGCGCTGCCGTAGCTCTGTCTTGTGCACCCTCGTCTTGCCTGCTGGCGCTGCCGCGGCTTTGGGAACCACCCTATCCTTCATCATCGTCGGGACCTGCTGGCGTGGCCGCGGACCGTTTGTAACCACCACCTTCATCGGGACCTGCTGGCTCTGCCGCGGACCGTCGTCTTCCTTCATCCATCTCGGGACCTGCTGGCTCCGCCGCGGCCCGTTCATCTACACCACCGAGCTCGAGGATTGAGAGCTATTTTCCATCTTTTTGGTAACAAGACTGTCCCGCTACCCTTTTCCCAAACAGAGACCAGAATAGAGGGGACCCCTGAGTCCAGACCTCCTTGTGCCATTCTACCGTACTTGAAGAATTGTCTATAAAGTATCGTTGAACTTTATCATTGTGTGGTGTCCGTCTGTGGGGGGGAAGTTACTTGTCTGTACGATTCACCGGAGACGGCTCTCCCCGGAGACCTCTCCCCGTATCCTCGGCCGACCCTCCCGGTCCGTCTAACATTGGTGGCCAGCGACGGGACCCGAATCACCGCATAAACCGTACAGAGAGTAGCTCACCCCACGGCGAATCACGATGTCAACTAAAGACAGCGGATCAACGGAGAAATTCCAGATGGAGAAATTGGGCGAGTACAGCCATCGTGAACTTAAACAGTTCTGTATCGAATTAGGTATCGCTACCACCGGACTAAATACCAAAGATGACTTTAAGCAGGCCCTGGAATCTTGGGCAGAAACCGGGGCTGCCGGAACCCCCGATCAAGACATCGCAGCACAAACCCCCATGGCCCCTGAAGAACGAAGAACGGGTCTCTCGCCAGACGAGATCCAGGAACGAGAAAGAACCCGACTACACGAGCTGGAAATGGCCCGGCTCAAAATGGACGTTGAACTAAAGTTGGCCGAACAGAAAATCAACTTAGAGCACCTGCGTCTCCGAGAAGAAAGAGAGGAGAAACAGAGACAAAGGGAGCTCGAGGAAAAGAAACTGGCATATGAACATGAGCGGAAATTAGCTGAAATCGACCTACGCAAACAGAATAAAGAAACAGGGGTGCCCGAGCAACCCCACACTCCAGGGGCAACAGAGAAGAAGGTACACATCCCCAAGGATGTCGTTCGAGAATACTTCCGAGAGGACGACATCCAGCAATGGTTTAAGGCCTATGAAATCGCTATGACTGCACACCGGATCGATAGAAGCGATTGGGGGGCCGGTCTGTGGGGGAGATTCCTCAATGAGGGCCGCGACGCCCTGCTGCAACTCCCGGACCAGCAGATGACCTCCTATGACCATATGAAAGCTGCACTCCTCACCCGCTATGGCCTCACACCCGAGATGTACCGTCAGAGGTTCCGAGACTGCACCCGCATCCCAGGTACAACTTGGGTGGACTATGTCAATTACTTTAGCCGAGCCTTCGAGGGCTGGATCAAAGGAAGCAAGGTCACAACCTACGAACAACTGTTCAATCTTATGGTATGGGAGCATCTGTCGAACAATTGCTTCATTGAACTTCGCCAGCACATCCTCGACAGCAAGTTAACGGATCCCCGGCAGCTCGCAGCCGAAGCAGACCGGTGGGAGATCACCAGAGTGAGTCGAAATGGGTCCTCCGAACAGAACCGGAACAACAATGGTCAGCACCGTCCCCGAGGAGGTGGAGGCCAAGGACGCGGAAGAAGCAACGCTCCGGTCACCCCCACTACCAGCCCCACCCCCCCGGCCAACCGGGGCAGCACCCCAGCGCGACCGGGACATCGAGCCAATATTACCTGCCATCGATGTCAACGAGTCGGACACTATGCAAACGACCCAAACTGCCCCCAGTACCAGAGCCCAAGACCCCGCCAAGTAGCCGCTGCTGCTCTGGGGGAGGAACGGATCTCAGAGGAACAAGAAGAATATGAACAGGAACACCAAGAATGGGAGCCAGCCGCCATGGCTCTCGCCTGCCTAGGGGGGAGAGACATGGTCCCGCGGGTCCCCCTACCCGCTAACACCCAGAAGTACAGCCAATGGGTGGGCATCAATGGACGCCGGGCTGAAGCCCTTCGTGACACTGGGGCCAGTGTAACAGCCGTCCGCTGTCACCTGGTGACCCCCGAACAATACTTACCAAACATTCTCTGCCCTGTACGTTCAGCCGATAACTCAGAGAGTCTGTGTCGGATGGCCTGCGTCCCCTTCGAATGGGGAGGGGTCTCCGGCATGTTGAAGGTGACGGTCCGAGATGATGCCCCCGTAGACTGCCTCCTGGGTAATGACCTGGAAAGCTCTCCGTGGGCAGCAGTCGAACGAAAAGAGCACCTGGGGATGCTGGGCGTCCCGGACTGGGCGTGCGTCACCACCCGGTCCATGACCGCCCGTGCCAACACCCGCCCAGAGGAACTCGAATGGCCGGCGCCACCGCCTCCGGTCGCCCCCGCCGAAACCACCGACCGTGACGTCCCCCCCGAACCAGCTCAACCTCCAGACCTCGCTAACCTCGACCAGTGGCCTCAAGAGGGGGGGCCCACGCAAGAACAATTTCGCCAAGAACAAAAGACCTGTCCCTCCCTCGAGGGACTCCGCCAGCAAGCGCTAGCCCAAAGCGCAGGGGACACCTCCGGAACTCACTGGGTCTACTGGGACAATGATCTGCTGTACAGTGAGCAAAGAATCGCGGAGCTGGGGGCCAGCCGAGTCCTAGTAGTACCCCTCCGTTTTAGAGACTTTCTGCTAAACCTGGCCCACGATGTCCCCCTGGCAGGACACTTGGGTCAAGACAAAACCTATAGCCGCCTGGTGACCCACTTCTTCTGGCCCAAAATGAGGGACAATGTACACCAGCATTGCCGATCTTGCCCCACGTGCCAAGCCAGTGGGAAGAGCGGCCGCAAACTGAAAGCCCCCCTGCAACCTTTTCCCGTGGTCACCACCCCGTTCGAGAGGGTCGGAATCGATATCGTAGGGCCCCTGGACCCGCGCACAAAACAAGGCCATCGATTCATCCTGGTGCTAGTGGACCACGCCACCCGCTACCCGGAGGCTGTTCCCCTGCGGACTGTGACAGCCCCGGTAGTCGGCCGGGCTCTGATGGGGATCTTCTCCCGGGTGGGCTTCCCCCGGGAGGTCGTCAGTGACAGAGGCACGAACTTTATTTCGAAATATATGAAATCTCTCTGGCAACAGTGCGGGGTTACCTACCGGTTCACGACCCCCTATCACCCTCAAGGAAACGGACTCGTTGAGCGGTTCAACCGCACGCTCAAAGGGATGATCGGGGGGTTGGAAGAGCCCCTCCGTCGCCAGTGGGATGTACTGTTGCCGTGCCTTCTCTTCGCATATCGAGAGGTTCCCCAGAAGTCCCTGGGCTTCAGCCCATTTGAACTGCTATATGGACACCCCGTGCGCGGGCCGCTCAGCCTAGTTAAGGAAGGCTGGGAGATGCCCCCTCTAAAGAACCCACCAGATGTTTTCCGCTACCTCCTAACACTCCGCAACCAGACCCGGCGATTCCGAGAACTAGCAAAAGCCAACCTAGAGGCCAGTCAGGAGGACATGAAAAGGTGGTATGACCGGAATGCCTCCTCCATCGAATTTGAACCTGGGCAACAGGTATGGGTGATGTCCCCCACCGAACCCTGCGCCCTACAAGACAAGTGGACAGGGCCCTTCAAAGTGGTCGAGCGCAAGGGTCCGGCTACCTATCTCATCAACTTGGAATCTTCCCGGAACCCCCTCCGGGTCCTCCACGCTAACAGACTGAAACCGCACTTTGTACGGACAGAACTCAGCCTCCTGATGGCCACAGACAATGGGGCTGAAGAGGACTCCGAGCCCCTCCCGGACCTCCTACGAACGCGGGAGAAAGACGGTTCCGTAGATGGGGTCCGACTCTCAGAGGCCCTCACCCGAGAGCAACACCAGGAGTGCCAAGTTCTCCTGTCACAATTCGCCAGCCTGTTCTCCCTCACCCCAGGTGTCACTTCCTGGTGTACGCACGATGTGGACACGGGGGACAGCCCCCCTATCCGCCACCGGGCCTACCGCGTGCCAGATCGGGTACGGGCCTGCATCCAGGAGGAAGTAGCCAAAATGCTCACGCTCGGGGTCATCGAGCCCTCAGACAGCCCCTGGGCCAGCCCTGTAGTACTGGTCCCCAAAGCAGCTGCCCCCGGCACCACACCAGAACTCCGGTTCTGCGTCGACTACCGGGGCTTGAATGCGGTCACCAGGACAGACGCACATCCCATCCCCCGGGCAGATGAACTAATCGACCGCATGGGAGCTGCCCGCTACCTCAGTATCTTCGACCTGACGGCGGGCTACTGGCAAATCGGCCTCACACCCCGGGCACAAGAACGTTCTGCCTTTTCCACGCCCGATGGCCATTACCATTTCACAGTCATGCCCTTCGGCATGAAGAATGCCCCAGCAACGTTCCAACGGCTCGTCAATCAGGTCCTGGCGGGGCTCGAAGGATTCAGCGCCGCCTACTTAGACGACATCGCTGTATACAGCAACCAGTGGTCCGAGCACCTCCACCACCTCCGAGCGGTACTGCACGCCCTTCAGCAAGCTGGCCTCACGATCAAGGCCAGCAAATGTCAAATTGGGCAAGGGTCTGTAACCTACCTCGGGCACCAGGTGGGAAGCGGCCTGGTGGCCCCTCTGCAGCTAAAAATTGCCGCCATCCAGTCCTGGCAGCCCCCCACTACCCAGACCGAGGTACGAGCCTTCCTGGGCCTCACGGGCTATTACCGAAGGTTCGTGAAAGACTATGGTACTATCGTGAGGCCCCTCACAGAGCTCACGTCAAAAAATCAGCCCCAGAAAGTCAACTGGACCCCAGAGTGTCAAGCTGCATTTGAACAATTGAAAGCCGCCATGTGCTCCGCCCCTGTGCTCCAGGCCCCCGACTACAGCCGGGAGTTCATCGTCCAGACGGATGCCTCCGACCATGGCATTGGGGCAGTCCTGTCCCAAGTGAACACCGAAGGCCATGACCAGCCGGTGGCCTTCATCAGCCGGCGACTCCTACCACGGGAACAACGCTGGAGCACCATAGAGAGGGAGGCCTTCGCGGTGGTATGGGCCCTCAAGAAGCTCCGGCCCTACCTCTTTGGCACACCCTTTCGAGTACAGACCGACCACCGACCCCTGCAGTGGCTGATGCAGATGCGGGGGGAAAACCCGAAGTTACTACGCTGGTCCATCTCCCTACAAGGGATGGACTTCACAGTTGAGCATCGGCCTGGGCCCGATCACGCCAACGCAGATGGCCTGTCCCGGTTCTTCCGCCTCGACGAGAAGAGTCCCCAAGAGAATGGGTAACTCTCCCCGCCTTCAGCTGGGGGGGACGCATGTTGGACAGGCCACATGAAGGGCCGCTCTCCCCCGGCCCAACCAGGCCCGAACCAGCCACGCAAGTACCACACACCACCATTGCACGTCCACCGTCCCCGCAGGGACCCCTACACTCGAACCTGTTGACCGCGTAGGCCGACCCACTACCGGCCTGCGCGCCCATACTGGGCGCCATCTTGGACACTCCACCACGAGGCCGCCTGGCCCCCGATCGACCTCAACCCTGGGCCTGGCCAGGCCTCAGACATTCCGGCACCAACATCCACCCAGGAGGTGAGCGGGCTACTTGGTCAGTCAATGGGAGCAGGAGGTGTCGATGGCTCTCCCCCGCCAAGTGCCGCTCGCCCATCGCCTCCCCGGGCGCTGGCTCCACCCCCCTGCTGGGTGTCTGAACCCCCTCATCCCGGACCTCCCGACCTCCAAGTGCGAGGGTCCGGACATCAAAGCACACCAGCCCTATAACTGGGGCAGCTCCAGAGCAGGAGGGCAGTTGTATCTTGGAGTCGAGAGACGCAAAGAAGAACTCATCCTTGACGGACTACTGGCGCTGCCGTAGCTCTGTCTTGTGCACCCTCGTCTTGCCTGCTGGCGCTGCCGCGGCTTTGGGAACCACCCTATCCTTCATCATCGTCGGGACCTGCTGGCGTGGCCGCGGACCGTTTGTAACCACCACCTTCATCGGGACCTGCTGGCTCTGCCGCGGACCGTCGTCTTCCTTCATCCATCTCGGGACCTGCTGGCTCCGCCGCGGCCCGTTCATCTACACCACCGAGCTCGAGGATTGAGAGCTATTTTCCATCTTTTTGGTAACAAGACTGTCCCGCTACCCTTTTCCCAAACAGAGACCAGAATAGAGGGGACCCCTGAGTCCAGACCTCCTTGTGCCATTCTACCGTACTTGAAGAATTGTCTATAAAGTATCGTTGAACTTTATCATT
The DNA here is from genome assembly GCF_964261635.1 of Lissotriton helveticus. Classification (NCBI taxonomy): domain Eukaryota; kingdom Metazoa; phylum Chordata; class Amphibia; order Caudata; family Salamandridae; genus Lissotriton; species Lissotriton helveticus. The sequence continues at coordinate 12,418,796 of NC_136067.1, read as the reverse complement.
GTGTGGTGTCCGTCTGTGGGGGGGAAGTTACTTGTCTGTACGATTCACCGGAGACGGCTCTCCCCGGAGACCTCTCCCCATATCCTCGGCCGACCCTCCCGGTCCGTCTAACAGGGGGGTTCAGTTGAAGTCTCAGCCATCAACCAAGAGCTTTCCAAGGTTGCTTCCTCCTGATGCATAACAAAAGCCCCTGCAGTGGAGTGTGGGTGTCAGCTGCCCCTGCGTATGTTACGCCACTGACTCCAGCTTACGCACGACCTACCTGAAGTTGGTGTGTTCTGCATGCAGTGGTTTTTCAATGTGTTGGTTCCTTCTGGGTACCCAGGAACCCCAGATACAGGAGAAGGCAGAGATTGTTACCCTGCACACTTGCTGTAGTGTTGTCAATGTGACCCTTTGTTTAACTAGAAACCCATAATGGGATAGCTGTAACTCTCAAACATCACATGGTTCATTACAATACCATACCATGCATTAGGCCATTCTATACATTCCCTGTGTAGCTGCTGTGCACCACTCACTGTAGAAAAAGGCAGTCACCTCAGGGTCCTGCTCTCCCTCCACCATCCCCACTCACCTGTCCCCTTCCACATCTTCAATGGTCTCCGGCAGGTGCACATGAGTTGTCTCTGGCAGCAGGAAGGCCACACTCCCACACACCAGGGCCACCACGCTGAATATGAGTGAGGGGAGCAGCACCCAGGAGTCTTCAAACAGCATCACCAGGGGCGCCGTGGCACTGGCTATCCGTGCCACGAAGGAGGTAAATCCAAGGCCAGTCTGTCTGCAGAGAGTACACAGGGTCATTAGTGTGGCTACCAGTGGCTCACTGGCACCACCCTTCACTTCACACAGAAGTACACAGATTATTTAGTGTCGTCAACACTAGTAAGCATAAGCACACAGTTTTATTGGTGTGACTGCAAATGGCTCACATTCAGCACACTCTACTACATACTCATAGGTGTCTTCAGTGTAAATACCACCAATTCTCTCCACCCCATCTTTTGCTACTCATACTTAAATAGATGGGCTCTTTGGTGTGGCTAGCACAGGTCACACAACACTGCCCTTCACTACACCCACATGCCTCAGGTGGGTGTAGATACCCTTGGCCTCTAGCGCCATACTTTACCAAACACACATAGGTGAGCAAAGTAGATACCACTTACCAGCACCGCCATTCAGTTCAATAACGTAAGAAAGCAAGCTCCAGTGTGCAAACCACTGGGTCACCAAGCAGCATCCTTCACCACACACACGCACATAGGCTAGCATGTTGCTGTCTCTGGCTCTTCATCACCATTCTTTTATATATATACACACACACACACACACACACATGAGCAGAGTCTAGAGTGTTGCTGTCTCTGGCTCTTCATCACCGTCCTTCCCACACCACACACAAACACACACACACAGGCAAGCAGAGTCTAGAGTGTTGCTGTCTCTGGCTCTTCATCACCATTCTTTTATATATATACACAAACACACACACACACACACACACATGAGCAGGGTCTAGAATGTTGCTGTCTCTGGCTTTTTATCGCCGTCCTTCCCCCCCACACACACACACACAGGCAAGCAGAGTCTAGAGTGTTGCTGTCACTGGCTCTTCAGCACCATCCTTTACCACACACACACACACATAGGCAGAGTCCAGAGTGAAGCTGTCACTGGTGGACTCCTGGCTACTTATCCTTAAAAAGTAAACTACATCTAGAGGTACAAGACTCCTGGGCTTACGTTGATGTACCGAGTACCTATGCATCACACACCTGTATGTGTTGGGGGAGATTAACTGCTGCCACCTACTGTCGATGGCCTGGACAGGCTGCTTGCTCTGAGATGACTGTCAAGAGGCATGGATAGGCGAGGGGGGCCTAGACTGCATTCCTTGGGCAGCCAACCCCCCTTGCCGACCTCCCCTTTGTGGTGTCAGCTGCACTGGGACTGTCGCAGTGGATGACACATTGGTCCCCCATATACTGCTGGTGCTACTCCACCTTGTGGAAACTAGCAGAAATTGCTGTTAGCATAAGCTGAAGCCATTTTGGTTATGCAATGTATGATCAGAAAGGCCTGTAGCTGCTAGAATGCACCCGTTACAGACTTAACTGTCAGGCTATTTTAACTGATGTCGGCAACTATGTTACTCCGCCCACTCTGCTGACTAAGTGATTCTCATGTACCCTTATATGTGAATAGATATTTGAGTGTACACTTGTACCGCCTCTTTTTGAACCTCCATGCTTACACTGCAACTATCACAGTATATAAGCACCATGGTTTCTTTACTCAACAAGTAACAGTCGGTGAATATTTAGGCTGCACATTCTCCGATCATAGTACCCTTCCATTGCACTTGTGCTGGGGTGTTCCCCGCCCACCTGTACCCACCTGGTGATTGCAGTCAACCTTGCTGGAAGACAGTGTGTTTCAGGATAATAATAATAATAATAATCCACATTTGTAAAGCGCACAATCACCCGTTAGGGTCTCTAGGCGCTGGGGGCCGCCGGGAAGATTAAACAAGCTATTGCCCAGAGTCACATGGTGCTGGGCTAACCTGCCGCCGGCGCTGGGGATCGAACCCTGATCCCCAGATTCCAGCGTCAGTCGCCCTGGCCGCGGCCTGGCCGCGGCGCCACACCTCTCCCACAGACTCATGAAATGCTGACTAACAACTTTACAAAAAACTGAGGCACAGTGACGTCCAGGCAGACAGAGTGGGAGGCACTCAAAGTAGTCCTGCGGGGGCACTGCATTAGCACTGTGATTTGGGTGCGGACAGACTTATATAAGGATTTGACAGCTTTGGAGGTGACTCTGAGTACCCTCGAGGCACGGGTGCAAGAGGCCCCCTGGAGCATCGACTCCGGGAACTGGCCTGGCTCCTATGCTGCGTGACTCCACAAGTACCAATCATGGCAATACGGCAATCCCAACGAATACGGTCACCAGCCAGTTAGATATACATAACGCATTCACAACATACTACAGAGCATGATATGACCAATACCCTATCACTCGACCACTCTAAACATACGCAGGTTGCATGGAGTACTGAAACAGGCTCCACCCCGCTGGCCCTTTGCTGCCTGTTTAGTGAGAGACGTAGATCGCGCATTTCACACCATGGACTGAGAATACCTGTTTCCAGTACTCTCGCGACTGGGGATCCCGATGAGGCTACTTCATCTCATCTGCCTTTTTTACACAACCCTTATTGCCAGGGTTAAAACGGGACTGCTTATCTCAACCCCCTTTGGAACAAGTGGAAACACACACCAAGGGTGTCCCCGCTTCTATTTGCATTGGCAGGGGAACCATTGACCCAACATCTGAGAAGCTCGGGGGAGGAGTGGGGCATTTAACTGGGGATAGAATTAGATGCGGTCTCCCTATACACGGATAATGTCCTTCTTTACCGAATCCCTGTGTACATGCACATCTGTGCATGTACACATGTACACTTGTGCCATGTGGCACACAGACATGCCCTAAGGGCATGTCTGTGTGCCACATGGCGCAGAAGCCAGTTACATGGGGTGCAACAGGGTGTCAAAGTGACACCCTGTCCCCCTTTGCAATTCGGTATTTTTACCGTTTCGGTAAATACCAATTCAGTATTTGCTATTGAATGCTATGGGCTTCAAGGCCCAAAGGATTCAATAGCAAATACCGATTCGGTATTTACCGAATCAGTAAATACCGAATCTTACCGATTCGGTAAAAAATACCGAATTATTACCTACATCTTATTTACCGATTCATAAATACCGAATCGGTAAAATTCGGTATTTATGAATCGGTAAATGAGATTTACCTACATCTGGCCCTTTGTCTTAAGTTTGTCTTAAGACAGACTTAAGACAGACTTAAGTTAGCATTTTGTCTTAAGTCTGTCTTAAGTCTGTCTTACAACAAACTTAAGACAAAATCCTAACTTCTGTGAATACCAAAAGTAGTAAGTTTAGGATTTTGTCTTAAGTTAGTTCTGTGAATCGGGCCCACAGATCTTGGCTTTGAAAGTTAATGCTGCGTCTGTTCAAAATGTTAACCATATCATTTGTCACAGTTACGTTAAAGAGCAAACCAATGTCCCCTACAGATGTTTCTGATAATATATGTGATGCATTGTTCTAAAGGGACATTACACATTGATTATCTGCATCATTACATGATACTGTACTTGCAACGGGTATTGTGCTGATGCAAATGCATAATAAAAACATTCCCAAAAAAAAACATCAGTACTTTGGGCCCAATTCACAGAACTAATCTGAGACAAAATCCTAAACGTACTACTTTTGTTATTCACAGAAGGCACTTACTACTTTTGGTTAAACTTACTACTTTTGGTTAAACTTACTACTTTTGATTAAACTTACTACGTTTGGTTAAACCTACTACTTTTGGTATTCACAGAATGCATTTAGTAGAAGTAAAGTTAGTTCACTACTACTAAATGCCTTCTGTGAATATCAAAAGTAGTAAGTTTAACCAAAAGTAGTAAGTTTAACCAAAAGTAGTAAGTGCCTTCTGTGAATACCAAAAGTAGTGAGTTTAGGATTTTGCCTCAGATTAGTTCTGTGAATCGGGCCTTTAGTGTTTTAACTATACCGCCCCTATTGCATGCTTTTCAAACTCATCCCTTACCTGAGGACTGTTGGGTACAGCTCTGCGGTGTAGAGGAAGGCAGTGGTGAAAGCAGCTTCGGAGAAACCCTTTCCCAAGATGGCGATTACAGAGCGCGCTATGCCGTATTCTAAGAGGAGAGGAAATATCAGAAGTTACCGTACAGTGGGTATACAACCTTTACAACGCAACTTTTACCACGACCTACCATTACCACGCATTTTTTACAACGCAGGATCCATTACAACGCATACCATTACCACGCATGTATTTACAACGCAGGTACTTTTACAACGCATACCATTACAACGTAAGTATTGGTAAGTATATTATTTTATTAAAAATATTATTTGGGTTTTTGGGTAAAGGGGTATTTTTTTTTTTTTATTTCAAAAGTTTTTTATTGGTTGTTTCAGCATAGACAAATAAAAAGCAAAACCATTAGCATAATATGAGTCATAAATTTACGAATCAGAATTACTGTACGCTACAATATATCACAGTAAATGTCAGTACAAAAGTACATGGCTGGCATCTAGCCTAGAACAGTAGAGCACGTATCACATACCCAATAACAATCTAGCAACAGACATTGTATTTCAACAGCATTTCACTCATTCATTAAGGACAATTTTCTACGGTAGTCAATAGTGCAATGAAGGCAGTCGGGGACCATATGTTGGTGGGTCGTGGACGGTGTGTGGGACAATCTAAGGTGGTTTATGTGACGTGAAGTAGTTATCAAGAGTCGACCATAGTTTTCTCGTGGGAGGGCGCCACGGTGTCTGAAGGAGTGTAATATTGTCTGCTCCACGTAAGCTGATTATCCAATTCAGCCACCCTGCGTAATTGGCCTTGCTGGTATCCTTCCAGTTGCTGAGGACTGTCTTAACCGCCGCCGAGAGGAGGAGGTCAAGTAATGCTCTATCATCTGCATCAAGGGATGGGTCCTGGGTGAACCCGAAAACTAGGTAAGGGAGCTCTTTTACCGGTGATATGTGGAATAGCTTTGAGATCAAGTCGAATATCTTCCCCCAGAATTGCGCCACGCAGTCGCATTCTAGGATGATGTGTGACAAGTCACCCTCAGCGCGTTTGCAATTCCAGCAAAAGGCATCTGGGGTGAGGTTGTGTGCAAATAATCGCGCTGGGGTCCAGAAGGCCTTATGTAAGAGCCAGTATTTTGTCTGTGAGAGTGTAGGGCTGATTTTCTGTCTCGTGCAAGATATCCATGCGTTGGTCCAATCTGAGTCTGTGATTGGCCTGGAAGAAAGGTTGTTCCAGAATTGTGTAATTGGGGCAGTAAGGCCAGATTGTTGGGGACGGCTGAGTCTATAGAGAAGGGAAACCTGGTGTCCTAGTCTGTTTAGTCTGGCAAGGTATGGTGGGAGTGAGGGTGGTGTCGGGTAAAGTTTGGTTTTGGACAAAGCCGTTTTTACGTTTAGGAAGGTATAGAATTCAATTGGTGCAAGATCGTATTTGATTTGTAGGTCACTGAAGGGAATAGGGTATGCCCCCGCGTACAGCTGGTGTGGGAACAGTATGCCTTTTTTGATCCATGTCTCGTTGTGCATGGGTTTACCCTTGTACATAATGTTACGGTTGTCCCAAAGGGATTCCCATCGTGAGCCCCGGATGTTGTTTTCTAGGATTCTATCAAACTTCAGGAGAGCAGATTTTGTGTTATGAAATATTGATTTAGAGTGGGTCAGCTTGTTCAGGTTAGACGAGAGGGCCGCGCTAGGGGAGATACCGTCTAGAATTTCCTCCTCAATTTCTAGCCATACTGGGGTATAGTCAGGTGAGGGAGCGAGCCAGTGGGCTCCTTGTTTGGCTAGGAATGCGGTCTCGTACCTTTTAAAGTCTGGCAAATTGACCCCACCCGCGGTTTTGTCTAAGCGAAGTTTTTTTATGCTGATTCTTGCCCTTTTCCCTTTCCATAGGAAATTAGAGATGGCCATATCTAATTTGTGATAGAAGTCAGATGTGAGGGTTAGTGGGAGCATAGATATGAGGTAATTAACTAGAGGTGAAATCATCATCTTGATGGTTTCCACCCTACCCCGCCAAGTAATGAAACGGGGGGACCACCCCTCTAGTTCTGTCTTGATTTTATTTAAAGTGATTTTTTCATTTCGATGGAGGGTCTCCATGAGGGAGTCACCGAACTCGATACCTAGGTATTTCACAAACTCTGGTTGCCAACATAGCCCTGAGTCTCCCAGCACCTCTTTGGTGGTCAAAATATTGAGTGGTTTGACCTCAGATTTATCCCGGTTGAGTTTGTATCCTGAATGGGAAGAGTACTTATTTATGGTGGTCATTAGTGCAGTAATGGAAGATTCTGGTGATTCCGTTACAATCAGGATATCGTCCGCATAGGCGGCAAGTTTGACGCACTTATCTCCGAATTTCACACCTTTGATGTTTTCATTTTTTTTTATATGTGCAATTAGGGGTTCCATTGCCAGGAGGAAAAGTGAGGGGGAGAGGGGGCAGCCCTGTCTTGTCCCTTGTTCTAAGGGAAAGGGGTCCGACAATGAACCATTTATAGCAATGCGTGCGGAAGGTGAACGGTATAGGGCCATAACCAAATCAGTGAATGGTTCTCCTAGGTTAAAGGCGGACATGCAGCTCTTGAGGAAATACCAGGAGACTCTGTCGAACGCCTTCTCTGCGTCGAGGGTAATGGCTACGGCCGGGGCTGCAAACATTCTGGCTTTTTCAATGACGTGACAGAGGATCCTAGTATTATCGTTAGACATGCGCTGTTTCATGAAGCCTACTTGTGATGTACTAATTAGCTTTGGGAGTTGTAAATTTAGACGTGTGGCGAGGATCTTTGCGTAAATTTTGCAATCTAAATTAATTAGGGAGATTGGCCTGTAATTTTTGGTTAGCAGAGGGTCCTTACCTTCTTTAGGTATGACTATGATGGTAGCTTCACTCATTGAATTGGTAATACCCTTAGTTACGCTAAAGGATTGAAATAGTTTTAGGAGAGTTGGGCTCAGGGAGTTCGTGAGTTCTTTATAGAAGCTGGCTGAGAACCCGTCAGGACCCGGTGCTTTCTTACATTTAAGCGTTTTAATGGACGCTGATACTTCCTGTATGGTAATCGGAGAGTTCAGTGTGTCCTTGTCAGTATCGTTGAGTTTAGGAAGACCCAGTGAGGTTAGGTATCTGTTACACTCTTCCGAGTCAAAGTCTAGGTTATTTTTGTACAAGTCTTGGTAAAATGATTTAAATGTATTAAGAATTAGGTTCTGCTTTGTTTGGATGTCGTTGTTGCTATCTTTAACTGAGGCAATGTTGAATTGCTTATTTTTATGTTTTAGATATGACGCTAAGATCTTCCCAGCTTTGTTGCCCTCACATGTTCTTAGAGCCTTAAACTTATTGACCCAGACCCCCGCCCTTCTACTGAGTATCGAGTTGTATTCATATTTGAGTTTGGTGAGGTCGTTTAAGATCATCGAGTTTTGGAGATCTGCCATATGGGCGGTTTCCAGCTTTTTGATGTTCCCTTCCAGAGTGGACAAGTCTTTGTTTAATTTTTTGTTAGCTTGGGCTCGAATGCCTATTATTACTCCTCTCAGAGTGGCTTTGAGTGCCTCCCAAACATTCGCTCTGTCTGAGTCGGGGGTGTCATTAAATTTGAGGTAATCTAGGATGGCATCCTCGATCTTTCGTTTGTTTTCCGGCTCGGAAAATATTTCGTCATTGAATCTCCATCTTTTAGGGGGGAGAATGGAACTGGAACCCACTAGTTTGGTCTGTATGCTTGAGTGGTCGGAAATCAGTTTAGGGGCAATACTGGTTTCTTCGATGAGATGAGTGAAGGGGCTATTAATGAGGATATAATCTATCCTCGAGTAGGAATTGTGAGGAGGCGAGTAGAAGGTGTAATCACGGCCGTCAGGGTGTTGGAGTCTCCATGAGTCGTGTAAGTTGAATCTGGAGCATAGGCGGTGTAAACTAGTATGTGAGCGAGTGGGGTGGTAGGCGCAATTGGAGTGTCGATCGGTGATTGGGTCTAGTGGCAGGTTGAAATCACCCCCCATAATTAGTAGTTCTCCCTGGGGGATACAATCTAGGGTCGGGGCTAGCGAATCCCAAAACTCTGGATCATCATTGTTGGGGCCATATACGTTCAAGACATGGATATGATCTTCGTTTCTCTGAAGGTGTGCCATGACGAAGCGGCCGTTATCATCGTGAGTATGTGAAACTACGGAGATGTTGGATTTCTTAGCTATTAGTGTGAGAACCCCCCTTTTTTTGCTAACCGCTGGAGAGCAAATATTGTGAGCTATCCAATGTTGGTTTATAAAGTCAGCGTCATCTTTTGACAGTTTAGTCTCCTGCAGGAGTAGGATGTCACCCTTGGATTTGGCCAGATACTCCAGAACTTTTCTCCTCTTGACCGGATGATTAAGACCTTTGACATTGAGGGAAACAATGTTAAGGCCCTCCGAGATAGATGTATTACGAGTCATTGGTTACTATTGTGTCACTCTTGTTCAGGCGTTATATTGTTGAAGAGTATGTTAGAGGGTGGTGGGTGTGTGATGAGTATGAATGAGTAAGCTGTTTCATTGGTTCTGTACTGTCTCGCGTGTATTGCTGTTACAATAGTGCTGATTGAGCAGACGCATTTCGGGTTTGTGGCGAACATGGTGCTGTAGGCTATTACTGTGGGCAGGCTAGTAGCACGAAGGGTTAGATCTCGGTGTGCGCTTTGCGGGAGCCCCCATGAACTATCGGAAAGCAGTCCTTTTGCTGACATATAGTTGAGAAAGAGCATTAACCTCAAATAAAAAAAGCATGCTGAAACAAACCAGATTTTTTCCTTCCCCTCCCCCTCCCTTACCCCCATCCCCCTCCCGCCTTCCTATCTCCCTCTCCTTCCCTCCCCCCTCCCCCCTCCCCTCTCAAAAGAACTTGGGAACTGCGACGGCATTGCCATCCATCTGCGGCACAGGAAGGGGTTAGATTGGTGGTTGTAACAGGGAACAGGTAACTAACAATATTCGGTAGCTGTATTTAGTAAGCAGTAACTAGTAGTGTTTGAGACACTGATAAATCGTGTAACCATGAAACCTAACTAAGGAGTGAAGTTTAAGAACATATTCAATAAGAGTAATGAGGAAAGGGTACCTGAACATGACCATTTAGCCACGCATACTGTGTACATTCGTACGTGTAAGACATGAAAGACATGCGTAAACAAAAGGTATGCGCAATCAGAAGACAAGATGACATGAGGGGACTTTCTACAGGTACATATAAAGTCTCTGAGGACCAACTTAGTCCCTGGTAGGATCATGGTGTTAAAAGTGATGGAGCAGAGCATACGCCCTGATTTCGGATTAGAGAGCACAAAGCGAGTTCCATTCTAAACCATTCGACAAGGATATCAGTGGGTGTACAGGTGACCTCGGTATGCACGCTGAGCGGTCTTACCTGACGGAGTCAAACAGATTCAAAGCATCAACAGAAACTGACACCGAAGCGGCAGCAGAATGTTCGGCTGCTCACGGGTGAAGATTATTTCGACTTATTATCTACTGTAGAAGATACTGAATAATGAGAGCACTATCAACTTCAAGTTAGAGGCTTGAGATTGACCTGTCAGAGTCACCCATGACCAGTACCCGAGTTTATATTTTCTTGCGAGTTGGTCTTCCGTTTGTTTGAGGGGCCGTTGGACAAGTCCATGTTCTGCGGTGGGGAGTCTCCGATGAATTGTGCCAGTGCGTTGGGGTCCGTGAAGAATTTCGGTTTGCCCTGTATGGTGATTCTGAATTTCGCCGGACCAACAAAGGAGTACTGAATGTCTTTCGATCTAAGTTTTTCTTTCAGGGCCAGGAAGCCCTTCCGGACTTCGAGTGTGTCTTTCGAGTAGTCCTGGGTGAAAGTTATATTATGGCCTTCCCAAGTGATTTTGTGATTGCGTCTTGCGAATTGAAGAATAGCCTCCGTATGCTGGTACCTCAGTGGTTTGCATATCAGTGGACACGGGCCTCTGTATCCATGAGGGATGTAGCTGGGAACTCTGTGGGCTCTGTCGAGTTCAAACTCATGGTGGAAGGATATCCCTGTTATCTTCGGAATCCAAGCTTATAGGAAGTCTACGCAGGAATTCGCATCTTTCTCTGCATTTTCTGGGATTCCAAAAATGCGAACGTTGCCCCTTCTGTTTCTGTCCTCCAATTCCGCTAACTGGCGTCTGTGTTGGACCGTTGATCCCTGGAGTTGCTGAATGGAAGTGGATGCAGTATTAGATTTGTCTTCTAAGTCACTAATTCTCTGTTCCGCTTCATCTATGCTTTTGTGTACAGAGCTCATGTCAGCTCTAATTGCAGTAAGTTCCAGCTGCATAGAGTCAGTGTTGGATTTGGTTGATTTTGCTAGGTCGTGTACTTCTGCCAGTTTTTTCAGGATTACCTCTAGGGTACTGCTGACGTCCGTCCTCGATTTAATAGGAGAGTCCGACAATGAGGGTTCCGGTTTCACCTTTTTGCTGTTCTTTTTCTCATCCCTGTCCGCCATTTTGAAGGAGATTCGTGTGTGGTGGACGCTATTGCGACGGCCTTCCAGTTTGCGAGAAAGGACAGGGTGGCCTGAAGGATGTCAAAGCGCTGGACGAGTTAGGTCTTCGAACAGAGACCCCCAGGTTGTGACTTTGAGGCTCAGAGTTTTGGCAGAAAGTGTTGATGCGCTCCAGATACGGTCTGGATCTCTTGCTCTGGGCCTTTGGCTTACTCAATGCTGGTTAATGTTCATGTGTCAAGCTCTGCTAGTGGCTGTAACTTCATTTGTGGCTGCACCTCCAAGAGATAATGTGCAATGTGTCATTAGGAGTGGTAGGTTAGGCTTCCCACCTTGGGACTGCAGGGCTGATGGAGTAACCTCCCATTTGATTAAAGTGCACAGATCACTGTTTTTGCTCATCTTTCCCGTTTTGGCGCCGAAAAAGAGGTGGAAAAATCAAACAGAGTCGCCATCTTGGGGTCAGGCGCCAAGGAAGGTAGGCTCTCGCTATTTTCAGCTATAACCCCGCTGGAAATGCGCTCATACTATCAGGGGCTTCCTTCAGGAAGGCGTGGGGCAGAGACACTGTGCCGTTGGAGCATTCCGCTGGGTATTGGCAGTAATATTAGCGCATTTGTAGCGCACTACGAGCGAGGGAGCTGGTGGGCGGCCATCTTAGGGACAGGCAGGCGGGCACACGGAGTCACCGGCAATCACAAACCACGCCGGTTAGCTTAAGTATTTCGCGAGCCATGCATCGATTGGCGCATCCTTTAAGGCTCACCTTCCCTCAGTGTGCGGCTCTCAGATCCGCCGCTTCCCGCCAGGTTCCGTACAGGCTGTCGGCGCTCCGCTCCGGGCTCACTACCAGTAGCGTGGCAGCATGTCGGCAAAGAGGTGCGTCCCGCCGGTAATAGTCGCCTAACTTCTCACCGAGTGTGCATTAGTGGGTCCAAAGCCCAACACCACTGTTCATTTGGCTGAAGAGGTGTTTTTCCGACCTTAAAAGACGAAAGGATCGCTCCCCTGTGCGGCAGAGAACAGGCTAGGCGGCCATCACCAACGCCGTCCAAGGTTCAGGGTCAGTTTTCAGTTTTTTGGGTAAAGGGGTATTTTTAGGGTTCAGGGTCAGTTTTCAGTTTTTGGGTAAAGGGGTATTTTTAGGGTTCAGGGTCAGTTTTCAGTTTTTGGGTAAAGGGGTATTTTTAGGGTTCAGGGTCAGTTTTCAGTTTTTGGGTAAAAGGGTATTTTTAGGGTTCAGGGTCAGTTTTCAGTTTTTGGGTAAAGGGGTATTTTTAGGGTTCAGGGTCAGTTTTCAGTTTTTGGGTAAAGGGGTATTTTTAGGGTTCAGGGTCAGTTTTCAGTTTTTGGGTAAAGGGGTATTTTTAGGGTTCAGGGTCAGTTTTCAGTTTTTGGGTAAAGGGGTATTTTTAGGGTTCAGGGTCAGTTTTCAGTTTTTGGGTAAAGGGGTATTTTTAGGGTTCAGGGTTAGTTTTGGGTTTTTGGGGTACAGGGGTATTTTTAGGGTTCAGGGTCAGTTTTGGGTTTTTGGGTAAAGGGGTATTTTTAGGGTTTAGGGTAAGTTTGGGGTTTTTTGGGTAAAGGGGTATTTTTAGGGTTCAGGGTCAGTTTTGGGTTTTTGGGTAAAGGGGTATTTTTAGGGTTTAGGGTCAGTTTTGGGTTTTTGAGTAAAGGGGTATTTTTAGGGTTCAGGGTCAGTTTTGGGTTTTTGGGTAAAGGGGTACAGGGTAAAAAGTAAATATAATTAAATTTAAATTACATTAAATTAAATTGATTAAATTAAATTAAATTACATTAATTAAATTAAATTAAATTAAATTAATTAAATTAAATTAAATTACATTATATTAATTTTAATTAAATTACATTTTAAAAAATATTATATACTTACCAATACTTACGTTGTAATGGTATGCGTTGTAAAGGTACTTGCGTTGTAAATACATGCGTTGTAATGGTATGCGTTGTAATGGATCCTGCGTTGTAAAAAATGCGTGGTAATGGTAGGCGTGGTAAAAGTATGCGTTGTAACGTCATACATCCGGTACAGTGGGTAGGTACCCGCTCAAGTTCAGACTCTGAGACAGAATCATTCCCCGTCAACCAAGCAGGGCCAGACTGAACCTGGCAAATGTCCTCAGACGACTCCCCATACAAGCGAGCCTGACCACTACAACGGGGCAGGAGGGGTTCTCCCTCCGAAGAAAATTTGGGAAAAAATTGTGCATTCTACAACACATTTTTCATAATATATTCATTCAAGTGTATTTGTTTTTAATGTATAGTCCATGATGACCTTACTGTGCACAAGGATACAGCAAACTTTATTGGGGATTTTCAATGATTCCCTCACTATCACCCTCCAACAGCGCCTCTCATCTCTCCAAAACCGCTCACATGTATTTCATTTGTTTTATAGCGCCTCTCATACCAGTGTAGGGAGTCTGAGGGGTATATTATCAAGGGGTTTATCTCCGCTTTTTTGGCTTTAAAAGCCAAGAAAGCGGAGATAAAACTATCTCCCTATTACCAAGCTGTCGCTAACACCAGTTAGTGACAGCTAATAGGAGATAGCGACCATCTTGGGCCCCGCTTTGCATGTCAGTGATATTTATCACTAATAACATGCAAAGTGGGCGTGCCAAGATGTTAGCGACTGGAAACAGTCGCTAACATCGCTATCTCCTATTATCAACTTTTGGAGATATTCGCGCTAAGCGCGAATATCTCCAAAAGCTAACACCTGCCCTGAGCAGTTCTTCACCATGTTATCCAATGGGAGGTGGATAACATGGCTAAGAGCATTTGCTCGATAATGCATGAATATCGCTGACTTTTCAGCGATATTCATGCATTGCGGCCGTTTTTTATCGCATTTGCGATAAACCTTGCTAATAGCAAGGTTTATCTGCGATAAAAATCGCCGATGTGCGGCGATAATTTTTGTCTCTAAACAAGTTAGAGACAAAAATTATCGCTAGTTGTTGGTAATATGCCCCTGAGTATTTTACACCACACACATACACAGGTAATGAATTAAACGTGTGTAAATCAGTATATAGAAAATGTTACTTAAGACAAAGGGGACTACAAGTTGTAGGATTCACGTCATCCATATGGGTAGGCATTTTTTAACAGTGCTTGGTCTGGGGAAGCATAAACTCAGGATTCTGAACGTAGCACAGTAGTTGTGGTTGACTTTACTAATAACAATTTATTATTACCCTCAAACAAATCCCTTTTAGCAAAATTAGGATAATCGATGACTTGGTAAAACAAAAGCATAACTTTCCAACCTGTGCCATGTACTTTACATTCAGCTTTTTGATGGCAGTTCATAGCTCACTGAGCTAGATTATGATTGTAACTTATGAATAACAAAAGGGTCTCTGAGACAAAAAGCAGTAACCCACTGAGCAGTGCACATAAAATACTGTTCTGTGATCTACATAGTACATGTTCTTTGCAGCAGGTATAGTAACCCTCTGGGCTACCTTAGATGAGTCAAACTGCTACTAGACAAAGCTCTGATCTCCCTCCAGCAGGTACATTAACCACTAGAGTTATCTTGCCACTTTTGTGTTGCATATACAATTACCTCTGCAGTGCATTTAAAATTGCAGAACTTCTACAAAACCGCCTCCCCAGTAATAAAAACGACCCCAGCCTTCTGGGGGAAACACCCAGGGCCCGATTCACAGAACTAACTTAAGACAAAATCCTAAACTTACTACTTTTGATATTCACAGAAGGCATTTAGTAGTAGTAAAGTTAGGATTTTGTCTTAAGTTTGACTGAATACAGACTTAAGACAGACTTAAGACATACTTAGGACAGGATTTTGTCTTAAGTCTGTATTAAGTCTGTCTTAAGTCTGTCTTAAGTTTGTCTTAAGTCAGGAATGAATGGGAAGTTATTTTCAATTTGCGATTCGCAATTTGAGAATCGCAAATTGAGAATAATTTCAAGGGTGCAAGGGTGTCATAACGACACCCTGATGCACCCCTGAAATTCACATGTGTGCGCATATGGCGCACATACATGCCCTAAGGGCCCTAAGGGCATGTATGGGAGCCACATGGCACCTTCACAAATGCAAAAAGTGCATTTGTGAAAGAAATTGCAAATTACCACCAACTTGAAGTTGGTGGTAGTTTGCGACTCCTTAAGGCGAAATTGCACTTTCCTGGTGCTTCTTACATTGCATTTAAGGAATCGCAAAATAAGGAATCGCAAATTTGCGATTTCTTATTTTGCACTCGGATTTCCTACATACATACAATTTAGCAAAAATGCGTTCGCAAACGCCGAAATTCTGCGAATTTCGGCATTTGCGAACGCATTTGTGCTTGATACATATGGCCCTCAGTGAGCTGTGCAGGTGACAGCCTGCAGGGTTAGATATGGATACCGGGCCACAGCTCTGCTGTTTCTATGTCCTCAACTGGAGAAGGGTTTTCTTGCATTCAAGAACTGCTGTAGGGCCTTTCTTTGAGAGACCTAGTAAGATTCAACTCACGAGGAGACAGTTCTCCAGCACATATATTCAGGGCACACTTCATGAGTCCACATGGATGACGCTATCTCAGTAACAAATCCATTAAGTCAAACTTCTCCCTTCTCCAGGAGTTCTAGATAATGCTGTTTATCAATGCTGAGAAACAGATGTTGCAAAAAGGGGTGGTGATGGACAGAGCATCTGAAGCAATCAAACACTCACACCTAGTCAAAAGATCTGGGTTTAATCCATCACCGTTCTTTAGCCCACTCTGCCACCCCAGTTCAGACATGGCTATATGCAAATCAGTCTGACCCTGTGCCTCATGGGAACAGTCCAGCCCGAACTGCCAAGCCATGTCTTCCCTGGACCGGAAACAAGCTTCCGAGGACCGGCTTCTGGCATTCCAGCCGTCTTCAGCCAGGATAGCTTGACTCCAGTGGCAAAGTGAGCAAGGGACTCACGTCTGAGCATACCCTGCCACACTTATGGCGGCCAAAGCGGTACAAAAAGGGGGTGGTGATGGACGGAGCATCTGAATCAATCAAACACTCACACCCAGTCAAAAGATCTGAGTTTGATCCATCACCGTTCTTAAGCCCAGAAACAGATGTTGCCTTACAAGATAATGACTGTGTAGTATTCTCCTGTGTCTATTTGTCTCTTATGATAACTTGCTCCTGGCTGCTCAGCCTGTGTGAGTGTTCTGAGTGGAATATTTGGTGTGTGGGATGTGTGTGGAGTGCCTGGGTGACAGGATATTGAAGAGACCTTCTTACCTGCTTTATCTACTCTTCGATAAACCTACGTTGTCTTCACCATACCTGTGTTGTCTTGATCACTACAGACTGTGTAAAAGAAGGGGTTAGACAGGCTCAAAACAGTAAAAATCCTTCAAACTGAGTAGAACAAACCAGTCAAATCTTTGTCTGGAGTGTGTTAAAGGTTGCAAGGTGTCCTCGTGCTAAAAGTTAGCATCTATGACTTGCAGACAGTCCAGCCAAGTGTCAGATGCATCATCAATTGGTCAACAAACAGATCTCTTTGTAGGACGATGAGATGAATTTAGAGCCAAACTGAAAAGCAAAGACAAGAGTAGGAAAGAGACGGAGTACCTGTGGGTATCGCCATGTTCACCGCGATGGACGATCCTGCCAAGATGAGTGACCAGCCCTGGCAGTGCCTGCGGCCGATGTGATCCAGCACTAGGTAGACCCCCACTTTGGCTGGGAACTCGATAACCCCAAAAATGAAGTGGGTCAAGTAGGGGTTCAAGCTGAAGCCAGTGATCCTAAAACTGATGCCGTAGTAAGTGAAAGGCACCCCAAACCTGTTGAACACGAAGCAAGAGGTAGTTGAGTCCAGCTGTTGTCCTCTGTTTGTTCACAATACTAATTACAATATTTCACATCCCTCACCACACCTACCCCTGCGTACAGACATGATACTTCGGGCCCGATTCACAGAACTAACTTAAGACAAAATCCTAAATGTACTACTACTTTTGGTATTCACAGAGGCATTTAGTAGTAGTAAAGTTAGGATTTTGTCTTAAATCTGTCTTAAGTCTGTCTTAAGTCTGTCCTAAGTTTGTCTTAAGTTTGTCTCAAGTCTGTTTTAAGTCTGTCTTAAGTTTGTCTTAAGTTTGTCTTAAGTCTGTCTTAAGTCTGTCTTAAGTCTGCCCTAAGTTTGTCTTAAGTCTGTCTTAAGTCTGTCCTACTACTTTTGGTATTCACAGAAGGCTTTTAGTAGTAGTAAAGTTAGGAATTTGTCTGAAGTTTGACTTAAGACAGACTTAAGACAGACTTAAGACAGACTTAGGACAGACTTAAGACACAATCCTAACTTTACTACTACTAAATGCCTTCTGTGAATTCCAAAAGTAGTAAGTTTAGGATTTTGTCTTAAGTTAGTTCTGTGAATCGGTCCCTCTCACTGGAGTGCCTACAATAGAGCAAGCATAACTTCCACTAAGTTCTCTGTTATAATAAGTCAAAAAGGCCACGTGGTTCTTAGTAGGTTTATTAACACACTAATTGCTCTTTGGTCAGAGATCAAGTCAGATGGAATTTTAACAGAATCCCAAAGCACCTTCAACCTGAAGGAACATTTCATTGTGAAAGAAAGAGGAGGGAGGGCTTGGGGAACAGAGGATAAGGGAAAAGAGAAAGGACAAGCAATACATTGGTTTAACCCTATGGTCAAGTCATTACAACACATCTCCTTATCAACCATATGAAAGGAGTGATACATAGACAGGTTGATATGGCATTACTACATTTTAAAATCCTTGTGCCATTAAGGTACCCTTCTTTCCCTTTTTATTTTCTCTGCTTCTTAGGTGTTCTTGCTCGTATTTGCCTGGGCTTGACTATGTTGGATTGAGTTTGAAATATTTGTTACATTCCTAAATTTAGAGATTTTGTCCATTCCTCAGGTCTGATCATTCCATAATGTGACAACATTCTTTCCCACCCATGTTACTCTCACAGGTTTAGAGAAATGACAACTCCCCTTTATTCTACTTTCAGATATTTTGATCTTCACCCAATCTCCCTTCTTGAGATTTGAAGTCATAGTACAGTTTTTCTTGACATGTCTTTGATTATACTTGTTTTGCTGTCTATGGATTTTATACTTCCTGGTCCCTGGAGACTACTAGTTGTTCTTCTTTTTTAAGCCAATGAGCAGACAGTTTGCTTTTGGGTTGCCTCCCTTTAAGTGAAAAAAATATGGTGACCAACCTGTGACGGTGTTTAGGGTGGAACGATATGCCCATATGGTTTCTTGAAGAGCTATGGCAATGGGAGCCTGAATTATCTGTGCCCTCTGCATGCACTGTTTGATCATGCGGTTTAGGCATTCCATCGTGCCATTCGCTCTAGGACAGTAAAGGGCTGTTTTCATGTGCTTTATGGATAGTTTCTCTAAAACTTCCAGCATCTGGTGTGAAGTGTAACGTACCCCATTGTCCATTATTAAAACCTATGGAACCCTTTCTTTGAAAAAATATCTTTAAAAAACATTATGAGTGTACTTGTTTTAATGTGATGAACACATTTGGGGCTAATTACGTTGTCAGGCGGACTTAAGTCCACCTGATACCAACTCTGTCCTGGGATAGACCGACTTCTGATCGGCGGTCCTGACTGCTTCATTAGGATGCGACCGAACACTGTCCAGTCGCATTCCTGCACTTCCCTATGGGAGCATGCATTACGGCCATAAACTTGCCATAATACATGCTCCCATAGGGAAATGGGAGGTGCTGTTCATCCCTGCACCCTGCTTAGAATTTTGAGTAAACTTAAGCAAATCAGGTTGGGCTTGGGCCCCATTGCCTTTACCCCCCCATGCCCTCACCCTGCACAAGGGGGGGAGGCTACACCCTCCCCCTCCCCCTTTTCTCAATCGTTCCCTGTCTCCACTCTCTTCTTGCGGTCAGGGGTCCAGGAGACGGAGAGCACACAATGGGTATCTGCTGCCACTGTTCTTGTTGATTGTCTCTTAACTTCTTCGTGTTTCACATGTTTGACACCTTAGCTGTTTTCAGTTGCTTAGGTAACATAGCCTTAAAACACAATGCCGAAGCTGATATGCATATTATACAGCTGATATCTATATATAGATGTGTATCTAACCAGAATTGACTGCTGTAGCAGTTCCCCAGTCCCAATTGGTGGGTCATTGTTTCATTTGTTTCTTTTTGATGGACTGCTGTGCTGGATTGCACTATCGTATCAGCTGGAGTGATATTACAGTATAGTGCTGAGTGCAACTGTGTATTATGCAACTGCTAAGTAAAAAAAAGTTTGGAAAAAAATTCTGCAAGTCCATGGAAGGACTTCACTTCATCTGTTCTGGTAGGTACTGGTGCCTTCCTAACTGATTCCACCAAATACATTTTTGGTTTCATGCCCTCTTGTGATATTGTGTGACCCACATATTCCACAGAGGCTACCCCTATGCAATATATTTCTTTTTTTATGGTTAACCCTGACTCTTTTAGTCTCTTTAACACTGCCACTATCATGTTTCTCAATACTTTTGCCAAAAATCTAAATATTATCTTGGAAACGGATGGTTTTGGGAATGTAATGTAATAAGTATTGCATTATTCTTTGGAATGCTGCTGCAGTCGAAGCCAATCAAAAAGGCATTATTTTGTATTGGAGTGCTTTTAAAGGGGTTATGAATGAAGTCAAATGTCCTGAGGAGGGGTCTAGCTCCACCTGGTGGTAGGCCGAGGATAGATCTAAAACACTAAAATAAGAAGCCTTGACAATTACCGTTAGGATTCAATGGATTCAGGGTAATGGATGACGATCCACCCAAATATTATCATTTAAGTCCCTGAGGTCTACACATAATCTAATTTGACCTTTGGTGGCTTCCCAGGCAACTACAATCGGAGCGAACCACACCGAGCATTCTATTTGTTCAATTACATTTAGTTTGTGTAATTTATCTTGCTCTTCCTTGAATGGTGTGTGAAGGAGGTGTGGAATGGGTCTGCCTTTGACTTTGTGTACAATAGCTGTCACATTTGTTGTGATAGTGGTAGTTTTTCAGTAATTGTAAATTGTCTGAGTACACCTCAGCAAAATTATTGCAACCCTCTTCCCCACACATTGAAGGATTTACTACAAGGCAAGGATCAGAACTGTTAGGATATGGTTTTATACCCAAATCTTTCTAATGCTTCCATCCCAGAAGTTTGATTCCCTTTTTGTGATGTATACATTTCCTATTGCGCTTCTGGCTTTAAAACAGATTCTCATTTTCACCCTGCCTTCCAGGGGTATTGTATCTCCATTGCAACCACCAGGTCCAATGACCCGTGACTCATTTTGAGTTGCCCAGCACCCCTTGATTTTATGAATTGTTGTACACCTTTTTCAATTCATGTTATGGCGTCTGTGCATCAGTGTGAGCATACGTGGTTTGAATCTTGAAAGAATGGTTGTGTGAATGTGCTCAGAGTGTGTGTATGAATGGGATGTGGGTAGTGTGGGACTGTTTTTATTGTTAGTAATATTTTGTAAAGATGGATCTATTTCTGCTATATCTATTCATTAGATTTTGAAGATTTAATAAATTATAAATGCTCATATAAAAGCACTTGATGTTTTGCACTTTTATGTGGCTCTAGAAGACAGAGTTGGCTCCTAAGACATTCTAGGATCCCTGTGCTGGACCTCGTTCCAAACCCTTAGGCAGGGTTCTTTTTTTCTTTTGATAGGTTCTACCATGTGCACCTGTTTGCACCTGTTTGCCTTGAAAGTTCCTACAGACTCTGACAAAATGTGACTTCTTATCACATTTTCTACATGTAGATGTTCTGGCTTGGCAATGTATGTAGTTAGCAAGATGACCAATGTTACCCCAACAGAAACATTTTGTTTTTTCATTTGCTGCTGCTTGCTTGTGAAAATCACACTTTTTGCTGGTATAATGTTTGTGACAGTCATCAGTTTTGTATGAGACTGGACCTCCAGGTTTTTTTATGACATTCACTTCAGCAGGAGATGTTGATTGACTTCCAGTATTTGCTCTCATCTCTTTCATACCCTTTGCAGTGTGTTCTATCCCAACTACCACATCAATAGACTGTTTATGTCTAGATTCTGCAAGATAAGTTTCTCCTGTTCTTTGGGAATGTGCATACATCTGACCAACTGATCCCAAATTAAGGAATCTGTAAAGGAGTCAAAATTACACATATTAAAAATCATTTTAAAGGAGCAATATAAGCAGTTACCTTTTCTGCTTATCCCTGAATACTTACAAAATATTTGTTTCTTTCTAGCACCACATTTATTATTCTCCCAAAAGCCTGATACACATTTACTTGGTCCTCTTCCTCTTCTCCTCCATCCTCTTTTGTCTGAGTTATGTCTTCATATATTTTCCTTCCTTCTATCCCCAGATTGTGCAGCAGAATGTGCTGGTCCTTAAAGGTGTCACACTCCCCAAACTGGATAAAGTCTACGGGGCCGATTCACAGATCTAACTTAAGACAAAATCCTAAACGTACTACTTTTGGAACTCAAAGAAGACATTTAGTAGTAGGAAGGTTAGGATTTTGTCTTAAGTTTGACTTAAGACAGACTTAAGATAGACTTAAGACAGACTTAAAGCGCTAAATGAAAAGGTTAACAACCTCTCAGAAATTAAAGTTACTGGGTGGATAATTTTTATATTTTATCTTTGAGAGTTAACAGATCCTCCTGATATGGCTAGGCAAAATTTCACAATTGCCAGCCACACAATGAATTACAGTATCTTAAAGATATTCATGAGTATCTGCCATCAGCCTTTCAATATCCTGAGGACAGGCTTGCTGTGCTGGGTCTGTCTTCTCTCAGACACTACTCGTTGAGATGAAAACTGCAGGCTCTGGACTGAGTACATCAAATAGGGGGTGATGGTGTCGCTGTCCCCTCACAGCCACTCGTCGCCAGGGTTATAATAAGTAAAAAAAGGCCACAATGTTGTTAGTAGGTTTGTTAGCACACCATCAGATCTTCAGTCTGAGATGTCAGTTGGAATGTTAACAGAATCCCAAAGCACCGTCAACTGGAAGGAACATTCCATTAGGATAGAAAGAGAAGGGAGAGTAGGGGAACAGAGAATAAGGGGAAAGAGAAAGGACAAGCATTGCATTGAGTTAACCCTATGGTTGTCATTGCAACCTTCTCCTAGTTTTCTCCACAGCTGCGGGCCATTGAGAGCACACACCCTGTAAGTAGACTAACACATCCTCTGCTTATGAGGCCAGATGAGTTGGGCCATGATTAGCCACACCCCCTCTGCTGAGGAGGCCAGGTGAGCCTGTCCATGACTGGCTACACCCACTCTGCTGATGAGGCCAGGTGAGTCTGTCCACGACTGGCCTCACCCCCTCTGCTGATGAGGCCAGGTGAGCCTGGCCATGACTGGTCACACCCCCTCTCCTGAGGAGGCCAGGTGAGTCTGGCCTTGACTGGTCACACCCCCTCTGCTGATGAGTCCAGGTGAGCCTGGCAATGACTGGTCATGCCCCCTCTGCTGATGAGGCCAGGTGAGCCTGGCCATGACTGGTCACACCCCCTCTGCTGAGGAGGCCAGGTGAGTCAGGCCATGACTGGTCACACCCCCTCTGCTGATGAGGCCAGGTGAGTCTGGCCATGACTGGTCACGCCACCTCTGCTGATGAGGACAGGTGAGTCTGACCAGTCCACCCCCTCTGCTGATGAGGCCAGGTGAGTCTGACCAGTCCACCCCCTCTGCTGATGAGGACAGGTGAGTCTGACCAGTCCACCCCCTCTGCTGATGAGGCCAGGTGAGTCTGGCCATGACTGGTCACACCCCCTCTGCTGATGAGGCCATGTGAGTCTGACCAGTCCACCCCCTCTGCTGATGAGGACAGGTGAGTCTGGCCATGACTGGTCACACCCCCTCTGCTGATGAGGACAGGTGAGTCTGGTCATGGCTGGTCAATCCTTAACAGACACTCTTTATGGGCATGACTTGGGAAGGCCTCCATTGCTAAGAAGAATAAATCGGCAAAAGGAGGCATCCTTACCTCGTCCCTCTGATGATGGGCACTGGGGCAGATATCCCTTTGCCCATTTGGACCCTCATGGAAATGATGGGTGACTTGGTCAGAGGGGTCCCGATCCTGGTGACCGAACACTGCGGACCCTGATGCTGTGTACAGAAGTACGTGTCGAGGAGCGGAAGAACCCACACCATGAAAGAAGTGTGTCCAGACTGGCATCTCCCGGGCACAGGTGGGCGCTCTGTGGTACCTGGGTCCAGTTTGATGCATGAGGGTTTAGCAGCCAGTGGGCTGAGGTAAAGTAAGTTCCAGCTGATTCCAGGTGCATCTTGTCCACTTGGTGTGTTTCTTTTACATGATATCTGTCGGCCGGTGGTGTCAACTGGACTCATGAGAAACGATTTGCAAAGGGCGGGCAAGGGTGCAAGGTCTGCATGTCTAATGTCCACTGCTTGTCCAGCATGCTAATGGCCTCTACCCTATGCTCGTAGCCTCAAAAGCTTGTGTCTGGTCACTGTCCACTCATTTTGTCATGTCTATTGTCTCATGTTTTCTATGGGGCATATATATGAACGTTTGGTTTTGCAATTCTCATATAGCAAATTTTAGAGATTCGCTATTAGAGAATCGCAAAACGAGATGTATGTAGGATTTGCAAAAAGATTTGCGAATCCTACATATTCCTTAAGTGCGATTCTAAATTAAGGAAACCCTCCCCATTCATTCCTATGGGCCTAGAGGCCCATAGGAATGTATGGGAAGACATTCTCAATTTGCGATTAGCAATTAGAGAATCGCAAATTGAGAATGCAATTTCAAGGTTGCAAGGCTGTCAAAAGGACACCCTGTTGCACCCCTGAAATAAGCTTGGGTGCACATTGCACTTTGAAAAATGCACTTTTCAAAGAAATCGCAAATTACCACCAACTTGAAGTTGGTGGTAATTTGCGATTCCTTTAGGTCAAATTGCACTTTTTCTGTACTTCTTACATTGCATTTAAGGAATCACAATTTGCGTTTCCTTAAATGCATTCGCAAAATAGGGATTCACAAATTTTGCAATTCCTTATTTTACAAGGCAGTTTTTCATTAATACATACCACCAAGCCCAATTGCGATCGCAAACGCCGAAGTTTGCGATCGCATATTGAATGATACATAAGGCCCTATGTGTATAGTGCAGTCTATTATTATAACAGGCTGGGGTACAAGCTTGCCATCACATATTTGGGAAATGTAGAAACCTCTGAGCTATATGGGGTGTGTGTCTGATATTTATATCATCAATGATACGCCTTGGATGCTGGGAACCAGGATACCCTCCCGCGTGGCAGTGCACTCTATAAACCCACAGAACATAAGATAACATACCAATGGTGACTTGCCTGGAGTGTCCTTACTTAATAAGCAATGTCTTCCTCTGCTATCTTCTGCAGAGTTTCATAATAAGATCTCTTCATCTCTGACTCTGTGTGATCTTGGGCAGCTCTCTCTTGCAGAACTTCTTTTCCATGTTTTGACTTTGTTACAGCCCCTTTGGCAATAAATCCTAATGGACTTCAATGTTTAAGAATTCATTTGGATTTCCAATAAGACGTACGGCCACATGCATCAATATTGCTTTTTGCGAATTCTTATTTGCGAAAAATAAGGAATCGCAATTAAGAATTCGCAAAAAGCAATGCATCAAAAAATCGCAAATATTTTTGCGATTTCTTAAAATTCCTTATTTGTGATTCACAATTTGCGAATCGCAAATAGGAATCCCTTTACATTCATTCCTATGGGCCTAGAGGCCCATAGGAAAGAATGGGAAGTCATTCTCATTTTGCGAATCGCAATTTGCGATTCGCAAAATGAGAATGCAATTTCAAGGGTGCAGGGGGGGGTCCAAAGGACACCCTGCTGCACCCCTGAAATTTGACTTTAAGTACATTTTTCACACTCACATGCCCCAAGGGCATGTGTGTGTGTAAAATGAAACTTTGAAAAATGCACTTTTGTTTTCGCAAATTACCATGAAGGTCAACTTCATGGTAATTTACCTCTCCCTATTTGCGAATTAGCAATTTTTAAAGTGTCATGCATTGTATTTAAGAAATCGCAAATTGAGATTTCTTAACTGCAATCGCAATTTCAGAAATCGCAACATAATTGTGATTTCTTAAATTGTGAAAAAATAAAAAGACATGATGCATCCCAAAATTGTAAATTGCATTCGCAAACGGCCGAATTTTGCGATTCGCACCGTTTGCGAATGCAATTTACAAGGATGCATGTGCCCGTATATGAATAAACATCGAAGTAGGGACTTTGTTTACAGCAGTTGGCCTAGAAAGGATGCAGTGTCTTACACCATCTAACATTTTCACTAATGTTTCCATCATATCTCTACCTAAGAGTTTTCCATGAGACCTGAATATTTATTCTTCAAATGCGGTAACCCCTTTGCTGCATTTGTTGGCAAATGGCCGTCGTGAGTACTACCTCCGTAGTGGTGCGCACGTCCGTTGGCCGACGCGGCCCCGCCCACTCCGCTAAACGGCCGCACTCCGGCGGAATTGCTGCCGTGGTTAAGCTTCAGATCGTCGCCTTAAGCTCTGTTGATGGCTGCTGAAGAAACATCTCTGTGAGGATGACAGTTCTACCTGACTGCTAGCTCTGGAGTTCTGCTTCTGGAGACAGAAGTACTCAGCATGGTGATGGAGTCACTGGGTGAAAGGCAGTGCTGAGCCACTGAGCTACACCTACAGGCAATACCCGGTAGTCCCAGACGGGGAACATCCTTTTCGACGCGGATTTTACACCGCAGTACTTTTAGAACGCGTCCATTACAACTCAAGTCGTAACCACGACTTGCGCTGGAGGGCGCTAGAGGATAAAGAATAGTAAATGTACTATTCCAACACCTTCCCTAGTATCCACGGGGACTGGTGTTGGAATAGTAAATTATATTATTTACTATCCGCGCCCCCAACGCGAGTCGTGGTTACGACTTGCGTTGTAAATGACGCGTTGTAAAAGCACGCGTTGTGACGGTACGCGTCGTACCGTCATACATCCGTCACAGACCCTTATGCCGTGGCTGGTGGCTTCGGGGACTAATGCGACCACTGAAGGGGCCTATGTTTGATCTCATGGTCACAGGTTCAAATCCCGGCGGGTCCACTTAGCCTTTCATCCTTCCGAGGTCAATAAAATGAGTACCTTTGAGTCGGATAACAATAAGCATCTTTTATTCAGCACCAAGGTACCCCTGGGTGACAGTGCACTTTCCAAATGTTATGTTACCAGCAGTCTTACAAGGAAGCCATGCCGTAAAAGAAACTACCTACCATAAGATGCCGGCCCAGAGCGTGATCATTCTCAGGCGACGGGTCTTCACTAAGTCCCAGTAGAAATAGACCCTGTTCTCCACCGTCACTTTCTTCTGAATCATCTACAGAAATAAGAATCAATCATGAAAGTGGCTCATTTGGTACTTCAGGAAGGCAAGAGGTGTATTTGGGACTTTAAACAGTCCCCTACTTACACATAGCGGTCTCGATTCACAGAATGAACTTAAGACTCAATCCTAAACTTACTACTTTTGGTATTCACAGAAGTTAGGATTTTATCTTAAGTTTGTCTTAAGACAAACTAAAGACAGACTTAAGACATACTTAAGACAAACTTAAGACAGACTTAAGACAAACTTAAGACAGACTTAAGACCGGCTTAAGACAGACTTAAGACAAACTTAAGAGAGACTAAAGACCGGCTTAAGACAGACTTAAGACAAACTTAAGACAGACTTAAGACAAAATCCTAACTTCTGTGAATACCAAAAGTAGTAAGTTTAGGATTGAGTCTTAAATTCATTCTGTGAATCTGGCCCAGCGTTAAGACATGAATAATTCTACAGGTTGTGGTAAACGTATGTGCCTGTTATATGTAAAACGTTCCATACAAGCATACAGGCCTTGAACAAGATGAAGCTGTGTAGGTAATTAGCCCTTTTTGGCATGGTTACCCCCACTTTTTCCCTGGTAACTGATGTGTTTTCGATTGAAAGTCCTCTGGGTTCCTGAGAACAAGGTCCCCAGTGCCAGAGCTCTTTCCCAAAACTGTACAGTTGTTCCCCCGATTGGCGAAATCTTTGGCACCCTCTCTACTGGCCATATGTATCAAGCACTAATGTGTTCGCAAACTCCAACATTCGCAGAATTTCGGTGTTTGCGAACGCATTAGTGCTAAATGGTATGTATGAATGAAATCTGCATGCAAAATAAGGAATCCCAAAATTTGCGATTCCTTAAATGCAATGTAAGAAGCATTAAAAAAAAATGCAAATTGGCCTTAAGGAATCGCAAATTACCACCAACTTCAAGTTGGTGGTAATTTGTGAATTCCTTGAAAAATGAACTTTTTTGCATTTTTCAAAGTGCCATGTGACGCACATACATGCCCGTAGGGCATGTATGTGCGCCACATGTGCACCCATGCTAATTTCAGGGGTGCAACAGGGTGTCCTTTGCGATTCTCAAATTGCGAATCGCAAAATTGAGAATAACTTCCCATTCATTCCTATGGGCCTCCTGGCCCATAGAAATGAATGGGAAAGTATTCCTTAACTGCGATTCGCAATTTGCTAATCGCAATTAAGGAATACTAAGAAATCGCAAAAAAATTGCGATTTTGTACATACATCCCTATTTGCGATTCTCAAATAGCGATTTCTAAAAAACGCTATTTGAGAATCGCAAATCAGGTTGTTGATACATTTGGCCCTAAGTCCCTAGTAAATGGAACCCCTGGTACTTAGGGCCCACGGTACTAAAGAGGATCCCTAAGGGCAGCAGCATGTATTGTGCCCTCCTAAGGGACCCCTCACCAACCACATGCACAACAGCCATTGCAGGTTGTGTGTCTTGGTGCAGACAAAAGTGAAAACAAGACATGTCACACACATCCCTGTGTACTATGTCCCCTAACACTGCATGACTTACATGTAAGCCACCCCTACAGGAGGCCTGACAGCCCTAAAGGAGGTGGGTGAATATTACATGTGAGGGCATACCTGCCCCAGGTATGCCCCTGTGCTGGGCAGTCCTATTACTGTCAGTACAAGTGAACAGGGAAGCCATTTTAATACATGGACGCCAGTGAAAAAGAGATTCCCAGCTTCGTAATGGCTTTATTGAAGATAGGGATGATTGATATCAAACAGTGATGGATTTGCCAATACCTGCAGCCAGAGGGCACCTTAGAGGCAGGCCCTGAAAACGTACCAGGCTCTGGTGTGCTCCCTGACTGGTTTCTGCCAGCCTGCCACAGAGGCACTGTTCTGACCTCCTAGGGTGAGAAGTAGCCACCATTTTTCAGAAGTAGCCATCTTTTTGATGGCATGCTTAGGGATTCTGGGACGCGGTTATGCCCACTTCCAACAAAAGTGGTCATAGTTGGAGTGTATTGACGCCAAGGGTCAGCAGCCTATTGGCTACTTACATACCCTACACTACGCTAATGCCCCTGAATTCAGTATTTGGGGGAGACCATGGCACCAGAAGAGCAAATCCTGATGACCTGAAGAAATAAGACGGGTGAGAAGAGTCGTACAGCAACCACAGAAGACCCAGCAACGGACTTGGCGCCAACCCTGCCGGCCTGCCTGCTGACTTCGACCGTTGCACCAAAAGCCGACTTGTCTTGCAGCTTATGGGTCGCCAAAACCCAGGAGAACTGGCAGCCTTCTCCTTGCTCTGGTGGACCTGTCCCCTGAATTCTGTAGACAGCAAACGAAGGACCAAGAGGCCTCTGGCACCGCCAAAACCCACCGCCTCCAAGCACAACAGCACCCGAGCCCCCCAGACCGTGTTGAAGTGGGTCAATAGTGTTAGCGTGATCCCTAAGCCCTCAAGGTGCCGAGTCCACAGTGGAGTGACTCCTTGTGAACACCCCAACATCGCCTGCAGCCTCTATTGGCAGGCCCCGTTAACCGCGAGTGTTGCCGGATGGAGACAGACCCTCTGCACCCAGAAACCCGTCCCGAGGAGAAGAGGACCAAAGGTGTCCCCACATCCCCCAACATCACAAGAACAGAAGCCACTTGTTGGTTTCAATTGACTGCCCTCTCAGTCCCCTCCTGTAGCCTTTTCTACCACGACCATTCTCCATTGGATAACAATGAGCACCCTACGCTGTGTTGCACCTCTGCACCCGGCCGTCCGGGTGCCGCTGGTGGTGTCCTGCTGCTGCTGCCTTGGACCCTGTCCACCACTCACCTTAACTCCTGGACAAGGGTCCTTTAAGTCGCTGTAGTACACCTGAATGTCGCTAACACTTTTCCTCCCATAGGATAACATTGCAGAACTCAGAAATTGCACTGTGTCAACTTTTTGAACTTAACCCCTTGAATGCTCATGACAAGGTCAGCTCGTCATGAGCAACGGCGCTCCGGTGCTCATGACGAGCTGAGCTCGTCATGACCGTGCCCGTCCCGTTAACCGCTCGCATGCTGGGCTGATTCCCCTGCAGTGCTGAGCGTTCCATTGGAACGGGTGTGGCCATGACGAGCTCAGCTCGTCATGAGCACCGGAGCGCTGTATGCGCCTCCCCCGGACCCCAGCACAGCGGGGGAAACAGCCCCGCACAGAAGGGGTTAAGAGAATTCATATTTAAAAACGTCCTTACCTGAACGATTTTCTTCTGATACGTAAACGTATATAAAGATACTTGCTATTTTTATAAATGGGTGTGGATCTCCTTCTTGAGTCGCGTGTCTCATTTATTGACTATTGTGTGTCTGTTCAGGTGTCTAACACTCCTCCGTGTTAAGCCTAAGGCTGCTCGACCACAGTGCCCCCTAATAGAGCACTTTGGGATTGCATAGCAAGCCCCTTTCCACTCATAAGGGACCCCCTGGACTCTTTCCACGATATACATCTCATTTTGATATGTCATATAAAGAGCCAGCTTCCTACGAGCTATAACATGGAGGTGTAAATTGGCCCTCGCTAACTTGCCTTGGCGTGGGGTGATGGGATCGGCAAACTTGCATGGATGAAACGTACTCCCGGGGCCCAATTCACAGAACTAACTTAAGACAAAATTCTAAACTTACTACCATTTTGGTATTCACAGAAGGCACTTACTCATTTCAGTATTCACAGACGTTAGGACTCCTAAATGCCTTCTGTGAATACCGAAAGTCTTAAAGTTAGGACTTTTCTCAGTTTAGGAGTAGTAAAGTTAGAGTCCTAACTTTAGGACTCCTAAATTGAATAAAATCCTGATTTTAAGACTTTCGGTCTTCACAGAAGGCATTTAGCAGTCCTAAAGTTAGGAGTCCTAACTTCTTTGAATACCGAAATGGGTAAGTGCCTTCTGTGAATACCAAAATGAGTAAGTGCCTTCTGTGAATACCAAAATGAGTAAGTGCCTTCTTTGAATACCGAAATGGGTAAGTGCCTTCTGTGAATACCAAAATGAGTAAGTGCCTTCTGTGAATACCAAAATGAGTAAGTGCCTTCTGTGAATACCGAAATGAGTAAGTGCCTTCTGTGAATACCGGAATGAGTAAGTGCCTTCTGTGAATACCAAAATTAGTAAGTGTCTTCCGTGAATACCGAAATGAGTAAGTGCCTTCTGTGAATACCGAAATGAGTAAGTGCCTTCTGTGAATACCGAAATGAGTAAGTGTCTTCTGTGAATACCAAAATGAGTAAGTGTCTTCTGTGAATACCAAAAGGAGTAAGTGCCTTCTGTGAATACCAAAATGAGTAAGTGCCTTCTTTGAATACCGAAATGAGTAAGTGCCTTCTGTGAATACCAAAATGAGTAAGTGCCTTCTGTGAATACCGAAATGAGTAAGTGCCTTCTGTGAATACCAAAATGAGTAAGTGCCTTCTGTGAATACCAAAATGAGTAAGTGCCTTCTGTGAATACCGAAATGAGTAAGTGCCTTCTGTGAATACCGGAATGAGTAAGTGCCTTCTGTGAATACCGAAATGGTAGTAAGTTTGGATTTTGTCTTAAGTTAGTTCTGTGAATCGGGCCCCCGGTTCAGAGTTTCACGCCTACCAGTAGTACATTTCTACCTACTCCGAGGTGTGCAAACATTGCTCGTGTGCTCTTTGCTTCTGTGATTTGCACACAACAATGTACTGCCCAGCAGTGCTTATCTTTTATTTAAACGAAAGTACTTTACTCATCCAGCAAAACAAAATACCACACACTTCAAAAGTACTTTAAGTACAGGGTTACAATCTCCCCACAAGCTGTAGTGAAATGCAGAACCCC
This sequence comes from Lissotriton helveticus, assembly GCF_964261635.1. Lineage (NCBI taxonomy): Eukaryota > Metazoa > Chordata > Amphibia > Caudata > Salamandridae > Lissotriton > Lissotriton helveticus. The sequence goes on along the minus strand of NC_136067.1, from coordinate 12,387,273 downwards.
TTTATGATGCGCACTTCTCCTCCTCTCTCTTGACAAACGTCTGCCCTCCTAGGGGAATCTCTATCAATTACCCCAAACCTTAGTTCGAAGGTAAGTTCGATATAGGCCCAACAAGCTTGTGGGCTTGATTAAGATCTCGTGGACGGGTTATTCCATCACAACGGTGACTGTTATCCCGTACGCCGAGATATAAATCCCATTATATCCTATGTGATTTATAGTTCAGCGGATAGCTCAGGCACAGACTCTCAGTTTGTGGGGAGCAGCCTCCTGTTGATCCAACAGTGTGGTGAAACGGTTGCGTGCGGCTGTGGTCAGTGACTATGCACCCCCTGGCTTCCGGTTCGGTGAAGGTGGACCGGGAACAGCGCTCATCGGTACTCGGGGTTCGAACAGATCGGCCTTCATCTTCAGCAGAACCGCTTCATAAGACTCATGTGGGTGAACGCTCATCTTTGGCCGTTGTAGCCTCCGAGGCCAGTGCTCATCTAGCAGCGGTTCCTTGAGGATGGGCACCTCTAGTCGCGGCGGCAGCACCAGGCCTTCGGAGTCAGCATCAGAAATGCTGGGCTACTTGATGATTCACTTATGAGCCCCCTCGCCACCATCACACGCAAACACAGCCTCAACATCATCTCATACACTGACGACAGCCAGCTGATACTCTCCCTCACCAAGACCCAGCCACCGCCAAACTCAACCTCCAGGAAGGAATGAAAAACGTCGCTGAAAGGATGAAACTCGGTCGTCTGAAAATGAACTCAGACAAGACGTAGGTCCTCATCCTCCGACGATCCCCATCCGCTTGGGACGACTCCTGGTGGCCGACGGCGCTGGACACCGCACCAACACCCAATGACCACGCAGGAAACCTGGGATTCATCCTGGACTCCTCTGTCACGATGACCAAGCAAGTCAACGCCGTCTCATCATCGTGCTTCAACACCCTGCGCATGCTCCGAAAGATCTTCCGATGGATCCCCACTGAAACAAGGAAGACAGTCACCCAGGCACTCGTCACCAGCCGACTGGACTACGGGAACGCCCTCTACGCAGGAACCACAGTCAAACTCCAGAAAAAACTCCAACGCATACAGAACGCATCCACACGACTCCTCCTCGACATCCCTCGCCACAGCCACATATCAGCCCACCTGAGAGACCTGCACTGGCTTCCCGTCAATAAGAGGATCACGTTCAGGCTCCTCACCCACGCACACAAGGCGATCCACGACATACCTCAACAACTGCCTCACGTTCTACACTTCAACACGCAAACTCTGCTTCGCCAGCCTTGCCCTCACCACCATCCCACGGATCCGCAGAACCACCACCGGAGGGAGATGATTCTCCTACCTGGCGACCAAGACGGGGAACTCCCTCCCCACCCACCTACGACTGACCCAGGACCACCTCACATTCAGGAAACACCTCAAGACCTGGCTCTACGAGCAGTAGTGGCACTTCACCCCCCAGCGCCTTGAGACCCTCACGGGTGAGTAGTGCGCTCTACAAATGCATTGATTGATTGATTGATTGGTTGAAAAACATTCATTAGTCAAAGGGCATCCGGTACATATAGAATTAGTATTGTATCATTAACATACCACCAGTTTCTTTACAATGCAAACAAGAACATCCTCAAAAGACACAAAGGCACTAAATATCGCTCCAATCGTGACTGTTTATTATTTAGTTACTTTTATAACAGATCACCATAGTCAATGCTCCAAATAGAGAAAGAGGGTGCTCCAAGGGGAGTGTGAAAAAGGAAAATGCTCGTGACAGATATAAAGGAGTCAAATCCAAGAGGCAAATTCAATAACCAACCAATTACACATTCTGGTATCCTTAGTAAAACTGGTCGCGGTTCATAGTGGCTTGTAGCTTTAAAGAAGTCTAGGACCATTGTTTCCTGTACCAATCGTAACCCAGGTCTGTAGACAATTGTGGGATACACCACCATATCATAATGGGCAGCTTGATGATGACTTGATGCACAACTTCTGACACATCTCATGGCACAGAGCTCAGTCTATGGTCACCTCTAGCATAAAGGTCTCTAGCACAGTATTAACACGCCAGTCTCCTCTGTAATTATTGGGTGTGGCACAGTATTATCACATCGCTCATCTCTGGGATAATCGGAGATCTGGCACAGAGGTCGGTCTTTGGCCTCCTCTGACTTTAGGGTCTCTAGCACAGTATTAACACGTCAGTCTCCTCTGTAATTATTGGGTATGGCACAGTATTACCACAATGCTCAGATCTGGGATCATAAGAGTTCTTCACAGAGTTGAGACTTTGGTATCCTCTGGCATTAGTGGTCTCTAGCACAGTATTTACACGTCATTCTCCTCTGTAATTATTGGATTCTGGCACAGTATTACCACAATGCTCAGCTCTGGGATCATCAGAGTTCTTCACAGAGTTGGGTCTTTGGTCTCCTCTGACATTAGTGGTCTCTAGCACAGTATTAACACGTCAGTCTCCTCTGTAATTATTGGATTCTGGCACAGTATTACCACAATGCTCAGCTCTGGGATCATCAGAGTTCTGGCACAAAGTTTGGTCTTTAGACTCTTCGGGTTAGTGGTTTCTAGTTTCTGTAGTTTATGGGTTCCAGTACAGTAGTAGCATCTAGTTTATGTCTTTAGGTATCAATGTTCTGGAACGCGGTTAACACAACACTCATCTCTTTGGCTACCGTCCTAGCACAGCATTAATACTGTGCTCACCTCAAATGTTACTTGGTTTCACATAAGAATAAAAAATCTGTGTTTACCCTGGGTCTGGTACATTATTTAAAATTTGGTTACCTCTTGGATTATCAGAACTAGCTCAATATTTAGGGCCCGATTTCGACTTTGGCGATGTGGGAGCGGACTGCCATGTCAGCGCCCCGCCCCCATACAGCCAAAGTCGACCGCTGCCCGCCCTCCAGATTTTTCTGGTCAGGCAGGCGGTGTGACGATTCTTCGGCATGCAGTTCAAATACTCATATGTGAGCCTTTGAACGGCAGTGCCAAAGGAGCGCAAATGCAAGCATTGCCGTGCAGGAACTTGGGTGCATGCACACGGGGGCACACCATGTGCCCCCCTGCATGCATCCTCAGGTCCTGAAGCAATAGAGGGCATTAACGTCCTTACCACTAGCATTTTAATAGCGTGAGCACCGCCATGAGACTGCTGGCGGTGAGGAAACTCGTAATATGCTTGGCGGATCAGAAGCAGCACTGCCAAGGATATTGCGGCCTCGGACCACCACCGCCAGGGATTGCGGATCCCTGGCAGTTGCGGCGGTCCTATGGCGGTCTGACTGCCGCAGTTGTAATAAGGTGGTGTTGACCGCTGGTGCGGCAGTTCACGATCACCACTGCGCCACCACTGCCGGTTTGGCGGTGCAATGGACTGCCACACTCGTAATTAGGCCCTTTGGGTCCGATTCACAGAACTAACTTAAGACAAAATCCTAAACGTACTACTTTTGGTATTCACAGAAGACATTTAGTAGTAGTAAAGTTAGGATTTTGTCTTAAGTTTGACTTAAGACAGACTTAAGACAGACTTAAGACAGACTTAAGACAAACTTAAGACAAACTTAAGACAGACTTAAGAGAGACTTAAGACAGACTTAAGACAGACTTAAGTTAGGATTTCTTCTTAAGTTTGACTTAAGACAGACTTAAGACAAACTTAAGACAGACTTAAGAGAGACTTAAGACAGACTTAAGACAGACTTAAGTTAGGATTTTGTCTTAAGTTTGACTTAAGACAGACTTAAGACAGACTTAAGACAGACTTAAGACAAACTTAAGACAAACTTAAGACAGACTTAAGAGAGACTTAAGACAGACTTAAGACAGACTTAAGACAAACTTAAGAAAAACTTAAGACAGACTTAAGAGAGACTTAAGACAGACTTAAGACAGACTTAAGTTAGGATTTTTTCTTAAGTTTGACTTAAGACAGACTTAAGACAGACTTAAAACAGACTTAAGACAAAAATAAGACAGACTTAAGAGAGACTTAAGACAGACTTAAGTTAGGATTTTGTCTTAAGTTTGACTTAGGACAGACTTAAGACAAACTTAAGACAGACTTAAGAGAGACTTAAGACAGACTTAAGACAGACTTAAGACAAACTTAAGACAAACTTAAGACAGACTTAAGAGAGACTTAAGACAGACTTAAGTTAGGATTTTGTCTTAAGTTTGACTTAAGACAGACTTAAGACAGACTTAAGACAAACTTAAGACAAACTTAAGACAGACTTAAGAGAGACTTAAGACAGACTTAAGACAGACTTAAGACAAACTTAAGACAAACTTAAGACAGACTTAAGAGAGACTTAAGACAGACTTAAGACAGACTTAAGTTAGGATTTTGTCTTAAGTTTGACTTAAGACAGACTTAAGACAGACTTAAGACAAACTTAAGACAAACTTAAGACAGACTTAAGAGAGACTTAAGACAAACTTAAGACAGACTTAAGTTAGGATTTTGTCTTAAGTTTGACTTAAGACAGACTTAAGACAGACTTAAGACAGACTTAAGACAATTTAAGACAAACTTAAGACAGACTTAAGAGAGACTTAAGACAGGCTTAAGACAGACTTAAGACAAACTTAAGACAAACTTAAGACAGACTTAAGAGAGACTTAAGACAGACTTAAGACAGACTTAAGTTAGGATTTTTTCTTAAGTCTGTCTTAAGTTTGTCTTAAGTCAAATCTAAGACAAAATCCTAACTTTACTACTACTAAATGCTTTCTGTGAATACCAAAAGTAATACGTTTAGGATTTTGTCTGAAGTTAGTTCTGTGAATCGGCCCCTATGTACTTTCTTTCTTCACCATTTGGGTACTGAGTGTCTGAGCCTGTTTCCAGATGTGATTGAGTTATGGAAGTAGAGATATTTTGACAGCACAGTATTAACCCTTCACTCACCTCCGGAGTGGTCTTCGTAGGGAAGTCTGTCCTGCCGTTCATGATGGCACACTTGGACAGGTACCGGTGCGCGTCATCCGCTCTCTGCTGTGTCAGGAGCCATCGGGCGGACTCGGGGACCCACCTGGGGAGAAGCAGAGAGAGAATTACAAGTGAAAGGCAGGGCTCCTCAAACCTACCAGACGTGGGCTACTCTGAAGTAACTCCTAATGCTGTTCATGGTAAGTGGACTCCTCCAACCAAGTCTGGAGACAACACACATGATGCCCACCAGGGTTTGACTTGCAAAAAGAAGTACAAAGAGTAAACAAAACAGATGGACACTCAGGGCATTCATTAGTGGCAGCAGAAATACCCAGGGGCAGCCTTAGGCATGTGCAAGCTGTGCACCTGCACAGGGCCACCAAACCCCAGAGGCCTCCTCACCAATATATATCCTTAATATAATAATCCTCTGAGGATGGATGCAAATTTGCGTGGCAGCCCCTGGCAGGGATTTGGCGGCCTCTGGCTCTGTTCCACTTCCTAACACCCTGACCCCCCCCCCTCCTGAGCTCCGGGGGGCTCCGCCCCACCCGGACCCCCTCTTCCAGGACCCCCTACCTACGCTCCCTGCCCAGGGCCGCCATGAGCGTAGATCCACCCCTGAAATACCTGTGGTTAGCCTGAAGCATACAGACCACTGGTATTGTCACACAGAGCTACTGGAAATTAAGGAATATCCAAAATTGTTGGTGTGAGATTATTTTTCAAGGTTTTTGATTTTAGTTTTGAGTTTGTGTTTAAGGCTCATTGTTAGACGGGGACCCAGAGGGTCGGCCGAATACTGGGGGAGAGGCCTCCGATGAGAGCCGTCTCCGGCGATCGTACAGACAAGTCACTTCCCTCCCCACAGATAGACACCACACAAGGATGAGATCAACACTCTTTATATATAGTTCTTGCGGCAAGGTTATCAGTGGTACAAGAGATTCAGGACTCGAGGGTCCTCTCAATTCTAGTCTCTGTAGGGAAAGGGGGTAGCGGGACAGTCTTGGTACCGGATCGGTACAGGAGGTGGCAGGAGGGAAGCTCACAATCCTCGAGCTTAGGAGTCTGCGGGGTCGGGCCGCGGCAGCGCCAGCAGGCCGAGGCGATGGTTCAATTGGCGTAGGGCCGCGGCAGCGCCGGCAGGCCAAGATGATGGTTCAAGTTACAGAGGGCCGCGGCAGCCCCAGCAGGCCAAGATGATGGCTCACGTTGCAGAGGGCCGCGGCAGCGCCAGCAGGCCAAGATGATGGTTCACGTTGCAGAGGGCCACGGCAGCGCCAGCAGGCCAAGATGATGGTTCACGTTGCAGAGGGCCGCGGCAGCGCCAGCAGGCCAAGATAATGGTTCACGTTGCAGAGGGCCGCAGCAGCGCCAGCAGGCCAAGATGATGGTTCACGTTGCAGAGGGCCGCGGCAGCGCCAGCAGGCCAAGACGAAGGGTTCACAGAGCAGGGCTGCGGCAGCGCCAGCAGTCCGCCAAGGGTGAGTTCTTCTCGGTGTCTCTCGACTCCAGGATACAACTACCCTCCTGGTCTGGGGCTTCCCCAGTTATAGGTCTGGTTCCCTTTGATGTCCGGACCCTCGCGCCTTGAGGTCGGGAGGTCCGGAATGAGGGGGTCCCGACACCCAGCAGGGGGTTGGAGCCAGCGCCCACGGAGGCCGGGGGTGATCGACACCCGGCGGAGGAGAGCCATTGACGCCCTCTTCTTCCATTGACCTGCCAAGTGGTCTCTTTACCTCCTGTGTGGAGGTTGGTGCCTCGATGTCGGGGCCGGGCCAGGCCCAGGGTTGGGGGTCGAGTCGAGGCCACGTGGCCTCGTGTTGCAGTGTCCAAAGATGGCTGCCGGGCCGGGGCCATGGGGCTGACGGGGACCCGGCCAGCCGGTACGGGAGGGTTCAGGAGCTGGAGTCCCGGTGTGGCCGGGCTGTGGATTACCTCGGGGGGTTGCCGGGGTAGCTCTTGCTGGGGATTCAGGGAGAGCCGGGGTCCGGGCCCTGTTGTGCGTAGGGGGTGACGGCCCGGCTACGAGGCCTGTCCAACATGCGTCTCCCCCAGCTGAAGGCAGGGAGAGTCAGCCATCCTCTTGGGGACTCTCCTCGCCGAGGCGGAAAAAGCGTGACAGGCCGTCTGCGTTGGCGTGGTCCTGGCCTGGACGATGCTCCACAGTGAAGTCCATCCCCTGTAAGGAGATGGACCAGCGCAACAGTTTCGGATTCTCCCCCCGCATCTGCATCAGCCATTGCAGGGGTCGGTGGTCTGTCTGCACCCGAAAGGGGGTGCCGAAGAGGTAGGGCCGGAGCTTCTTGAGGGCCCACACTACGGCGAAGGCCTCCCTCTCGATGGTGCTCCAGCGCTGTTCCCGGGCCAGCAGGCGTCGGCTGATGAATGCCACTGGCTGATCGACCCCCTCGGTGTTGAGTTGGGAGAGGACGGCCCCCACGCCATGATCGGAGGCGTCCGTCTGTACGATGAATTCCCGGCCGTAGTCGGGAGCCTGGAGCACGGGGGCAGTGCACATGGCGGCCTTCAGTTTCTCGAAGGCCGATTGGCAGTCCGGAGTCCAGTTGATCGTTTTGGGGCTCTTCTTGGATGTGAGCTCCGTGAGGGGCCCCACGATGCTGCCATAGTCTTTCACGAACCGCCGGTAGTACCCGGTGAGCCGCAGGAAGGCCCGGACCTCGGTTTGGGTCGTAGGGGGTTGCCAGGCCTGGATGGCAGCGATCTTGAGCTGGAGGGGGGCCACCAGACCACTCCCCACTTGGTGTCCTAGGTAGGTCACGGACCCTTGGCCCACCTGACATTTGCTGGCCTTGAGGGTGAGCCCGGCCTGCTGGAGGGCGTGTAGAACTTCCCGCAGGTGGCGGAGGTGGTCGGTCCAGTGGTGACTGTACACAGTGATGTCGTCCAGGTAGGCGGCGCTGAATCCTTCGAGGCCCGCCAGTACCTGGTTCACGAGTCGTTGAAATGTTGCCGGAGCGTTTTTCATGCCGAATGGCATCACCCTCAAGTGGTAGTGACCGTCCGGGGTAGAGAAGGCGGATCGTTCTTGGGCTCTGGGGGTGAGGCCGATTTGCCAGTAGCCCGCTGTTAAATCGAAGATGCTCAGGTAGCGGGCGGCCCCCATACGGTCAATTAGCTCATCTGCCCGGGGGATAGGGTGAGCGTCGGTCCTGGTAACGGCATTCAGTCCCCGGTAGTCCACACAGAACCGGAGCTCAGGGGCAACGCCCGGGGCGGCGGCCTTGGGGACCAGGACGACGGGGCTGGCCCAGGGGCTGTCCGAGGGTTCGATCACTCCCAGTGTCAGCATCTTGGACACCTCGATCTGGATGCAGGCGCGCACCCGATCTGGTACGCGGTACGCCCTGTGGCGAATCGGGGGGCTGTCCCCGGTGTCCACATCGTGAAGGCACCAGGGGGTGACCCCAGGGGTGAGGGAGAACAAGGATGCGAATCGTGTCAGGAGAGCTTGACAGTCTTGGCGTTGCTCCGGGGACAAGGCCTCGGAGAGTCTGACCCCTTCCACGGAGCCATCCTGCTCGAGGGTCCTCAGCAGGTCCGGAAGGGGCTCGGAGTCTTCTTCCGTCCCATTATCGGTAGCCATCAGGAGACTGAGTTCGGAGCGTACAAACTGGGGCTTGAGTCTGTTGGCGTGGAGGACCCGTAGGGGGTTCCCGGAAGTTTCCATGTCGATTAAGTAGGTGACGGGCCCCTTGCGTTCGATCACCTTGAAGGATCCGGACCATTTGTCCTGTAGGGCACAGGGTTCAACCGGGGACATCACCCAGACCTGCTGTCCCGGCTCGAACTCGAGGGAGGAGGCGTGCTGATCATACCATTTCTTCATGTCTTCCTGACTGGCTTCAAGGTTGACTTTGGCGATCTCCCTGAATCGCCGGGTCTGGTTGCGAAGGGCCAAGAGGTATTTGTATACATCCGGGGGAGTTTTCTGGGGGGGCCTCTCCCAACCTTCTTTGACTAGGCTGAGGGGACCCCGGACGGGGTGCCCGTACAGGAGTTCAAATGGGCTGAAGCCTAGGGATTTTTGAGGGACCTCTCGGTAGGCGAACAGGAGGCACGGGAGTAGCACGTCCCACTGGCGACGGAGGGGCTCTTCTAGGCCCATGATCATTCCTTTGAGAGTGCGGTTAAACCGCTCGACCAATCCATTTCCTTGTGGGTGATAGGGGGTCGTGAATTTGTAGGTGACCCCGCACTGTTGCCAGAGAGACTTCATGTATTTTGAGATGAAGTTCGTGCCCCTGTCGCTGACGACCTCCCGGGGAAAGCCCACCCGGGAGAAGATCCCCATCAGGGCTCGGCCTACCACAGGCGCCGTCACGGTTCGAAGAGGGATAGCCTCGGGATAGCGGGTGGCGTGGTCCACCAGGACCAGGATGAACCGGTGTCCTTGGGCGGTTCGGGGGTCCAGGGGCCCCACAATGTCTATTCCCACCCGTTCGAACGGGGTGGTGACGACGGGAAAAGGCTGCAAGGGTGCTTTGGTTTTTCTGCCACTTTTTCCGCTGGAATGGCAGGTGGGGCAGGCCTTGCAGTGGTTGGTGACATCTTTTCGCATTCGGGGCCAGTAAAAGTGGGTCACCATGTTAAAACTAAGGTCTAAGGACAATCAATATTTGCCCGGCGGTATCGCCTCTTTAACCCACAAAATATTAATCAATGAAGAGGCAGGCGCTGGAGACGGGAAGGCAGGAAACAAGGTTTATTCTCTCCGGAGGAGAACACATCAGTTCAGACAGCAGGTATCGTCATGAGGTGCTCTAACCGCATCTCTGAGGCCTGGCCTCTTATACAGTTTAAATGAATTTTATTGCAGGTAACACAGTCTTGTAATGCTTTGAAGTATGAAAGGACATCCTCTGAATCTCCTCTACAGGCCCGTTCCCACACACATTTACAGTTGAAGTCCCCACCCCGGTCATAACAGGTGATGATTATCGCGCAGCTGGACATTCCGCCGATTCACGGAATGTGGGGGTTTGATCGGATCTCATAGGGTGGGGGCTTTGATCAACTCGGGGGTCCTTTGATGAGGGAAACTTCCTACTGTACGGGGAGGGGCAATAAACAGTATCGGCAGAGCTAGGTGTCGGCCTGGGAAAGAGGAAGACAAACGGGCACACAGGGAAGGGGGGTTTGTATCAAAGGACCTGGGACCATGAAAGGAATGAAGGGAGGTGTCGCGCTGGGAACAGGATGGGGTTCTGAGGCAGAGCTGCGTTGAAGGGGGGTTTATGACCCAAGGCATGCGAGTGTGGGGGTTGTCAGCGTGCGGGCTTTGCGAGGGCGAAGGGCTATGCTGGGGGCCAGTGGCGTGCAGAGGGTGGTTCTGATCGAGGCACCTAAAATGGCGGGTGCACACGACAAAAAGTGTGGCGCCCGGGGAAAAAGGCAAGATGGCGCAGATAATGTTTACCAAACCGTACTAATTTTCCACAGTCCTCCCTTTAACATATCCAAGACATCTTGCTGGCCTATTTCCTATCCATGTCTACTGTGGTGGTTATGTGTAAAGAAATGGGAACCCAGGCGAAGAAGCTATAAACATTACATTTAAAATATTTCGTTTTAGGAGGCGGGTCTATCGATAAACTCGTTTGCAGGAAGGTCATAGTAATGCAATATCGGGCAAAACGATTCTGTAATGTGAGCATTGAGTACATTTCATAGATACTTGTAGTCATTCGGAATGTGAACTGATAGGTTGTTACATATGTAAGTTCTGTTCATTTTTTAGTTGGAGCATAATCAATACAATGGTGGCTGGGAGAGAAATGAGACGTAGTAAAAACGATAATCAGAGGCGCCATTGTTCGAAGGGGAGGTCCTATTGTCATGGACCGTTATTAGTGAGTTCTCAGCATTCTTTGTCGTCTTCTGTTGGCACGGTGGAGCTATGGGTCCAGCTCTCTTCTGAGCTCCGCGTTGCAGGGCATGACCTTTTCCTCGCTTTCCTGGTCAAAAAGGTCCTTTTCGCCCTGTGTCCTTTGGAGTCGATTGTCAAAAAGTTCAGGTGGAAGAAGAGTGTGTAAGTAGTCCATAGGGTAGGTCGGAGGAAAAGGGGGGATGGAGCAGGGCCAAATCGGGAACAGACCAGGGGGGGGGGCGGAAAATTTCAGGTAGGCGGGCTCATGACCGAATTCAGAGAGCGGGGACTTTTCGGCACACGTTGAACATTGAGCAGGGGCATCAGGTCAGCCCTTTCCTCTCATTTTGTCGGAAACAGTGCCTCGTCCTGCAACTCCTTTCTGTCGCGGTCTCGCCTTGGCCAATGTCGCAGATGTTCCACGATCTGTAGTCAGGCCACGTGCTCCCACATCCGGTCTCTCTTTCCTCCGACAGCGGTACCCTTAAATGAGTTTGAAAAGACAGTCTTTAGAGAATTGGCAGAGGAAGGTAATCACATAAGTCTATTTCTCTCCCAGCTCCAAGCAAATAAGAAACATCCGTTACATTGGGGTTCACAACCATCATATAAATAATTGATGATGGGCTTGTTGGATTTCCTATAACTTTCCTTCGTAACTATTTCTTTGGTGCTTGTTGGCGTTACATTCATTGTCGTGGTACGAAATCTGGTACCTGTTCATCGTATTTTGTGTATTACAGTTACGTCAGTTCTTCTGACAGAGACCCACCTTCCTAGTACGAGCCTTACAAAGCTATACCGTTTTCCAGGGCTTTATATTTTTCGAAAAAAGTGCAACGTGCTATCACCATGGTCTGATGGGTATCTTTCTGAGGGACGAACATAGGCTAAACAATTTTCCATTCTACAAATGCATCCTACCTTTCAGCTAAACATTTTCCTTCACCAGGGTTCATCGTAACAATTCCTTCATTTCGGTCTAATCTTAACCTTTGCAGAACATCATTCTAATTCCTACATAGTCTCTTACAACCTGACTACTTCATAAAAGGAAAACGGGGGAGGGCTTGCGATAACTATTTGATTCCCTTTTATTTGTTTGGGCATTGAGATAGTTCAGGACGGGGAAGGTCGTGTTACCTGGGGTATTTTTATCATAGTAGCCACTGACACGTAGTTCCCTTAATATGGGCCAGATGGGGGAACCTCAGTCGTCTTACCTGTCCTTTCCCTTTTGGTCAATTTTTAGGTTTCATCAATATTTAGTAGAAAGGAGAGGTAGTAACATGGCATCAAAGTGAATTTATCTAAGACAAATTTGTGCAAATACTTGTGGTATTTGGAGCCAATTGGGTGGTGGTTTGCCAATTTGGAGTCAGTCGTTAGGGAGAGTGAGAGTGTGTGAGAGAGGGAGAGAGAGAGAGAGAGAGAGAGAGGGAGAGAGAGAGAGAGAGAGAGAGAGAGAGAGAGAGAGAGAGAGAGAGAGAGAGAGAGAGATGTGCAACAATAGGCTAAATAGTACACGTGCGACATGGGGGGTGGCCGTGTCTATTCAGCGCATTACACTACATAAGACATTACGGGTCCGTGTTAGAATTTCGAAAACATGCAGTTTGGGACGGACGAGCATTAGGCAGGGTAGAGGGGGCATGCATTGAGTAAAAGACACCATTGTATCGCACTTCTCGCACTCTCGGTCCGCCGACCAGTCAAGTCAGCGCCTCAGTCGTACAAAAACATGTTCCCATAGTTTCAGACATACATGACACGTGTCCATTCGCACAGCACGGATTAGGGGTGACCGTGTTTTCAGACATACGTGACACGTGCCCATTCACGTAACACGGATTAGGGGTGACCGTGTTTTATCATATTATGCTACTTATTAGCTCTTTCGTTACAAGAGCAGTTGGTGGGTGTGCTTAGGTGCCACCTTGCAGCGTTGGTCCGCTTCATGTATCAGACATGGCGAGGCTTCAGATTTTCACCATACCTAAGTCGTGATTCCAATGTAACCTGCAGAGGGAGGAAAAGAGGGGATGGGAGGGGGGGACAGCATTCGCGCATTTCAAATGCATAGGCACGAAAGTTCTTTACTTACCTCATACTCGTCTTGTCTCCTCGGGATAGAATCCCTGGGGTCTGGGTTTCTGAAGCCAGGGGGGGGGGGGGGAAGGGACAGTGTGTCCTTATAGGTCGCGTGTAGGGAAACGTTAAAAACCAGGGGCTCTTAGTGTGGGGTATCTAGTTGGTAGATGTATCTAGCTATCGGGGCCCTTAAATCTTTTCCAATGCTGTGATGGTCTAAGGCATACCAGCTCTTCGGCCAACTCTGTTCCCTAGTACCTTTGAGTGTCGTACCTTCATAACGTTCTATCATTTACACCGCTTCACGTTACCCGTCCTCAGAAGTCGAGGTCCTTTTCCATGCGTTAGTTCCAGAGCCAGTCGCATACTTGGAGGCAGGGTATCGTGTCTTAGATTCGATCCTCCCTCTGGAGCTGAACAACCATCTTCTAATAACCTTAAAAAGAGAACAAAGCAGGATGCACAGAAAAACTCTCCCGCTGACCCCACATTTTTCAAAGAAAAGAAGCATGCAATACCCATTTCATAGTTCGGAAAACCTTTATTTGCACAATCGTTCAGCAGGTAGATATGACAGTGCAATCGTATTTGGCCGGGCATGGCAATGGCTAAAGTGCGTACAGTAGGGGGGTTATTTTGCAGTATTGGCGATGTTAAGAATATTAAAAAGGCTTATTCATTCATTTGCAGGGAACTAAACTGTCTATCGATAGTTGAGGGATCAAGGGGCATTTATTTCATAGTTGGCAGTACAGTTGGACTAGTTGCAATCAATTTTCCTATATGTATACCGTGGGCGTGTGTCGTAAGCAAGGTTATGCATCGGCTACAATAAACATCATAATAAATTGTACATTTGAAAAAAACATTTTTCACGGGACCCTTTTACATGTTCGTCGAGTGAACCCTCCCTCTTTTTCGTCAAGTGTACAAAGGATCATATACATATTTCAGAACATCGAGTCTTTTTAGCTAAAAAAAACACCACGAGGCGTTCGCAAGTTCTCATTGATTCCGGCGCCATTTTGGGCGGGGCCGGGTTAGTCCGGAAGTAGCATCAGGGAAAAAATGTTTCCTACAACCGGCAGTTGGACCAGAGTCCTTTTCGGCAGTTCAAGAATTCATGCTAACAGAAGGAGTGGCTATATCATGCTTATTTCGTTAGCGATCAAGGCAGTTGTTCCTCACTGGGAGCCTGTAGGAGCCGAGGGCTCCTAGGACTTTTGTAGAATCTTCAACGCTGTGGAGATGCTGTCGGAGGTGGGGGCTCGTGCCCCGGTGGACAAGCGTCCGAGTTACATGGCTGGTCAAAGTTACTCTAGCGGCCTAGACCCGCCTTCCAGGGGGCCCAGACGCCATTTTGGGGCCCTGCAGCAGCCGCCCTTCGTCGAGTCTGCGAGAGTGGAGGAGACCTTTTGGAGTGAAAGAAAAGGAACTCTGTGTCCAGTGCTGTGCAAGTATTGGCGCAGCCGTTGTGTGTTCGGTGCTGCGCAAGTATGGGCACCATTGCATGTTCGGTGCTGCGCAAGTATTGGCACCGTTGCATGTTCAGTGCTGCGCTAGTATTGGCGCCGCCCGGCTGGAGGATTTCGGTGCCGGGCCGGGGGCTGGGAAGCCTCCTACCCGTGGAGGTGGGAGAGGCTCGTCCGCGTCGCCTCTCCCTCCCAGCCCAACCTGGACAAATTTCTGCAGAGGTATTTGTGATGGCCGGACTGGGGCTGGGAAGCCTCCTACCTGTGGAGGTGGGAGAGGCTCGTCCACGTCGCCTCTCCCTCCCAGTCCAACCTCCAGAGTTGTCGCGGCCATTATTCAAGAAAGAAGTGGCGCCTGGCGCGTTGCTGCTGCCATTACGGAGGAGAAAAGAAAGAAGTGGCGCCTGGCGTGTTGTCGCTGCCATTACGGAGGAGAAAAGGAAAAATGTCCCGTCCGTCTCTGGGCCGGGCTTCCGGTGGATGTCGGCCGGACGCCCCTTGCTCTGGCCCCATGAACGGGTTCCTTGGCTCATCGGCTGCAGCCGGATCCAGTTGGCCCCAGTCCCCGGCCATTGGTGGCCGGACCGGGGGAGCATGTGGCGGGACTATCTGCAACTGTCACGTGCCACCTGTCTCTTCTCCGGCTCCACCCTATGTTACGATTTCCTGGCCGACTGTTGGCAGCAGGACCCGCCTTATATGGGTTGCTGCCGGCTGGGCGTAGCCGCAACCCTGCCCCACCTTGGAAGTTTCCAGAGTGGGGGGGGGGGGGCGGATGTTCTGCTGACTTTCATTTTCTACAGTTTACCGTTCTTGTTTCTAACGTTTCCTGTTGTTAGGGCATTTAATAGGTGTTATTATTACGTATCGTTATTGTTTCTTGCTCGTTATGGTAAATAAAAGTTCATGTTCATCAGTGGCCTACTGATTTCGTTTTCCCATTCCTTTCTTTCCAGGTTGTTTCATGCTAAAGTTTCTGTTAACAGAAGTTAAGTAACACGGAAACACAGGCAGAGGGATGACGTAGATTCATGCATCACGTACACACAAACTCAGACGGGGAGACAGTACAAGTATTATATACAAAGACCCAAGACAAACATAAAACAGTTATTGGCCATAATTATCTTTTTCTGTATGCTGCGCATACTTATTGTTCTGAGTTCTTTTGCCTGCTTCTTATCTTTTTACAGAGTGGGGGGGGGCAGCCGAAAGTAATCAGTCCCATTGCACTCGAAGTTTGAGTTCATTAATGGCCTGTTAATTTAGAGCTAGACTGGGTTTTCCCGTCTTAGCGTTGTTTGATCTATGAGGACTCGAACATGTCGCTGAAATCGGCCTGGCGAAATCTGTGCCATCGGGCATAATCAAACGTGGTAGTTCTATCTGGCCTGTCCATGTCAGTCTGATTCATCTTTGTCTCGCGCCTTTTCCCTTTCTGCCGGCCTGTTATTCCTGTCGGCCCTCTGCTCCTACTCTCGTTCAGTAGAGTCGGACATTGGGCTTTCCAGTGCCCTGCATATTTACAAAAAGCACATTGGTTTTGCCCTAAGTCTGGTCGTCCTGTGCGCAGTGTCGGGGGATTACTTTCGGGTCGTTGTGTCCTGGGGTTGTCCTGTCGATATATTCCTTTACCTGCTCTGTCCTCGTCTCTTTTTCTTCGTTGCATTGCTTCTTTGCGCCACATACCGAGACTGTCGAGCATAATAGGCGTTGTCTTATTATTACGAAGGGCTATTTCTAACGTTTCTATTTTATCAAGATCGAAGGATCCTATAAGTGGCCACTGTTTCTCTTGATTTTCTTTGGTATACCTGTGCCACAGTTTACTATAGGCTATGGTAACTAATCCATAGTTTATGAACATGTCTTTATTAGGGGTGCCTTCCAGCGGAGCTAGATGATCCACCTCTAATAAACGGTCCGGGCTGAACCAACTATCGACCAGTGGGGAGAAGACAGACATGACGGCTCGCGAAGAGGACAAAAAGTCAGCACTGCCTATCTTATCACTGCGTGCAAAGACTAGACAGAATATTTCTATTCTACGTTGTTTGCAGGCAGTGAATACCTCATGAACCAATATCAAAACAATAAATAAACGACCAGTGGGGAGAATAAGTAGATCCGCAAAGGTCTGCGTCCTCTACCCTTTCACTATCTACAAAGGGGAACCTGTTCTTTCCTGTTTGTAGACAGAGAATCTCCAGAAAACAATCCGCGAACAGTAGTTCGAGGTCAAAAAACCGTTAATCAGCGTGGGAGGGGGAAATCTCCCGAAAATAATTTGTGAACAAATGAACAATCAGTGGGGGAGAAAGATAGGCACGACGGCTGCGTTACCTATCCTTCACTGTTTGCAAAAGAGAAAGAGCCTACTGTTTCTCCGTTTGCAGACAGTGAATCTCCAAATAGGTCAACAAAGAGTAATACTAGTATTTTCTGAACAATTAAACAATTATTTCGCAATTCGTCGTGTCTACACGACCTTACCCGGACCGTATGGACAGTTTCTTATCTTCCGAATCCAGCGCCCGATCGTCCTCCTTTTCTCGTATTCCTCGCGGCACTCCTGATGGTTCCCAGTCAGGACCGTAGATCACTCGAGAGAGGTCTGTTCGGAGCCAGTGAAGTTCGGATGATCGGCTGCCAGACGAGGGTCTATTGGGCAAGAGCTCTCCCGATCGTTGCAGTCGTTCACTCTGTCGTCAGGACCTCTCCCACTGGATCCACGAGTCACTGATGGGCCCCACGCTTGGGACGCCAATTGTTAAAACTAAGGTCTAAGGACAATCAATATTTGCCCGGCGGTATCGCCTCTTTAACCCACAAAATATTAATCAATGAAGAGGCAGGCGCTGGAGACGGGAAGGCAGGAAACAAGGTTTATTCTCTCCGGAGGAGAACACATCAGTTCAGACAGCAGGTATCGTCATGAGGTGCTCTAACCGCATCTCTGAGGCCTGGCCTCTTATACAGTTTAAATGAATTTTATTGCAGGTAACACAGTCTTGTAATGCTTTGAAGTATGAAAGGACATCCTCTGAATCTCCCCTACAGGCCCGTTCCCACACACATTTACAGTTGAAGTCCCCACCCCGGTCATAACAGGTGATGATTATCGCGCAGCTGGACATTCCGCCGATTCACGGAATGTGGGGGTTTGATCGGATCTCATAGGGTGGGGGCTTTGATCAACTCGGGGGTCCTTTGATGAGGGAAACTTCCTACTGTACGGGGAGGGGCAATAAACGGTATCGGCAGAGCTAGGTGTCGGCCTGGGAAAGAGGAAGACAAACGGGCACACAGGGAAGGGGGGTTTGTATCAAAGGACCTGGGACCATGAAAGGAATGAAGGGAGGTGTCGCGCTGGGAACAGGATGGGGTTCTGAGGCAGAGCTGCGTTGAAGGGGGGTTTATGACCCAAGGCATGCGAGTGTGGGGGTTGTCAGCGTGCGGGCTTTGCGAGGGCGAAGGGCTATGCTGGGGGCCAGTGGCGTGCAGAGGGTGGTTCTGATCGAGGCACCTAAAATGGCGGGTGCACACGACAAAAAGTGTGGCGCCCGGGGAAAAAGGCAAGATGGCGCAGATAATGTTTACCAAACCGTACTAATTTTCCACAACCAGGCGGTCGTACGTTTTGTCCTGTCCCAGGTGTCCGGCAAGGGGTATATCGTGGGCTAAGTTCAAGAGGAAATCTCTGAAGCGGAGGGGTACCACCAGCACCCGACTGGCCCCCAGTTCTGCAATCCTTTGCTCACTGTAGAGCAGGTCATTGTCCCAGTAGATCCAGTGGGCCCCCGAGGTGTCCCCTGTGCTCTGGGCAAGGGCTTGCTGCCGGAGTCCCTCGAGGGAGGGACAGGTTCTTTGTTCTTGTTGGAATTGTTCCTGGGTGGGACCCCCCTCTTGACGCCACTGGGCCAGGTCGGGGAGGTCCGGGAGCCGACCGGGTCCTTCTTCGGTTTGGGCCGGGGGACTTGCTTCTGGGGTGGCCTCCTCTGGGACAATCGCGGGAGGAGGCTCCGGCCACTCGGGTTCTTCTGGACTGGGGACGGCACGGGCGGTCATGGACCGGGTCGTGGCACAGACCCATTCGGGGAGGCCCAGCATCCCCAGGTGCTCTCTCCGTTCGACTGCTGCCCAGGGAGAGCTTTCGAGATCGTTCCCCAGGAGGCAATCCACGGGGGCATCATCGCGGACAGTCACTTTCAGCATCCCTGATACTCCGCCCCATTTGAAGGGGACGTAGGCCATTTGACATAGACTTTCTGAGTTGTCGGCCGACCGGACAGGGCAAAGAATGTTCGGCAAGATCTGGTCCGGGGCCACCAGATGACAACGGACCGCGGTCACACTGGCCCCGGTGTCGCGGAGGGCTTCAGCCCGGCGGCCATTAATGTTCACCCACAGGCTGTACTTCTGCGTGTTGGCGGGAAGGGGGGCCCGAGGGATCAGGTCTCGTTCCCCTAAGCAAACCAGGGACATGGCGGCCGGTTCCCACTCAGGCTGGTCGGTTTCGTACTCTTCTTGGTCTTCTGGGGTTTGCTCTTCCCCCAGGGCTGCAGCAGCGACCTGGCGGGGTAAAGGGTTCGGGTTCTTTGGGCAATTGGGATCATTTGCGTAGTGGCCGGGTCGCTGGCATCGGTGGCAAGTGATGTTGGCTCGGAAGCCGGGTCGCATCGGGGGGTTTCCCCTGCCGGCCGGGGGCGGGGTGTTGCTGGCGGGAGTCACCGGGCCGGTGTCCCTACCCCGACCCTGGCCTCCTCCTCCACGGGGGCGATGGGGCCCTTGGGCAGTTCTGTGCGCTTCGCTGGGTCCGTTTCGGCCAACTCGGGTGCTTTCCCATCGGTCAGCTTCGGCGGCGAGTTGCCGAGGTTCCGTTAGTTTACTGTCCAGGAGGTGCTGCCTGAGTTCGATGAAGCAGTTGTTAGAAAGGTGCTCCCACACAACAAGGTCAAAGAGCTGTTCGTAGGTGGTCATGTTGCTGCCCTTGATCCACCCCTCGAAGGCCCGGCTAAAGAAGTTCACGTATTCCACCCAAGTTGTACCCGGGATCCGTTTGCAGTCGCGGAACCGCTGGCGGTACATCTCGGGTGTGAGTCCGTATCGAGTGAGGAGGGCGGATTTCATGTGGTCGTAGGATGTCATCAGATGGTCCGGGAGTTGCAGCAGGGCGTCTCGCCCTTCGTTGACAAACCTCCCCCATAACCCGGCTCCCCAGTCACTCCGGGGAATCCGGTGGGAGGTCATGGCTACCTCGTACGCTTTGAACCATTGCTGGATGTCATCGTTCTTGTAGTACTCTCTGACGACATCTTTGGGTATGTGGACCTTGGGGTCTGTAGGGGCAGGGGTGTTCGTGCGCTCGGGGACCCCGAGTTCCTTGTTCTGCTTCCGAATCTCTAGTTCTTTGAGGTTGCGCTGATGTTCGTAGGTTAGCTTCTTCTCTTCTAGCTCTCTCTGCCTTTGTTTCTCTTCTCGCTCCTCTCGGAGCCGTAAGTGTTCCAACGTTATTTTTTGTTCCGCCAATTTGAGCTCTCCATCTAAGTGCAGTCGTGCCAGTTCTAATTCATGGAGCCTGCTTTTTTCCCGTTCCCGGACCTCTTCCGGGGAGAGACCCAATCTTCTTTCTTCCGTCGGCGTGGGGCTTGTTTCGGGTGTCTCGTGGCTTCGTGTTTGAGGTACGGTCGTACCCGTCTCTGCCCAAGATTCCAGGGCTCGTTTGAAGTCCTCTTTCGTGCTCAGTCCTGTGGTTGAAATGCCTAATTCTATGCAAAATTGTTTCAGTTCTCTGTGGTTGTATTCTTCCAGCTTTTCCATCTGGAATTTTTCTGTTGCTCCGCTCTCTTTTGTTGTCATGGTGGTTGTGTGTCGTGGGGCGAGTGACCCTCTGTACGATTATGCGTAGGTTCGGATCGCGCCGCTGGCCACCAATGTTAGACGGGGACCCAGAGGGTCGGCCGAATACTGGGGGAGAGGCCTCCGATGAGGGCCGTCTCCGGCGATCGTACAGACAAGTCACTTCCCTCCCCACAGATAGACACCACACAAGGATGAGATCAACACTCTTTATATATAGTTCTTGCGGCAAGGTTATCAGCGGTACAGGAGATTCAGGACTCGAGGGTCCTCTCAATTCTAGTCTCTGTAGGGAAAGGGGATAGCGGGACAGTCTTGGTACCGGATCGGTACAGGAGGTGGCAGGAGGGAAGCTCACAATCCTCGAGCTTAGGAGTCTGCGGTGTCGGGCCGCGGCAGCGCCAGCAGGCCGAGGCGATGGTTCAATTGGCGTAGGGCCGCGGCAGCGCCGGCAGGCCAAGATGATGGTTCAAGTTACAGAGGGCCGCGGCAGCGCCAGCAGGCCAAGATGATGGCTCACGTTGCAGAGGGCCGCGGCAGCGCCAGCAGGCCAAGATGATGGTTCACGTTGCAGAGGGCCGCGGCAGCGCCAGCAGGCCAAGATGATGGTTCACGTTGCAGAGGGCCGCGGCAGCGCCAGCAGGCCAAGATAATGGTTCACGTTGCAGAGGGCCGCGGCAGCACCAGCAGGCCAAGATGATGGTTCACGTTGCAGAGGGCCGCGGCAGCGCCAGCAGGCCAAGACGAAGGGTTCACAGAGCAGGGCTGTGGCAGCGCCAGCAGTCCGCCAAGGGTGAGTTCTTCTCGGTGTCTCTCGACTCCAGGATACAACTGCCCTCCTGGTCTGGGGCTTCCCCAGTTATAGGTCTGGTTCCCTTTGATGTCCGGACCCTCGCGCCTTGAGGTCGGGAGGTCCGGAATGAGGGGGTCCCGACACCCAGCAGGGGGTTGGAGCCAGCGCCCAGGGAGGCCGGGGGTGATCGACACCCGGCGGAGGAGAGCCGTTGACGCCCTCTTCTTCCATTGACCTGCCAAGTGGTCTCTTTACCTCCTGGGTGGAGGTTGGTGCCTCGATGTCGGGGCCGGGCCAGGCCCAGTGTTGGGGGTCCAGTCGAGGCCACGTGGCCTCGTGTTGCAGTGTCCAAAGATGGCTGCCGGGCCGGGGCCATGGGGCTGACGGGGACCCGGCCAGCCGGTACGGGAGGGTTCAGGAGCTGGAGTCCCGGTGTGGCCGGGCTGTGGATTACCTCGGGGGGTTGCCGGGGTGGCTCTTGCTGGGGATTCAGGGAGAGCCGGGGTCCGGGCCCTGTTGTGCGTAGGGGGTGACGGCCCGGCTACGAGGCCTGTCCAACACTCATCTTTTCTTCAAATGTGTTTTGAGCTTGTGCGCATGTGTGGGTCTATACTCAGGCTGGCAACAGCATCCGGTGAGGCAGAGACCTGTGACGTCACTCTCGAAGGGTGTAAGGCTGACAGCTTGTGACTGAATCAGTCAGAGATGGAATGGGAAATCAGCATGGGCACTTGTGGCTGGCCCCTTTTATTGCCAGTGTCACATATCCTGTGACGCCTGTGTTGGATGGGTGTGGTGTATGCCAGCCCTCGGGGAGTGGCTGGCACAGCAAACCTTAGACCAGTGACCAGCAGGTCACTACATCCCTCCCAAACTTTATTCAAACTGGAACAACCTGTGGGAGAGAATAAAACAATAACAGAAAACTTCCACTGAGTCTATTCAGCTGCCTGCAAAACAAGACGATGGTACAACTGCAGCTAGGACCACCAGTTCTACTCGGCACAATTCTAGGGTGCACTGCGGATCCGGTTCTCCAAGGACTTAAGACGTGGAAGTTGACACCCAAAGTCTCTATATATACAGTTCTCTGTGACCTGCAGGTGGAGTGATCATAAATCTGGCAGATGTTACATTTCACAAAATACGTCCTAGCTCCACGAACATCAAGCCAACGACGACGGATGACATCTTGGTTGTTGTTCAATCATCGCCGAGGCAATAGTGCTTCCAGCAGCAGAGTGGTGGAATAGTTAGACATCCTTCTTGCACCAGGATGCCCCTCTCCTGAGTGTTCCCCTCTTACGGGATGTCCCAGAGGCCCTCTTCACCAGGCTTCCACTGGACTGGGTGTATTTCATCATGTCACTCCAACGCCACCCTCTAGGTTCGTGGAGGAAGTCTTGCGTGGCTTTTCAGTCTTGCGTGGACTTGCTGCCGGGGGCGGTTGCCCTGCACACCGCACACCATCCTGGTGCGTGAACCACTTGGGTCCTTGGTCCTGCAGTGACCACCCATGGCCAGTAGGCGTCACCGCAACTCTCCTCAGTAGCCCTGGCAGCCTTTGTCTTCAAGATTCCCTTTTTGCCAGCGTCCTTCTCTCTTTAAATTGGGGGTTGCAGCAGCTGTTCCTGTGCTGCAGTTCACTTTTCTCACGGGGGCAGCCTTGCCTATTCTCCTTGCCTGTTCATGCTCCCTTGGTGCTCCCACCTCTGCAGTTCTGGGAACTCTCCTGCTCCTTGGTGTGCACAGTTCCTCTCTGTCGACACTGCTGTGCTCCAGTTGCTTCCGTTGCAGTTCACTGTTGGTCATTCTCTCCCTCGTTAACTATAGGCCCCAGCAGCATTCGCTGTGCTGTGGGCCCTTTCACTGTGGTTTTTATGCTGCAAGCGCCTTGAGACCTTGCGATGATAAGATGCGCTATATAAAAACCTTTGACTTGACTTGACTTGACTATGCAATCAGTGTCCTTTTGTTTTTTCATTGGTGCAGTACCGCAGAACGCCCCCCCAGGTGGCACTGATTCATTTGTCCTTGGCCCCAGCAGCTTCCCTATTGCTGCGGGCCATTTCTCATTCTCTCAACCGGCGTTTTACTTGGTGTGACGGGAGGCTATCCCCATGGCTGCTGGTAGCCAAAAGGTGCATGTGGGTACAGCGTGGGCGATTTCTACCCTTTTCTCGGGCCAGTGCGGGTCTCTCTCTGCATATTCTGGTGAAGTTTTAGCCATTTTTTGACATATTTTGAATTTTGTCCGCCAGCACGCGCAGGTAGGCTTGTGGCGCACCGCTGGCCACGCGCTTGCATCTCGAGCGCTCACGCTTCCCTGCGAGAACGAACATCCTACACCACAACGTTCCAGCAATCGTTCTCTTTCTTCTCCGGCAACCCGAGACCTGATTAAATGGCCACCTTGTCGCGGGAGCGCCGGCGGCGCGCCAAAGGCAAGCCAGTCTGTGCACACAGTTCTATAAAAGATCAATATGGAGGGCACTGGTGCACCAGCTCCATTTTTAGCCACTCCGGGAGAAACTACCTTAGAGTGGAAACAATGGAAAGAAGGCTTAGAAGCCTATACGAAAGCCATTGGTGGTGACGATTATACGGACAAGCCGTAAAAACACACCTTTTTCCGAGAACAATGTAAACGGACCAGTAGCTGGAAACATCATGTATGGGTTACAACAGTCTAAAGCGCCAGGATACCCGTTGGGTGACAGCCATTGCGCTATACAATTATGCCAATACATACATACATACAAAAGAAAGCTGGCTATCTTAAAACATTGTCTAGGTGCGGAAGGCAGACGCATTTTAGGTCATTTACCTTCTATTTCTTCAAATCGCACGTCAGATGAAGATGATATTGATGTGTTTGATGTGGCTATGAAACAACTGGACAAATTGTATGTAAAAAAGGTCCACGAAATAGTTGCTCGACACAAATTCCTCTGCAGAGGCCAATTGATGAATGAATCGATTGACGTCTTTGTCAATGATCTGAGAACTTTTGCATCCAAATGCAATTACTCTTCCTTTCATGATAAGGTGGTAGGTGATCAACTAGTGCACAAAGTGGCAGATGTCAAATTACAAGAAAAATTGTTATCCGCTGAGGATTTGACGCTAAACAAAGACATTGAAATAGCTCATTGCTTTGCAGATATGAAACTTGGCTTGAAAGAACTTGCAGAATTCTTTTTTGCTGAAGTTCATTTAGTCAAAAAGCCTAGTACTGATGAGGGCACTTCTAGCAAATTCAAGAATAAGACTCACTCCAACCAGGAAAGAAAAGAATATGTGTGTTTTAAATGTTGCATTCCTGGTCACTTAGCTAACAATAAAAAGTGTCCAGTCATCAGTCAAGTATGTAGACATTGTAAATTAAAGAGGCACTATGCTAGATTGTGTAGGAAGAAAAAGAAATTCAGGAATAGAAGTATAGATCATAAATACCAAAATGCAGATCATGTTAAGACAGAATTCTAATTTTACTACTACTAAATGCCTTCTGTGAATACCAAAAGTAGTAAGTTTAGGATTTTGTCTTAAGTTAGTTCTGTGAATCGGGCCCAATAGGTTGCTTATGAAAGCAGACTGTAAAATGAAGATGCATACATATGTTGTGACTGTGGGCACTCTCATAGTATAAAATGAAGTTGTATGTATACGTCGTGAGCACTTTCACGGGAGATGTATTTGTAATTGTGTTTTTTCCACAGCATTAAAATGCACCACTGCGCAATTTTTCCATAACTTTCAGCCATTCAGCAAGGCTAAAAGTTATGCGGAAGGCGCTATGGTGGTGGTGTAGGAGAGAGTAGAGAAACACAGAAAATGAAAACAGTACCTGAATTACATCACGATCAGGGGAGGGAAACTAATTAAAGGTTCGCTAGAGAGGTCCAGTATGGTAGCAACATCTTGGCCATTTTCTTGCTCAGTGAGCCAAGCAGAGCATCAGAGAGATGATTGGAAGGTCTAACTTGAGGTATAGTTTCCGATAGAGACCGTGTGCGTTTCCCCAGGCACCAGACTGGATCTGGAAACTTTTGAAGAAATTCCCTCATGCGTCTGTAGGTGACATTGTGCTGCCCCTTGTCAAGTCTGCCTCGCCCAGATGTGACACCAAGGCTACTATATCGGTTCCACCGCTGAGCACTAACGTCAGCTCTTTCTTTCTGCACCTACCTACGCAGAACCGATCACTTTTCACACATTTTTCCCTCAAGAAATTTAAACCGTGTGCAGGCAATGTCACCTCCTAAGACCACAGGATCTAAACTGTGTTGCGACTGTGACCAACAGAGTTCTATGACAGACATTCACATCTGTGACCGTGAGGCGAAACTTGCCTTCGCCCAACTCCATATGTAGAAGATTTGCTCACAGTCAACGTCGAAGTTATGAAGGTTCAGTTCGAAGTCGAGGGTGCAGATGTGCTCCTGATGCCGCTCCCTTGAACGGTCATGGTTGAAGTCACAAAGCTCAGGTAAGTCTAAGTTCTTCCATAAAAAAATAAGGAATTAAAACATGTGTCTCCATCGTCCCACAACTTCCGCCTCTCGAAGACGCGCAACCTTCCAGGTACCTCTAGACAACGGAGTCACTCTGCCTCCTCGCTGAACCAATTCAGATGTTAACTCCACTTCGACTCCACCCCAAATGGACAGCAACATTGTAACAGCTCCACCGCCTAAGCGTGGCCATGGACCAGATTTTCAGTGCTTCACCGGATCCCTCTGGAGGGCTATGTATCTGAAAGGAGGCTTCAGTCGGTGGACCATTCCTCCCCTCCAATTGTGGCCCTTCATCTCGGTCAGAGCCCGACCATTTTCCTAGCTTTGGCATCATGCACGATCCCGCCCTCAGGCACCACACTGAACACTAAGGGCCATATTATCAAGAAAAGGTGATACATTATCGCCATTTTATCGGCAGGAAACTGCAGCTAAAGCGGCGATAATGGGCTTGATAATATGCCCTTGTGAATTCCCATAGAAGCCCAGGTTATGGTGTTCAAAGTTTCAGGAGTTTCCTGCCGGTAAAAGCGGCGATAATGTATTGCCCTTTCTTGATAGTATGGCCCTAATTTCGGCCCCATGATCGCTTCACCAGCTATAATGTCGATACTGACACCAACACCGGAAAGGCATCCAATCGTTTGTATCAGACTCAGAGACCTACCCCCTGATGCCCAGAACTCGATAGTATTCCCATTCAGAACCGGACACCTACGCCCCTTGATATGAGGTTGGGGATAATGACGGGGATTATGAAAGCCAATATCATGATTGCAATTTTTATAAGGATCTTCAAGATGCCAGTGGTCTGAACACTTCTCCAGACATTGGCCTCTCCTCTCCTATGGCCACTGAGGAGTAGGCCTCCTTTTCAAAAGTCATTTAGGGGGCAGCTGAAGTTCTTAATGTTTCCTTACTCTCTCGAGAGGTCAAGGCTAATGTTCTTACAGTGGTCCTCACGCCAGAGCAGTCCATCCAGGAACCTCTCCTCACATTTAATGAGGCCCTGATGGATAGTCTGGTGAGCACCATGAATTTGTCCTCAGCCAATAGGTAGCAAGACAACACCCAGCCTCCTCCCGGAGACACAGATTTCCTGCCCCAACAGCTCACTCCAAAGAGTCTTGCGTTTAAAGCAACGGGCTTCTCTTCAGGTGCCCAGAGGTCCCTCATGGACATGCCATTTTATGTCTCTCAGCTGTTCAGAGAGAAGGCTGACTTGGTCCTTAAACGGTTTAAAGAGAGCAAGGCCCCTGCCCGCTCTCTTGGCTTAGCTCCGAGAGTTCAGCAGTTCTCTCAATATAAGTGTCCCTTTCAGGGCTATGGAAGGTAATACCAGGGGAGGCACAGACAACAAGCCTCCCAAACCTCTCTGGGTAGAGGGATCAGACGACAGTGCACAGGCCCGCAGGGTCAAAGAGCTACTCAAGTTCTAACCCCTCTACAGCCATAGCAAAACCTCTTTAGCCCCACCGCTGCTGCCGACGTTCAGCGGACGTCACGTGCACTACCTCGGTAGTGCTGCGCACGTCCGTTGAGCGTTACGGCCCCGCCCACGCAATAGAACGTTCCACACCAGCGCAGAACATTCAGCGCAGGCAAGGGGTTAATTTGTCTTCGGCTGCCCCAGATCATCACCTGATAGGGGGCCACAATACCTCTCACCTCCCCAGATGGAGTAGCATCACTTCCAATCAGTGTGTGCTCCAGATCGAACAACACCGATACTCCCTGTCCTTCCTTCTTTATCACCGGACATGCTATTTACACAGAATACCTCCTGGAGAGCCACTTCCCCATTATCTATGGAGAATTAGAACATTGGAATGTTGGGAGCTCCATTGAAAACAATGGGGTGCTCCGGGCTTGTAATGGCTGGTATAAGCCCGGAGCTCCAACATTCCAATGTTTATTTATTCAGAACATTCTGCCCTCTAGTGGCAGAATGTTCTAATAGCCTTATAGCCCTTCGTAGCTGGGCTATACCGGCTATTAAAGTCCCACTTCCTTGTTAAAGGCCCTCGACTTCGGCTCAGGCCTTTAACGCTGGAGAGGGCCTTTATTAGCCGGTATAGCCCTCTACGGCGGGCTATAAAGCTATAATGAGGCTTTCTGGCCAAGGGAGCAATATAGAGAGTGCCGGCATCAGAGATCAGGACTGCATCGCTGCCTATCTGCGGTGGTTGTGATTACCAGACTTCCCGTACCTCGACAACTGGCTACTGAAGACGGGTCATCTCAAGCAGTAGTAATCCACCTCCAGACGAAAGACGACCTTTTGACATCGCTGGGCTTTTCCATCAACGTGCCAAAGTCACACCTGACTCCTTCAGAAGTGCGCCTTTTCAATTGAACCATCCTGGATACGGTATTCTTCTGAGCCATCCCACCACTTCAGCAAGTCCAGGCGACCCTCCACATGTTCATGAAACACTACTGCCTGGACAGCCAGGTCTGACGGGACGGGCACTTTGCCCGATCTGTCTTTCAGGATTTTCTTATTTTGCGATTCTCAAATAGCGATTTTTTGCAAATCGCTATTTGAGATTCTCAAAATGCTACGTATGTAGGATTTGCAATACATTTTGCGAATCCTACATATTCCTTAATTGTCAATCTCAAATTGCGATTCGCAATTAAGGAACACCTCCCCATTCATTCCTATCGGCCTAGAGGTCCATAGGAATGAATGGGAAGACATTCTCAATTTGCGATTCGCAATTGGCGAATCGCAAATTGAGAATGCAATTTCAAGGGTGCAGGGGTGTCCAAAGGACACCCTGTTGCACCCCTGAAATAAGCATGGGTGCACATGTGGCGCACATACATGCCCTAAGGGCATGTATGTGCTTCACATACCACTTTGAAAAATGCAAAAAAGTGCATTTTTCAAAGAAATCGCAAATTACCACCAACTTGAAGTTGGTGGTAATTTGCGATTCCTTAAGGCGAAATTGCAATTTTTTGGTGCTTCTTAAATTGCATTTAAGGAACCGCAAAATTTGCGATTCCTTAAATGCCATCGCAAAATAAGGAATCGCAAATTTTGCGATTCCTTATTTTGCACGCAGATTTGCTACACACATACCATTTAGCAAAAATGCGTTCACAAACGCCGAAATTTTGCGATTTTCGGCATTTGCGAACGCATTTGTGCTTGATACATATAGCCCTTAGTCTGGTGCCTGGGGAGATTCACAAGGCAAAGAATCTGCAGTTAGATAGAGTTTCTTCCAGAAAAAGTACCGAAGGTAAGTGACTTCTTCCTCAAATAATTCTGACTCAGACATTATGTAAAAGTAGACTAGAACCACTGGGCTTTGCGGTCAGCGTGCAGTCATCTGGGATAGTAGATTTTTTGCGGAGGTGATTTCTCAACAGACTTTACTTTCTCTGCGTAGGAGATAGTAATTTCTTTGCATCTTGATGCCGGTGTAAAGCCTGTGGACGACTGGAAGTTTGATTGTTTGATGGTATCAAAAAGTAATTTTGAGCTATTTTTAACAGCATAGAGTTTGGATTTAATGTGGCTAAAATTTCCAGTGAAGATACTCAATTTGTAGTTTTTCCTGGCAGCTCCAAGAATAGTAACATTTGAGTGGGAGTGAGACTGTCTCCAGATTCTCTTACGATGCCTTAGATGACTTCTTTCAGTAAATAGATGCCATGCCAAGTACAGACTCCCTTGTGATGAACCCACAACAAAATCAGGTTATAGACCCGTGCAATTATGAGTAGCAGAATATACGAGTATAAACCACGTTGAGGTTCTTTGAAATCTGAACCTGTGTTTAAAATATCATTATTCTGCTATGATTTTGATATCAGAGAAACGAAAATGGCAAGTTTTATATGTGTGTGTATTTTCATCACAATACAATGATGCATGCAGGAGTTATTGGCAAATTCATTCTGAGCCCACAGGCACCCATGTTGTGAACAGCGTCCATTTTAGGTGTTGCCCTTTACATAGGCATATACATGAGCCAATGATTCTGGTAGAGCAAGTATGAAAGGACACGTACCCCTTAGCTTGAGTTCTTCCTGACTCCCATTTGACCTGAACAGGCTGAATCTGCCTACGTGATGTTGGCCTCACCAAACCAGTCCATGCCCTCTAGTCAATCTATATTAAAGATCTGAGCAACTTGTTGTGTACATTGGCCTGAGCAAGATTAGAAGGCCGAATACAGTAGCCATGCCTGTTTATGACCCACAAGCATACCTTATCCTACATTTCTATCTTCCACACCTGGCTCTGTTTCTCTGCTTCTGGGTTTTTACAATGGGGAGGTGACTGTTTATATGATGGGGAGGAAACCAGTTCTATTGTGAGCTTCTCCGGCCTGCACAGGAAAATATGTGAAGTTTGACATATGTTCATGATGGAAGATGGGTTGGTCAGTTTGGGCAAGTAGAATGGAATTCATAATTATAGCCTGCTTTGTTATGGTACCATGGGAGCGACCTACAATGATGTGTTTCACAGCAAGAATGTGAGCCTAGGGCCAAACTTTTTGTATAAAAGGCCTGCCTGAGAAAGCTCAGGCAGGCTCCCTCTTTCAGCTGTAGAACTACGGTTGGACGACGAAGCCTCATAATTAATTATAATAAAGATGTCTTTTGATTTTACAGATTGGCTGTCAATTCCTTTGCTGCTTTATTATGCAAACTTCTGGATAGATCCCTGGTGGGGAGAGTGAGTCATTTTCTACTTTTCCTCAAATGGCGCATCCAACTGTGGGCCTTATCATGGAGTGGTTATCTTCAGTAGTGTTTTGTCAAAGGATGGAAAAACTGCTGGGGAAGACAAGACAGAATTCTACCAAAAAGAGGTACTCTGGGCACAGGGTTTTCTGGGGGATTATTTGTCTCTGCGGCCCAGTATGTTTTTTTGATTTTTCTGACTTAAAACTCTCCTGAAGTTGCCACTCCTGACTAAGGAACTTATTTTTTTCTTGCTGTAAGTATTTTTTAACAGACTGTTAGTGCAGTGGGGAATTGACAGTTATAATTTGGACAAATATTCGTGTATATGCAAATTGCAATTTGTATAGGCAGTTAATGAAGAGATATTTTCTCCATCTGCTTTAATTGAAGAATAAGTGGGTCGCTCCCACTCCTTTTTGGTTCTGAGTCCTTAGTTATTTATTGGTCGCGGAAATGTGACGCAGTCCTTGGTTATTTATTGGTCGCAGAAATGTGACGCAGTCCTTCGTAAGATTATCACTGGTTATTCTGGTTACGATAATCATTCGGTTCAGTTCGGGTATCGGTACATTTGGTTCGTTCGGTAGGCCTTTGGTTGCTGTGGTTCAGATTATCGCAGGTTGCTGTAGTTGGATAATCTTCCTCAGTATTGGTTCCTTAGTATTATTTGAACACTGCAGTATTCAAAAACCGTGGGTCACGTACATTTGCGTGTATATCGTTGGGGATAGCCCCATGAAGTCTGAAACCCGACTAGTGAGCGCAGATGCCTGGTCGCGGTATTTTGTTTTGTATTAGTATTGACTAGGTTGCAACAAAGGATTCCCGGTTGGAGGATTCGCGTCTGATACCTCCGGTTGGAACTCCAATTTATGAGCTCTCTCTAAAGGTCTGTGAGGCTGTCCCTTTTGCAGCCTTCTGGAAATCTGTTGAAGAATTTAAAAAAAAAAAAAAAAAAAAAAATAGGAACAAAAACGTTTTTGTTGTAAATATGGTTTACAACTAATATTGGCAGGTTATTTTTGAGCACAGTCTGTAGGCTGTTCCTTGTTTCTGTCCTAAGTGTTGACCTATGGGTTAAAATGTGTGTTTAAATGTCTATGTTGTTTGTGGGTTTTGTTGTAAATTGCGACGGCGCTATTTACAAGAAATGGTTAGAGCACGCTGTTTTGTGTGGCCTGAGTGTTTGACCCCCCTTCTGTCTTGTGTCTGGAATGAGCTCAATGTATGTATGTGTATGGGTCAGGTCCAATAGATGTAAATAAGGCTCCAAAGAAAAAAAAATGAAAAAACGAAATTGCCTGTTCTTTAGATGCACGGAGTTAGATGTTCACAGCCAAGTCTTTTCAGCTGCAGTATATCTAATAATAATGTTCATTCAGCCAGCACCTCTTTAGTTAAACACGGGTGGTGGAATTTTGCAAACAGTCCTTTTTAAATAAATATGGCGCAGTAATCTCACGCATTCCCAGTTAGGCAGCTGCGCCTAGGCTTGTGTGTTAATATGTATCTAAATAATAGGCTAGGGATGTAGTGAGCGTTTTACATGTAGAACAGTCACAAATAGCAATAATTAGGCTTCATTAGGAGGAAAAAATTATTAATTATGAAAAATAATAATTAAAAACAAGTGCTACAAAAATCGTTTTTTAATATTTGTGAAGCTTAACACTCATACTATGACCCCCTAGCATTAAAATGTTTGATTTAAGTTATGTTGTACCACGAAAATGACCAAACACTTCTGTGCGCAATTTCCCTTACCCTAGGCGCAAACAAGCTCATTTCTATAAGGTATAAATAATTATTTTCAAATGTATGACTCATAAATTAGGTAGTAGACATTCTAGTAATACCCACTATGCAATAAAATTGTAGGATATTTATTTCTTAGTATCTAGAATACCAAAGTCGATTTTCAGATAAATAGACTGTTTAAATGGTTTCAGGGCCCCTTTTTAAAGTGTCTCTTTAGTAAATACATACATTTAGATCTTAATATATATGTTTGCAGGTTGTGTCTTCTTATGATTCAGCGAGTCAATGTGTCATAGAATCACAAGAAGCTTTTATTCTAAAAAGACTAGTATGTGTGTTATTAGGTTTGGTGATTTATTCAGTAAATCTAGGTTAATAATATAAGAGTAGGGAGATGAATTTTAGCGCAAAAGAAAAAAAAGAGAGAGAAATTATTGTTTTAAATAGAGTGAAATATTGCAGGTGTTTAAACTTACTGGCTTTCGTCAGCTTCAGTTACCATGAGCAGGGGACTGGCAGAACATGTATAACGTGTTCCAGCAGTAGCGGCCGAGATGTTATCTTGTAAAGCTGTCTTGTTGACATTTGTGACCTTTTAATTAGGGCCTCGCCTGCGGAATGCAGCATGACACGGTTAAACATGCATCTGATGCTAACTTCAGCTGCCTCTTTGTATTTAAATCCCTGCCCCTGCCACGGTCCTGACCTGAGGTCACTTGAATAGCCTGACTTGCTCCGATAAATTTAATTCCTGCTCATGTTCATAATTTAAAAGTGTCTTCTTAAAGCGTTACAAATTTGACATTAGCTGGGATGGGGTTTCTGTTTTTGAACTAAAATGAGCAGAGGATGCAGGGCACATGTACAGCAAATGATGATTGCATTTTAGCCAAAGAATAAATAATAGCTCCAGCATGTTCCCACAAAACGCTTGTTGTTCGGTAAATTATGTCATCAACACATTTATCTCAAATTAGAAATACGGCAGGGCTGACACAGCATTGCATCCCGCTAATAATAATAAAAGGAACACTATTTAATTTAAAAAACTGCAGCCTCATTTGTCAGTACCCTGAAGGATTCTAGAGCCCACACGTGGTTTGCATAGCTCCCAGTTGCTTTCAAAATGCTGCACACAAGCGCTTTATATGAGATGTAGTTGATTGTATATGATTTAAATCTGTAACCTTCATTCATTGCAGGCTGGCTTGTTCTCATTTGCCGCATTCACATTACATCTGCGTTAAAAGCGCACATCTGAGATAATAAACAAATAGGAAAGGTATTCCTCATACAAAATTGTAGCACCTGCACTTCATGTCTTACAAATTAAGCACTGTGTAAAATGAGGGAATATGATTTAAAAAGGGCAAATGCAAAAGTGATTTCTTTAAAAAAAATATCAAACATTCTGCTAAATGATCTGTAG
This sequence comes from Lissotriton helveticus, assembly GCF_964261635.1. Lineage (NCBI taxonomy): Eukaryota > Metazoa > Chordata > Amphibia > Caudata > Salamandridae > Lissotriton > Lissotriton helveticus. Next base: position 12,353,771 of record NC_136067.1, on the reverse strand, counting down.
AACTGGTATATGTGTGTCTCCATGCTAGGAACTAATGATTTTTTTTAGTTAAGTTTATTTGACAAAAAGAAAAACGAAGTGTTACATTGAGTTTTAGATAGGCAATAAGTAGAAGCCCTTCCCCAAAATTCTGCAACTTAAAGGCCTTAGGCCTGAGTGAGAATGGGCGGTTTTTGCAAGGTACATGGACAAAAAGTTACAGGTAAATAATGAAAAGTTTTTTGTATGTCACATTGTGTCATGTTTTTTAGTCTGATAAAAAGGGTTATAATTGATGTTGTATTATGAGAAATGTGTGTGTTGTGTATCTTTTCTGCTTCTTCCTACAGATAATTCATGGATTAATTCACAAGACACGTGAGTTGGCTGGTTGAAGAGAAATGTTGTTTTTTTTTGCGTAATTTCTTTAAGAAAAAAATGTGTGTTTATGTTTCATTTATACATTTGGTCCACTGAAACGCGTTATTTGACACAGCGACATTATATTTTTACAGCAGAGTATCAATTACCTGATGCCCTGCTGTCAAAAGTAGGGTATAGGATTTTAGACTTGACAATTGAGATTGGGCTGCAGGTTTATAGTATACAGTACATGTGCCATGGTATTATGCATGACCGTTTATTCATATATGCTGTTTGTTTGTCTGGGCTGTTTTTTTCCTTGTGCTTTATATACAGCAAGTATATCTTATGGTTGAGATGGCTTCATATGTGTTTTTTTTTTATCCCCTGTGCTGTGAAGGAACACATATGACGATATGTGTTATTTCACAATAAATTGGATGAATATTGTATTAAGATAAATTTCACAGATATGGACCTCATACTGTGAGCGAGTAAGGCAGCAGTTTTTCTAGTGCATGCCTAAATTTGGCTGTAATGATATTTAAGAAAACTAAAATGATATACTGGATCAAAGTGTGCCATCCGTTGTTAGTCACTTAACTGCCCTTTTTCCTTAAGGACAGGCAGCTCTGCATTTATGTATCCTTGATTGGGCCTAAGGATGGAATTATAGATCCGTGACTAAAGGTGGCCTAATTTCGATATCGCATTTTTTGATCGCATTTTTTTGATTAGCCTATGGATTCATTTTTTTTTCTCTTTCCCTGAAGAGACAACTGAACATTAGTTGGAATTACCGTGTAGGGTATAGATTGTCAGCGGTAGAGTTAAATTTCTGTAACATTGGTCTTTCATGTATCCCCGTGCTCTTGGTGCTGCGTCACACGCCTTAGGCCACCCAAGCAAACTCTTGTCCTTCCTATAGATTTTTCTTTTTGCTTCTTACCTGACCAATGTTGCATCATGTTTATTTATTGAAGATTTTAGTTGTGTTCTACGTCCATTTTCCCTTCTCCATCTTCCTTTCACCAGTCAGCCCATTTATTATTATGGGTGTATTGTTCATGTTCACACTTCTAGACTGCAGTGATGTATTAGGAACCCCCCTTATGCTACATACTATTCCCTTTTGTGTGACCAGACTGGTTCTCAAGAATTTTCTTTAGGCCTACTTCAAATGCCCTTTCAATCTGACTGTCAGGATAGTGATAGCCTGGTTGATTGACCCAATACAAGTTTTCCATCTCAATAGGAGATATCCCCAGTTTTGTTTCTGCTGCCTCAATTTTTTTAATTAGATGTGTTCTAATCATGCAGATACCAGGAATCTCTAGTTCTTGTCCTCTTGTCTGCACAGTTGATCATTAGCCTTTGTATTACATAGCGCATTTGATGCACATTGTTTAAAGAAGGGACTTCTTTATGTCCTTGATAATGTGTATTATGTCATTTCTCTATTTGAGATGTTCTAGATAAGGAGTTTAGGAACACCTAGGCTTCATCATTAAGGAGAATATGTATTTACCCCATTAAATAATGTATCCCATTAGATAATGCCACTGTGTGAGGGCATCCATTTAGGTTCCCATGACGTATTGCCACTCCTTTGCAGATTACAGGCCACTTGCTTGCAGTCCTCTTGCCAAAAAAGCCAACCCATGAACTGTTTTTATATCTGACTTGAAGGAAACTAACAATTGTGTTACACTTCCTATATCACTAGGTTCTGCGGGAATCTTCCAGAGTCAAAAAGGAAGAATGTTACCCTGCAGACCGGTGATCAAGAAAAAGTCTGGTCCCCATCAGTAAACATGGCAGACGACTACAGACTTCTTGGCCTTGCAATTCCTGACAGCAATCAGCAGCGTGAACAGCAATCAGCAGCGTGGGCAGCGGTCATCAGCATGGACAGCGATCATCAGCGTGCCTTCAGTGGTACCTCCTAAGCAAGCCATTTGTTTCATCAGAAGGCGTTGTAAAAAGAGAAAAAGTGCAAAGATGCGGAGGATCCCTGCTTCTGATGGCAGAACTGTCATCTACTTTGTTCAACTTGTTCAAACTGTCATGTGCTTGAACCTCTGACAGCGCGCGGTCCCCTGACCCCCCTTGGCCTGAGTTTTTGGCCTTTCCCCACACACACCTCTTTTTCTTTGCTCCAGCGGAAAGGCAGTGCACCTGAGAATATGAGTTTGGAAAAAGGCACTACATTCTGGTGCCCGTGAGAGAGCAGCTTGAGCGTCCTCTGACACTAAATAATGAGTGTTGGAGTCTGAAAGTGCTGCTGATCTTGCTGGCTTGTTTTTCAGTAGTGCTTGGATCTGCATGAAATGCTTTGTGCCCTTGATCAATGAACGGCGCATCATCTGTAGTATCTGCCACGAAGAAGAGACACTGGTGCACTGCCTTGAGACATTGAGACTTTGTAATTGAGCTATGAGTGTTTGCCAAGAGGGCACTCCAACGGACACTGAGTCATGTAGAGCCTGAATGAAGAGGCCCAACGCGAAGAAGACACTGGAAGCGGATTTGATGGACAATAGAAGCCTACCAGTAGAGGCTTTGACGGACTCTGGGTATTTTCTGTGAGCTTGTCTAGAATTGGAGTTTGGAAACTAATTTTTGCAGCTTTGCTAGCATTATTTTAAAGTACTATTCCCTTGAGTTGAAGCAGAATAACGTCCATTTTCTGTGAAAGAGTACCCCCTTTTCACCTCAGAGCATTAATGAGAGTCACCACTGTTTCACTTGAACATATGATGAATTACAGAAATGCATAAGAATACCTAAAATGTACTAGATAATTTTAGGATTTACGTTTGCTTAGGGTTGTGGAAAATTATGATTCATTTGTAATAGCGGTCACTGCTTTGTTTATATGTTCCTAATGACGTGTTTTCTAGTGTGTTTTAAACATGGCGTTGTCTTTTATGGGTAGGATTGTTTTTTTTTTTCTCTGCCCAATTCACATCTGCACCCACCTCCCACACCTATGTCTTTCTTCTACTTCTTTGCATCGTTCCAGATGTTTCCCGAACACGGATAGTTAGGAGATCAGAGTTTACTGATAATTCCTTTTGTATCGTTTTCATCAACACCAGTTAGTAGTTGGACATCACTTATTGTTGGGTATGTGGCCTTGTACCACATACTACAGATAGAGGCACTCCCTATTTTTGTCCTGCCATATATGGCCTTTGTTCTACTGCGTGTGTAGGGAGACCTGTCCCGAGAGAGAGACGCTAGGTAATAGGATTATGCTTCAGTAACATCTTGAGGATTTTTATAAAATATAGATCCGGACCCAGACTAGGGTGAGTATAGGTTATTGCCTATGTAAGGGCAAAAGGGGCGTCTGAGGTTCTTTGAAATCTGAACCTGTGTTTAAAATATCATTATTCTGCTATGATTTTGATATCAGAGAAACGAAAATGGCAAGTTTTATATGTGTGTGTATTTTCATCACAATACAATGATGCATGCAGGAGTTATTGGCAAATTCATTCTGAGCCCACAGGCACCCATGTTGTGAACAGCGTCCATTTTAGGTGTTGCCCTTTACATAGGCATATACATGAGCCAATGATTCTGGTAGAGCAAGTATGAAAGGACACGTACCCCTTAGCTTGAGTTCTTCCTGACTCCCATTTGACCTGAACAGGCTGAATCTGCCTACGTGATGTTGGCCTCACCAAACCAGTCCATGCCCTCTAGTCAATCTATATTAAAGATCTGAGCAACTTGTTGTGTACATTGGCCTGAGCAAGATTAGAAGGCCGAATACAGTAGCCATGCCTGTTTATGACCCACAAGCATACCTTATCCTACATTTCTATCTTCCACACCTGGCTCTGTTTCTCTGCTTCTGGGTTTTTACAATGGGGAGGTGACTGTTTATATGATGGGGAGGAAACCAGTTCTATTGTGAGCTTCTCCGGCCTGCACAGGAAAATATGTGAAGTTTGACATATGTTCATGATGGAAGATGGGTTGGTCAGTTTGGGCAAGTAGAATGGAATTCATAATTATAGCCTGCTTTGTTATGGTACCATGGGAGCGACCTACAATGATGTGTTTCACAGCAAGAATGTGAGCCTAGGGCCAAACTTTTTGTATAAAAGGCCTGCCTGAGAAAGCTCAGGCAGGCTCCCTCTTTCAGCTGTAGAACTACGGTTGGACGACGAAGCCTCATAATTAATTATAATAAAGATGTCTTTTGATTTTACAGATTGGCTGTCAATTCCTTTGCTGCTTTATTATGCAAACTTCTGGATAGATCCCTGGTGGGGAGAGTGAGTCATTTTCTACTTTTCCTCAACGTGACCCCTCATGATCCCCTCAAGGCTACAAACCACTTGTGTCAACCATGGCTCAAGGTTTTTTCATAGTCCGATGCATGGACGTCTAGTCACCGTGGGCCCGATTCACAGAACTAACTTAAGACAAAATCCTAAACTTACTACTTTTGGTAATCACAGAATGGATTTACGACTACTAACTTTACGTCCGCACTCGGGCCGGAAATTCCGGCCCAGAGGTGGAGCTTCAGGCCCGGAGGTGGAGATTTCGGCCATGGCTAAATCTCTGCGACCGGCCGGAATCCCCACCTCCGAGCCAGAAGCTCCGCCTCGGGGCCAGAAGCTCTGCCTCCAAGCCGGAAGCTCCACCTCTGGGCCGGAATTTCCGTCCCGAGTGCGGACATAAAGTTAGTAGTCGGAAATCCATTCTGTGAATACCAAAAGTAGTAAGTTTTAGGATTTTGTCTTAAGTAAATTCTGTGAATCGGGCCTCAAGATACCATTGTTAACAAAAGGGACATACGTCTATAAGGTACTTGAAACATCGAAAGACTGCTGGCATTTTATAAAGCAATCGAAACATAATTTAAAACTTATGTAACACAACTTAGTCTTTGAGGGTCCCTTTCTTTGTTTTTGTACTGTACAAATGTAATTACTTAAGATCCACCTGTTCAAAGAAGAGTCAGCACCCCAACACAATGGCCATTGTTACAGACCCTCTCCCCACCTCGAGATCAGCCTTTCCAATGTATACATTGAGTAGAGGCCTTCCTTTAGCTGTGCTCTACCTGCTTCCTATGCCCACATACAGGTGAGGCCTGCCCCCACCACTCTGTACCCACACTCTGGTCTGGCTTCCCTCCAAGCTGCACCGACCTTCAGCTGCCCCTCCCTGGTGTGTATCCCCCCAACCCCCTCCACTGGTCACCAGTGAGGCCTGGCTTCCCTCCAATCAGCATCCACCTTCAGCTGTCCCCCTCTGGTGTGTATCCCCCCAACCCCCTCCACTGGTCACCAGTGAGGCCTGGCTTCCCTCCAAGCACCACCCACCTTCAGGTGTCCCCCCCTGGTGTGTATCCCCCCAACCCCCTCCACTGGTCACCAGTGAGGCCTGGCTTCCCTCCAAGCACCACCCACCTTCAGCTGTCCCCCTCTGGTGTGTATCCCCCCAACCCCCTCCACTGGTCACCAGTGAGGCCTGGCTTCCCTCCAAGCACCACCCACCTTCAGCTGTCCCCCTCTGGTGTGTATCCCCCCAACCCCCTCCACTGGTCACCAGTGAGGCCTGGCTTCCCTCCAATCAGCATCCACCTTCAGCTGTCCCCCTCTGGTGTGTATCCCCCCAACCCCCTCCACTGGTCACCAGTGAGGCCTGGCTTCCCTCCAAGCACCACCCACCTTCAGGTGTCCCCCCCTGGTGTGTATCCCCCCAACCCCCTCCACTGGTCACCAGTGAGGCCTGGCTTCCCTCCAATCAGCATCCACCTTCAGCTGTCCCCCTCTGGCGTGTATCCCCCCAACCCCCTCCACTGGTCACCAGTGAGGCCTGGCTTCCCTCCAAGCACCACCCACCTTCAGGTGTCCCCCCCTGGTGTGTATCCCCCCCAACCCCCTCCACTGGTCATTAGTGAGGCCTGGCTTCCCTCCAAGCAGCAGCCACCTTCAGCTGTCCCCCCTGGTGTGTATCCCCCCAACACCCTCCACTGGTCACCAGTGAGGCCTGGCTTCCCTCCAAGCAGCACCCACCTTCAGCTGCCCCTCCCTGGTCTCTATCCCCCCAACCCCCTCCACTGGTCACCAGTGAGCCCTGGCTTCCCTCCAATCAGCATCCACCTTCAGCTGTTCCCCTCTGGTGTGTATCCCCCAACCCCCTCCACTGGTCACCAGTGAGGCCTGGCTTCCCTCCAAGCACCACCCACCTTCAGCTGTCCCCCCCTGGTGTGTATCCCCCCAACCCCCTCCACTGGTCACCAGTGAGGCCTGGCTTCCCTCCAATCAGCATCCACCTTCAGCTGTTCCCCTCTGGTGTGTATCCCCCCAACCCCCTCCACTGGTCACCAGTGAGGCCTGGCTTCCCTCCAAGCACCACCCACCTTCAGCTGTTCCCCTCTGGTGTGTATCCCCCAACCCCCTCCACTGGTCACCAGTGAGGCCTGGCTTCCCTCCAATCAGCATCCACCTTCAGCTGTTCCCCTCTGGTGTGTATCCCCCCAACCCCCTCCACTGGTCACCAGTGAGGCCTGGCTTCCCTCCAATCAGCATCCACCTTCAACTGTTCCCCTCTGGTGTGTATCCCCCCAACCCCCTCCACTGGTCACCAGTGAGGCCTGGCTTCCCTCCAAGCACCACCCACCTTCAGGTGTCCCCCCCTGGTGTGTATCCCCCCAACCCCCTCCACTGGTCACCACTGAGGCCTGGCTTCCCTCCAATCAGCATCCACCTTCAGCTGTCCCCCTCTGGTGTGTATCCCCCCAACCCCCTCCACTGGTCACCAGTGAGGCCTGGCTTCCCTCCAAGCACCACCCACCTTCAGGTGTCCCCCCCTGGTGTGTATCCCCCCAACCCCCTCCACTAGTCACCAGTGAGGCCTGGCTTCCCTCCAATCAGCATCCACCTTCAGCTGTCCCCCTCTGGTGTGTATCCCCCCAACCCCCTCCACTGCTCACCAGTGAGGCCTGGCTTCCTGTCCATCAGTACAGACCTTCAGCCGTCCCCTCCCTGGTCTCTATCCCCCCCCACTGGTCACCAGTGAGGCCTGGCTTCCCTCCAAGCAGCAGCCACCTTCAGCTGTCCCCCTCTGGTGTGTATCCCCCCAACCCCCTCCACTGGTCACCAGTGAGGCCTGGCTTCCCTCCAAGCACCACCCACCTTCAGGTGTCCCCCCTGGTGTGTATCCCCCCAACCCCCTCCACTGGTCACCAGTGAGGCCTGGCTTCCCTCCAATCAGCATCCACCTTCAGCTGTCCCCCTCTGGTGTGTATCCCCCCAACCCCCTCCACTGGTCACCAGTGAGGCCTGGCTTCCCTCCAAGCACCACCCACCTTCAGGTGTCCCCCCCTGGTGTGTATCCCCCCAACCCCCTCCACTGGTCACCAGTGAGGCCTGGCTTCCCTCCAATCAGCATCCACCTTCAGCTGTTCCCCTCTGGTGTGTATCCCCCCAACCCCCTCCACTGGTCACCAGTGAGGCCTGGCTTCCCTCCAAGCACCACCCACCTTCAGGTGTCCCCCCCTGGTGTGTATCCCCCCAACCCCCTCCACTGGTCACCAGTGAGGCCTGGCTTCCCTCCAAGCAGCAGCCACCTTCAGCTGTCCCCCCCTGGTGTGTATCCCCCCAACCCCCTCCACTGGTCACCAATGAGGCCTGGCTTCCCTCCAATCAGCATCCACCTTCAGCTGTTCCCCTCTGGTGTGTATCCCCCCAACCCCCTCCACTGGTCACCAGTGAGGCCTGGCTTCCCTCCAAGCACCACCCACCTTCAGCTGTCCCCCCCTGGTGTGTATCCCCCCAACCCCCTCCACTGGTCACCAGTGAGGCCTGGCTTCCCTCCAATCAGCATCCACCTTCAGCTGTTCCCCTCTGGTGTGTATCCCCCCAACCCCCTCCACTGGTCACCAGTGAGGCCTGGCTTCCCTCCAAGCACCACCCACCTTCAGCTGTCCCCCTCTGGTGTGTATCCCCCCAACCCCCTCCACTGGTCACCAGTGAGGCCTGGCTTCCCTCCAAGCACCACCCACCTTCAGCTGTTCCCCTCTGGTGTGTATCCCCCCAACCCCCTCCACTGGTCACCAGTGAGGCCTGGCTTCCCTCCAATCAGCATCCACCTTCAGCTGTTCCCCTCTGGTGTGTATCCCCCAACCCCCTCCACTGGTCACCAGTGAGGCCTGGCTTCCCTCCAAGCACCACCCACCTTCAGGTGTCCCCCCCTGGTGTGTATCCCCCCAACCCCCTCCACTGGTCACCAGTGAGGCCTGGCTTCCCGCCAATCAGCATCCACCTTCAGCTGTTCCCCTCTGCTGTGTATCCCCCCAACCCCCTCCACTGGTCACCAGTGAGGCCTGGCTTCCCTCCAATCAGCATCCACCTTCAGCTGGCCCCCTCTGGTGTGTATCCCCCCAACCCCCTCCACTGGTCACCAGTGAGGCCTGGCTTCCCTCCAAGCAGCAGCCACCTTCAGCTGTTCCCCTCTGGTGTGTATCCCCCCAACCCCCTCCACTGGTCACCAGTGAGGTCTGGCTTCCCTCCAAGCACCACCCACCTTCAGGTGTCCCCCCCTGGTGTGTATCCCCCCAACCCCCTCCACTGGTCACCAGTGAGGCCTGGCTTCCCTCCAATCAGCATCCACCTTCAGCTGTTCCCCTCTGGTGTGTATCCCCCCAACCCCCTCCACTGGTCACCAGTGAGGCCTGGCTTCCCTCCAATCAGCATCCACCTTCAGCTGTTCCCCTCTGGTGTGTATCCCCCCAACCCCCTTAACTGGTCACCAGTGAGGCCTGGCTTCCCTCCAAGCACCACCCACCTTCAGGTGTCCCCCCCTGGTGTGTATCCCCCCAACCCCCTCCACTGGTCACCAGTGAGGCCTGGCTTCCCTCCAAGCAGCACCCACCTTCAGCTGTCCCCCCCTGGTGTGTATCCCCCCAACCCCCTCCACTGGTCACCAGTGAGGCCTGGCTTCCCTCCAAGCACCACCCACCTTCAGCTGTTCCCCTCTGGTGTGTATCCCCCCAACCCCCTCCACTGGTCACCAGTGAGGCCTGGCTTCCCTCCAATCAGCATCCACCTTCAGCTGTCCCCCTCTGGTGTGTATCTCCCCAACCCCCTCCACTGGTCACCAGTGAGGCCTGGCTTCCCTCCAAGCACCACCCACCTTCAGGTGTCCCCCCCTGGTGTGTATCCCCCCAACCCCCTCCACTGGTCACCAGTGAGGCCTGGCTTCCCTCCAAGCAGCAGCCACCTTCAGCTGTCCCCCTCTGGTGTGTATCCCCCCAACCCCCTCCACTGGTCACCAGTGAGGCCTGGCTTCCCTCCAATCAGCATCCACCTTCAGCTGTCCCCCTCTGGTGTGTATCCCCCCAACCCCCTCCACTGGTCACCAGTGAGGCCTGGCTTCCCTCCAAGCACCACCCACCTTCAGGTGTCCCCCCCTGGTGTGTATCCCCCCAACCCCCTCCACTGGTCACCAGTGAGGCCTGGCTTCCCTCCAATCAGCATCCACCTTCAGCTGTTCCCCTCTGGTGTGTATCCCCCCAACCCCCTCCACTGGTCACCAGTGAGGCCTGGCTTCCCTCCAAGCACCACCCACCTTCAGCTGTCCCCCCCCTGGTGTGTATCCCCCCAACCCCCTCCACTGGTCACCAGTGAGGTCTGGCTTCCCTCCAAGCACCACCCACCTTCAGGTGTCCCCCCCTGGTGTGTATCCCCCCAACCCCCTCCACTGGTCACCAGTGAGGCCTGGCTTCCCTCCAATCAGCATCCAACTTTAGCTGTTCCCCTCTGGTGTGTATCCCCCCAACCCCCTCCACTGGTCACCAGTGAGGCCTGGCTTCCCTCCAAGCACCACCCACCTTCAGGTGTCCCCCCCTGGTGTGTATCCCCCCAACCCCCTCCACTGGTCACCAGTGAGGCCTGGCTTCCCTCCAAGCACCACCCACCTTCAGGTGTCCCCCCCTGGTGTGTATCCCCCAACCCCCTCCACTGGTCACCAGTGAGGCCTGGCTTCCCTCCAATCAGCATCCACCTTCAGCTGTCCCCCTCTGGTGTGTATCCCCCCAACCCCTCCACTGGTCACCAGTGAGGCCTGGCTTCCCTCCAATCAGCATCCACCTTCAGCTGTTCCCCTCTGGTGTGTATCCCCCCAACCCCCTCCACTGGTCACCAGTGAGGCCTGGCTTCCCTCCAATCAGCATCCACCTTCAGGTGTCCCCCCCTGGTGTGTATCCCCCCAACCCCCTCCACTGGTCACCAGTGAGGCCTGGCTTCCCTCCAAGCACCACCCACCTTCAGCTGTCCCCCCCCTGGTGTGTATCCCCCCAACCCCCTCCACTGGTCACCAGTGAGGCCTGGCTTCCCTCCAATCAGCATCCACCTTCAGCTGTCCCCCTCTGGTGTGTATCCCCCCAACCCCCTCCACTGGTCACCAGTGAGGCCTGGCTTCCCTCCAAGCACCACCCACCTTCAGGTGTCCCCCCTGGTGTGTATCCCCCCAACCCCCTCCACTGGTCACCAGTGAGGCCTGGCTTCCCTCCAATCAGCATCCACCTTCAGCTGTTCCCCTCTGGTGTGTATCCCCCCAACCCCCTCCACTGGTCACCAGTGAGGCCTGGCTTCCCTCCAAGCACCACCCACCTTCAGGTGTGTCCCCCTGGTGTGTATCCCCCCAACCCCCTCCACTGGTCACCAGTGAGGCCTGGCTTCCCTCCAAGCACCACCCACCTTCAGCTGTCCCCCCCCTGGTGTGTATCCCCCCAACCCCCTCCACTGGTCACCAGTGAGGTCTGGCTTCCCTCCAAGCAGCACCCACCTTCAGCTGCCCCTCCCTGGTCTCTATCCCCCCAGCCCCCTCCACTGCTCACCAGTGAGGCCTGGCTTCCTGTCCATCAGTACAGACCTTCAGCCGTCCCCTCCCTGGTCTCTATCCCCCCCCACTGGTCACCAGTGAGGCCTGGCTTCCCTCCAAGCAGCAGCCACCTTCAGCTGTCCCCCTCTGGTGTGTATCCCCCCAACCCCCTCCACTGGCCACCAGTGAGGCCTGGCTTCCCTCCAAGCACCACCCACCTTCAGGTGTGTCCCCCTGGTGTGTATCCCCCCAACCCCCTCCACTGGTCACCAGTGAGGCCTGGCTTCCCTCCAAGCACCACCCACCTTCAGCTGTCCCCCCCCTGGTGTGTATCCCCCCAACCCCCTCCACTGGTCACCAGTGAGGTCTGGCTTCCCTCCAAGCAGCACCCACCTTCAGCTGCCCCTCCCTGGTCTCTATCCCCCCAGCCCCCTCCACTGCTCACCAGTGAGGCCTGGCTTCCTGTCCATCAGTACAGACCTTCAGCCGTCCCCTCCCTGGTCTCTATCCCCCCCCACTGGTCACCAGTGAGGCCTGGCTTCCCTCCAAGCAGCAGCCACCTTCAGCTGTCCCCCTCTGGTGTGTATCCCCCCAACCCCCTCCACTGGTCACCAGTGAGGTCTGGCTCCCCTCCAAGCAGCACCCACCTTCAGCTGTCCACCCCCCTGGTGTGTATCCCCTCAACCCCCTCCACTGGTCACCAGTGAGGCCTGGCTTCCCTCCAATCAGCATCCACCTTCAGCTGTTCCCCTCTGGTGTGTATCCCCCCAACCCCCTCCACTGGCCACCAGTGAGGCCTGGCTTCCCTCCAAGCACCACCCACCTTCAGGTGTCCCCCCCTGGTGTGTATCCCCCCAACCCCCTCCACTGGTCACCAGTGAGGCCTGGCTTCCCTCCAAGCACCACCCACCTTCAGCTGTCCCCCTCTGGTGTGTATCCCCCCAACCCCCTCCACTGGTCACCAGTGAGGCCTGGCTTCCCTCCAATCAGCATCCACCTTCAGCTGTCCCCCTCTGGTGTGTATCCCCCCAACCCCCTCCACTGCTCACCAGTGAGGCCTGGCTTCCCTCCAAGCACCACCCACCTTCAGGTGTCCCCCCCTGGTGTGTATCCCCCCAACCCCCTCCACTGGTCACCAGTGAGGCCTGGCTTCCTGTCCATCAGTACAGACCTTCAGCCGTCCCCTCCCAGGCGTGCATCCCTCACACACACTTACCACCAGAAGACGATCGCCAGGACACAGGGCGAGGATGCGGCCAGCAGCAGCCAGCGCCAGTCCCGGATCAGGAAGGCCAGCAGCGCCAGGGCCATGTTGCCCAGGGTCCAAGGGATGCTGCTGATGGTGCCGCAGAAGTTGCGGTGCTTCACATCTGTCCATTCCACCACTGCAGAGAAAAGAGGAGGTGTGAGGGCGAACCTCTGGCTCTGAGCACAGGGGCAATTATCAGAGCATGCGATAATACCAGTATCTTTATAGAGCACTTTGCACCCCACTTCTGCTGCTTCTAATTGCTGTAGCTAACGGATGCTACATAAATTGGTATCTAGAAAGATCCCTGCCAGAGCTAGATATGTTCTATTCTACCCTTTAAAAAACTCCTATTGGGGTTTGCTTACGTATACCAGGCCCGATTCACAGAATGAATTTAAGACTAAATCCTAAACTTACTACTATTTGGTATTCACAGAATGCACTTACTACTTACGGGATTCACTGAGTGAACTTACTACTTTCGGGATTCACAGAGTCGTACACTTGCCATATATATATTTCACGGTGTCACTTTTACGAGGATTTCCTGAATGGGAACGCCCACCCTGCATACATTATACCTGACGCAGGTATAATGCGACGCAGGGCTTTACAACGTGATGCATTTTCCTAGATGTGTCATGTTGTAAATGGGCCACAACTTTTACGCCGCCGCTGCGTCACAAAAATAATGCAACAACGGCGCAAAAGTGACGCATGGGGCTTGTAAATCTGCCCCTAAGTTTCAAGAGGACTGAAGTCATCCAGTTTTCCCCATTTGAAACGTTTGGACCAAGGGCCAGATATCATACGGGAAGAGGAGATCTTGAGACCAAGCTCAAACAAGCATTTGCAATGCAATAGGTCTCGCATTTACGCGATTTTGAGCTATTTACATTTGCAAATGACAATGGTTTTTATTTTTGTTTTAGTTTTTAAAACATAAATAAAAGGCATTGGGCTCGATTCACAGAAGTAATCTGCGACAAAATCCTAAACCTACTACTTTTGGTATTCACAGAAGGCATTTAGTAGTAGTAAAGTTAGGATTTTGTCTTAAGTCTGTCCTAAGTTTGTCTTAAACCTGTCTTAAGTCGGTCTTAAGTCTGTCTTACGTCAAACTTAAGACAAAATCCTAATTTTACTACTACTAAATGCACTCTGTGAATGCCAAAAGTAGTAAGTTTAGGATTTTGTCTCGAATTAGTTCTGTGAATCGGCCCCACTGTCATTTACAATGCAATAGCTTAAACTCCTGTACATGCAAGACCTATTGCATTGCAAATGCTTGTTAAAGATGGGGACAATGATGGGCTTGTGCCGGGAATCTGGAAAAATGTATTTACAACCTGCGTTTATGGGGGAGAAGGGAAGATCTTAGATTGATTCTGCCGTGGAGAGACTGCTCCTGCATCGCCATGCCGCCCGTCTGACATGGTCTGATTCGGCACAGTTCCACCCCCCCTTTGTAGCCTTCTACAGACGATAACAGCGTGCCTTGTATACCTTTCTTCTAAAAGAGAAAACGAGCATCTTCAGTAAAAGGTCTTTCCTTTCTGATGTGGCGGCAGTACACCGGGAGCCTTCGCAGTCATCTGCTGCAAGTCAGGATGGTGAGGTGGCCGATCTGTGTTTGCTTCTGCTGTTCTATCCTCAACTGGCAGAATCCCGTACCAGCAATGGCTCCACCGCGGTAAAGTGCTTGGGGCCATATTATCAAGAAAGGGCGATACATTATCGTTGCTTTTATCGGCGGGAAACTGCCGCTAAAGTGGCGATAATGGGCTTGATAATATGGCCTTGTGAATTCCCATAGAACCCCAGGATAAAACCAGAACCTGGGCTTCTATGGGAATTCACAAAGGCATATTATCAAGCCCATTATCGCCCATGTTTGCGATTCTCAAATAGCGATTTTTTGTGAATTGTAATTTGAGAATTGCAAGATATATTTAAAAATTCACAATTCTTTTGCGAATTCTTAATATTCCTTAATTGCGATTAGCAAATTGAGAAATCGCAATTAAGAAATACCTTCCCATTCATTTCTATGGGCCAGGAAGCCCATAGGAATGATTTGGTAGTCATTCTCAATTTGCGATTCACAATTTGAGAATAGCAAATTGAGAATAATTTCAAGGGTGCAAGGGTGTCATAAGGACACCCTGATGCACCCCTGAAATGTACATGTGTGCGCATATGGCACACATACATGCCCTAAGGACATGTATGTGCGCCACATGACACCTTTACAAATGCAAAAAAGTGCATTTGTGAATGAAATCACAAATTACCACCAACTTGAAGTTGGTGGTAATATGCGATTTCTTAATGAGAAATAGCACAACTTAGGTGGTTAATACATAGCATTTAAGGAATCACAATTTGCGATTCCTTAAATGCTTACGCAAAATTAAGGATTCGCAAATTTTGCGATTCCTTAATTTTGCGGTTCGATTTTACTTATGCATCGCGTTTTGCGAATTTATTGTCGCAAACGCTGCTTTTTGCGAATTGCAGCGTTTGCGACTAGTATAATAAAGTGCAGTTGTTAAATAGTAGACAAGTATGTTACCTGCAGCCCCTCTTGTCTGTTTAGGGTAGTCAATGCTATTTGACTCATATAATTTTATAGGGCCCGATTCACAGAACTAACTTAAGACAAAATCCTAAACTTACTACCATTTTGGTATTCACAGAAGGCACTTACTCATTTTGGTATTCACAGAAGGCACTTACTCATTTTGGTATTCACAGAAGGCACTTACTCATTTTGGTATTCACAGAAGGCACTTACTCATTTCGGTATTCACAGAAGTTAGGACTCCTAACTTTAGGACTCCTAAAAGCCTTCTGTAAATACCAAAAGTCTTAAAGTTAGGATTTTTCTCAATATAGGAGTAGTAAAATTAGGACTTTACGACTCCTAAATTGAGAAAAATCCTAACTTTAAGACTTTCGGTATTCACAGAAGGCATTTAGGAGTCATAAAGTTAGGACTCCTAACTTCTGTGAATACCGAAATGAGTAAGTGCCTTCTGTGAATACCGAAATGAGTAAGTGCCTTCTGTGAATACCGAAATGAGTAAGTGCCTTCTGTGAGTACCGAAATGAGTAAGTGCCTTCTTTGAATACCGAAATGAGTAAGTGCCTTCTGTGAATACCGAAATGATTAAGTGCCTTCTGTGAATACCGAAATGAGTAAGTGCCTTCTGTGAATACCGAAATGAGTAAGTGCCTTCTGTGAGTACCGAAATGAGTAAGTGCCTTCTTTGAATACCGAAATGAGTAAGTGCCTTCTGTGAATACCGAAATGAGTAAGTGCCTTCTGTGAATACCGAAATGAGTAAGTGCCTTCTGTGAATACCGAAATGAGTAAGTACCTTCTGTGAATACCGAAATGAGTAAGTGCCTTCTGTGAGTACCGAAATGAGTAAGTGCCTTCTGTGAATACCGAAATGAGTAAGTGCCTTCTGTGAGTACCGAAATGAGTAAGTGCCTTCTTTGAATACCAAAATGAGTAAGAGCCTTCTTTTAATACCGAAATGAGTAAGTGCCTTCTGTGAATACCGAAATGAGTAAGTGCCTTCTGTGAATACCGAAATGAGTAAGTGCCTTCTGTGAGTACCGAAATGAGTAAGTGCCTTCTTTGAATACCGAAATGAGTAAGTTCCTTCTGTGAATACCGAAATGAGTAAGTGCCTTCTGTGAATACCGAAATGAGTAAGTGCCTTCTGTGAATACCGAAATGAGTAAGTGCCTTCTGTGAGTACCGAAATGAGTAAGTGCCTTCTTTGAATACCGAAATGAGTAAGTGCCTTCTGTGAATACCGAAATGAGTAAGTGCCTTCTGTGAATACCGAAATGAGTAAGTGCCTTCTGTGAATACCGAAATGAGTAAGTGCCTTCTGTGAGTACCGAAATGAGTAAGTGCCTTCTTTGAATACCGAAATGAGTAAGTGCCTTCTGTGAATACCGGAATGAGTAAGTGCCTTCTGTGAATACCGAAATGAGTAAGTGCCTTCTGTGAATACCGAAATGAGTAAGTGCCTTCTGTGAATACCGAAATGAGTAAGTGCCTTCTGTGAGTACCGAAATGAGTAAGTGCCTTCTTTGAATACCAAAATGAGTAAGTGCCTTCTTTGAATACCAAAATGAGTAAGTGCCTTCTGTGAATACCGAAATGAGTAAGTGCCTTCTGTGAGTACCGAAATGAGTAAGTGCCTTCTTTGAATACCGAAATGAGTAAGTTCCTTCTGTGAATACCGAAATGAGTAAGTGCCTTCTGTGAATACCGAAATGAGTAAGTGCCTTCTGTGAATACCGAAATGAGTAAGTGCCTTCTGTGAGTACCGAAATGAGTAAGTGCCTTCTGTGAGTACCGAAATGAGTAAGTGCCTTCTGTGAATACCGAAATGAGTAAGTGCCTTCTGTGAGTACCGAAATGAGTAAGTGCCTTCTTTGAATACCAAAATGAGTAAGTGCCTTCTTTTAATACCGAAATGAGTAAGTGCCTTCTGTGAATACCGAAATGAGTAAGTGCCTTCTGTGAATACCGAAATGAGTAAGTGCCTTCTGTGAGTACCGAAATGAGTAAGTGCCTTCTTTGAATACCGAAATGAGTAAGTTCCTTCTGTGAATACCGAAATGAGTAAGTGCCTTCTGTGAATACCGAAATGAGTAAGTGCCTTCTGTGAATACCGAAATGAGTAAGTGCCTTCTGTGAGTACCGAAATGAGTAAGTGCCTTCTGTGAGTACCGAAATGAGTAAGTGCCTTCTTTGAATACCGAAATGAGTAAGTGCCTTCTGTGAATACCGAAATGAGTAAGTGCCTTCTGTGAATACCGAAATGAGTAAGTGCCTTCTGTGAATACCGAAATGAGTAAGTGCCTTCTGTGAGTACCGAAATGAGTAAGTGCCTTCTTTGAATACCGAAATGAGTAAGTGCCTTCTGTGAATACCGGAATGAGTAAGTGCCTTCTGTGAATACCGAAATGAGTAAGTGCCTTCTGTGAGTACCGAAATGAGTAAGTGCCTTCTGTGAATACCGAAATGAGTAAGTGCGTTCTGTGAGTACCGAAATGAGTAAGTGCCTTCTTTGAATACCAAAATGAGTAAGTGCCTTCTTTGAATACCAAAATGAGTAAGTGCCTTCTGTGAATACCGAAATGAGTAAGTGCCTTCTGTGAGTACCGAAATGAGTAAGTGCCTTCTTTGAATACCGAAATGAGTAAGTTCCTTCTGTGAATACCGAAATGAGTAAGTGCCTTCTGTGAATACCGAAATGAGTAAGTGCCTTCTGTGAATACCGAAATGAGTAAGTGCCTTCTGTGAGTACCGAAATGAGTAAGTGCCTTCTGAGAATACCGAAATGAGTAAGTGCCTTCTGTGAGTACCGAAATGAGTAAGTGCCTTCTTTGAATACCAAAATGAGTAAGTGCCTTCTTTGAATACCAAAATGAGTAAGTACCTTCTGTGAATACCAAAATGAGTAAGTACCTTCTGTGAATACTGAAATGAGTAAGTGCCTTCTGTGAATACCAAAATGGTAGTAAGTTTAGGATTTTGTCTTAAGTTAGTTCTGTGAATTGGGCCCATAGAGTATATTTTAATTGTTTTAAAAGCATTTGCACTTTTAATCTGCATATCATCGATTGCACGGCTGTTATAGTTCTTTTTTCTTCTTTATCAATTTTAAAATAATGATCTGAATTAATATTCTTTGTAACACAATAGCACAGTATTATGATTGCTACTTTTATCTACGTTTTGATCATGACTTTTATTATATTGTGTTGTTTGGAGAAAATGTATTTAACTGTATGTTTTTAAGTAATCTTATTTTCCGAATTAAACTATTTGACTGATTCATAATGACAAGGGCTTATTTAGGACTGGTGAGGTCTTTGGCATCACTTTCGGGAAATTCAAGCTGATCTCTGGGAACAGTATATTGGTAGCAAATATCTTAACATCAATCCTTTCAAAACTTGTTGAATGAATGAATGAAATGGCTTATATAGTGCTCAGTTTCCCCGCGCTATTCCACCCTGATCTCCAAATGTGACTTTTCATTAAGAAATACACAGTAAGTCAATACTGCATTGACAACATTTTGGGCGCCATTAGGATGGCGGGCGGATCGCCCCCGCCAGGCCGGCGGTAGCCACCGCCGGCCTGGCGGGGGCGATCTGCCCGCCATCCGTGCCGGTATGACCCCCCGGCATATTATAATGGCTGGGGGGTCCACGGCGGACGGAAAGACCGTCCGCCACTTTTCTGCCCGGTCGACATGACGACCGGGCGGAAAAGGGTTCTATATGGTGACGGTGTCTTTCAGACACCGCCAGCCATATTAGAATGTGCTATTGTGAATGCCATTCTGCGGGCCCCCATGGACTCCGGGGGCATGGGGGTTGCACATGGGGGGTACCTATGGTACCCCCCTGCCTTTCAAAGAACAACGTGGCAGGCACCGCGCTGTGCCTCTCACGTTGTGCTTTGAAATGCACAACATGTATTTTTTGCATTGCGGCGGGCGGTGCTGGTTAAAAATACGGACTGCGCCCGCTACTGTGGTGGGCGCATCCTAATTGCCCCCACGGGACCCCCGCCCTCATGGCCGGCGGTCCCTTTCACCGTGAGGATGGTGGGCGGCTCTAATGGGGCCTCATATGTTTAAACATTCTCCTATCAGCCCAACTTCTAATCATTTTTCATTATTTTCCAACATTCATGACTGTCTTTTGATGCAGTTTCTGCTCTATGACGTTTTTTGGAAAGAGCCAACGAGAGGGTACCTAAAGCGATGGAAATGATGATCAGGCCGGTGAGCCCCACCCCGCAGATGGTTCTGGCCACAGCGAACATCGGGTAGGACGTGGCGCCGGCAGAGATGGCGGCAAAGAAGGTTGTGGTGATGAAGGAGACAAGCAGCATGTTCCTGCGGCCGTACCTGTGGCATGGAGACAAGATGTAGAGTGGTCATATGTAGGCAGGTGTGGAGAAACAAGAGACGCAAATTATACATACAGAATCGTCTCCTCGAAGGCCCTCCATCCTCGACACCAGGGAGGGTGGAACAGTAGAGTTGGATTATACGCACAGACTCTTATAGCAACACCTCAAGGGCCCTCCCTCTCGGACACCAGGGAGGGTGAAACAGGAGAGGTGAATTATACACATTGGGCCAGATGTAGGTAAATATCATTTACCGATTCTAAAATATCGAATTTTACCGATTCGGTATTTTAAAATCAATAAATGACATGTAGCTAATGATTCAGTAAATTACCGAATCCTTAAAGTAGGCCCTTACATTCCAAATGCCAAATTCGGTCATTTCGGCCGTTACCGACCGGTATTGGGCGACCTACATCTGGCCCATAGACTCTTATACCAAGACCTCAAGGGCCCTTCCTCTCACACACCAGGGGGGTGGAAACGAAAGAGGTGAATTATACACACAGGCTCTTATACCAAGACCTCAAGGGCCCTCCCTCTCGGACACGAGGGAGGGTGAAACAGGAGCCCATGTGAAAACAGAATTTTGTGAGTCACAAACAAATACTGTTTTGGGATTCGGTATTTGGAAGGGGCGTTCCCTTTCAAATAGAGACTCCATAGTCAAATACTAATGTTTTGCGACTGCAATTGCCGTCACAAAACACTTGCAAATTACCACCTACTTCAAGCAGAGAGGGTGGAAACAGGAGAGGTGAATTATACCTACAGACTCTTATACCGAGACCTCAAGGGCCCTCTCTCTCGGACACGAGGGAGGGTGAAACAGGAGAGGTGAATTATACACACAGACTCTTATACCAAGACCTCAAGGGCCCTCTCTCTCGGACACGAGGGAGGGTGAAACAGGAGAGGTGAATTATACACACAGACTCTTATAACGAGACCTCAAGGGCCCTCTCTCTCGGACATGAGGGAGAGTGAAACAGGAGAGGTGAATTATACACACAGACTCTTATACCAAGACCTCAAGGGCCCTCTCTCTCGGACACGAGGGAGGGTGAAACAGGAGAGGTGAATTATACACACAGACTCTTATACCAAGACCTCAAGGGCCCTCTCTCTCGGACACGAGGGAGAGTGAAACAGGAGAGGTGAATTATACACACAGACTCTTATACCAAGACCTCATGGGCCCTCTCTCTCGGACACCAGGGAGGGTGAAACAGGAGAGGTGAATTATACACACATACTCTTATACCAAGACCTCAAGGGCCCTCTCTCTCGGACACGAGGGAGGGTGAAACCGGAGAGGTGAATTATACACACAGACTCTTATACCAAGACCTCAAGGGCCCTCTCTCTCGGACACGAGGGAGAGTGAAACAGGAGAGGTGAATTATACACACAGACTCTTATACCAAGACCTCAAGGGCCCTCTCTCTCGGACACGAGGGAGGGTGAAACAGGAGAGGTGAATTATACACACAGACTCTTATACCAAGACCTCAAGGGCCCTCTCTCTCAGACACCAGGGAGGGTGAAACAGGAGAGGTGAATTATACACACAGACTCTTATACCAAGACCTCAAGGGCCCTCTCTCTCAGACACCAGGGAGGGTGAAACAGGAGAGGTGAATTATGCACACAGACTCTTATACCAAGACCTCAAGGGCCCTCTCTCTCGGACACCAGGGAGGGTGAAACAGGAGAGGTGAATTATACACACAGACTCTTATACCGAGACCTCAAGGGCCCTCCCTCCTAGACACGAGTGAGGGTGAAACAGGAGCCCATGTAAAAACAGAATTTTGTGAGTCGCAAACAAATACTGTTTTGGGACTCGGTATTTGGAAGGGGCGTTCCCTTCCAAATAGAGACTCCATAGTCAAATACTAATGTTTTGCGACTGCAATTGCGATCACAAAACACTTGCAAATTACCACCTACTTCAAGCAGAGAGGGTGGAAACTGGAGAGGTGAATTATACACGCAGACTCTTATACCAAGACCTCAAGGGCCCTCTCTCTCGGACATGAGGGAGGGTGAAACAGGAGAGGTGAATTATACACAGACACTTATACCAAGACCTCAAGGGCCCTCCCTCTCGGACACGAGGGAGGGTGAAACAGGAGAGGTGAATTATACACACAGACTCTTATCCCAAGACCTCAAGGGCCCTCCCTCCTCGACCCCAGGGAGGGTGAAACAGGAGAGGTGAATTATACACACAGACTCTTATACCAAGACCTCATGGGCCCTCTCTCTCGGACACGAGGGAGGGTGAAACAGGAGAGGTGAATTATACACACAGACTCTTATACCAAGACCTCAAGGGCCCTCTCTCTCGGACATGAGGGAGGGTGAAACAGGAGAGGTGAATTATACACACAGACTCTTATACCAAGACCTCAAGGGCCCTCTCTCTCAGACACCAGGGAGGGTGAAACAGGAGAGGTGAATTATACACACAGACTCTTATACCAAGACCTCATGGGCCCTCTCTCTCGGACACGAGGGAGGGTGAAACAGGAGAGGTGAATTATACACACAGACTCTTATACCAAGACCTCAAGGGCCCTCTCTCTCGGACACCAGGGAGGGTGGAAACAGGAGAGGTGAATTATACACACAGACTCTTATACCAAGACCTCAAGGGCCCTCTCTCTCGGACATGAGGGAGGGTGAAACAGGAGAGGTGAATTATACACACAGACACTTATACCAAGACCTCAAGGGCCCTCTCTCTCGGACACGAGGGAGGGTGAAACAGGAGAGGTGAATTATACACACAGACTCTTATACCAAGACCTCAAGGGCCCTCTCTCTCGGACACCAGGGAGGGTGGAAACAGGAGAGGTGAATTATACACACAGACTCTTATACCGAGATCTTAAGGGCCCTCTCTCTCGGACATGAGGGAGGGTGAAACAGGAGAGGTGAATTATACACACAGACTCTTATACCAAGACCTCAAGGGCCCTCTCTCTCGGACACGAGGGAGGGTGAAACAGGAGAGGTGAATTATACACACAGACTCTTATACCGAGACCTCAAGGGCCCTCTCTCTCGGACATGAGGGAGGGTGAAACAGGAGAGGTGAATTATACACACAGACTCTTATACCAAGACCTCAGGGGCCCTCCCTTCTCGACCCCAGGGAGGGTGAAACAGAAGAGGTGAATTATACACACAGACTCTTATACCAAGACCTCAAGGGCCCTCTCTCTCGGACATGAGGGAGGGTGAAACAGGAGAGGTGAATTATACACACAGACTCTTATACCGAGACCTCAAGGGCCCTCTCTCTCGGACACCAGGGAGGGTGGAAACAGGAGAGGTGAATTATACACACAGACTCTTATACCAAGACCTCAAGGGCCCTTTCTCTCGGACACGAGGGAGGGTGAAACAGGAGAGGTGAATTATACACACAGACTCTTATACCAAGACCTCAAGGGCCCTCTCTCTCGGACACCAGGGAGGGTGGAAACAGGAGAGGTGAATTATACACACAGACTCTTATACCGAGATCTTAAGGGCCCTCTCCCTCGGACATGAGGGAGGGTGAAACAGGAGAGGTGAATTATACACACAGACTCTTATACCAAGACCTCAGGGGCCCTCCCTCCTCGACCCCAGGGAGGGTGAAACAGAAGAGGTGAATTATACACACAGACTCTTATACCAAGACCTCAAGGGCCCTCTCTCTCGGACATGAGGGAGGGTGAAACAGGAGAGGTAAATTATACACACAGACTCTTATACCGAGACCTCAAGGGCCCTCTCTCTCGGACACCAGGGAGGGTGGAAACAGGAGAGGTGAATTATACACACAGACTCTTATACCGAGATCTTAAGGGCCCTCTCTCTCGGACATGAGGGAGGGTGAAACAGGAGAGGTGAATTATACACACAGACTCTTATACCAAGACCTCAGGGGCCCTCCCTCCTCGACCCCAGGGAGGGTGAAACAGAAGAGGTGAATTATACACACAGACTCTTATACCAAGACCTCAAGGGCCCTCTCTCTCGGACATGAGGGAGGGTGAAACAGGAGAGGTGATATATACACACAGACTCTTATATCGAGACCTCAAGGGCCCTCTCTCTCGGACACCAGGGAGGGTGGAAACAGGAGAGGTGAATTATACACACAGACTCTTATACCAAGACCTCAAGGGCCCTCTCTCTCGGACACGAGGGAGGGTGAAACAGGAGAGGTGAATTATACGCACAGACTCTTATACCAAGACCTCAAGGGCCCTTCCTCACAGACAACAGGGAGGGTGGAAATGGGAGAGGTGAATTTTATGAGCAGACTTTTCTACCTTGTGTGAGATCTCAGGGTCCTTCCCTTTCAGACACCAAGGAGGGTTGAAACAGAAGAAGTGAATTATATGTACAGATTTTTCTTCCAATTGTCTTCTCCTTCACTAACCTATCTGGGGCTACGTTCCTTGACCTCCATGGGGCTTCACTTCCCTGGCTAGGACTTTTGTCCTTTCTTCTGTCTAGCGCTTTACTCCCCTATCTCTGGCTGCTTTACTCTCCGCCATGTGGGTTTCACTCACCTGTCTGACAAGTAGCCAAAGATGATGGCGCCCAACGTGACTCCCATGAAGAAGAAGCTGGCCGAGGCCTGGTTCATCCATTTTCTGCCGCACACCAGATCCCACTGCAAATGGAGGAGAGGACATTACATGACAATAGGTCACAGTACACAGCGGGCTCGATTCACAGAACTAACTTAGGACAAAATTCTAAACGTACTACCGTTTTGGTATTCACAGAAGACACTTACTCATTTTGGTATTCACAGAAGGCACTCACTCATTTTGGTATTCACAAAAGGCACTTACTCATTTTGGTGTTCACAAAAGGCAATTACTCCTTTTGGTATTCACAGAAGACACTTACTCATTTTGGTATTCACAGAATACACTTACTCATTTTGGTATTCACAGAAGACACTTACTCATTTTGGTATTCACAGAAGGCACTCACTCATTTCGGTATTCACAGAAGACACTCACTCATTTCGGTATTCACAGAAGACACTTACTCATTTTGGTATTCACAGAAGACACTTACTCATTTTGGTGTTCACAAAAGGCAATTACTCATTTTGGTATTCACAGAAGACACTTACTCATTTTGGTATTCACAGAAGACACTTACTCATTTTGGTATTCACAGAAGACACTTACTCATTTTGGTATTCACAGAAGGCACTCACTCATTTCGGTATTCACAGAAGACACTCACTCATTTCGGTATTCACAGAAGACACTTACTCATTTTGGTATTCACAGAAGACACTTACGCATTTTGGTATTCACAGAAGATACTTACTCATGTTGGTGTTCACAAAAGGCAATTACTCATTTTGGTATTCACAGAAGACACTTACTCATTTTGGTATTCACAGAAGACACTTACTCATTTTGGTATTCACAGAAGACACTTACTCATTTTGGTATTCGCAGAAGACACTTACTCATTTTGGTATTCACAGAAGGCACTTACTCATTTTGGTATTCACCGAAGGCACTTACTCATTTTGATATTCACAGAAGACACTTACTCATTTTGGTATTCACAGAAGACACTTACTCATTTTGGTATTCACAGAAGACACTTACTCATTTTGGTATTCACAGAAGACACTTACTCATTTCGGTATTCACAGAAGGCCCTTACTCATGTTGGTATTCACAAAAGGCAATTACTCATTTTGGTATTCACAGAAGACACTTACGCATTTTGGTATTCACAGAAGGCACTCACTAATTTCGGTATTCACAGAAGGCACTCACTCATTTTGGTATTCACAGAAGATCACTCATTTCGGTATTCACAGAAGGCACTCACTCATTTAGGTATTCACAGAAGGCACTCACTCATTTCGGTATTCACAGAAGGCACTTACTCATTTTGGTATTCACAGAAGGCACTTACAGGCACATGCATCAAAGGATTTTGCGATCGCAAACGGTGCGAATCGCAAAAATCGTCCGTTTGCGATCGCAAAATCTGCTTTTGGAATGCATGAAGGGTGAAGGCCCTCGCAATTTGAGAATTCGCAAATATTTGCGAATTCTCAAATTGCGATTGCATTTAAGGAATCGCATTTTGCGATTCCTTAAATGCAATACATGAAACTTTAAAAAAATTGCGATTTCGCAATTAGGGGGAGCAAATTACCATGAGGTTGAACCTCATGGTAATTTGAGAAAACTTTGAAAATTGCACTTTTGTACATTTTTCAAAGTTTCATGTTGTGCACACACATGCCCTTAGGGCCTGTGTGTGCACAACATATGTGCACAGATTGATTTCAGGGGTGCAACAGGGTGTCCTTTGGACACCCCTGCACCCTTGAAATCGCATTCTCAATTTGCGATTTGCTAATTGCTAATCGCAAATTGAGAATAACTTCCCATTCATTTCTATGGGCCTCCAGGCCCATAGGAATGAATGGGGAGGTATTCCTTAATTGCGACACACAATTTGCGAGTCGCAATTAAGGAATATTAAGAAATCGCAATTTATTTAGCGATTTCTTGATGCATTGCATTTTGCAATTCCTTGATTGCGATTCCTTATTTTTCACAATTAAGGAATCGCAAAAAGCAATATTGATGCATGTGCCTGCTACTCATTTGGTATTCACAGAAGGCACTCACTCATTTTCATATTCACAGAAGACACTCACTCATTGATGAGTAAGTGCCTTCTGTGAATACCAAAATGGTAGTTTAAGATTCTGTCCTAATCGGGCCCAGGGTGTGAAGACTGAAGACTCGTCACATCAAGCAATGTGGAGTCATCCCCTGAAAAGCTAGAGTAGTGTCGGCAATGGGTTCTAGGGAGAGCCCAACATGGAAAACAAAGCCCTATCCATGGTGAAGAAGGGGCCAGATTCAGCATGTCAGCTGTTGGGGGGGGGGCTTTGTCCTTTTTAATGGAAAAAAAACACATCCTGTGGTTCTCCATTGGTACCTCCAGGGACTTCAAGGTTTTGCAAAATTATGAGAGAGTATCAAATACTCTTGTGGTTAACTAACCGGGGGATACAGGCCCACAGTATCCTGAGTTCTCTGAACCTGGCCCTGTGCACTGTGCTTAGGTTCACTTGGCTTGAGTAGGGGGGGGGCACTCCTTCTCAGTTCTGGGTCTGAAACTGTGGAACTCCCTCCCAGACCCTTGAAAACTGCACTTCTTTACTTGCCTTCCGTAAGGGCCTGAAGACCTGGCTGTCATGAGCTGGTAACCTGACTTATCTACCTTTGCTCAATGCTGGGAAACCCTTTTTGGGTAGCTGTGCGCCTTACAAGATTATATAATAATAATAACAATAATATTAGGGTGATAAAAGGGATCCAGGCCACAAAGACTCCTCAAGAGATAATCTGAAGCTGCGTCACAGATTGGGTCTTTCCAACTTCGGGGAAAAGTAATCACCTATCCCTTGAAGACGAATTTACTCCAGTCAGTTCGGACACTAGGGAAGGTGTTGGATCTTAAATCCAACACCCCCCCCTCCCGTCCTCAAGTCGATGTTCCGACTTGCGGAGTAATGGTATGCGGAATCACAACGCGGTTGTTGTAACGACCGCGTTGTGATTCCCTGCGGGGAAAGTGATTCGTGGTAAACGCTGTTTACCCTCGAAGACATTTACAGTTTCTGGGAGCCAAAGAGCAAAAGGAGGTAACTCAATATTCTCATACCAGCTCACTGTGCTGGTTGAATAGGGATTTCCCAAGTCGAAAGGCTGAAGGAAGGAACAGGATCCTTATCAGGGTATTCAGAAACGGGCATGGTGATGCCTTGGGAAATCCCTAATCAACCAGCACACTGAGCTGAAATGAGAATATTGAGTTACCTGTGAAGATTGAACCTACTGACATTGTTATTTAAGCCCTGATGAAGTTCCCATTGTTTGGAACGAAACGCGTTGGCTGAGCAGTATGTGTTCATAAGGATTTATATTCAATGGAAAGAAAGTACAAATAAAGCTTTTGCAATAACAAGACTGATTTGACTTCATTACCTGGCGCACCTCATTCGAATAAGAAATGAGAGTCACCCACAAACAGGGACAACATCAGTGGCGGCT
The DNA here is from genome assembly GCF_964261635.1 of Lissotriton helveticus. NCBI lineage: Eukaryota > Metazoa > Chordata > Amphibia > Caudata > Salamandridae > Lissotriton > Lissotriton helveticus. The sequence goes on along the minus strand of NC_136067.1, from coordinate 12,326,233 downwards.
CCTCCTCAATGGCGAAGGAACATCGTCCCATGCCTCAGAAACAGCAGCTGGAAAATAAATCAATATATTACCATTGTTTTATTTTTTCAGCTGCTGGCTGAGCTGCTGTGTGCAGGAAGGGGCCAGGCCGGGTCATGGGAGGGGGGAAGAAGAGTGGTAGATGTGCACATGTCAGTTTGGCCGGCCGTCTTAGGCTGCCCAAACTCACATGCGCACTTAGGTTTCTGCAACTCAGCTGTATTGCAAAGCTGGGTTGGAGAAACCGCACAGGCTCCCTGTGCCTAAGCGAGCGTTAATCCAACCCGCTCAGGCCAATCCCCAAATTGGTCTCATGCTTGAGAGCAGCACAGGAATTGGAGGAATCGTGATGTTGTCCCAGGGATTACTGGGACCAGGAACTGGAAGCAGAGAAGCAAGAAGAGGCCGGCAACACCAGGTGTTTTAAAAAAAGCATTTTCTTAAATATCTTTTATTATTAACCCCCTCTTCCCACAAGCCCCCTCTCCCCCACCTGCCCTGCAGGCATTTAACCGTGTCGGCTGCCACTGGACAAGCCTAACCAGGTGGACTCCGAGGGAAGTACTTTGAAATGCCGGTGTTTTCAGCAAGAGGCATATTATACAGGTTCCATTATAACAGGAGTTGCCTCAACATGTGTAAGAATGAACCTAGTAATGCACTGGCGGGCCCCTACTACTGAGGGTAAGAATGAACCTAGTAACGCACTGGCGGGGCCTTACTACTGAGGGTAAGAATGAACCTAGTAATGCACTGGCGGGCCCCTACTGAGGGTAAGAATGAACCTAGTAATGCACTGGCGGGCCCCTACTGAGGGTAAGAATGAACCTAGTAATACACTGGCGGGGCCCCTACTACTGAGGGTCAGAATGAACCTAGTAATACACTGGCTGGGCCCCTACTGAGGGTGAGAATGAACCTAGTAATACACTGGCGGGGCCCCTACTACTGAGGGTAAGAATGAACCTAGTAATACACTGGCGGGGCCCCTACTACTGAGGGTAAGAATGAACCTAGTAATGCACTGGCGGGGCCCCTACTACTGAGGGTAAGAATGAACCTAGTAATACACTGGCGGGGCCCCTACTACTGAGGGTAAGAATGAACCTAGTAATGCACTGGCGGGGCCCCTACTACTGAGGGTAAGAATGAACCTAGTAATGCACTGGCGGGGCCCCTACTACTGAGGGTAAGAATGAACCTAGTAATGCACTGGCGGGGCCCCTACTACTGAGGGTAAGAATGAACCTAGTAATGCACTGACGGGGCCCCTACTACTGAGGGTAAGAATGAACCTTGTAACGCTCTGGCGGGGCCCCTACTACTGAGGGTAAGAATGAACCTAGTAACGCACTGGCGGGGCTCCTACTACTGAGGGTAAGAATGAAACTAGTAATGCACTGGCGGGGCCCCTACTACTGAGGGTAAGAATGAACCTAGTAATGCACTGGCGGGGCCCCTACTACTGAGGGTAAGAATGAACCTAGTAATGCATTGGCGGGGCCTTACTACTGAGGGTAAGAATGAACCTAGTAATGCACTGACGGGCCCCTACTACTGAGGGTAAGAATGAACCTAGTAATGCACTGGCGGGGCCCCTACTACTGAGGGTAAGAATGAACCTAGTAATGCTCTGGCGGGGCCCAACTACTGAGGGTAAGAATGAACCTAGTAATGCACTGGCGGGGCCCCTACTACTGAGGGTCAGAATGAACCTAGTAATGCTCTGGCGGGCCCCTACTGTGGGTAAGAATGAACCTAGTAATGCACTGGCGGGCCCCTACTACTGAGGGTAAGAATGAACCTAGTAATGCACTGGCGGGCCCCTACTACTGAGGGTAAGAATGAGCCTAGTAATGCACTGGCGGGGCCCCTACTACTGTGGGTAAGAATGAACCTAGTAATGCACTGGCGGGGCCCCTACTACTGTGGGTAAGAATGAACCTAGTAATGCTCTGGCCGGGCCCCTACTACTGAGGGTAAGAATGAACCTCGCAATGCACTGGCGGGGCCCCTACTACTGAGGGTCAGAATGAACCTAGTAATGCTCTGACGGGGCCCCTACTGTGGGTAAGAATGAACCTAGTAATGCACTGGCGGGGCCCGTACTACTGAGGGTAAGAATGAACCTAGTAACGCTCTGGCGGGGCCCCTACTACTGAGGGTCAGAATGAACCTAGTAATGCTCTGACGGGGCCCCTACTGTGGGTAAGAATGAACCTAGTAATGCACTGGCGGGCCCCTACTACTGAGGATAAGAATGAACCTAGTAATGCACTGGCGGGGCCCCTACTGTGAGTAAGAATGAACCTAGTAATGCACTGGCGGGCCCCTACTACTGAGGATAAGAATGAACCTAGTAATGCACTGGCGGGGCCCCTACTGAGGGTAAGAATGAACCTAGTAATGCACTGGCGGGGCCCCTACTGAGGGTAAGAATGAACCTAGTAATGCACTGGCGGGGCCCCTACTACTGAGGGTAAGAATGAACCTAGTAACGCTCTGGCGGGGCCCCTACTACTGAGAGTTAGAATGAACCTAGTAATGCACTGGCGGGGCCCCTACTACTGAGGGTAAGAATGAACCTAGTAATGCACTGGCGGGGCCCCTACTACTGAGGGTAAGAATGAACCTAGTAATGCATTGGCGGGGCCTTACTACTGAGGGTAAGAATGAACCTAGTAATGCACTGACGGGCCCCTACTACTGAGGGTAAGAATGAACCTAGTAACGCACTGGCGGGGCTCCTACTACTGAGGGTTAGAATGAAACTAGTAATGCACTGGCGGGGCCCCTACTACTGAGGGTAAGAATGAACCTAGTAATGCACTGGCGGGGCCCCTACTACTGAGGGTAAGAATGAACCTAGTAATGCATTGGCGGGGCCTTACTACTGAGGGTAAGAAAAACCTAGTAATGCACTGGCGGGCCCCTACTACTGAGGGTAAGAATGAACCTAGTAATGCACTGGCGGGGCCCCTACTACTGAGGGTAAGAATGAACCTAGTAATGCACTGGCGGGCCCCTGCTACTGAGGGTAAGAATGAACCTAGTAATGCACTGGAGGGGCCCCTACTACTGAGGGTAAGAATGAACCTAGTAACGCACTGGCGGGCCCCCTACTGAGGGTAAGAATGAACCTAGTAATGCACTCGCGGGGCCCCTACTACTGAGGGTAAGAATGAACCTAGTAATGCACTGGAGGGGCCCCTACTACTGAGGGTAAGAATGAACCTAGTAATGCACTGGCGGGGCCCCTACTACTGAGGGTAAGAATGTACCTAGTAATGCACTGGCGGGGCCCCTACTACTGAGGGTAAGAATGAACCTAGTAATGCTCTGGTGGGCCCCTACTACTGAGGGTAAGAATGAACCTAGTAATGCACTGGCGGGGCCCCTACTACTGTGGGTAAGAATGAACCTAGTAATGCACTGGCGGGGCCCCTACTGAGGGTAAGAATGAACCTAGTAATGCACTCGCGGGGCCCCTACTACTGTGGGTAAGAATGAACCTAGTAACGCACTGGCGGGGCCCCTACTACTGTGGGTAAGAATGAACCTAGTAATGCACTGGCGGGGCCCCTACTACTGAGGGTAAGAATGAACCTAGTAATGCACTGGCGGGCCCCTACTACTGAGGGTAAGAATGAGCCTAGTAATGCACTGGCGGGGCCCCTACTACTGAGGGTAAGAATGAACCTAGTAATGCAATGGCGGGGCCCCTACTACTGAGGGTAAGAATGAACCTAGTAATGCTCTGGCAGGGCCCCTACTACTGAGGGTAAGAATGAACCTAGTAATGCACTGGCGGGGCCCCTACTACTGAGGGTAAGAATGAACCTAGTAATGCACTGGCGGGCCCCTACTACTGAGGGTAAGAATGAGCCTAGTAATGCACTGGCGGGGCCCCTACTACTGAGGGTAAGAATGAACCTAGTAATGCAATGGCGGGGCCCCTACTACTGAGGGTAAGAATGAACCTAGTAATGCTCTGGCGGGGCTCCTACTACTGAGGGTAAGAATGAACCTAGTAATGCACTGGCGGGGCCCCTACTACTGAGGGTAAGAATGAACCTAGTAATGCACTGGCGGGGCCCCTACTACTGAGGGTAAGAATGAACCTAGTAATGCACTGGCGGGGCCCCTACTACTGAGGGTAAGAATTAACCTAGTAATGCACTGAGGGGCCCCTACTACTGAGGGTAAGAATGAACCTAGTAATGCTCTGGCGGGGCCCCTACTACTGAGGGTAAGAATGAACCTAGTAATGCACTGGCGGGGCCCCTACTACCGAGGGTAAGAATGAACCTAGTAATGCCCTGGCGGGCCCTACTACTGAGGGTAAGAATGAGCCTAGTAATGCACTGGCGGGGCCCCTACTACTGAGAGTAAGAATGAACCTAGTAATGCCCTGGCGGGGCCCCTACTACTGAGGGTAAGAATGAACCTAGTAATGCACTGGCGGGCCCCTACTACTGAGGGTAAGAATGAGCCTAGTAATGCACTGGCGGGGCCCCTACTACTGAGGGAAAGAATGAACCTAGTAATGCACTGGCGGGCCCCTACTACTGAGGGTAAGAATGAGCCTAGTAATGCACTGGCGGGGCCCCTACTACTGAGGGAAAGAATGAACCTAGTAATGCACTCGCGGGGCCCCTACTACTGAGAGTAAGAATGAACCTAGTAATGCCCTGGCGGGGCCCCTACTACTGAGGGTAAGAATGAACCTAGTAATGCACTGGCGGGCCCCCTACTGAGGGTAAGAATGAACCTAGTAATGCACTGGCGGGGCCCCTACTACTGAGGGTAAGAATGAACCTAGTAATGCACTGGAGGGGCCCCTACTACTGAGGGTAAGAATGAACCTAGTAATGCACTGGCGGGCCCCTACTACTGAGGGTAAGAATGAACCTAGTAATGCACTGGCGGAGCCCCTACTACTGGTGGTAAGAATGAACCTAGTAATGCACTCGCGGGGCCCCTACTACTGAGGGTAAGAATGAACCTAGTAATGCACTGGAGGGGCCCCTACTACTGAGGGTAAGAATGAACCTAGTAATGCTCTGGCGGGGCCCCTACTACTGAGGGTAAGAATGAACCTAGTAATGCACTGGCGGGGCCCCTACTACTGAGGGTAAGAATGTACCTAGTAATGCACTGGCGGGGCCCCTACTACTGAGGGTAAGAATGAACCTAGTAATGCTCTGGTGGGCCCCTACTACTGAGGGTAAGAATGAACCTAGTAATGCACTGGCGGGGCCCCTACTACTGAGGGTAAGAATGAACCTAGTAATGCAATGGCGGGGCCCCTACTACTGAGGGTAAGAATGAACCTAGTAATGCACTGGCGGGGCCCCTACTACTGAGGGTAAGAATGAACCTAGTAATGCACTGGCGGGGCCCCTGCTACTGAGGGTAAGAATGAACCTAGTAATGCTCTGGCAGGGCCCCTACTACTGAGGGTAAGAATGAACCTAGTAATGCACTGGCGGGGCACCTACTACTGAGGGTAAGAATGTACCTAGTAATGCACTGGCGGGGCCCCTACTGAGGGTCAGAATGAACCTAGTAATGCACTGGCGGGGCCCCTACTGAGGGTCAGAATGAACCTAGTAATGCACTGGCGGGGCCCCTACTGAGGGTCAGAATGAACCTAGTAATGCACTGGCGGGGCCCCTACTACTGAGGGTAAGAATGAACCTAGTAATGCACTGGCGGGGCCCCTACTACCGAGGGTAAGAATGAACCTAGTAATGCCCTGGCGGGCCCTACTACTGAGGGTAAGAATGAGCCTAGTAATGCACTGGCGGGGCCCCTACTACTGAGAGTAAGAATGAACCTAGTAATGCCCTGGCGGGGCCCCTACTACTGAGGGTAAGAATGAACCTAGTAATGCACTGGCGGGCCCCTACTACTGAGGGTAAGAATGAGCCTAGTAATGCACTGGCGGGGCCCCTACTACTGAGAGTAAGAATGAACCTAGTAATGCCCTGGCGGGGCCCCTACTACTGAGGGTAAGAATGAACCTAGTAATGCACTGGCGGGCCCCCTACTGAGGGTAAGAATGAACCTAGTAATGCACTGGCGGGGCCCCTACTACTGAGGGTAAGAATGAACCTAGTAATGCACTGGAGGGGCCCCTACTACTGAGGGTAAGAATGAACCTAGTAATGCACTGGCGGGCCCCTACTACTGAGGGTAAGAATGAACCTAGTAATGCACTGGCGGGCCCCCTACTGAGGGTAAGAATGAACCTAGTAATGCACTGGCGGAGCCCCTACTACTGGTGGTAAGAATGAACCTAGTAATGCACTCGCGGGGCCCCTACTACTGAGGGTAAGAATGAACCTAGTAATGCACTGGAGGGGCCCCTACTACTGAGGGTAAGAATGAACCTAGTAATGCTCTGGCGGGGCCCCTACTACTGAGGGTAAGAATGAACCTAGTAATGCACTGGCGGGGCCCCTACTACTGAGGGTAAGAATGTACCTAGTAATGCACTGGCGGGGCCCCTACTACTGAGGGTAAGAATGAACCTAGTAATGCTCTGGTGGGCCCCTACTACTGAGGGTAAGAATGAACCTAGTAATGCACTGGCGGGGCCCCTACTACTGAGGGTAAGAATGAACCTAGTAATGCACTGGCGGGGCCCCTACTACTGAGGGTAAGAATGAACCTAGTAATGCACTGGCGGGGCCCCTACTACTGAGGGTAAGAATGAACCTAGTAATGCACTGGCGGGGCCCCTGCTACTGAGGGTAAGAATGAACCTAGTAATGCTCTGGCAGGGCCCCTACTACTGAGGGTAAGAATGAACCTAGTAATGCACTGGCGGGGCCCCTACTACTGAGGGTAAGAATGTACCTAGTAATGCACTGGCGGGGCCCCTACTGAGGGTCAGAATGAACCTAGTAATGCACTGGCGGGGCCCCTACTGAGGGTCAGAATGAACCTAGTAATGCACTGGCGGGGCCCCTACTACTGAGGGTAAGAATGAACCTAGTAATGCACTGGCGGGGCCCCTACTCCTGAGGATAAGAATGAACTTAGTAATGCACTGGCGGGGCCCCTACTACTGGTGGTAAGAATGAACCTAGTAATGCACTGGCGGGGCCCCTACTACTGAGGGTAAGAATGAACCTAGTAATATACTGGCGGGGCCCCTACTGAGGGTCAGAATGAACCTAGTAATGCACTGGCGGGGCCCCTACTGAGGGTCAGAATGAACCTAGTAATGCACTGGCGGGGCCCCTACTACTGAGGGTAAGAATGAACCTAGTAATGCACTGGCGGGGCCCCTACTCCTGAGGATAAGAATGAACCTAGTAATGCACTGGTGGGGCCCCTACTGAGGGTAAGAATGAACCTAGTAATGCACTGGCGGGGCCCCTACTACTGAGGGTAAGAATGAACCTAGTAATGCACTGGCGGGCCCCTACTACTGAGGGTAAGAAAAACCTAGTAATGCACTGGCGGGGCCGCTACTACTGAGGGTAAGAATGAACCTAGTAATGCACTGGCGGGGCCCCTACTACTGAGGGTAAGAATGAACCTAGTATTGCACTGGCGGGGCCCCTACTACTGAGGGTAAGAATGAACCTAGTAATGCACTGGCGGGGCCCCTACTACTGAGGGTAAGAATTAACCTAGTAATGCACTGAGGGGCCCCTACTACTGAGGGTAAGAATGAACCTAGTAATGCACTGGCGGGGCCCCTACTACTGAGGGTAAGAATGAACCTAGTAATGCACTGGCGGGGCCCCTACTACTGAGGGTAAGAATGAACCTAGTAATGCACTGGCGGAGCCCCTACTACTGAAGGTAAGAATGAACCTAGTAACGCACTGGCGGGGCCCCTACTACTGAGGGTAAGAATGAACCTAGTAATGCACTGGCGGGCCCTACTACTGAGGGTAAGAATGAACCTAGTAATGCACTGGCGGGGCCCCTACTACTGAGGGTAAGAAAAACCTAGTAATGCACTGGCGGGGCCCCTACTACTGAGGGTAAGAATGAACCTAGTAATGCACTGGCGGGCCCTACTACTGAGGATAAGAATGAACCTAGTAATGCACTGGCGGGGCCCCTACTACTGAGGGTAAGAAAAACCTAGTAATGCACTGGCGGGGCCCCTACTACTGAGGGTAAGAATGAACCTAGTAATATACTGGCGGGGCCCCTACTGAGGGTCAGAATGAACCTAGTAATGCACTGGCGGGGCCCCTACTGAGGGTCAGAATGAACCTAGTAATGCACTGGCGGGGCCCCTACTACTGAGGGTAAGAATGAACCTAGTAATGCACTGGCGGGGCCCCTACTCCTGAGGATAAGAATGAACCTAGTAATGCACTGGTGGGGCCCCTACTGAGGGTAAGAATGAACCTAGTAATGCACTGGCGGGGCCCCTACTACTGAGGGTAAGAATGAACCTAGTAATGCACTGGCGGGCCCCTACTACTGAGGGTAAGAAAAACCTAGTAATGCACTGGCGGGGCCGCTACTACTGAGGGTAAGAATGAACCTAGTAATGCACTGGCGGGGCCCCTACTACTGAGGGTAAGAATGAACCTAGTAATGCTCTGGCGGGGCCCCTACTGAGTGTAAGAATGAACCTAGTAATGCACTGGCGGGGCCCCTACTGAGGGTAAGAATGAACCTAGTAATGCACTGACGGGGCCCCTACTACTGAGGGTAAGAATGAACCTAGTAATGCTCTGGCGGGGCCCCTACTCCTGAGGATAAGAATGAACCTAGTAATGCCCTGGCGGGGCCCCTACTACTGGTGGTAAGAATGAACCTAGTAATGCACTGACGGGGCCCCTACTACTGAGGGAAAGAATGAACCTAGTAATGCACTGAGGGGCCCCTACTACTGAGGGTAAGAATGAACCTAGTAATGCACTGGCGGGGCCCCTACTACTGAGGGTAAGAATGAACCTAGTAATGCACTGGCGGGGCCCCTACTACTGAGGGTAAGAATTAACCTAGTAATGCACTGAGGGGCCCCTACTACTGAGGGTAAGAATGAACCTAGTAATGCACTGGCGGGGCCCCTACTACTGAGGGTAAGAATGAACCTAGTAATGCACTGGCGGGGCCCCTACTACTGAGGGTAAGAATGAACCTAGTAATGCACTGGCGGAGCCCCTACTACTGAAGGTAAGAATGAACCTAGTAACGCACTGGCGGGGCCCCTACTACTGAGGGTAAGAATGAACCTAGTAATGCACTGGCGGGCCCTACTACTGAGGGTAAGAATGAACCTAGTAATGCACTGGCGGGGCCCCTACTACTGAGGGTAAGAAAAACCTAGTAATGCACTGGCGGGGCCCCTACTACTGAGGGTAAGAATGAACCTAGTAATGCACTGGCGGGCCCTACTACTGAGGATAAGAATGAACCTAGTAATGCACTGGCGGGGCCCCTACTACTGAGGGTAAGAAAAACCTAGTAATGCACTGGCGGGGCCCCTACTACTGAGGGTAAGAATGAACCTAGTAATGCACTGACGGGGCCCCTACTACTGAGGGTAAGAATGAACCTAGTAATGCACTGGCGGGGCCCCTTCTACTGAGGGTAAGAAAAACCTAGTAATGCACTGGCGGGGCCCCTGCTACTGAGGGTAAGAATGAACCTAGTAATGCACTGGCGGGGCCCCTACTGAGGGTAAGAATGAACCTAGTAATGCACTGGCGGGGCCCCTACTGAGGGTAAGAATGAACCTAGTAATGCACTGGCGGGCCCCTGCTACTGAGGGTAAGAATGAACCTAGTAATGCACTGGCGGGGCCCCTACTGAGGGTAAGAATGAACCTAGTAATGCACTGGCGGGGCCCCTACTGAGGGTAAGAATGAACCTAGTAATGCTCTGGTGGGGTCCCTACTACTGTGGGTAAGAATGAACCTAGTAATGCACTGGCGGGCCCCTACTACTGAGGGTAAGAATGAACCTAGTAATGCACTGGCGGGCCCCTACTACTGAGGGTAAGAATGAACCTAGTAATGCACTGGCGGGCCCCCTACTGAGGGTAAGAATGAACCTAGTTATGCACTGGCGGGGCCCCTACTACTGAGGGTAAGAATGAACCTATTAATGCACTGGCGGGGCCCCTACTGAGGGTAAGAATTAACCTAGTAATGCCCTGGCGGGGCCCCTACTACTGAGGGTAAGAATTAACCTAGTAATGCCCTGGCGGGGCCCCTACTACTGAGGGTAAGAATGAACCTAGTAATGCACTGGCGGGGCCCCTACTCCTGAGGATAAGAATGAACCTAGTAATCTAATGGCGGGGCCCCTACTACTGAGGGTAAGAATGAGCCTAGTAATGCTCTGGCGGGGCCCCTACTGAGTATAAGAATGAACCTAGTAATGCACTGGCGGGGCCCCTACTCCTGAGGATAAGAATGAACCTAGTAATCTAATGGCGGGGCCCCTACTACTAAGGGTAAGAATTAACCTAGTAATGCCCTGCCGGGGCCCCTACTACTGAGGGTAAGAATGAACCTAGTAATGCACTGGCGGGGCCCCTACTCCTGAGGATAAGAATGAACCTAGTAATCTAATGGCGGGGCCCCTACTACTGAGTGTAAGAATGAGCCTAGCAATGCACTGGCGGGGCCCCTACTGAGTGTAAGAATGAACCTAGTAATGCACTGGCGGGGCCCCTACTGAGGGTAAGAATGAACCTAGTAATGCTCTGGAGGGGCCCCTACTACTGAGGGTAAGAATGAACCTAGTAATGCTCTGGCGGGGCCCCTACTCCTGAGGATAAGAATGAACCTAGTAATGCACTGGCGGGGCCCCTGCTACTGGTGGTAAGAATGAACCTAGTAATGCACTGACGGGGCCCCTACTACTGAGGGTAAGAATGAACCTAGTAATGCTCTGGCAGGGCCCCTACTACTGAGGGTAAGAATGAACCTAGTAATGCACTGGCGGGGCCCCTACTACTGAGGGTAAGAATGAACCTAGTAATGCACTGGCGGGGCCTTACTGAGGGTAAGAATGAACCTAGTAATGCCCTGGCGGGGCCCCTACTACTGAGGGTAAGAATGAACCTAGTAATGCACTGGCGGGGCCCCTACTACTGAGGGTAAGAATGAACCTAGTAATGCTCTGGCGGGGCCCCTACTCCTGAGGATAAGAATGAACCTAGTAATGCACTGAGGGGCCCCTACTACTGAGGGTAAGAATGAACCTAGTAATGCACTGGCGGGGCCCCTACTACTGAGGGTAAGAATGAACCTAGTAATGCACTGGCGGGGCCCCTACTACTGAGGGTAAGAATTAACCTAGTAATGCACTGAGGGGCCCCTACTACTGAGGGTAAGAATGAACCTAGTAATGCACTGGCGGGGCCCCTACTACTGAGGGTAAGAATGAACCTAGTAATGCACTGGCGGAGCCCCTACTACTGAAGGTAAGAATGAACCTAGTAACGCACTGGCGGGGCCCCTACTACTGAGGGTAAGAATGAACCTAGTAATGCACTGGCGGGCCCTACTACTGAGGGTAAGAATGAACCTAGTAATGCACTGGCGGGGCCCCTACTACTGAGGGTAAGAATGAACCTAGTAATGCACTCGCGGGGCCCCTACTGAGGGTCAGAATGAACCTAGTAATGCACTGGCGGGCCCCTACTACTGAGGGTAAGAAAAACCTAGTAATGCACTGGCGGGGCCGCTACTACTGAGGGTAAGAATGAACCTAGTAATGCACTGGCGGGGCCCCTACTACTGAGGGTAAGAATGAACCTAGTAATGCACTGGCGGGGCCCCTACTACTGAGGGTAAGAATGAACCTAGTAATGCACTGGCGGGGCCCCTACTGAGGGTAAGAATGAACCTAGTAATGCACTGGTGGGGCCCCTACTGAGGGTAAGAATGAACCTAGTAATGCACTGGTGGGGCCCCTACTGAGGGTAAGAATGAACCTAGTAATGCACTGGCGGGCCCCTACTACTGAGGGTAAGAATGAACCTAGTAATGCACTGGCGGGGCCCCTACTACTGGGGGTAAGAATGAACCTAGTAATGCACTGGCGGGGCCCCTACTACTGAGGGTAAGAATGAACCTAGTAATGCTCTGGCGGGGCCCCTACTGAGTGTAAGAATGAACCTAGTAATGCACTGGCGGGGCCCCTACTGAGGGTAAGAATGAACCTAGTAATGCACTGACGGGGCCCCTACTACTGAGGGTAAGAATGAACCTAGTAATGCTCTGGCGGGGCCCCTACTCCTGAGGATAAGAATGAACCTAGTAATGCCCTGGCGGGGCCCCTACTACTGGTGGTAAGAATGAACCTAGTAATGCACTGGCGGGGCCCCTACTACTGAGGGTAAGAATGAACCTAGTAATGCTCTGGCGGGGCCCCTACTCCTGAGGATAAGAATGAACCTAGTAATGCCCTGGCGGGGCCCCTACTACTGGTGGTAAGAATGAACCTAGTAATGCACTGGCGGGGCCCCTACTACTGAGGGTAAGAATGAACCTAGTAATGCACTGGCGGGGCCCCTACTACTGAGGGTAAGAATTAACCTAGTAATGCTCTGGTGGGCCCCTACTACTGAGGGTAAGAATGAACCTAGTAATGCTCTGGCGGGCCCCTACTACTGAGGGTAAGAATGAACCTAGTAATGCTCTGGCGGGCCCCTACTACTGAGGGTAAGAATTAACCTAGTAATGCTCTGGTGGGCCCCTACTACTGAGGGTAAGAATGAACCTAGTAATGCTCTGGCGGGCCCCTACTACTGAGGGTAAGAATGAACCTAGTAATGCACTGGCGGGGCCCCTACTACTGAGGGTAAGAATGAACCTAGTAATGCTCTGGCGGGCCCCTACTACTGAGGGTAAGAATGAACCTAGTAATGCTCTGGCGGGCCCCTACTACTGAGGGTAAGAATGAACCTAGTAATGCACTGGCGGGGCCCCTTCTACTGAGGGTAAGAAAAACCTAGTAATGCACTGGCGGGGCCCCTGCTACTGAGGGTAAGAATGAACCTAGTAATGCACTGGCGGGGCCCCTACTGAGGGTAAGAATGAACCTAGTAATGCACTGGCGGGGCCCCTACTGAGGGTAAGAATGAACCTAGTAATGCACTGGCGGGGCCCCTACTGAGGGTAAGAATGAACCTAGTAATGCACTGGCGGGCCCCTACTACTGAGGGTAAGAATGAGCCTAGCAATGCTCTGGTGGGCCCCTACTACTGAGGGTAAGAATGAACCTAGTAATGCCCTGGCGGGGCCCCTACTACTGAGGGTAAGAATGAACCTAGTAATACACTGGCGGGGCCCCTACTACTGTGGGTAAGAATGAACCTAGTAATGCTCTGGCGGGGCCCCTACTACTGAGGGTAAGAATGAACCTAGTAATGCCCTGGCGGGGCCCCTACTACTGAGGGTAAGAATGAACCTAGTAATGCACTGGCGGGGCCCCTACTCCTGAGGATAAGAATGAACCTAGTAATGCCCTGGCGGGGCCCCTACTACTGGTGGTAAGAATGAACCTAGTAATGCACTGGCGGGGCCCCTACTACTGAGGGTAAGAATGAACCTAGTAATGCTCTGGCGGGGCCCCTACTCCTGAGGATAAGAATGAACCTAGTAATGCCCTGGCGGGGCCCCTACTACTGGTGGTAAGAATGAACCTAGTAATGCACTGGCGGGGCCCCTACTACTGAGGGTAAGAATGAACCTAGTAATGCACTGGCGGGCCCCTACTACTGAGGGTAAGAATGAGCCTAGCAATGCTCTGGTGGGCCCCTACTACTGAGGGTAAGAATGAACCTAGTAATGCTCTGGCGGGCCCCTACTGAGGGTAAGAATGAACCTAGTAATGCTCTGGCGGGCCCCTACTGAGGGTAAGAATGAGCCTAGTAATGCATTGGCGGGGCCCCTACTACTGAGGGTAAGAATGAACCTAGTAATGCTCTGGCGGGGCCCCTACTGAGGGTAAGAATGAACCTAGTAATGCTCTGGCGGGCCCCTACTACTGAGGGTAAGAATGAACCTAGTAATGCTCTGGCGGGCCCCTACTACTGAGGGTAAGAATGAACCTAGTAATGCTCTGGCGGGCCCCTACTACTGAGGGTAAGAATGAACCTAGTAATGCACTGGCGGGGCCCCTTCTACTGAGGGTAAGAAAAACCTAGTAATGCACTGGCGGGGCCCCTGCTTCTGAGGGTAAGAATGAACCTAGTAATGCACTGGCGGGGCCCCTACTGAGGGTAAGAATGAACCTAGTAATGCACTGGCGGGGCCCCTACTGAGGGTAAGAATGAACCTAGTAATGCACTGGCGGGCCCCTACTACTGAGGGTAAGAATGAGCCTAGCAATGCTCTGGTGGGGTCCCTACTACTGTGGGTAAGAATGAACCTAGTAATGCACTGGCGGGGCCCCTACTACTGAGGGTAAGAATGAACCTAGTAATGCACTGACGGGGCCCCTACTACTGAGGGTAAGAATGAACCTAGTAACGCACTGGCGGGGCCCCTACTACTGAGGGTAAGAATGAACCTAGTAATGCACTGACGGGGCCCCTACTACTGAGTGTAAGAATGAACCTAGTAACGCACTGGCGGGGCCCCTACTACTGAGGGTAAGAATGAACCTAGTAATGCACTGGCGGGGCCCCTACTACTGAGGGTAAGAATGAACCTAGTAATGCACTCGCGGGGCCCCTACTACATAGGGTAAGAATGAACCTAGTAATGCACTGGCGGGGCCCCTACTACTGAGGGTAAGAATGAACCTAGTAATGCACTGGCGGAGCCCCTACTACTGAAGGTAAGAATGAACCAAGTAACGCACTGGCGGGGCCCCTACTACTGAGGGTAAGAATGAACCTAGTAATGCACTGGCGGGCCCCTACTACTGAGGGTAAGAATGAACCTAGTAATGCACTGGCGGGGCCCCTACTCCTGAGGATAAGAATGAACTTAGTAATGCACTGGCGGGGCCCCTACTACTGGTGGTAAGAATGAACCTAGTAATGCACTGGCGGGGCCCCTACTACTGAGGGTAAGAATGAACCTAGTAATATACTGGCGGGGCCCCTACTGAGGGTCAGAATGAACCTAGTAATGCACTGGCGGGGCCCCTACTGAGGGTCAGAATGAACCTAGTAATGCACTGGCGGGGCCCCTACTACTGAGGGTAAGAATGAACCTAGTAATGCACTGGCGGGGCCCCTACTCCTGAGGATAAGAATGAACCTAGTAATGCACTGGTGGGGCCCCTACTGAGGGTAAGAATGAACCTAGTAATGCACTGGCGGGGCCCCTACTACTGAGGGTAAGAATGAACCTAGTAATGCACTGGCGGGCCCCTACTACTGAGGGTAAGAATGAACCTAGTAATGCACTGGCGGGGCCCCTACTACTGAGGGTAAGAATGAACCTAGTAATGCACTGGCGGGCCCCCTACTACTGAGGGTAAGAATGAACCTAGCAACGCACTGGCGGGGCCCCTACTACTGAGGGTAAGAATGAACCTAGTAATGCCCTGGCGGGCCCCTACTACTGAGGGTAAGAAAAACCTAGTAATGCCCTGGCGGGGCCCCTACTACTGAGGGTAAGAATGAACCTAGTAATGCACTGGCGGGGCCGCTACTACTGAGGGTAAGAATGAACCTAGTAATGCTCTGGCGGGGCCCCTACTACTGAGGGTAAGAATGAACCTAGTAATGCACTGGCGGGGCCCCTACTACTGAGGGTAAGAATGAACCTAGTAATGCACTGGCGGGGCCCCTACTACTGAGGGTAAGAATGAACCTAGTAATGCACTGGTGGGGCCCCTACTCCTGAGGATAAGAATGAACCTAGTAATGCACTGAGGGGCCCCTACTACTGAGGGTAAGAATGAACCTAGTAATGCACTGGCGGGGCCCCTACTACTGAGGGTAAGAATGAACCTAGTAATGCACTGGCGGGGCCCCTACTACTGAGGGTAAGAATTAACCTAGTAATGCACTGAGGGGCCCCTACTACTGAGGGTAAGAATGAACCTAGTAATGCACTGGCGGGGCCGCTACTACTGAGGGTAAGAATGAACCTAGTAATGCACTGGTGGGCCCCTACTACTGAGAGTAAGAATGAACCTAGTAATGCCCTGGCGGGGCCCCTACTACTGAGAGTAAGAATGAACCTAGTAATGCACTGAGGGGCCCCTACTACTGAGGGTAAGAGTGAACCTAGTAATGCACTGGCGGGGCCCCTACTACTGAGGGTAAGAATGAACCTAGTAATGCACTGGCGGGGCCCCTACTACTGAGGGTAAGAATGAACCTAGTAATGCACTGGCGGGGCCCCTACTACTGAGGGTAAGAATTAACCTAGTAATGCACTGAGGGGCCCCTACTACTGAGGGTAAGAATGAACCTAGTAATGCACTGAGGGGCCCCTACTACTGAGGGTAAGAATGAACCTAGTAATGCACTGGCGGGGCCCCTACTGAGGGTAAGAATGAACCTAGTAATGCACTGGCGGGCCCCTACTACTGAGGGTAAGAATGAACCTAGTAATGCACTGGCGGGGCCCCTACTACTGAGGGTAAGAATTAACCTAGTAATGCACTGAGGGGCCCCTACTACTGAGGGTAAGAATGAGCCTAGTAATGCACTGGCGGGGCCCCTACTACTGAGGGTAAGAATGAACCTAGTAATGCACTGGCGGGGCCCCTACTGAGGGTAAGAATGAACCTAGTAATGCTCTGGCGGGGCCCCTACTACTGAGGGTAAGAATGAACCTAGTAATGCACTGACGGGGCCCCTACTACTGAGAGTAAGAATGAACCTAGTAATGCTCTGGCGGGGCCCCTACTACTGAGGGTAAGAATGAGCCTAGTAATGCACTGGCGGGGCCCCTACTACTGTGGGTAAGAATGAACCTAGTAATGCTCTGGCGGGGCCCCTACTGAGGGTAAGAATGAACCTAGTAATGCTCTGGCGGGGCCCCTACTACTGAGGGTAAGAATGAACCTAGTAATGCACTGACGGGGCCCCTACTACTGAGAGTAAGAATGAACCTAGTAATGCTCTGGCGGGGCCCCTACTACTGAGGGTAAGAATGAACCTAGTAATGCACTGGCGGGGCCCCTACTACTGAGGGTAAGAATGAACCTAGTAATGCACTGGCGGGGCCCCTACTACTGAGGGTAAGAATGAACCTAGTAATGCACTGACGGGGCCCCTACTACTGAGGGTAAGAATGAACCTAGTAATGCACTGGCGGGGCCCCTACTGAGGGTAAGAATGAACCTAGTAATGCTCTGGCGGGGCCCCTACTACTGAGGGTAAGAATGAACCTAGTAATGCACTGACGGGGCCCCTACTACTGAGAGTAAGAATGAACCTAGTAATGCTCTGGCGGGGCCCCTACTACTGAGGGTAAGAATGAACCTAGTAATGCACTGGCGGGGCCCCTACTACTGAGGGTAAGAATGAACCTAGTAATGCACTGGCGGGGCCCCTACTACTGAGGGTAAGAATGAACCTAGTAATGCACTGACGGGGCCCCTACTACTGAGGGTAAGAATGAACCTAGTAATGCACTGGCGGGGCCCCTACTACTGAGGGTAAGAATGAACCTAGTAATGCACTGGCGGGGCCCCTACTACTGAGGGTAAGAATGAACCTAGTAATGCACTGGCGGGGCCCCTACTACTGAGGGTAAGAATGAACCTAGTAATGCACTGGAGGGGCCCCTACTACTGAGGGTAAGAATGAACCTAGTAATGCACTGACGGGGCCCCTACTACTGAGAGTAAGAATGAACCTAGTAATGCACTGACGGGGCCCCTACTACTGAGAGTAAGAATGAACCTAGTAATGCTCTGGCGGGCCCCTACTACTGAAGGTAAGAATGAACCTAGTAATGCACTGGCGGGGCCCCTACTCCTGAGGATAAGAATGAACCTAGTAATGCACTGAGGGGCCCCTACTACTGAGGGTAAGAATGAACCTAGTAATGCACTGGCGGGGCCCCTACTCCTGAGGATAAGAATGAACCTAGTAATGCACTGAGGGGCCCCTACTACTGAGGGTAAGAATGAACCTAGTAATGCACTGGCGGGGCCCCTACTACTGAGGGTAAGAATGAACCTAGTAATGCACTGGCGGGGCCCCTACTACTGAGGGTAAGAATGAACCTAGTAATGCACTGGCGGGGCCCCTACTACTGAGGGTAAGAATGAACCTAGTAATGCTCTGGCAGGGCCCCTACTCCTGAGGATAAGAATGAACCTAGTAATGCACTGAGGGGCCCCTACTACTGAGGGTAAGAATGAACCTAGTAATGCACTGGCGGGGCCCCTACTACTGAGGGTAAGAATGAACCTAGTAATGCACTGGCGGGGCCCCTACTACTGAGGGTAAGAATGAACCTAGTAATGCTCTGGCAGGGCCCCTACTCCTGAGGATAAGAATGAACCTAGTAATGCACTGAGGGGCCCCTACTACTGAGGGTAAGAATGAACCTAGTAATGCACTGGCGGGGCCCCTACTACTGAGGGTAAGAATGAACCTAGTAATGCACTGGCGGGGCCCCTACTACTGAGGGTAAGAATTAACCTAGTAATGCACTGAGGGGCCCCTACTACTGAGGGTAAGAATGAACCTAGTAATGCACTGACGGGGCCCCTACTACTGAGGGTAAGAATGAACCTAGTAATGCACTGGCGGGGCCCCTACTACTGAGGGTAAGAATTAACCTAGTAATGCTCTGGCGGGGCCCCTACTCCTGAGGATAAGAATGAACCTAGTAATGCACTGAGGGGCCCCTACTACTGAGGGTAAGAATGAACCTAGTAATGCTCTGGCGGGGCCCCTACTACTGAGGGTAAGAATGAACCTAGTAATGCACTGGCGGGGCCCCTACTACTGAGGGTAAGAATGAACCTAGTAATGCACTGGCGGGG
The DNA here is from genome assembly GCF_964261635.1 of Lissotriton helveticus. NCBI lineage: Eukaryota > Metazoa > Chordata > Amphibia > Caudata > Salamandridae > Lissotriton > Lissotriton helveticus. The sequence continues at coordinate 12,307,303 of NC_136067.1, read as the reverse complement.
CCCCTACTACTGAGGGTAAGAATGAACCTAGTAATGCACTGGCGGGGCCCCTACTACTGAGGGTAAGAATGAACCTAGTAATGCACTGGCGGGGCCCCTACTACTGAGGGTAAAAATTAACCTAGTAATGCACTGAGGGGCCCCTACTACTGAGGGTAAGAATGAACCTAGTAATGCACTGGTGGGCCCCTACTACTGAGGGTAAGAATGAACCTAGTAATACACTGGCGGGGCCTTACTACTGAGGGTAAGAATGAACCTAGTAATGCACTGACGGGGCCCCTACTACTGAGGGTAAGAATGAACCTAGTAATGCACTGGCGGGGCCTTACTACTGAGGGTAAGAATGAACCTAGTAATGCACTGACGGGGCCCCTACTACTGAGGGTAAGAATGAACCTAGTAATGCACTGGCGGGGCCCCTACTGAGGGTAAGAATGAACCTAGTAATGCACTGGAGGGGCCCCTACTACTGAGGGTAAGAATGAACCTAGTAATGCACTGGAGGGGCCCTTACTACTGAGGGTAAGAATGAACCTAGTAATGCACTGGCGGGGCCTTACTACTGAGGGTAAGAATGAACCTAGTAATGCACTGGCGGGCCCCTACTACTGAGGGTAAGAATGAACCTAGTAATGCACTGGCGGGGCCCCTACTGAGGGTAAAAATGAACCTAGTAATGCACTGGCGGGGCCCCTACTGAGGGTAAGAATGAACCTAGTAATGCACTGGCGGGGCCCCTACTGAGGGTAAGAATGAACCTAGTAATGCACTGGAGGGGCCCCTACTACTGAGGGTAAGAATGAACCTAGTAATGCACTGGAGGGGCCCCTACTACTGAGGGTAAGAATGAACCTAGTAATGCACTGGCGGGCCCCTACTACTGAGGGTAAGAATGAACCTAGTAATGCTCTGGCGGGGCCCCTACTACTGAGGGTAAGAATGAACCTAGTAATGCACTGGCGGGGCCCCTACTGAGGGTAAGAATGAACCTAGTAATGCACTGGAGGGGCCCCTACTACTGAGGGTAAGAATGAACCTAGTAATGCACTGACGGGGCCCCTACTCCTGAGGATAAGAATGAACCTAGTAATGCACTGGAGGGGCCCCTACTACTGAGGGTAAGAATGAACCTAGTAATGCACTGACGGGGCCCCTACTACTGAGGGTAAGAATGAACCTAGTAATGCACTGGCGGGGCCTTACTACTGAGGGTAAGAATGAACCTAGTAATGCACTGACGGGGCCCCTACTACTGAGGGTAAGAATGAGCCTAGTAATGCTCTGGTGGGCCCCTACTACTGAGGGTAAGAATGAACCTAGTAATGCACTGGCGGGCCCCTACTACTGAGGGTAAGAATGAACCTAGTAATGCACTGGCGGGCCCCTACTACTGAGGGTAAGAATGAACCTAGTAATGCACTGGCGGGGCCCCTACTACTGAGGGTAAGAATGAACCTAGTAATGCTCTGGTGGGTCCCTACTACTGAGGGTAAGAATGAACCTAGTAATGCACTGGCGGGGCCCCTACTACTGAGGGTAAGAATGAACCTAGTAATGCACTGGCGGGCCCCTACTACTGAGGGTAAGAATGAGCCTAGTAATGCACTGGCGGGGCCCCTACTACTGTGGGTAAGAATGAACCTAGTAATGCACTGGCGGGGCCCCTACTACTGAGGGTAAGAATGAACCTAGTAATGCTCTGGCGGGGCCCCTACTACTGTGGGTAAGAATGAACCTAGTAATGCTCTGGCGGGGCCCCTACTACTGTGGGTAAGAATGAGCCTAGTAATGCACTGGCGGGGCCCCTACTACTGAGGGTAAGAATGAACCTAGTAATGCACTGGCGGGGCCCCTACTGAGGGTAAGAATGAACCTAGTAATGCACTGGCGGGGCCCCTACTACTGAGGGTAAGAATGAACCTAGTAATGCACTGGCGGGGCCCCTACTACTGTGGGTAAGAATGAACCTAGTAATGCACTGGCGGGGCCCCTACTACTGTGGGTAAGAATGAACCTAGTAATGCACTGGCGGGGCCCCTACTACTGAGGGTAAGAATGAACCTAGTAATACACTGGCGGGGCCCCTACTACTGTGGGTAAGAATGAACCTAGTAATACACTGGCGGGGCCCCTACTACTGAGGGTAAGAATGAACCTAGTAATACACTGGCGGGGCCCCTACTACTGAGGGTAAGAATGAACCTAGTAATGCCCTGGCGGGCCCCTACTACTGAGGGTAAGAATGAACCTAGTAACGCACTGGCGGGGCCCCTACTACTGAGGGTAAGAATGAACCTAGTAATGCACTGGCGGGCCCCTACTACTGAGGGTAAGAATGAACCTAGTAATGCACTGGCGGGGCCCCTACTACTGAGGGTAAGAATGAACCTAGTAATGCACTGGCGGGGCTCCTACTACTGAGGGTAAGAATGAGCCTAGTAATGCACTGGCGGGGCCCCTACTACTGAGGGTAAGAATGAACCTAGTAATGCTCTGGTGGGCCCCTACTACTGAGGGTAAGAATGAACCTAGTAATGCTCTGGTGGGCCCCTACTACTGAGGGTAAGAATGAACCTAGTAATGCACTTGCGGGGCCCCTACTACTGTGGGTAAGAATGAACCTAGTAATGCACTGGCGGGGCCCCTACTGAGGGTAAGAATGAACCTAGTAATGCACTGGCGGGCCCTACTACTGAGGGTAAGAATGAACCTAGTAATGCACTGGCGGGGCCCCTACTACTGAGGGTAAGAAAAACCTAGTAATGCACTGGCGGGGCCGCTACTACTGAGGGTAAGAATGAACCTAGTAATGCACTGGCGGGGCCCCTACTACTGAGGGTAAGAATGAACCTAGTAATGCACTGGCGGGGCCCCTACTGAGGGTAAGAATGAACCTAGTAATGCACTGGCGGGGCCCCTACTACTGTGGGTAAGAATGAGCCTAGCAATGCTCTGGTGGGGTCCCTACTACTGTGGGTAAGAATGAACCTAGTAATGCACTGGCGGGGCCCCTACTACTGTGGGTAAGAATGAGCCTAGCAATGCTCTGGTGGGGTCCCTACTACTGTGGGTAAGAATGAACCTAGTAATGCACTGGCGGGGCCCCTACTACTGAGGGTAAGAATGAGCCTAGCAATGCACTGAGGGGCCCCTACTACTGAGGGTAAGAATGAACCTAGTAATGCACTGGCGGGGCCCCTACTGAGGGTAAGAATGAACCTAGTAATGCTCTGGCGGGGCCCCTACTACTGAGGGTAAGAATGAACCTAGTAATGCACTGACGGGGCCCCTACTACTGAGGGTAAGAATGAACCTAGTAATGCCCTGGCGGGGCCCCTACTTCTGAGGGTAAGAATGAACCTAGTAATGCACTGGCGGGGCCCCTACTACTGAGGGTAAGAATGAACCTAGTAATGCACTGGCGGGGCCCCTACTACTGAGGGTAAGAATGAACCTAGTAATGCACTGGCGGGGCCCCTACTACTGAGGGTAAGAATTAACCTAGTAATGCACTGAGGGGCCCCTACTACTGAGGGTAAGAATGAACCTAGTAATGCACTGGTGGGCCCCTACTACTGAGGGTAAGAATGAACCTAGTAATGCACTGACGGGGCCCCTACTACTGAGGGTAAGAATGAACCTAGTAATGCACTGGCGGAGCCCCTACTACTGAGGGTAAGAATGAACCTAGTAATGCACTGGCGGGGCCCCTACTACTGAGGGTAAGAATTAACCTAGTAATGCACTGAGGGGCCCCTACTACTGAGGGTAAGAATGAACCTAGTAATGCTCTGGTGGGCCCCTACTACTGAGGGTAAGAATGAACCTAGTAATGCACTGACGGGGCCCCTACTACTGAGGGTAAGAATGAACCTAGTAATGCACTGGCGGGGCCCCTACTGAGGGTAAGAATGAACCTAGTAATGCACTGGAGGGGCCCCTACTACTGAGGGTAAGAATGAACCTAGTAATGCTCTGGCGGCGCCCCTACTACTGAGAGTAAGAATGAACCTAGTAATGCACTGAGGGGCCCATACTACTGAGGGTAAGAATGAACCTAGTAATGCACTGGCGGGGCCCCTACTACTGAGGGTAAGAATGAACCTAGTAATGCACTGACGGGGCCCCTACTACTGAGGGTAAGAATGAACCTAGTAATGCTCTGGCGGGGCCCCTACTACTGAGGGTAAGAATGAACCTAGTAATGCACTGGCGGGGCCCCTACTACTGAGGGAAAGAATGAACCTAGTAATGCACTGGCGGGGCCCCTACTACTGAGGGTAAGAATGAACCTAGTAATGCACTGACGGGGCCCCTACTACTGAGGGTAAGAATGAACCTAGTAATGCACTGGAGGGGCCCCTACTACTGAGGGTAAGAATGAACCTAGTAATGCACTGGAGGGGCCCCTACTACTGAGGGTAAGAATGAACCTAGTAATGCACTGACGGGGCCCCTACTACTGAGGGTAAGAATGAACCTAGTAATGCACTGGCGGGGCCCCTACTGAGGGTAAGAATGAACCTAGTAATGCACTGGAGGGGCCCCTACTACTGAGGGTAAGAATGAACCTAGTAATGCTCTGGCGGGGCCCCTACTACTGAGGGTAAGAATGAACCTAGTAATGCACTGGCGGGGCCCCTACTACTGAGGGTAAGAATGAACCTAGTAATGCACTGGCGGGGCCCCTACTGAGGGTAAGAATGAACCTAGTAATGCACTGGAGGGGCCCCTACTACTGAGGGTAAGAATGAACCTAGTAATGCTCTGGCGGGGCCCCTACTACTGAGGGTAAGAATGAACCTAGTAATGCACTGGCGGGGCCCCTACTACTGAGGGTAAGAATGAACCTAGTAATGCTCTGGCGGGGCCCCTACTACTGAGGGTAAGAATGAACCTAGTAATGCACTGGCGGGCCCCTACTACTGAAGGTAAGAATGAACCTAGTAATGCACTGGCGGGGCCCTACTACTGGGGGTAAGAATGAACCTAGTAATGCACTGGCGGGCCCTACTACTGAGGGTAAGAATGAACCTAGTAACGCACTGGCGGGGCCCCTACTGAGTGTAAGAATGAACCTAGTAATGCACTGGCGGGGCCCCTACTGAGGGTAAGAATGAACCTAGTAATGCACTGACGGGGCCCCTACTACTGAGGGTAAGAATGAACCTAGTAATGCTCTGGCGGGGCCTTACTGAGGGTAAGAATGAACCTAGTAATGCACTGGCGGGGCCTTACTGAGGGTCAGAATGAACCTAGTAATGCACTGGCGGGGCCTTACTGAGGGTAAGAATGAACCTAGTAATGCACTGGCGGGGCCTTACTGAGGGTAAGAATGAACCTAGTAATGCACTGGCGGGGCCCCTACTCCTGAGGATAAGAATGAACCTAGTAATCTAATGGCGGGGCCCCTACTACTGAGGGTAAGAATGAGCCTAGCAATGCACTGGCGGGGCCTTACTGAGGGTAAGAATGAACCTAGTAATGCACTGGCGGGGCCTTACTGAGGGTAAGAATGAACCTAGTAATGCACTGGCGGGGCCCCTACTCCTGAGGATAAGAATGAACCTAGTAATCTAATGGCGGGGCCCCTACTACTGAGGGTAAGAATGAGCCTAGCAATGCACTGGCGGGGCCCCTACTGAGTGTAAGAATGAACCTAGTAATGCACTGGCGGGGCCCCTACTGAGGGTAAGAATGAACCTAGTAATGCACTGACGGGGCCCCTACTACTGAGGGTAAGAATGAACCTAGTAATGCACTGGCGGGGCCCCTACTACTGAGGGTAAGAATGAACCTAGTAATGCACTGACGGGGCCCCTACTACTGAGGGTAAGAATGAACCTAGTAATGCACTGAGGGGCCCCTACTACTGAGGGTAAGAATGAACCTAGTAATGCACTGGCGGGGCCCCTACTACTGAGGGTAAGAATGAACCTAGTAATGCTCTGGCGGGCCCCTACTACTGAGGGTAAGAATGAACCTAGTAATGCACTGACGGGGCCCCTACTACTGAGGGTAAGAATGAACCTAGTAATGCACTGAGGGGCCCCTACTACTGAGGGTAAGAATGAACCTAGTAATGCACTGGCGGGGCCCCTACTACTGAGGGTAAGAATGAACCTAGTAATGCTCTGGCGGGGCCCCTACTACTGAGGGTAAGAATGAACCTAGTAATGCACTGGCGGGGCCCCTACTACTGAGGGTAAGAATGAACCTAGTAATGCACTGAGGGGCCCCTACTACTGAGGGTAAGAATGAACCTAGTAATGCTCTGGCGGGGCCCCTACTACTGAGGGTAAGAATGAACCTAGTAATGCACTGAGGGGCCCCTACTACTGAGGGTAAGAATGAACCTAGTAATGCACTGGCGGGGCCCCTACTACTGAGGGTAAGAATGAACCTAGTAATGCACTGGCGGGGCCCCTACTACTGAGGGTAAGAATGAACCTAGTAATGCACTGGCGGGCCCCTACTACTGAGGATAAGAATGAACCTAGTAATGCACTGGAGGGGCCCCTACTACTGAGGGTAAGAATGAGCCTAGTAATGCACTGGCGGGGCCCCTACTGAGTGTAAGAATGAACCTAGTAATGCTCTGGCGGGGCCCCTACTACCGAGGGTAAGAATGAACCTAGTAATGCCCTGGCGGGGCCCCTACTACTGAGGATAAGAATGAACCTAGTAATGCACTGAGGGGCCCCTACTACTGAGGGTAAGAATGAACCTAGTAATGCACTGGCGGGGCCCCTACTACTGAGGGTAAGAATGAACCTAGTAATGCACTGGCGGGGCCCCTACTACTGAGGGTAAGAATGAACCTAGTAATGCACTGGCGGGCCCCTACTACTGAGGATAAGAATGAACCTAGTAATGCACTGGAGGGGCCCCTACTACTGAGGGTAAGAATGAGCCTAGTAATGCACTGGCGGGGCCCCTACTGAGTGTAAGAATGAACCTAGTAATGCACTGAGGGGCCCCTACTACTGAGGGTAAGAATGAACCTAGTAATGCACTGGCGGGCCCCTACTACTGAGGATAAGAATGTACCTAGTAATGCTCTGGAGGGGCCCCTACTACTGAGGGTAAGAATGAACCTAGTAATGCACTGACGGGGCCCCTACTACTGAGGGTAAGAATGAACCTAGTAATGCTCTGGCGGGGCCCCTACTACTGAAGGTAAGAATGAACCTAGTAATGCACTGGCGGGGCCCCTACTACTGAGGGTAAGAATGAACCTAGTAATGCTCTGGCGGGGCCCCTACTACTGAGGGTAAGAATGAACCTAGTAATGCACTGGCGGGGCCCCTACTGAGGGTAAGAATGAACCTAGTAATGCACTGGCGGGGCCCCTACTACTGAGGGTAAGAATGAACCTAGTAATGCACTGGCGGGGCCCCTACTACTGAGGGTAAGAATGAACCTAGTAATGCACTGGAGGGGCCCCTACTACTGAGGGTAAGAATGAACCTAGTAATGCACTGGCGGGGCCCCTACTGAGGGTAAGAATGAACCTAGTAATGCACTGGCGGGGCCCCTACTACTGAGGGTAAGAATGAGCCTAGTAATGCACTGGCGGAGCCCCTACTACTGAGGGTAAGAATGAACCTAGTAATGCTCTGGTGGGGTCCCTACTACTGAGGGTAAGAATGAACCTAGTAATGCACTGGCGGGGCCCCTACTACTGAGGGTAAGAATGAACCTAGTAATGCACTGGCGGGGCCCCTACTACTGAGGGTAAGAATGAACCTAGTAATGCTCTGGTGGGGTCCCTACTACTGAGGGTAAGAATGAACCTAGTAATGCACTGGCGGGGCCCCTACTGAGGGTCAGAATGAACCTAGTAATGCACTGGCGGGGCCCCTGCTACTGAGGGTAAGAATGAACCTAGTAATGCACTGGCGGGGCCCCTACTACTGAAGGTAAGAATGAACCTAGTAATGCACTGGCGGGGCCCCTACTGAGGGTAAGAATGAACCTAGTAATGCACTGACGGGGCCCCTACTACTGAGGGTAAGAATGAACCTAGTAATGCACTGGCGGGGCCCCTACTACTGAGGGTAAGAATGAACCTAGTAATGCTCTGACGGGCCCCTACTACTGAGAGTAAGAATGAACCTAGTAATGCTCTGACGGGCCCCTACTACTGAGAGTAAGAATGAACCTAGTAATGCTCTGGAGGGGCCCCTACTACTGAGGGTAAGAATGAACCTAGTAACGCACTGACGGGGCCCCTACTACTGAGGGTAAGAATGAACCTAGTAATGCACTGGCGGGGCCCCTACTACTGAGGGTAAGAATGAACCTAGTAATGCACTGGCGGGGCCGCTACTACTGAGGGTAAGAATGAACCTAGTAATGCTCTGGCGGGGCCCCTACTCCTGAGGATAAGAATGAACCTAGTAATGCACTGAGGGGCCCCTACTACTGAGGGTAAGAATGAACCTAGTAATGCACTGGCGGGGCCCCTACTACTGAGGGTAAGAATGAACCTAGTAATGCACTGGCGGGGCCCCTACTACTGAGGGTAAGAATTAACCTAGTAATGCACTGAGGGGCCCCTACTACTGAGGGTAAGAATGAACCTAGTAATGCACTGGCGGGGCCCCTACTACTGAGGGTAAGAATGAACCTAGTAATGCACTGGCGGGGCCCCTACTACTGAGGGTAAGAATGAACCTAGTAATGCACTGGCGGAGCCCCTACTACTGAAGGTAAGAATGAACCTAGTAACGCACTGGCGGGGCCCCTACTACTGAGGGTAAGAATGAACCTAGTAATGCACTGGCGGGGCCCCTACTGAGGGTAAGAATGAACCTAGTAATGCACTGGCGGGGCCCCTACTACTGAGGGTAAGAAAAACCTAGTAATGCACTGGCGGGGCCGCTACTACTGAGGGTAAGAATGAACCTAGTAATGCACTGGCGGGGCCCCTTCTACTGAGGGTAAGAAAAACCTAGTAATGCACTGGCGGGGCCCCTGCTACTGAGGGTAAGAATGAACCTAGTAATGCACTGGCGGGGCCCCTACTGAGGGTAAGAATGAACCTAGTAATGCACTGGCGGGGCCCCTACTGAGGGTAAGAATGAACCTAGTAATGCACTGGCGGGCCCCTACTACTGAGGGTAAGAATGAGCCTAGCAATGCTCTGGTGGGGTCCCTACTACTGTGGGTAAGAATGAACCTAGTAATGCACTGGCGGGGCCCCTACTACTGAGGGTAAGAATGAACCTAGTAATGCACTGGCGGGCCCCCTACTACTGAGGGTAAGAATGAACCTAGTAATGCACTGGCGGGCCCCTACTACTGAGGGTAAGAATGAACCTAGTAATGCACTGGCGGGCCCCCTACTGAGGGTAAGAATGAACCTAGTAATGCACTGGCGGGGCCCCTACTACTGGGGGTTAGAATGAACCTAGTAATGCACTGGCGGGCCCTACTACTGAGGGTAAGAATTAACCTAGTAATGCCCTGGCGGGGCCCCTACTACTGAGGGTAAGAATTAACCTAGTAATGCCCTGGCGGGCCCTACTACTGAGGGTAAGAATTAACCTAGTAATGCCCTGGCGGGCCCTACTACTGAGGGTAAGAATGAGCCTAGTAATGCACTGGCGGGGCCCCTACTGTGGGTAAGAATGAACCTAGTAATGCACTGGCGGGGCCCCTACTACTGAGAGTAAGAATTAACCTAGTAATGCACTGGCGGGCCCTACTACTGAGGGTAAGAATTAACCTAGTAATGCCCTGGCGGGGCCCCTACTGAGGGTAAGAATTAACCTAGTAATGCCCTGGCGGGGCCCCTACTCCTGAGGATAAGAATGAAACTGCTAGGCCTCCCTGTGGCCCTTCCTGTTCCCTTGTATACCTGTGGGGTCTGTATGAGGGGCCACAGGGCCTCCCTCTTGTTCCCCCTGTGGGGCCCCAGAGCCTTCCTCCTGTCCTCCCTGTGGGGCCCCGGGCCTCCCTCTTGTTCTCCCTGTGGGGCCCCTGGGCCTCCCTCTTGTTCCCCCTGTGTGGCCCCAGGCCTCCCTCTGGTTCTCCCTGTGGGGCCCCAGGGCCTCCCTCTTGTTCCCCCTGTGGGGCCCCAGGCCTCCCTCTTGTTCTCCCTGTGGGGCCCCTGGGCCTCCCTCTTGTTCCGCCTGTGGGGCCCCGGGCCTCCCTCTTGTTCCCCCTGTGGGGCCCCTGGCCCTCCCTCTTGTTCTCCGTGTGGGTCCCCAGGGCCTCCCTTTTGTTCCCCCTGTGTGGCCCCAGGGCCTCCCTCTTGTCCCCCCTGTGGGGCCCCAGGGCCTCCCTCTTTTTCTCCCCGTGGGGCCCCGGGCCTCCCTCTTGTTCTCCCTGTGGGGCCCCGTCCCTCCCTCTTGTTCTCCCCGTGGGGCCCCGGGCCTCCCTCTTGTTCTCCCTGTGGGGCCCCGGGCCTCCCTCTTGTTCTCCCTGTGGGGCCCCAGGGCCTCCCTCTTGTTCTGCCTGTGGGGCCCCAGGGCCTCCCTCTTGTTCCCCCTGTGTGGCCCCAGGGCCTCCCTCTTGTTCTCCCTGTGGGGCCCCGGGCCTCCCTCTTGTTCTCCCTGTGGGGCCCCAGGGCCTCCCTCTTGTTCCCCCTGTGGGGCCCCAGGGCCTCCCTCTTGTTCCCCCTGTGGGGCCCCGTCCCTCCCTCCTGTCCTCCCTGTGTGGCCCCAGGGCCTCCCTCTTGTTCCCCCTGTGGGGCCCCAGAGCCTTCCTCCTGTCCTCCCTGTGGGGCCCCGGGCCTCCCTCTTGTTCTCCCTGTGGGGCCCCGGGCCTCCCTCTTGTTCCCCCTGTGGGGCCCCAGGGCCTCCCTCTTGTTCTCCCTGTGGGGCCCCAGGGCCTCCCTCTTGTTCCCCCTGTGGGGCCCCAGGGCCTCCCTCTTGTTCCCCCTGTGGGGCCCCAGGCCTCTCTCTTGTTCCCCCTGTGGGGCCCCAGGGCCTCCCTCTTGTTCCCCCTGTGTGGCCCCAGGCCTCCCTCTTGTTCTCCCTGTGGGGCCCCTGGGCCTCCCTTTTGTTCCCCCTGTGTGGCCCCAGGCCTCCCTCTTGTTCCCCCTGTGGGGCCCCAGGCCTCCCTTTTGTTCCCCCTGTGTGGCCCCAGGCCTCCCTCTTGTTCCCCCTGTGTGGCCCCAGGCCTCCCTCTTGTTCTCCCTGTGGGGCCCCTGGGCCTCCCTTTTGTTCCCCCTGTGTGGCCCCAGGCCTCCCTCTTGTTCCCCCTGTGGGGCCCCAGGCCTCCCTCTTGTTCCCCCTGTGGGGCCCCAGGGCCTCCCTCTTGTTCCCCCTGTGTGGCCCCAGGCCTCCCTCTTGTTCTCCCTGTGGGGCCCCTGGGCCTCCCTTTTGTTCCCCCTGTGTGGCCCCAGGCCTCCCTCTTGTTCCCCCTGTGTGGCCCCGGGCCTCCCTCTTGTTCTCCCTGTGGGGCCCCTGGGCCTCCCTTTTGTTCCCCCTGTGTGGCCCCAGGCCTCCCTCTTGTTCCCCCTGTGGGGCCCCAGGCCTCCCTCTTGTTCCCCCTGTGGGGCCCCAGGGCCTCCCTCTTGTTCTCCCTGTGGGGCCCCGGGCCTCCCTCTTGTTCTCCCTGTGGGGCCCCAGGGCCTCCCTCTTGTTCCCCCTGTGTGGCCCCAGGCCTCCCTCTTGTTCCCCCTGTGGGGCCCCAGGGCCTCCCTCTTGTCCCCCCTGTGGGGCCCCATGCCTCCCTCCTGTCCTCCCTGTGGGGCCCCGGGCCTCCCTCTTGTTCTCCCTGTGGGGCCCCAGGGCCTCCCTCTTGTTCCCCCTGTGGGGCCCCAGGGCCTCCCTCTTGTTCCCCCTCTGGGGCCCCTGGGCCTCCCTCTTGTTCTCCCTGTGGGGCCCCGGGCCACCCTCTTGTTCCCCCTGTGGGGCCCCTGGGCCTCCCTCTTGTTCCCCCTGTGGGGCCCCAGGCCTCCCTCTTGTTCCTCCTGTGGGGCCCCAGGGCCTCCCTCTTGTTCCCCCTGTGGGGCCCCAGGGCCTCCCTCTTGTTCCCCCTGTGGGGCCCCAGGGCCTCCCTCTTGTTCCCCCTGTGTGGCCCCAGGCCTCCCTCTTGTTCTCCCTGTGGGGCCCCTGGGCCTCCCTCTTGTTCCCCCTGTGGGGCCCCAGGGCCTCCCTCTTGTTCTCCCTGTGGGGCCCCAGGGCCTCCCTCTTGTTCCCCCTGTGGGGCCCCTGGGCCTCCCTCTTGTTCTCCCTGTGGGGCCCCAGGGCCTCCCTCTTGTTCCCCCTGTGGGGCCCCTGGGCCTCCCTCTTGTTCCCCCTGTGTGGCCCCAGGCCTCCTTCTTGTTCCCCCTGTGGGGCCCCTGGCCCTCCCTCTTGTTCTGCCTGTGGGGCCCCGTCCCTCCCTCTTGTTCTCCCTGTGGGGCCCCTGGGCCTCCCTCTTGTTCTCCCTGTGGGGCCCCGTCCCTCCCTCTTGTTCTCCCTGTGGGGCCCCGGGCCTCCTTCTTGTTCTCCCTGTGGGGCCCCAGGGCCTCCCTCTTTTTCTCCCCGTGGGGCCCCGGGCCTCCCTCTTGTTCTCCCTGTGGGGCCCCGTCCCTCCCTCTTGTTCCTCCTGTGGGGCCCCAGGGCCTCCCTCTTGTTCCCCCTGTGGGGCCCCAGGGCCTCCCTCTTGTTCCTCCTGTGTGGCCCCAGGGCCTCCCTCTTGTTCTGCCTGTGGGGCCCCAGGGCCTCCCTCTTGTTCTCCCTGTGGGGCCCCAGGGCCTCCCTCTTGTTCCGCCTGTGGGGCCCCAGGACCTCCCTCTTGTTCTGCCTGTGGGGCCCCAGGGCCTCCCTCTTGTTCTCCCTGTGGGGCCCCTGGGCCTCCCTCTTGTTCTGCCTGTGGGGCCCCAGGACCTCCCTCTTGTTCTGCCTGTGGGGCCCCAGGGCCTCCCTCTTGTTCTCCCTGTGGGGCCCCAGGACCTCCCTCTTGATCTGCCTGTGGGGCCCCTGGGCCTCCCTCTTGTTCCCCCTGTGGGGCCCCGTCCCTCCCTCTTGTTCCCCCTGTGTGGCCCCAGGGCCTCCCTCTTGTTCCCCCTGTGGGGCCCCAGGGCCTCCCTCTTGTTCCCCCTGTGGGGCCCCAGGGCCTCCCTCTTGTTCCCCCTGTGGGGCCCCTGGGCCTCCCTCTTGTTCCCCCTGTGGGGCCCCAGGGCCTCCCTCTTGTTCCCCCTGTGGGGCCCCTGGGCCTCCCTCTTGTTCTCCCTGTGGGGCCCCAGGGCCTCCCTCTTGTTCCCCCTGTGGGGCCCCAGGGCCTCCCTCTTGTTCCCCCTGTGGGGCCACTGGGCCTCCCTCTTGTTCCCCCTGTGTGGCCCCAGGCCTCCCTCTTGTTCTCCCTGTGGGGCCCCAGGCCTCCCTCTTGTTCCCCCTGTGGGGCCCCGTCCCTCCCTCTTGTTCTCCCTGTGGGGCCCCTGGTCCTCCCTCTTGTTCCCCCTGTGGGGCCCCGGGCCTCCTCCTGGTCCCTCTGCAGTGCCCTCAGCTCAGAGCGGTGCTGTGGGCTGGGGCGAGGTCAGGGTGCGGACTGTAGTGTTGGGGGGCCTGGGCCCACATGCTACATAAATAATGCACACAGACACATGGCCGGTGTACGGGTAACTGGCCTGGAGCACCTGCGTCTGTGTCTTGTTTTCGTCTGTCAGATTCCTTCCAGTCTTTGGATACCGAGGCAGTAGCCTCATTACTCCACATTCATTTCGAATTTTGTAGTCGCTGTTTAGGTTGTCTTATTGATGTGTGACGCTTTGTCACAGTTGAGGTTGTATCACATGGTCAGCTCAGTGATGGGCCGCGGGTAGCGGTCAATTGAGTTTGCAGAATTGTCATCATGTTTCCTCCGCGAGTCCCGTCTTTGTCTATCTAGTGCCTTCTGATAGTGTTGAGTTTTGGTTGCCTGCCGCGGCGATTATGCCGTCAGACAGTGAACGGGTTTTGGTTGCTTGCCGCGGCGATTATGCCGTCAGACAGTGAAAGGGTTTTGGTTGCCTGCCGCGGCGATTATGCCGTCAGACAGTGAAAGGGTTTTGGTTGCTTGCCGAGGCGATTATGCCATCAGACAGTGAACGGGTTTTGGTTGCTTGCCGAGGCGATTATGCCGTCAGACAGTGAACGGGTTTTGGTTGCCTGCCGCGGCGATTATGCCGTCAGACAGTGAAAGGGTTTTGGTTGCTTGCCGCGGCGATTATGCCGTCAGACAGTGAACGGGTTTTGGTTGCTTGCCGCGGCGATTATGCCGTCAGGCATCGGTGAGTTTTGCGTACCTGCCGGGCGTTTGCCTTCAGGCAGTGATACGTTTTTGGATGCTGCGTTGCTGTTTCAGTTTCTCAAGGTTAGCGCTTCATGGCCTGGAGCACGTGCACTCCGGCCCCTTTTAATAACAGGGTCACCTGACTGGTGACGCCTGTGGTGGGTGGCTGTAAAGTGTGTGACATCACGGGCACTCCACTAGAATGTATCCAGCCGGATACTACACAGACCCCCGTGGCCAACAGGATCCTCCTCGCTCCCGCCAGCTCGTGGCTCCCATTAGCTCCCTCGAGTGAACCTTGGAGCGGGGCCAGCGCACGCGCCCCGGGGTGCGGCGGGGGCCACGAGGGGCCCCACTTCAAAGGCCTCGCTCAGACATGTGATAGTTCAGTGGTTTCAGGGGCAGTCAGGAGTGGGGGCCTCATGCTGGGGCAGGAGGGGCTGGTTTCTGGCAGAGCTGTGGCACGACTGGGGGGGACAGAGGGGGCTGTACGGGGGGGCAGAGGAGTTTGTAGGGGGGCAAGACCTCTGGGTAAGACCCTGGGAGGGGCTAAGAACTGATAGGAGCTCCGGGCAAGGAGGGTTTGTATGACTAATGCAGCCGAAGACAGTCAGGAGACCCCTGGGAACTGAATCAAAGGGGGCCCGAGCTCCACAGACAGCAGGCTGGGGCCCGAGCTCCACAGGACAGCAGGCTGGGGCCCGAGCTCCACAGACAGCAGGCTGGGGCCCAAGCTCCACAGACAGCAGGCTGGGGCCCAAGCTCCACAGGACAACAGGCTGGGGCCCGAGCTCCACAGGACAGCAGGCTGGGGCCCGAGCTCCATGGGACAGCAGGCTGGGGCCCAAGCTCCACAGGACAGCAGGCTGGGGCCCAAGCTCCACAGGACAGCAGGCTGGGACCCAAGCTCCACAGACAGCAGGCTGGGGCCCGAGCTCCCCAGGACAGCAGGCTGGGGCCCAAGCTCCACAGGACAGCAGGCTGGGACCCAAGCTCCACAGGAAAGCAGGCTGGGGCCCGAGCTCCACAGACAGCAGGCTGGGGCCCAAGCTCCACAGACAGCAGGCTGGGGCCCGAGCTCCACAGACAGCAGGCTGGGGCCCGAGCTCCACAGACAGCAGGCTGGGGCCCGAGCTCCACAGGACAGCAGGCTGGGACCCGAGCTGCACAGGACAACAGTCTGGGGCCCGAGCTCCACAGGAGAGCAGGCTGGGGCCCGAGCTCCATAGGACAGCAGGCTGGGGCCCGAGCTCCATAGGACAGCAGGCTGGGGCCCGAGCTCCATAGGACAGCAGGCTGGGGCCCGAGCTCCATAGGACAGCAGGCTGGGGCCCGAGCTCCACAGGACAGCAGGCTGGGGCCCGAGCTCCACAGGACAGCAGGCTGGGGCCCGAGCTCCACAGGACAGCAGGCTGGAGCCTGAGCTCCACAGGACATCAGGCTGGGGCCCGAGCTCCACAGACAGCAGGCTGGGGCCCGAGCTCCACGGGACAGCAGGCTGGGGCCCGAGCTCCACAGGTCAGCAGGCTGGGGCCACAGCTCCACAGGACAGCAGGCTGGGGCCAGAGCTCCACAGGACAGCAGGCTGGGGCCCGAGCTCCACAGGACAGCAGGCTGGGGCCCGAGCTCCATAGGACAGCAGGCTGGGGCCAGAGCTCCACAGACAGCAGGCTGGGGCCCGAGCTCCATAGGACAGCAGGCTGGGGCCCGAGCTCCACAGGACAGCAGGCTGGAGCCTGAGCTCCACAGACAGCAGGCTGGGGCCCGAGCTCCATAGGACAGCAGGCTGGGGCCAGAGCTCCACAGGACAGCAGGCTGGGGCCACAGCTCCACAGGACAGCTGGGGCTCGAGCTCCACAGGACAGCAGGCTGGGGCCAGAGCTCCACAGGACAGCAGGCTGGGGCCCGAGCTCCACAGGACAGCAGACTGGGGCCCGAGCTCCACAGGACAGCAGACTGGGGCCCGAGCTCCACAGGACAGCAGGCTCGGGCCCGAGCTCCACAGGACAGCAGGCTGGGGCCCGAGCTCCACAGGACAGCAGGCTGGGGCCCGAGCTCCACAAGACAGCAGGCTGGGGCCAGAGCTCCACAGGACAGCAGGCTGGGGCCCGAGCTCCACAAGACAGCAGGCTGGGGCCCGAGCTCCACAGGACTGCAGGCTGGGGCCAGAGCTCCACAAGACAGCAGGCTGGGGCCCAAGCTTCATAGGACAGCAGGCTGGAGCCCGAGCTCCACAGGACTGTAGGCTGGGGCCCGAGCTCCACAGGACATCAGGCTGGGGCCCGAGCTCACCAGGACATCAGGCTGGGGCCAGAGCTCCACAGGAGAGCAGGCTGGGGCCAGAGCTCCACAGGACAGCAGGCTGGGGCCAGAGCTCCACAGGACAGCAGGCTGGGGCCCGAGCTCCATAGGACAGCAGGCTGGGGCCCGAGCTCCACAGGACAGCAGGCTGGGGCCCGAGCTCCACAGGACAGCAGGCTGGGGCCCGAGCTCCATAGAACAGCAGGCTGGGGCCCGAGCTCCACAGGACAGCAGGCTGGGGCCAGAGCTCCACAGGACAGCAGGCTGGAGCCCGAGCTCCACAGGACAGCAGGCTGGGGCCCGAGCTCCACAAGACAGCAGGCTGGGGCCCGAGCTCCACAAGACAGCAGGCTGGGGCCCAAGCTTCATAGGACAGCAGGCTGGGGCCCGAGCTCCACAAGACAGCAGGCTGGGGCCCAAGCTTCATAGGACAGCAGGCTGGCGCCCGAGCTCCACAGGACAGCAGGCTGAGGCCCGAGCTCCACAGGACAGCAGGCCGGGGCCCGAGCTCTACAGGACAGCAGGCTGGGGCCCGAGCTCCCCGGGACAGAAGGCTGGGGCCCGAGCTCCATGGGACAGCAGGCTGGGGCCAGAGCTCCACAGGACAGCAGTCTGGGGCCCGAGGTCCACAGGACAGCAGGCTGAGGCCCGAGCTCCACAGGACAGCAGGCTCGGGCCCGAGCTCCACAAGACCGCAGGCTGGGGCCCAAGCTTCATAGGACAGCAGGCTGGAGCCCGAGCTCCACAGGACAGCAGGCTGGGGCCCGAGCTCCACAGGACAGCAGGCTGGGGCCCGAGCTCCACAGGACAGCAGGCTGGGGCCCAAGCTTCATAGGACATCAGGCTGGGGCCCGAGCTCCACAAGACAGCAGGCTGGGGCCCAAGCTTCATAGGACAGCAGGCTGGAGCCCGAGCTCCACAGGACAGCAGGCTGGGGCCCGAGCTCCCCAGGACAGCAGACTGGGGCCCAAGCTTCACAGGACAGCAGACTGGAGCCCGAGCTCCACAGGACAACAGTCTGTGGCCAGAGCTCCACAGGACAGCAGGCTCGGGCCCGAGCTCCACAGGACAGCAGGCTGGGGCCCGAGCTCCACAGGACAGTAGGCTGGGGCCCGAGCTCCACAGGACAGCAGGCTGGGGCCCGAGCTCCACAGCACAGCAGTCTGGGGCCAGAGCTCCACAGGACAGCAGGCTGGGGCCCGAGCTCCACAGGACAGCAGGCTGGGGCCCGAGCTCCACAGGACAGCAGGCTGGGGCCCGAGCTCCACAGGACAGCAGGCTGGGGCCCGAGCTCCATGGGACAGCAGGCTGGGGCCCGAGCTCCACAGGACAGCAGGCTGGAGCCCGAGCTCCACAGATCAGCAGGCTGGGGCCCGAGCTCCACAGGACAGCAGGCTGGGGCCACAGCTCCACAGGACAGCAGGCTGGGGCCACAGCTCCATAGGACAGCAGGCTGGGGCAAGAGCTCCACAGGTCAGCAGGCTGAGGCCCGAGCTCCACCGGACAGCAGGCTGGGGCCCAAGCTCCACAGCAAAGCAGGCTGGGCCAGAGCTCCACAGGACAGCAGGCTGGGGCCCGAGCTCCACAGGACAGCAGGCTGAGGCCCGAGCTCCACCGGACAGCAGGCTGGGGCCCGAGCTCCACAGGACAGCAGGCTGGGGCCCGAGCTCCACAGGACAGCAGGCTGGAGCCCGAGCTCCACAGATCAGCAGGCTGGGGCCCGAGCTCCACAGGACAGCAGGCTGGAGCCCGAGCCCCACAGGACAGCAGGCTGGGGCCCAAGCTCCACAGCAAAGCAGGCTGGGCCCGAGCTCCACAGGACAGCAGGCTGGGGCCCGAGCTCCACAGCAAAGCAGGCTGGGGCCCGAGCTCCACAAGACAGCAGGCTGGGGCCCAAGCATCATAGGACAGCAGGCTCGGGCCCGAGTTCCACAGGACAGCAGGCTGGGGCCCAAGCTCCACAGCAAAGCAGGCTGGGGCCCGAGCTTCACAGGACAGCAGGCTGGGGCCAGAGCTCCACAGGACAGCAGGCTGGGGCCCGAGCTCCACAGCACAGCAGGCTGGGGCCCGAGCTCGACAGGACTGTAGGCTCGGGCCCGAGCTCCACAGACAGCAGGCTGGGGCCCGAGCTCCACAGCACAGCAGGCTGGGGCCCGAGCTCCATGGGATAGCCAGCTTGGGGCCCAAGCTTCACAGGACAGCAGACTGGGCCAGAGCTCCATGGGACAGCAGGCTGGGGCCCGAGCTCCACAGGACAGCAGGCTCGGGCCCGAGCTCCACAGGACAGCAGGCTGGGCCAGAGCTCCATGGGATAGCCAGCTTGGGGCCCAGTGGCGGCTCGTGACATTTGAAAGTCGTATGCATAAACGTTCTTGTGGGGAGCGAGTGTAGTGAGCGAGCCTGACCATAATATAAGGGGTTCAGGGGGGTTCTCTCCTAGAGAAAATGTTGGAAAAAAGAGTGGGCAGATGGTGTATTTCCAAGCAAATTTGAGAACGCAAGAAGGTTAATAAAGCAATTGTGAAAGTGCAGTTATGACATCAATGGAGACCTCATATGAAAATGACGTAGGTAGCTTTAGTTACATTATCTCAAGAGTACAGTGTGCATCCAAAGCGGTCGAAAACCACCAAGAGTTGCTTTGGGATGTGGTTTGCATCAACACCCAAACATGTAAAAATGACATAAAACATTCCACATAATGAACCTTTTGCTGCCACATAATTTCCTCCTGCCTTGATTACAAAGATGGGAATAGTTCTTGTATCAGTGAAAGTTGACTTCGACAGAACATTCTACCAGATATAGGAAATACAAACTGAGAATGTCAGTGGGAGATCCTCTAAGAGTAACGCATGGAAGAAGGGGTCGGTGAGCTTGTGTCTGGTTTGTTTGTTTGTCCAGACAGGGTGGTGTCCTTTATTGGATGCCCCTGTCTTCTACCCCCCCCCCGCCTGCTTCTGATTTGCCATTTTTAGGTCTCGCCTGGCGTTAGCAGCACACATGCGCTGCACTCGCCATGCGAGGGCTTCTTGGAATCAATACGGATTCCGAAGTTTTCAGAGGCGGACTTGAAGCCCCGCCCATCTTTTTCATTCACTGGCGTCATGCTCCATGATAAACGCTTGCCTCCTTGTTACCGCCATATCCACTTTTGGCTCCACCCACCAGGATTAGATCTCTCACTTGCGGAGTTACACGGTCTCCTTCCTTAGCTGGGACGCACTATATTTTTAGCGCAATGCTGAAGGCTTGTTTAGAATGCGCCTCAGCATGCTCCTGTTGCCACCTCCCTCGGGTCAAGCCTCGTTTTTGTTTTAGCAGCCGTCAGCGCCGCTCCGAGGGCTCAGGCATGCTGCAATGCTGAGCTCATTATCTTCCCCACCCCGTCCTTGCATGAATGTGGTTTTCATTATACAGCGTCAAAACTTGTCCCTGGGTGTTGTAATGATTGAAAGCTGGAATCGTATCTCTTAACAGCGTCATTATTTATCAAGTGTAAATTAAGTAGGCCCACATACAAACATCGGTATAACAAGACCTCGCCGAGGTCTTATTATTATTATTATTATTAAAATTTTTTATAGAGCGCGTAGTCACCCTGAGGTATCCCAGCGCTAAAAAACCCTACACCAGTGGGGGCGGGGGTAAAAGAGGGGTACAGCAATTTTGGACAGAAGCAATTTTAAACAGAGCGAAAAAAAGACGTGGTTAAAAGTTGTTTTAAGGAAACAGGTGGGTTTTGAGTCGTTTCCTGAATCTTAAATAGTTCTTATCCAAACGCCACGGAACATTCTAAGACATAATATGATTACAACCCCAACCTGATTGGACAGTGACTGTGTGCAGGCGCTAGTTTGAATGTTATATGAATACCTGAATGAATGTTGTATAAATGTTTGGATGAATGAATGCAGCAATGTAATGTGTTTTGCGAGCATGTGTTAACTATATTCATCTCTCTTTCCCCAAATAAAACAACAAAAAAATGTACATGGCTACACTATACAGTCAGAATATTTTTTAAGTAATGTAATCCTCCTGCCAGTACTTTCTCATTAATATCAGATCACAATTAACATTCTATTGTTAAATGACATTCCGTGCAGATGGTTAGCCAAAATATTGTAACAGTTAACATCAACTTCCTGTGGCACGTCATCTTGCAAAACATTTTCACTTACAACATTATTGCTTGTGTAATCACATACCTTACCCCACCCCGTTTCTTTTTTTTTCTGGCAAATCAAAATACATTTGATCCTTATCATCTGTTAGAGTCAATCTTTTATGCATCTAAAAATGTTCTTGTCCACGTTTTAACAAAACAACAGCACTCATACTCCACCATCCTTTGCTTTAAGAACTACAGCACTGTTTGAAACTTTCACAATTTGAACAGGTGCAGAGTACACTGCTAGCAGCCGAGGGCCGAAGGGGACACTGCTTCGGGAACTTACAATCACGTGGACGATTTTAATTTATAAAATAGGAGCTCGGCCGCTGTAAGTTGTTATTTTGCTCATTAACTATGCCAAATATGTATAAAACCCATGCTTTTCTCAGTGAGCCCGTGTGACGATGTCTCCATACAGTCAACTATACACATATTGGGGCATATTAGCAAAGGCGTTATAGCCGCTTTAGTGGCACTTTGTGCCGATAAAGCGGCGAGTTTTTTTATCGCCCAATTACCTGCCTAGTAGTGAGATTTTCCTTAGCGATAGGATTCATATCGATGGAAATGTCACGTTATAGATGGGATTCGGAGCTATCGCTGTGGAGATAAACGTTGGTAATACTGCGTTATCTCCGCAATAAAATCCAGCGATAGGATGCGATAAATAAAATCTACGTCCAGATCAAGGATTGTGGAGAGTGGGTTCAATGAAAGTAAATCCGGACACAATTAGATTTTGGGGTGCAGTGGATTTTGGGCTCCCACAAAATTAGCATTTCATTCTTTCATTCATTCAAGTGCGCGCTCTTCTCCAAGGCTGCTTTGGTTTCGCTGCAGCCAGGGCTGTGGGAGTTTTCGAGCACCTCCTGTTCTCCAGGAAGAACGCATAAAAGAAAAAGCATTGAAAATGCAAAAGGTCTCACCTTTCATTAAATGAAAGCCATTTGCTTTGCTAATGGTATTGTATAGCAAAGCAAATAGCTTTAACTAAAGGAAAGGCGAGACCTATTGCATTTTTAATGCTTGTTAGATCTGTTGGTATTCAGAGTACACCATGCGAAGCAGGGACAGACTGGGAACCCAAACAAGCCCTGGCAAATTATGCCTGCCCAGCCCCTATAAGGTGCATAGCAAGCGAGCCTGACCACTACATAACATAGCATATATTTGTAAGCACACATTCACCCCTAGTGGGGAATCTTGGCACTGAATAACAGATGCTTATTCTTACCCAACTGAATGGTACTCATTTTATCGACCTCAGTTGGATGAAAGACTGAGTGGACCCGCCAGGATTTGAACCTGTGACCATGAGGTCGAACACAGGCCCCTGAAGTGGACGCATTAGTCCACTGAGACACCAGATCCGGACCAGACTGTCATGGGGCTCGCGGGTTCTCCCACCCCAGGAAATTTGGGGAAAATGGCAAAAACGGTGCATTGTACAAAACATTTGTCATTATGTTCAATTGTATTCGTTTTTAAAGCACAGTAAATGATGACCTTACAGGGCACCAGAAAGCAATGTTTGTTGTGGTTCAACAATGATTCCATCACCATCGCCCTCAAACAGCACCTCTCGTCTCTCCATAGCGCCTCTCAGCTCTCCGTAGTGCCTCTCAGCTCTCCATAGCGCTTCTCTTACATGTATTTCATTTGCTTTATAGAGCTTCTCCTACCAGTGGAGATTTCATTTGTTTTATAGCGCCTCTCCTAACAGCGGAGGGTGCTGGAACACTTTATATCACACACACACGTACAGACATGAATCATACGTGTATAAATCAGTATATATTATGTTACACAGACAAATGGGTCTACAAGGTGTAAGATTCACGTCATCCATACTGGGGGGCATTTTTTAAGTTTTCTTCTTCTGTCGAAGCATAGCCTCAGGATTTAGAACGTAACACAGTGGGTAGGGTTAACTTTATAAATAACAATGTATTTCTACCCAAAGAAACCTTTTTTAGCAAAATTAGGATAATCAAAAACTGGGAAAAACATAACTTTCTAACCCGTGCTATGTAGTTTGCACGGCAGTTCTTAGCTCACTGTGCTAGATTACTATTGTAAATTATGAACTGCACAGTGACCAAAGGATCTCTGTGACAAAAGCAGTAACCCACTGAGCAGTGCACATAAAATACTGTTCTGTGATCTACAAAGTACATGTTCTTTGCAGCAGGCATAGTAACCCCCTGGGCTACCTTAGATGAGTCAAACTGCTACTCGACACAACTCTCCTCTCCCTCCAGCAGGAACATTAATCACCAGAGTTATCTTGACACTTTTATTGTTGCCCAAAAACTGTTGGATGTACAATGGACTCTGCAGTGCTTTTAAAACTGCTGCTCTGCCACAAACCTGGCCCTGACAATAGATACTGTGACTTTTACTGGAGTCATGTGCATTATACAGTAGCGGCTGCTACCGGACACGGGTGGTGAGGCGGGGGCACAGGAAGAAAAAAAAAACAGTTACCTAAACAAAGGCCGGCCACTGCCTCTCCTCCAACCTCTTCTTGCTGTCTCCGGACTCGGGCTCCCAGGCTCCCCTGAGCCAATCAGAATGCTGCAATGCAGTGTTGTGATTGGTCTGAGTACCGTGGTTCGGCGTATAGAGAGGGAATGGGAGGCTGGGCGTGTTCCTCACCAGCCGGGTGGGGAAGATGCAAAGTGCGCAGGACTGTTTGGCTGCACGAGAGGGCCGGCCAAGCAGTCATGAGCACTTAATGAGTGCAAACCCCTCCTCCTCCTCCTCCTTTGGCCAGCCCCACCCACCCCACCCACCCCGCCCTGTCCCGACCCGCCACTGAACATAATCGGAAAACTAAAATGATCATAACGATACGTTAATATCATTTTATTTTTCCTTTTGAGCAGTGGGGCGACGCCCTTCCGCCTTAGCAGAGGAGCCGCCACTGGCATTGTCATTGGCTGGTGAGCTGAAAAGTTCTTATCCATTAACTTGAAAATCATTTTCCTATGTTGCTGAATATGTTCTCTTCTACGGTGAAAAAGTGCTTCCGGTTAGACTTGGATGATAGAACGTTACGCTTCTGTTGACGTGCGTGATAATACAGTGCTGACAGAGAATTGCTGCACGGTTGATTTGTGAGATATACAGAGATTGTGGTCGGTTGACTTGTACATCTCAAAAGTAATTCAGCATTACTTTTATGCGAGAAAATTCTTTGCAATTGGCTTAAGTGGTGAAAAAGTGAAGCACGTTGAGTTTCATGGTTATGTTATGTTATGTCACTGTGGATTTATAAAGCGCATTATCACCCAGAGGTCTCTGAGCGCTGTCACCGGACGTCCAGACTGGTTGAAGCGGAGTGAGCTGTTCAAAGGGAACCCAATGCCTCTAAGAACAGTACAGTTTTCAGACTCTTCCTGAAACGAAGGAGATTCGTTTCCTTACGAAGTTCAATGGGGAGATGATTCCATGCCTGAGGAGCAACGTTTGAAAAGGCTCGTCCACCTAAGGACGAGCGATTATACCAAGGGCAGACCAGGTAACAAGCATCGGACGACCGGAGGACCCTACTCGGGCGGTAATTAGTCAAACGGCCCTTGATGTAACTAGGGGCTGAGCCATGAATATCCTTGTGCACAATACAGAGACTTTTGAATTTGTTTCTCTGTAAGATCGGGAGCCAATGTAGGTTCTGCAATAAGGGTGTGACCTGTGTATATCTGGGTTTTTTAAAAATTAGTCTCGCTGCGTCATTCATTACCACCTGAAGCCTGGCCAGAAGATTTTTTGGCAGACCAAGATATAGGGCATTCCCATAATCGAGACGTGATAAGATCAGGGCGGAAACTGCCAATCTAAGGGTACTAAAAGACAAAAGTGGAGACAGTTTCCGGAGCTGACACATTAAGCCTACAGTGGTTCCAACTACTGCCGATACTTGCTGTGTCATTGATAGCAAGGCATCAATCTTAATACCAAGGCTTTTTACATCTGTGGCCGATTGGGGGAAGGGCCCTAGTTGTGCAGGCCAGAACAGGTCATTCCAAGGGTTTGATGTTGTAGTAACCGCTGAAACCTCAGTTTTCTCAGGGTTAATTTTTAGCGAGTTTGCCGACATCCAGTTAATGGTAAACTTGAGAATATCTTGCATTCTCAGGTAAGCCCTAGGTGAATGGTCGATTTTAAATCAAGATTTGGGTATCGTCGGCATAATTATAGACCCTGCAATCCAACTGATTCAATGCAGCAATTAAAGGCTGTAGATAAGCATTGAAAAGCAGGGGGGAGAAAGCTGAACCCTGGGGTACTCCACACGCAAGCGTAGCTGGCTGGGACACCAGATCTCCTAATTGTACTCGCTGGGAACAATCCCCAAGAAATGAGGTCAGCCAAGCCAGAGCCGTGCCCTGGATCCCTAGATCACTAATCCGCCTTAGTATTTGGCGATGATCAACAGTGTCAAACGCCGCAGATACGTCTAAAAGTACCAGAGCACACAGCACTTTTTTGTCTGCCCTAAGTCTCAAATCATCCAGCACGGAAAGCATGACCAATTCTGTGCTGTGATGGGCTCTGAAACCTGCCTTATTGGGCTTAAGAAGCTGATTGGACTCCAAGTGGCGAGTAAAAGATTGTAATACATGCTGTTCAATAATTTTTGCTAGAAAAGGTAACCGAGAAATTGGCCTGAAGTTCTTAAAGTTTTTAGGATCGGCACCAGGTTTCTTTAGAAGTGGGATCACCCGAGCTTCCTTAAAATTGGAAGGGACCAACCCTGTTTCCAAGGAGCGATTCAGGAGAGAAAGTGCTTTGTCCTCAAAGCCTGACCAAGCAATTTTAAAGATTTTAGGAGGGCAGGGATCAGCTGGAGAGCCAGATTTTACCCGTCCCACTAAGATAGACAAAAGCTCCTTAGTAAGGTAGGGTAGGGTGGTCAATAGATTCGTCGGACTTGGGCAGGGGTGAGGGGGCTCCAATGAACAGTGCAAAGTCGGGAGGTGCTGAATTTCTGTCATCAGATCATTAATCTTATCCAGAAAAAAGGATTGAAAATCATAACAATCCTTTTGACTAAAGGTAGCTTCTTGCAACTTGGCCTTCCTTAACTCGTTTATGATCCTAAAGACCTCTTTCTGGAGATTGGCCGCCTGTGTAATGGCAGCCTCATAAAATTCAGCTTTCCGTACCTGAATGGCTTTTTTGTAGGCAGCAAACCTCAGTATATATGCTAAGTGCGCACAAGGATCCTGAGATTTGCGCCAGGCCCGCTCACACTGACGTAATACTTGTTTTAATTCCCTGCGTGGCTGGTTGAACCAGGGTGACCCCTTACCCTTGTCAACCAATCTGATCTTCTGTGCCGGTGCCACAACCTCAATAGCTTCCTCGAGTTTAGAAAATAGAGCGGAGCACTCAGGCTCCAAGCTATCCTTCTCGGATGGAAGATTATCTGCGTGCAATAAGATAGCTGTCAGGTCGGTCGCGTTGACCTGCTTCCAGCTGCGCATTGTTTTCCACTCAGGCAAAGCAGTAATCTTTATAGTAGCGAGGGGGTATTGGCCGGCAATTAGATAGTGGTCTGGCCAGGAGCACGGAGAGATAACTATATGACCAGTCAACGGGCGGGAGGACCAGACCAGATCTAATATGTGGCCTTTCTCATGTGTGGGCCCACCCACCATTTGGCAAAGTCCTATAAAAGTAAAAACCTCTTCTAGCTGCTTTGCCTGACCGTCCTTTGGGATTATGTCCCAATGAAAATTAAAATCTCCGAGCACCACCAAACCTTGATAGCGTGTACGGAGATCTTGAGCTAGTTCCAGGAAGGGCTCCATAAACCTAGCTGGGGTATGTGGTGGACAGTATACTAGGAGAAACACAACACAATCTGTAGGGGAGCAGAATTTCACTCCCAATACATCGGCGCCTTCTAGGCTTTCAGAGCACTGAAATTCCGATTTCAATGCCTTGTTGGAAAGAAACGCTATCCCCCCCCATCTTGTCAGCAGACCGATTCAAGTAACTAGCTACAAAATTAGGGGGCATGGCCGCGACCAGATCCGGCATAGCTGACTCGTTCAGCCACGTTTCTGTGACACATAGGAGGTCCAAGCTGTTTTCTTGAAGAAGTGAAAAGACCTCCAAACAGTGCCTCTGTAGCGAGCGAGTATTTAGCCCATAATGGTTCACTTGATTGGCAATTTTTACTGTTGGTGGGGCATTGTTTAACCTCTCTGGGTTTGTCTGAGCTTTCAACAAGCCCTCACGACCAATTTTTGCTATTAACCTATCGGCAAGTGAGTAACCTGCGTTCCTCAAAGAGGACAGTTCTAACTTTGAGTGAACAGCAGGGGGGCCAGGGGTCCGCTGCGCGTATCCGCTATGTGTCAGAGCCGGCATTCCACTCAAATAGATGTTGCGGAAGCGCGTCACCCCCAGGTAAGCCCCAGGCTATTGGTCAACAAGCCCTCCACTCAAACGTGGTGGACCGGGGCCAATGACCGAAGTAAAGCGCCTACCGGGGTAAGTCAAAGTGGGGGGATTAATTAAAACCGATTAGCCCAATTTAATTCCATTGACGAACAGTTTAAAAACAGAATATGCCAGAAATGTGCAAGACATGAGCAAGAATACAAATACGACAGATTAAAATTGTTTTAGCAGCCAGAGAAGCTCGAAGAACAGCGTAGCTAGTGCCTCACCAACCAGCGCGTCCGCTTGGCTTCAGTGTAAATCGGTATAGCAGAGACAAACACAGATTTTGACAAGTAAAAATGGAAGGTCATGTTATGAAGACCGGCGATAAAATTATCACCGCTTTATCGGCAGGAAACAGACACTAAAGTGGCAATAAGGGGCTTGATAATGTGCCCTTGTGAATTCTAATAGAAGCCCAGGTTCTGGTGTAAAGGACACAAAACCTGGGCTTCTATGGGAATTTTCAAGTCCATATTACCAAGCCCATTATCGCCGCTTTAGCAGCAGTTTCCTGCCAATAAAAGCGACGATAATGTTATCGCCGTTCTTGATAATATGGCCCGGAGTCTTTACTGAAGAGAGCGCCAGACACAAAATGCTTCCCCGTTGACTTGTAAAGTAGCGTAGTATTCTCCGTTGACCTGAAAAGTCGGTAGAACCTGAAGAAGTCAGTACTGGCTTTTCCCTCCTGGCTGAAACGTCAACAATGGTGCATTGATCTCAAATGTTCTTATAAATAAACCTTCTCCTGGTATTTCATGTCCCGGTATGACACAGATATATATGGTTTGGAGCAGGAGATGCAAGGTCAGCCAAGTTTAACTCTTTAAGGCACAGTGGGAAGCTCTCTTCTACATTCAGGGCTTTGGGACCTCCCGGGATGACAGCATTGCTGGAGGTTGAAACTCACTGATTTATTGAAGATTATAACCTAGAGGGCGGGGCCTCCGCAGGGCGCAGCTCCATTCTGCGGGGTCCCATTATATTTTAATCATAGTTGTTTCAAGCGAAACTATGATGGGAAAATAATTTTGCATTTGATTCTAATTAGGGGAAATGTCGGGAGCAAATTAGCCCAGGCGAGAACACGAGTGAGTGACATTATCATGTGTAAGCCCGCAGGAATCACTGTTACTTCACACCCGTCATTTGTTTCATTTCCTGAAAATCTGAAACACTAGTAACTTACTTGTGTGGAGGAAGGCCGAAGTACCTGTGCGCGTCTCTTAGCCAATCGAGACGCTGCTCCCATTGCAAAATCGGGGCCTCTATTCATAGATTTAGGGGCATATTATCTAGGCGGGCGACATTAAATTATTGCCACTTTAGCGTCCGTTTTTGGCCGCAAAGCGGCGATAATTTCATCGCCCTATTAGCAAGCTGTCACTAACAGCAGTTAGTGGCAGCTTGTAGGCGATTGCGAGCGGTTTGGGGCCCGCTTTGCATGTCAGCAATATTTATCGCTAATGACATGCAAAGTGGGCATACCCAACCTGTTAGCGACTGAAAGCAGTCGCTAACACAGCTACCGCCTAATACCAACACAGGAGTAGCAATTGAAAAGGAACGCCTGCTCAGACCAGTTCTTAGCCATTATATCCAATAGGAGGTGGACATTCTGGCTAAGTCTCCATTGGCGATAATGCGTGAATATCGCTTCACGCATTTCGCCGCTAATGCCAGAAATGTTATCGCATTTGAGATAAACGTTGCTAATAGCACGTTATCTCTGCGATAAAATCCGGCGATGCACGGCGATAGAAAAAATGTCGCTAAGCTTATTTAGCGATAAATTTTGCTAGTTGTTGATAATAGGCCCCTTAGTTTTCTTCATCCTGCAATAAAGAAATTGGCAACAAGTAGAAGCGTGGCTGTAAATATGTTCCGCTTAATTGGTTGCAAAGTCTGTATTTTTAAATATCTTACGGGGTTAAGTCACATGCTGCAAAGATCGTTGTGTGCCAACTAAGGGCCTGATTCAGATCTCGGCCGACGGGTTAGTCCCTCACAATGATGACGGATATCCGGTGTGCCGAAATATAATTCTCATAGGATATAATGGGATTTAGATTTCAGAGGACGGGACATCTCTCACTGTTGTGATGGGAGTAACCCGTCAGCCGAGATCAAAAAAATAAAATAAAAATCAGGCCCTAAATCTCAGGGGGTAATAAAAATGGTAACGTAACTCTGGAGGATAATGTTATGTATTTACTGCGGAGATCTGCGGTTTGTCTAGCCCTAGTTTTGAATGGAAGTAGTGTAGAGGGTTAATATGTCTCCTGCAAAGCACATTATATGACACGTACATGACAGGTTTTTATTTTATGCGAATGGGTAAGTGAGTAACTGTTTTTAACACAGAGATCCTTTTGTTGCTTGCAGTTCATACATTTTAATCCTTTAATACAGCACAGTGAGCGATGAAGGACATGTGACTCCTACTCCTTGAAAACCCTCATGGTTTTATCTAACACATCCTGTACAATGATTTACACATGATTTATGGTCAATGTATAATGTGTATTTGTGATGTACTGCGCTATGACGCCCTGCCTTGGGATAAGTAGCGCAAAAAACAAAGTAGTGGTATTTAAATTGTTATTTGTGTAAATACTGTGACAGACCAACACATCTATAACTAAACAACAGGAGAGAGAGGGGAGGTACTGGAGCCACTCTTAATCCCCCTGGGCAGTATTAACCTCTTCGCTGCGGCGGCTATTCCGCCGCAGAGCTAAGGGGGCTGGGGGGTGACGGAACCGCTCCGTCACCAGCCGCGGTTGAGCTGTGCTCATGACGGAGCGGTTCCGTCATGGCCCCGCCCGCTTAATAGAACGTGCCACGCAGGCACGAAATCAGCGTCGCGCAGGCGCCTCAGGCGGGCCATGACGGAACCGCTCCTTCATCAGCACAGCTCCACCGCGGCTGATGACGGAGCGGTTCCGTCATCAGCACGGAAAGGGTTAAATCAACAACAAAAGAGTTTATCCAAGAAAATGTAGGAGCTAGCAAAAAAACTTGTGTTTTTAAAAGAACCCTCTCACACCAACCTCGTTGGTGACATGCTCCATCATTGGGGTCCCACCAGAGAGGCCGGGTACAGGCAGGTGTCCAGCGGGCGGCAGACTTCAATGAAGTAAGTTACTTACCTGCACAGGAAGGCACACCTTTGCAGGAAGGGTGTAGATTTAGCCCATTTTTTGACTAATGCTGAAACTCTTTCATCTATTCAGTCCCACCTCATGGCCATTGAATGTGGCATTACCTATGATTTATGTGTACGCTGTGAATTACTCTGTTCATTGGCTCTTTTGTTCCAACAGATATACAGGCTTTCAGAAATCCTGAAGGCAACATTAGAGTTCACGCGGCCCTTGACTCCACAGGTTGGGGTGTGTCTTAGCAAGCGCATACCCCCGTGGTAGTCTACTTTGGTCCTGACGAATGCTTCGCATAATTTACTAAGAAGCCAAAACATGTTGACCATTCGTTTCTATGCACATTAGGATGTCACTGGTCTACTAATACCAGTTTTTTACATCCGACGCACCATTTTTACTGTGCCCAGTTTTCCGCCATTAAAATTAATTTTGGATCAAACGGTGACACCATTTTCACTTCACTATTTGCACTATTCACCACTTGCACTGACTTCACAAAAAACCAGCTCCGCTGTAATCAGGCGTTGTGGCATAGCAGAGAGGCATTCAGCCTCTCTGGTGGGACCCCAATGGTAAAGCATGTCACCAACTAGGTTGGTGAGAGAGGGTTCTTTTAAAAACACAACAAGTTTTTTTGCTAGCTCCTTCATTTTCTTGGATACACTCTTTTGTTATTGATTTAAGACCAACACATCTGACATTCTTACCTTGTATGCATATCTCTTACATACAGGGGCCGAACAAAGTCAAACGCATGCCTCTCCTAATCCCTTGGCCATGGCGGTAATTCTGCCGTGGCGCTGGGGAGGAGTGGGGTCGAGCGGCGCCGCCATGCTTGTGACAGAACCACTCCGTCACGAGCCACGGGCGCGCTGTGCTTATGACGGAGTGGTTCCTTCACGACTCCGCCCACTCACTAATTCGCCCGCATAGGTGGGGAATCATTGCCACGTGGGCGGAGCGGACGCAGCATGACGGAACCACTCCGTCATGAGCACACACCACCCGTGGCTCGTGACGGAGTGGTTCCGTCACAAGCATGGAAGTGGTTAAGTACCTGTGAAGTGATTAGCTGTGTGCCTTCATTTCCCCTCTTCTGCATGTAGTTGTGAAGCTCCGAATAGCTCCCAGCCAGGATACTGCAAGAAGGGGAGCCCTGGTGGCCCCTTTACATCGGCCTTTGTTAAGGACCCAGCTGGAATCTGACAAGCTCCCTCCCAGCCAGCACGTTGGTGCTTGAAACCAAAGCAGACATGCGCAGGCGCTGCAGAATGTGTCCTGGTTTCTGAAAATGACACCTGGGCGACTACTGGATATTTCTGGTGTGTCCAACCTCTTTGCAGGGTAGAGGGTGTCCACCCTGTAAAAAGAGTGGGTAGACAACGCCTACCCTTGTGTACCCTCAACTTGAGTTTTTCTACTTCTTGCGTGCATGGAAGTACTCCATTTCCTGCACACAGGGCACACCAGTGTATTAAAATGTTTAATGGCAGATACAACAGCCCATTCCACCTTCTTACAGGTTTCTTTAACCCCTCCTATGCTCATGACGAGCTCAGCTCGTCATGAGCCACGGTTCTCGTGTGCTCACGACGAGCTGAGCTCGTCATGACCGTTGGAACGCTCAGGTGCGGGGCTAATTCCCCTCCTGTGCTGAGCGTTCTAAAGAACGGGTGTGGTCATGATGAGCTCAGCTCGTCATGAGCACACGAGAAACATGGTTCATGACACCGGGGCGCTGTGCGCGCCCCACCCCTCCCCCAGCAGAGCAGGGGGAATTGGCCCCGCAGCCAAGGGGTTAAATTCAGGAAGTTAACTCGCCTCCGTAAATAGCTGCTGAGCTCCCTCAAGCTTGGCTGTCACATCTAGGGCTTCCTACTCACAGTAAGTTTTAGAAGTCACTGTAAGTACAACAGCGCTTCACTGGAGCACTTGTGTTTCCGATGTTACACACCGAGTCACACATTCTAAATCTGTGTCTTGCGTCCATCAGGTTCAGAACACCCTTCCCGTAAGTGCAGGATACCTCTAGTCCTCGCCTGAAATGTTTTGCCTGTTCCACTGAACGTGCAGTCAGAGACGCTTTGAACTATGAGCAAAGTGGGCACTAGGGGTGAATGTTTTGCCATTGTCCAACATTCTGTCCATCAACTGTTGTTTTTTTGCATTTGTCACCCCGAGTGGGACGGGTATGCTCAGACGTGAGTCCCGTGCTCTCCATGCCAATGGAATCAAGTAATCCTGGCTGATGACGGCTGATAGCCAGAAACCGTTCCTAGGATGCTTGATTCCAGTCCAGGGAAGACATGGCATGGCAGTTCGGGCTGGACCGTTCCCATGAGGCACAGGGTCAGACTGATTTGCATATGGCCATGTCTAAACTGGGGGGTGTGGTGAGCAAAATAACGATGGATTAAACCCACATCTGTGACTGTGGGTGAATGTTTTGCCATTGTGCAACATTCCGTCCATCAATTGTTGTTTTTGCGAAGTGGGCATTAGCCCAGGGCACAAACCGACCACGGGTGCCCCTGCCTGGGAAACTGAGCTTTCGCTCTCTTTACCCTCAGTCTGTTCAATTTCTCTGTTTAAACCTCTCTCCCTCTCTGCCTACCGCTAACCTTCTCTCTCAAACCATTGTCATCTTAAGGATATTTGTGATGTAATGTAACATGGATTTGTAGAGTGCAAACTTGTCACCCGTGAGGGCAATCAGGCGCCGAGTCATTTTGTTTGTGCATAGAGTACTGGTGCTGGGTCCATGGCCAGTCACAGGAAGGCAGGGCATCCCTTCACATCCTCATAGCTGCCAAGGTTTCATGTTGCTTATGTGTGACATTTTCATAATTTCTGTTTAATTATGAGTGACATTCAACCACTATGAGTGACACATTCTCGCAAGCAAAAATCAAGCAATGCAGACGAGGGAAACATATAAATATCAGAAATGACACCCATTTCAGCAATGAGAAACTCTAAGAAGATCTTAACACAGCTGCAAAGCACCAGAAATGGAAGGGTACTAACTGACATGACACAGAGAAAGAGTCTGCCCAAACTGAAACAAACTGAAACAACCAAACTGAAACAAACTGAAACAACCAAACTGAAACAAACTGAAGCAGCCAAACTGAAACAGCCAAACTGAAACAAACTGAAATAACATGAAACAGCCAAACTGAAACAGCCAAACTGAAACAAACCGAAACAGCCAAACTGAAACAAACTGAAACAGCCAAACTGAAACAGCCAAACTGAAACAAACTGAAACAACATGAAACGGCCAAACTGAAACAACCAAACTGAAACAAACTGAAGCAGCCAAACTGAAACAGCCAAACTGAAACAAACTGAAACAACATGAAACGGCCAAACTGAAACAGCCAAACTGAAACAAACCGAAACAGCCAAACTGAAACAAACTGAAACAGCCAAACTGAAACAAACTGAAACAGCCAAACTGATGAGCCTAACTGAAACAAACTGAAACAGCCAAACTGAAACAAACTGAAACAGCCAAACTGAAACAGCCAAACTGAAACAAACTGAAACAACATGAAACGGCCAAACTGAAACAACCAAACTGAAACAAACTGAAGCAGCCAAACTGAAACAGCCAAACTGAAACAAACTGAAACAACATGAAACGGCCAAACTGAAACAGCCAAACTGAAACAAACCGAAACAGCCAAACTGAAACAAACTGAAACAGCCAAACTGAAACAAACTGAAACAGCCAAACTGATGAGCCTAACTGAAACAAACTGAAACAGCCAAACTGAAACAAACTGAAACAGCCAAACTGATGAGCCAAACTGAAACAAACTGAAACAAACTGAAACAGCCAAACTGAAACAAACTGAAACATCCAAACTGAAACAGCCAAACTGATGAGCCAAACTGAAACAGCCAAACTGAAAGAGGATGTGAGAGAGGCCCCAGCAGGCAGATCTCAGCTGCCTCAGCCAGCCGATAAATTATGATAATTACTAGTCACAACGGGCTGACAGACTGACTCTGTCTCGGGCACTCAGAGGGTGGCTGCAGCACCGTGCAAGGTTCAGGAGACTGAGAGGCTACACATTCATGAAAATAAAATAAAAATTACGAATTTAATACGGACCGGCTCCAGAGCGCGGCTGCCCAACTCACCGTAGCAGTGAGCAAGCCACGCCTGCGAGACAGGGTGACTGAGAGGCTGAGCCTCAACAGTTAACAGCCAGTGACATTTACTAGTAGCGAGCGCCATGTATGGGCCAGCCGCGACGACTTGACCCGGGCCTGCTGCGGCAGGGCATAGGCTGCAGGCGTCCAGCACTCACACTCGCGCAGCATTCATGGCTATGCACTGCCTGACTGCAGAGCAGGCTCAGCTACCGCACCAGACCGACCAGGGAGAGGAAGTGGTAAGGGGACGCTGAGACACCAAGCAACCAATCACAGCATTTCAGGGAGAAGCAGTAGTATGAGGACGCTGAGACACCAAACAACCAATCACAGCAGGAACTGATAGGTGTTATCAACAATATGCCACTCACACACACCAGGCTACTAGTGCTGGGGGACTTTAACTTGTGGTCTAAAGGCAAATTAGATACAGCTTTCCACAATATCACACAGTCCTGCGCCAATCTGGGACTAAAACAATGGGTGACCAAATCAACACATAGGGAAGGCCAAATTTTAGACTTAATCTTCACAGAAGAGGACGCCATGATCATGGGAGAAATCCTACCAGTGGGATGGTCGGACCACCATTTAGTTACATTTAATGCCCAAACCCTGAACAACGCAAGGCCTGTGGCCAAACAAATCAGGACCTTCCTCAGTCGAGACTGGAAAGAGCTATTAAAAAAGGGAAAACAGGGGAGTCCCTGTTTCAGATAGAAGCCCTTTTTAACCCAGAGAGTAACATCACAGAGAACTACAGCACTCTCTGTGAACACTTAACCGAGAAACTTGAGCAAATTGCACCGCTGAGAATGACCAGGAAACGAGGCAGCCCGCCCGCACCATGGTACACAGAAAGTCTGAGAAATCTTAAGATCTCCTGTAAAACGGCCAAAAGACAATGGAGGAGGGACTACGCGGAGCAGAATAGATTACTTTGGAGACTTTCAATAATAAAATACAAAAAGGAAATAGCGATGGCCAAAGCAGAACATTTTGCAGCCATCATACTGAATAGCGCCAACAAATCAAGAGACATCTTTAAAATAGTGAGAAAAATGACGCATTCTGATTGCACTAGTAATAACATCAAACCCTCGCAGGAGCTGTGTGATTGACTTGCCTCCTTTTTCCAGGACAAAATAAATAAAATAGTGGAGAGTATGGAGGATTCTCCTCGGCTCATACCACCACATCAGAGCACAGGGACAAGTAGTAAGGGGGAAGATGGAACGCCCAAGTATCCGGCCCCCAGGGCTTTCCTGGACAATTTTGCAATTCCCTCTGAGAAAGAGTTTGCTCAAGTAGCCCTTAGCATCTCCTCGGGTTCACCGTTGGATCCTCTGCCCCACAAAATTGTGAAGGAATTCGGGTTCGAATTATTTCCCATTCTCCTATAGCTATGTGGTCAATCCCTCAGTACAGGCACTGTCCGGTTAAATGGAAGTAGGCCGTTATTACACCTCTTCTGAAGAAACCAACTCTTGACCCTAGCTGCCACAAGAACTATCGACCAATTTCGCTCCTGCCTTACCCAATTAAGATCACGGAACGCCTGGTTAGCAGGTCCCTGTCCCTCTTTCTGGAGAAGAATAACATTCTAGAGGAGGAACAGTTTGGGTTTAGACCAGCCCATGGGACTGA
Organism: Lissotriton helveticus; assembly: GCF_964261635.1. Taxonomy (NCBI): domain Eukaryota; kingdom Metazoa; phylum Chordata; class Amphibia; order Caudata; family Salamandridae; genus Lissotriton; species Lissotriton helveticus. Next base: position 12,271,171 of record NC_136067.1, on the reverse strand, counting down.
GTCGACACTGGTGATGGTATTGGACAACCTATGAATGAGGGCGGACAGGGGCGAGTCAGCAATCCTAATCCTGCTGGTCCTGTCCGCCGCGTTCAATACGGTGAACCATGACATTCTGCTGACAAGGCTGGAGACCTTTGGAGTGAAAGGGATGGCGCTTAACTGGCTACGCTCGTATTTGTCCGACAGGTGGCAGGCAGTGGCACTCCCTCCATACCAATCCGAATTTTCCAAAGTTTTACATGGGGTTCCGCAGGGATCATCCATCAGTCCCACCCTGTTTAATGCTTATATGCAACCCCTGTTGGGTATCATTAAGGCTTATGACATCAGCGTTATTAACTACGCCTATGACACACAGCTTATAATCTCCCTTAATGGTGCTCAAGCAGATTCATTAGATAGTTTTCATGCCTGTATGCACGAAATGGCAAAATGGCTGAAGGGAAATTCGATTCAGTTTCAACAGCAGAAAAACGGAGATCCCACAATGCAAGGTGGGGAGGATCGCCGGAAGCCTGCCAGCAGACTTCTGGCCCTTACCTCGGATGGTCCACTGACACCAGTGAATGCGCTGCGGAATCTGGGGGTCAGTTTTAATGAAAACTTAAATATGGAGACCCACGTCAACAAACTGGTGGGCAGTTGCTTTACTTTAATGCGAGGTCCCTGAAAGCTGCTACCTTTGCTACCAGTACAGGCAAGAACAACTGTAGTCAGGAGAACCATTCTTAGTCGCCTGGACTACTGTAATACCTTGTTACTGGAATCACCTGGATATCTGATTACCAGGCTACAGAGTATCCAGGCGGCAGCAGCTAAGCTGGCACTCTAACGAACCGGCCGATCCTCAACAACTCAAGCGCTGGCTGACTTGCACTCGCTTCCAGTGCTTCAGAGGATCCTTTTCAAGTCCCTATGCACCGTTTTTAAAGCAGTGCATGGGCAGGGCCCTGTGCCACCCAGGACAAGTTCCAGTGGTACGAGCCCGCACGGGCCCTCCGCTCCTCGTCCTCTAACCTTGTTAGAATACCTAGGATTAGAATATCGACCCAGCCAGCCTGTTGTATTAGTGCACACTGCACTCTGCAGCCAGCCTGTTGTACAAGTGCACACAGCCCTCTGCAGCCAGCCTGTTGTACTAGTGCACGCAGCCCTCAGCAGCCATCCTGTTGTATTAGTGCACGCAGCCCTCAGCAGCCAGCCTGTTGTATTAGTGCACGCAGCCCTCAGCAGCCAGCCTGTTGTACGAGTGCACGCTGCACTCTGCAGCCAGCCTGTTGTACTAGTGCACACTGCACTCTGCAGCCAGCCTGTTGTACTAGTGCACGCAGCCCTCTGCAGCCAGCCTGTTGTACGAGTGCACACAGCCCTCTGCAGCCAGCCTGTTGTACTAGTGTACACAGCCCTCTGCAGCCAGCCTGTTGTATTAGTGCACACTGCACTCTGCAGCCAGCCTGTTGTACAAGTGCACACAGCCCTCTGCAGCCAGCCTGTTGTACTAGTGCACGCAGCCCTCAGCAGCCAGCCTGTTGTATTAGTGCACGCAGCCCTCAGCAGCCAGCCTGTTGTACTAGTGCACGCAGCCCTCAGCAGCCAGCCTGTTGTATTAGTGCACACTGCCCTCTGCAGCCAGCCTGTTGTATTAGTGCACACTGCCCTCTGCAGCCAGCCTGTTGTATTAGTGCACACTGCCCTCTGCAGCCAGCCTGTTGTACGAGTGCACACTGCCCTCTGCAGCCAGCCTGTTGTATTAGTGCACACTGCCCTCTGCAGCCAGCCTGTTGTATTAGTGCACACTGCCCTCTGCAGCCAGCCCGTTGTATTAGTGCACACTGCCCTCTGCAGCCAGCCTGTTGTATTAGTGCACACTGCCCTCTGCAGCCAGCCTGTTGTACAAGTGCACACAGCCCTCTGCAGCCAGCCTGTTGTACTAGTGCACGCAGCCCTCAGCAGCCAGCCTGTTGTATTAGTGCACGCAGCCCTCAGCAGCCAGCCTGTTGTACGAGTGCACGCTGCACTCTGCAGCCAGCCTGTTGTACTAGTGCACACTGCACTCTGCAGCCAGCCTGTTGTACTAGTGCACGTAGCCCTCTGCAGCCAACCTGTTGTACGAGTGCACACAGCCCTCTGCAGCCAGCCTGTTGTACGAGTGCACACAGCCCTCTGCAGCCAGCCTGTTGTACTAGTGCACACAGCCCTCTGCAGCCAGCCTGTTGTACTAGTGCACGCAGCCCTCAGCAGCCAGCCTGTTGTATTAGTGCACGCAGCCCTCAGCAGCCAGCCTGTTGTACTAGTGCACGCAGCCCTCAGCAGCCAGCCTGTTGTATTAGTGCACACTGCCCTCTGCAGCCAGCCTGTTGTATTAGTGCACACTGCCCTCTGCAGCCAGCCTGTTGTATTAGTGCACACTGCCCTCTGCAGCCAGCCTGTTGTACGAGTGCACACTGCCCTCTGCAGCCAGCCTGTTGTACTAGTGCATGCTGCCCTCTGCAGCCAGCCTGTTGTATTAGTGCACACTGCCCTCTGCAGCCAGCCTGTTGTATTAGTGCACACTGCCCTCTGCAGCCAGCCTGTTGTATTAGTGCACACTGCCCTCTGCAGCCAGCCTGTTGTATTAGGGCACACTGCCCTCTGCAGCCAGCCTGTTGTACTAGTGCACGCTGCCCTCTGCAGACAGCCTGTTGTACGAGCGCACACTGCCCTCTGCAGCCAGCCTGTTGTACCAGTGCACACTGCCCTCAGCAGCCAGCCTGTTGTACTAGTGCACGCTGCCCTCTGAAGCCAGCCTGTTGTATTAGTGCACGCTGCACTCTGCAGCCAGCCTGTTGTACTAGTGCACACTGCACTCTGCAGCCAGCCTGTTGTACTAGTGCACGCTGCACTCTGCAGCCAGCCTGTTACACGAGTGCACTCTGCACTCTGTAGCCAGCCTGTTGTACTAGTGCACGCAGCCCTCTGCAGCCAGCCTGTTGTACTAATGCACACAGCACTCTGCAGCCATCCTGTTGTACCAGTGCACACTGCACTCTGCAGCCAGCCTGTTGTACTAGTGCACACTGCACTCTGCAGCCAGCCTGTTATACGAGTGCACGCTGCCCTCTGCAGCCAGCCTGTTGTACTAGTGCACGCAGCCCTCTGCAGCCAGCCTGTTGTACCAGTGCACACTGCACTCTGCAGCCAGCCTGTTGTACGAGTGCACACAGTCTCTGCAGCCAGCCTGTTGCACCAGTGCACGATGCCCTCTGCATCCAGCCTGTTGCACCAGTGCACACTGCACTCTGCAGCCAGCCTGTTGTACTAGTGCACACAGCCCTCAGCAGCCAGCCTGTTGTACCAGTGCACACTGCCCTCAGCAGCCAGCCTGTTGTACTAGTGCACGCTGCCCTCTGCAGCCAGCCTGTTGTATTAGTGCACGCTGCACTCTGCAGCCAGCCTGTTGTACTAGTGCACACTGCACTCTGCAGCCAGCCTGTTGTACTAGTGCACGCTGCACTCTGCAGCCAGCCTGTTGTACGAGTGCACTCTGCACTCTGTAGCCAGCCTGTTGTACTAGATCACGCAGCCCTCTGCAGCCAGCCTGTTGTACTAGTGCACGCTGCACTCTGCAGCCAGCCTGTTGTACGAGTGCACTCTGCACTCTGCAGCCAGCCTGTTATACGAGTGCACATATACACAGCCCTCTGCTGCCAGCCTGTTGTACAAGTGCACACTTGTTGGACTTTGGCCCTTAGGGCAGGTTCACCCCTAGACTTTTTGCTTGAAATGGTGACCTGGAGATGGTGATTTTTGGATTCTGCGCACTTTCACTGTGTCCCAGTGGAAAGTGCGTGCGCACTCTGAGTGCATGTGCTGAGCTAGGCCTGCCCGCCCATAGGAATGCATGGGGAATGTATGTGTCCCTGGTAGTTCCTGATGCGTGGGGTGTACAGGCTTGAGTCTGGTATGTGTGAACTCGTGTGAGTGAATGCTGCGCAACGGTGTATGCAGCATGTATGTGTCTAGTAGCGAAGCGCCATTTCTAGACATGGCTGTACGTGTGCTGTGAGGGTGCTGGCGTGTGATTGGCTGGAGCTGGCTGGCATGCCAGGCTCCAGGAAGTCTGGATGGGTCTGCCCGGTGGTGAGTGGGAGATTAGCATGAGTGATGTGTGGGAGGAGTGTACCTGTGTCCTGGATGGGCTGGGTTTTCCCCACACAATGCTGGCTCCGCCCCCCTGTGGTGTGTCTAATGACCCAAGCCCTGCCAGTGAATAGAGAGGGTGGTTGAGGTAAACAGAGTACTCAAGAACCAGCTGCGACTGGTTCCGCCCCCACTCTGCACCTTCAGACAAAGGAATGCACTGTATTAAAATGGGGCTGTGTCCCCACAGATGTTATTCTCTTCCAGGATCCTGAGGGGGCTGTTGCTGCTGCTGGGCCAGAGGACCGCCACTTGGGGTGTCTCCCTGCCTGGAGACCCAGTGTGCTGGCTCTGGGCCCAGCCTTGCCCCCCGTGCCTTGCTGAAGGACCTTTTTTTACTGGACTTTGTTGTCCTATAGCGTCTGGGGGCGCTGTACTGGATTGATAGCGCTGGGAGCGCTTTGCTTTCCCCTTCTAGCGCTTACGAGCGCTTTATTTTGCATTTAGCGCTGAGGGGCGCTTTACTTTTGGAAAGCAGGTGCCCACCCTGCGTGTTGTGGTGTGTTTGCGGCTGCCCACGCCGCACCTGTGGCCGTTTTTATTGTCCAGAGCGAGTGCCTACCTCGCGTTATTTTAAAAATGCCGTTCTGCTCGTGAAAAATCACCGCCGCAGCCCTGGTGCGCGGAGAAGCCGAGGAGACGCCGAAAGAACCACCGCTGACGTCACCCGGGAGCCGCGCTGCCATTGGTTCAGGCTGCGGGAGGCTCGCCGGGCGACCTGTGCGGTGATTGGGCAGAGGAGTGAGGAAGAAACCAGGAAGCGGACGGGAGGCCACCCCGCGCTCCTGCCGAGAAGAGGAAGGAACCGTCCTCCGGCGAGGCTCTCCCGAGGAGAGAGCCCTGCCACCGCCCCCAGAAGAGCCCAGCAGAGAGGAGCCGACGCCACGAGGAGCCGCCGCCTCAGACAGCCGGTGAGTGCGGGCGGGCTCCGGGTCGCTCCTATGCCCAGAGGAGTGCAGTGGGCAGGTTGGTGTGCTTAGAGCGGCCCCGTTGGCAGCGGGCCGCTCCCATGACCTCGGGGGCATCCCTAGATTGAGCCTGAGAGGTTCTTGGGCCCAATTATTGATTCTGAGTCCCCCGAGCGGGACTCCAACGAGTGGGGCATATATTGCTTTAGAGCCCACGAGGCTCCATCCCCGCAATTTGTTGCAGAGCCCAGAGAGAGGCTCGGTGCCAGTTCTTTTTGCTTCGAGCCCAGAGAGGCTCAGGGGGTCATCCTGTCTGCTCAGAGCCACGAAGGCTCGTGGGGGCATCAGTTGTTTTGAAGAGCCCAGAGAGGCTCTTGAGTCCCACATTGTTGTATTAAGGAGCCCAGAGAGGCTCAGGGGCAGCCCATTTGTTCTTAGAGCCCAGTGAGGCTCTGGAGGGCCACATTTATTTCTTCGGGCCCGGAGAGAGGCTCCAGGCGCCAAAGTGGTTGTGAAGGGCCCAGAGAGGCTCTTGAGCCCCCACTGTTGTTCTTGAGCCCTGGCAGGCTCAAACATTGTTGCACCAGTTGCCCAGCACTTTGTGGGCAACTGCTACGTTTAGGACCCTGACACTTTGGACACAGGGCGTCCTAGCCCCAACAAGGCCAGAGGGCCTAGGGACAGTCACAGGTGGTGACTTACGTGAGTTTGGCGCAATTGTACTTTCTATGCACCTCTGAATGTATTGTTTATGCGTCATGTGCCTTTACACCTCTGAATGAATGTTATGCATTGCATCATGTGTTTCCCTCTTACACCCCTACAGGTATTGTAATACATAGGTGGTTGTTTTCTCCCTAGTACAGGTGGTGCTAGTGAGGTCCTGGTTACCAGTAATTACTGGTTGTGTGCTATTTTGTGCTATATTCTATGTACTAAGTGCTATTTCTGAAAGTGCTATTTCTGATTCCTGACAGTGGTCCAGGTGGCCCTGTCTTGTAAATATCCCCCTGTAAATTCTGCCCGTGCCTCTGGCACATTGTAAAGTGTGTGTTTTATCTAATGTGTTTTTGGTGTAATACAAAGGCTATTTTTATGTAACCTTGTGTGGAGTTTCCTTTGTGGTGGGCCTTTGGTTGTTGTTGCTGGGGTGCGTGCGCAAATACTTAACCTACATCGCCTCCAAGTTTAGCCTTGCTGCTCGCGCCACGTTACCTAGAGGGTGAGTAGGGGTTATCTTGGCGTGTAACTCCCTTGCCCTGACTTGGGGGTGGTGGTCTCTGACTGACTTTGGCGAAAGCCCTGGCCAGCCGGGGATCCCATTTCCAACATTGGCGGCAAGCGGCGGGATAAGGATTTGTGTTTGCCTTGTACCTTAGTAGCGGCTGGCTGCACCACAAAGCTCTGCATTTTTAGATGACCACATTTTAAGGGGATTGTTTTTTTTGGAAGTTTCATATTTTCTTCTCCTGAAGGTATCATTGTGCAATTGTGTCCAGTGCATTTGTTCCCCTGCCCCGCGCCCAGAGTCTGGTACCTGTGTCACTTGTGGTCAGGTTGAGAAGTCAGGGGTGGTAGAAACTGCCTTACTAGTCCGAGGGGGGGGTTGTGTGTGGATGAATGGTGTGTGGCACTAGGCAAGTGAGTGTGAGTTCTCTGGGGTAGAGAGCTTGCTGAATACCTTGTGAATTGTGTACTCCTGTGTTAGCTCAGACCCCTAGGTTCCCTGTGTGATCTCTTCACTAGAACGTCCGCCAGAATGGTGCCTGCTTTTGATGTCTGTGATCTGTTTAGATACAGTATGGGAGAGTTGGTAAGGTTCTGTGAAGAGAGAGACATAGGGGTGGATGAGTTAGACACTCAGTCCGAACTTAGGAGCAGCCTGATCCTATGGCAAAAGTGTCAGTGGGACCTTGAGCGCAGTGAGGAAAGGGCCCGGGCTTCACACCAGGAGGGTGGTGGGTCTGTGGGGAGCCCTGAAGATTCAGAAGAGGAGGAAGAAAATGATAGCACAGGGACGCCAGCAGATAGTGAGGACCCCATAGATAGGGAGTCCCTTGCTGGGTCCAGCATAGGAGGCAGCGCCTCATCCCTTTCCCTGTCCCCAGAGGAGCTGGAAGATAGGAGGAGAGAAAGGGAGCACCAGCTGGCTTTAGAGAGGCTCAGGTTGGAGCATGCCCAGGCTATGGCACAGCTGGGCATTAGAAAGCAACAGCTAGAGACCGAGAGGGTCTTAGCGCAGGAAAGGATAGAGGAGGCTGAGAGGGCCTCCACCAGAGGCGAAGTAGCTCTGGAGGGTAGACTATCCCCTGCGCGCAGTGTTGAGTTTCTGGATCCCCCAGGGAGGGTTGGGTCCAGTGGTGGCAGCTATTTAGATTCCAGTGTAGGAAATCCCAGTCCCAGTTCCCCCAGTCTGGTACCTGTTTCCCAAGAGGAGGAGTATAGGTTGAAATTCAGGGGCAGTAGGAAGCTGCCTCACCAGTCGTGGGAGAAGTTTGAGGATGAATGTTGTGGAGCACTGTGGGCTTGGGTAGAGGTTCACACTGACTCTGATTTTGAAGTCTTGTTTGATCTTATTGTCAAAGAGCAGGTGCTCAGTGGTTGTTCGCCAGAGTTGCGCCAACACCTGTTGCAAGTTGGATTTACTGATACAGAGTTACTGGCAAGGGAAGCCGACCGCTGGGAAAGGGCCAGAGGTTCTCTAGAGTCATTGGTGAGTGACTCCAAAAGTAGTGGTTCAGGGATCTTCCAGCCCAGCGTGGTGGAGGAGGCTCAGTGTAGCCCAGCTAGGTCCCAGGATAGCGAGGAGGGTGTAGGGGCTCACTGCCTGGCTCAGTGGAGCAGGAGTGAGGGGGAGACCAAGGTTCCCCAGACGCCCGAAGCCCTGCCTCAGGACTTGGATGGTTTCCTGAGGGAACACCAGGTTGGGGACCTAGGCTGTCCTGTTAGTCCACTTGAGGAGGATCTCCTAGTGAGTAGAGGACCTGGAGTGTCTGTAACCAGAGCTCCTGTGGTTCTAGAGTCTGGCAGTACCGCTCCGGTAGGGAGGGTACAGGAGTCCAGAGTGAGGAGTGATTGGGGGAGTTCCCCAGTGGAAGGACCAGTGGGTCAGGGACTACCCAGTTGGGCTAGGTTCCCGTGTAGTGACCATGGTGACACCACTTCTGGTCTGGGGGATCGTCACGCACTGTCAGGTGGACAGAGGGCGGGAGATCTGCGCCAGACAGACAGTCACGCAACAGATGTGACATTTGTTAGCCTCAGGGGGATTGCGAGTGAACCCCCAGAAGTCCTGGAGTGCCAGGCAATTGTTCCACCGAAGGTTCTAGACCAGAGGTTGGGAGGCCAGGTTCAGGATCAGCCTGACCTGAAGGGTAGGACGACTGTAACCAGTGTCCTGACCGGTTCTTCTTCCAGAGGAACTTCTCCAGGTGGGAGAGGGCAGACCTCTGGAAGGGGGTGCAGAGGGTGGGAGAGCCCACCTCTGACCCCGGTGCAACCTGAGTGGATAAGTCCTGGGTTGGAATGGCGTTCTAGGGGTACCCCTCGCAGAGGGAGGAGGAACCCTAGGAGAAGAGGTAGGGGGAGGAGAGCCTTCCCCGAGACTCCTGGTCCGCCTGAGGTTGTAGGCCCTCGGCTGGAGTACCAGTGGCAGTCTAGTCCTGTCTTGCAGACAGGAAGAGTGGAAAATGGCTCCTATGTGCCAGGGGTTACTACCCCCCGCTCTGCGAATTGGCATGGACCCGTGGCACCTGGGTGGCCCAGGGCCTGGTCCTGGCCGCGGACAACTTGGGAGTACCAGTGGGGTAGCCCAGTTGGTCCAGACAGTGTGTTGAGAAGGAATCCCATGGGTTCACCGTGGCATAGAACAGGAGGGTGTCCCTGCAGTTGCGGGCCCGCGTCCGTGTTCTATCGCCCCAAGCAGGGAAGTCCATCACGGTGGTGATTGGTCTCCCCTGCGTTTTGGCTGGAAGGGGGTTATGTTGGACTTTGGCCCTTAGGGCAGGTTCACCCCTAGACTTTTTGCTTGAAATGGTGACCTGGAGATGGTGATTTTTGGATTCTGCGCACTTTCACTGTGTCCCAGTGGAAAGTGCGTGCGCACTCTGAGTGCATGTGCTGAGCTAGGCCTGCCCGCCCATAGGAATGCATGGGGAATTTATGTGTCCCTGGTAGTTCCTGATGCGTGGGGTGTACAGGCTTGAGTCTGGTATGTGTGAACTCGTGTGAGTGAATGCTGCGCAACGGTGTATGCAGCATGTATGTGTCTAGTAGCGAAGCGCCATTTCTAGACATGGCTGTACGTGTGCTGTGAGGGTGCTGGCGTGTGATTGGCTGGAGCTGGCTGGCATGCCAGGCTCCAGGAAGTCTGGATGGGTCTGCCCGGTGGTGAGTGGGAGATTAGCATGAGTGATGTGTGGGAGGAGTGTACCTGTGTCCTGGATGGGCTGGGTTTTCCCCACACAATGCTGGCTCCGCCCCCCTGTGGTGTGTCTAATGACCCAAGCCCTGCCAGTGAATAGAGAGGGTGGTTGAGGTAAACAGAGTACTCAAGAACCAGCTGCGACTGGTTCCGCCCCCACTCTGCACCTTCAGACAAAGGAATGCACTGTATAAAAATGGGGCTGTGTCCCCACAGATGTTGTTCTCTTCCAGGATCCTGAGGGGGCTGTTGCTGCTGCTGGGCCAGAGGACCGCCACTTGGGGTGTCTCCCTGCCTGGAGACCCAGTGTGCTGGCTCTGGGCCCAGCCTTGCCCCCCGTGCCTTGCTGAAGGACCTTTTTTTACTGGACTTTGTTGTCCTATAGCGTCTGGGGGCGCTGTACTGGATTGATAGCGCTGGGAGCGCTTTGCTTTCCCCTTCTAGCGCTTACGAGCGCTTTATTTTGCATTTAGCGCTGAGGGGCGCTTTACTTTTGGAAAGCAGGTGCCCACCCTGCGTGTTGTGGTGTGTTTGCGGCTGCCCACGCCGCACCTGTGGCCATTTTTATTGTCCAGAGCGAGTGCCTACCTCGCGTTATTTTAAAAATGCCGTTCTGCTCGTGAAAAATCACCGCCGCAGCCCTGGTGCGCGGAGAAGCCGAGGAGACGCCGAAAGAACCACCGCTGACGTCACCCGGGAGCCGCGCTGCCATTGGTTCAGGCTGCGGGAGGCTCGCCGGGCGACCTGTGCGGTGATTGGGCAGAGGAGTGAGGAAGAAACCAGGAAGCGGACGGGAGGCCACCCCGCGCTCCTGCCGAGAAGAGGAAGGAACCGTCCTCCGGCGAGGCTCTCCCGAGGAGAGAGCCCTGCCACCGCCCCCAGAAGAGCCCAGCAGAGAGGAGCCGACGCCACGAGGAGCCGCCGCCTCAGACAGCCGGTGAGTGCGGGCGGGCTCCGGGTCGCTCCTATGCCCAGAGGAGTGCAGTGGGCAGGTTGGTGTGCTTAGAGCGGCCCCGTTGGCAGCGGGCCGCTCCCATGACCTCGGGGGCATCCCTAGATTGAGCCTGAGAGGTTCTTGGGCCCAATTATTGATTCTGAGTCCCCCGAGCGGGACTCCACCGAGTGGGGCATATATTGCTTTAGAGCCCACGAGGCTCCATCCCCGCAATTTGTTGCAGAGCCCAGAGAGAGGCTCGGTGCCAGTTCTTTTTGCTTCGAGCCCAGAGAGGCTCAGGGGGTCATCCTGTCTGCTCAGAGCCACGAAGGCTCGTGGGGGCATCAGTTGTTTTGAAGAGCCCAGAGAGGCTCTTGAGTCCCACATTGTTGTATTAAGGAGCCCAGAGAGGCTCAGGGGCAGCCCATTTGTTCTTAGAGCCCAGTGAGGCTCTGGAGGGCCACATTTATTTCTTCGGGCCCGGAGAGAGGCTCCAGGCGCCAAAGTGGTTGTGAAGGGCCCAGAGAGGCTCTTGAGCCCCCACTGTTGTTCTTGAGCCCTGGCAGGCTCAAACATTGTTGCACCAGTTGCCCAGCACTTTGTGGGCAACTGCTACGTTTAGGACCCTGACACTTTGGACACAGGGCGTCCTAGCCCCAACAAGGCCAGAGGGCCTAGGGACAGTCACAGGTGGTGACTTACGTGAGTTTGGCGCAATTGTACTTTCTATGCACCTCTGAATGTATTGTTTATGCGTCATGTGCCTTTACACCTCTGAATGAATGTTATGCATTGCATCATGTGTTTCCCTCTTACACCCCTACAGGTATTGTAATACATAGGTGGTTGTTTTCTCCCTAGTACAGGTGGTGCTAGTGAGGTCCTGGTTACCAGTAATTACTGGTTGTGTGCTATTTTGTGCTATATTCTATGTACTAAGTGCTATTTCTGAAAGTGCTATTTCTGATTCCTGACAGTGGTCCAGGTGGCCCTGTCTTGTAAATATCCCCCTGTAAATTCTGCCCGTGCCTCTGGCACATTGTAAAGTGTGTGTTTTATCTAATGTGTTTTTGGTGTAATACAAAGGCTATTTTTATATAACCTTGTGTGGAGTTTCCTTTGTGGTGGGCCTTTGGTTGTTGTTGCTGGGGTGCGTGCGCAAATACTTAGCCTACATCGCCTCCAAGTTTAGCCTTGCTGCTCGCGCCACGTTACCTAGAGGGTGAGTAGGGGTTATCTTGGCGTGTAACTCCCTTGCCCTGACTTGGGGGTGGTGGTCTCTGACTGACTTTGGCGAAAGCCCTGGCCAGCCGGGGATCCCATTTCCAACAACACTGCACTCTGCAGCCAGCCTGTTGTACAAGTGCACACTGCACACTGCAGCCAGCCTGTTATACGAGTGCACGCTGCCCTCTGCAGCCAGCCTGTTGTACGAGTTCACACAACCCTCTGCTGCCAGCCTGTTGTACAAATGCACACTGCACTCTGCAGCCAGCGTGTTGTACTAGTGCACACTGCCCTCTGCAGCCAGCCTGTTATACGAGTGCACACAGCCCTCTGCTGCCAGCCTGTTGTACTAGTGCACACAGCCCTCTGCTGCCAGCCTGTTGTACTAGTGCACGCAGCCCTCTGCAGACAGCCTGTTATACGAGTGCACAATGCACTCTGCAGCCAGCCTGTTGTACTAGTGCACGCTGCCCTCTGGAGCCAGCCTGTTATACGAGTGCACACTGCCCTCTGCAGCCAGCCTGTTGTACAAGTGCACGCTGCCCTCTGCAGCCAGCCTGTTGTACGAGTGCACACTGCACTCTGCAGCCAGCCTGTTGTACTAGTGCACGCTGCCCTCTGCAGCCAGCCTGTTGTACGAGTGCACATTGCATTCTGCAGCCAGCCTCTTGCACGAGTGCACATTGCATTCTGCAGCCAGCCTCTTGCACGAGTGCACACAGCCCTCCGCAGCCAGCCTGTTATACGAGTGCACGCTGCCCTCTGCAGCCAGCCTGTTGTACTAGTGCACGCAGCCCTCTGCAGCCAGCCTGTTGTACTAGTGCACGCTGCCCTCTGCAGCCAGCCTGTTGTACTAGTGCACGCTGCCCTCTGCAGCCAGCCTGTTGTACTAGTGCACGCAGCCCTCTGCAGCCAGCCTGTTGTACTAGTGCACAATGCACTCTGCAGCCAGCCTGTTGTACGAGTGCACACTGCACTCTGCAGCCAGCCTGTTGTACGAGTGCACACAGCCCTCAGCAGCCAGCCTGTTGTACGAGTGCACACAGTCTCTGCAGCCAGCCTGTTATACCAGTGCACGCTGCCCTCTGCAGCCAGCCTGTTGTACTAGTGCACGCAGACCTCTATAGCCAGCCTGTTATACCAGTGCACGCTGCCCTCTGCAGCCAGCCTGTTGTACTAGTTCACGCTGCCCTCTGCAGCCAGCCTGTTGTACGAGTGCACGCCGCCCTCTGCAGCCAGCCTGTTGTACTAGTGCACACAGCCCTCTGCAGCCAGCCTGTTGTACCAGTGCACGCTGCCCTCTGCAGCCAGCCTGTTGTACTAGTGCACACAGCCCTCAGCAGCCAGCCTGTTGTACGAGTGCACACAGCCCTCTGCATCCAGCCTGTTGTACGAGTGCACACAGCCCTCTGCAGCCAGCCTGTTGTACTAGTGTACACAGCCCTCTGCAGCCAGCCTGTTATACCAGTGCACGCTGCCCTCTGCAGCCAGCCTGTTGTACGAGTGCACGCTGCCCTCTGCAGCCAGCCTGTTGTACTAGTTCACGCTGCCCTCTGCAGCCTGCCTGTTGTACTGGTGCACACTACAGTCTGCAGCCAGCCTGTTGTACAAGTGCACACTGCACACTGCAGCCAGCCTGTTATACGAGTGCACGCTGCCCTCTGCAGCCAGCCTGTTGTACGAGTGCACACTGCACACAGCCCTCTGCTGCCAGCCTGTTGTACAAATGCACACTGCACTCTGCAGCCAGCCTGTTATACGAGTGCACACTGCACTCTGCAGCCAGCCTGTTATACGAGTGCACACTGCACTCTGCAGCCAGCCTGTTATACGAGTGCACATGCACACAGCCCTCTGCTGCCAGCCTGTTGTACTAGTGTACACAGCCCTCTGCAGCCAGCCTGTTGTACTAGTGCACGCAGCCCTCTGCAGCCAGCCTGTTGTACGAGTGCACACTGCCCTCTGCAGCCAGCCTGTTGTACTAGTGCACAATGCACTCTGCAGCCAGCCTGTTGTACTAGTGCACACAGCCCTCAGCAGCCAGCCTGTTGTACGAGTGCACAATGCACTCTGCAGCCAGCCTGTTGTACTAGTGCACACAGCCCTCTGCAGCCAGCCTGTTGTACTAGTGCACACAGCCCTCTGCAGCCAGCCTGTTGTATGAGTGCACACAGCCCTCAGCAGCCAGCCTGTTGTACTAGTGCACACAGCCCTCAGCAGCCAGCCTGTTGTACGAGTGCACACAGCCCTCAGCAGCCAGCCTGTTGTACTAGTGTACACAGCCCTCTGCAGCCAGCCTGTTGTACTAGTGCACGCTGCCCTCTGCAGCCAGCCTGTTGTACTAGTGTACACAGCCCTCTGCAGCCAGCCTGTTGTACTAGTGCACACTGCCCTCTGCAGCCAGCCTGTTGTACTAGTGCACACTGCCCTCTGCAGCCAGCCTGTTGTACGAGTGCACACAGCCCTCTGCAGCCAGCCTGTTGTATTAGTGCACACTGCCCTCTGCAGCCAGCCTGTTGTACTAGTGCACACTGCCCTCTGCAGCCAGCCTGTTGTACGAGTGCACACAGCCCTCTGCTGCCAGCCTGTTATACCAGTGCACACAGCCCTCAGCAGCCAGCCTGTTATACGAGTGCACACAGCCCTCTGCAGCCAGCCTGTTGTACTAGTGCACACTGCACTCTGCAGCCAGCCTGTTGTACTAGTGCACACAGCCCTCAGCAGCCAGTCTGTTGTACGAGTGCACGCTGCCCTCTGCATCCAGCCTGTTGTAGTAGTGCACACAGCCCTCAGCAGCCAGCCTGTTGTACGAGTGCACGCTGCCCTCTGCAGCCAGCCTGTTGTACTAGTGTACACAGCCCTCTGCAGCCAGCCTGTTATACCAGTGCACGCTGCCCTCTGCAGCCAGCCTGTTGTACTAGTGCACGCTGCCCTCTGCAGCCAGCCTGTTGTACAAGTGCACACAGCACTCTGCAGCCAGCCTGTTGTACCAGTGCACACTGCACTCTGCAGCCAGCCTGTTGTACTAGTGCACGCAGCCCTCTGCAGCCAGCCTGTTGTACAAGTGCACACAGCACTCTGCAGCCAGCCTGTTGTACTAGTGCACGCTGCCCTCTGCAGCCAGCCTGTTGTATTAGTGTCCCCCACTTACCTTCAACTGATGTCCAGTGTTAGACGGGGACCTGGAGGGTCGGCCGAGCACAAGGGGAGAGGCCTCCGGTGAGGGCCGTCCCCAGCGATCGTACAGACAAGTAACTTCCCCCCCACAGATGGACACCACACGAAGATCAGATTAACACCTTTTATAGGCAGTTCTTGAAGTAAGGTAGTACGATACAATGAGATCAGGACACGATGATCCTCTCAATTCTAGTCTCTATTAGGGAAGGGGGTAGCGGGACAGTCTTGGTACCCGTAGGTACGGCGGTGGAACGGTGATAGCTCACAATCCTCGAGCTCGGTGTTCGGACGGGTCAGACCGCGGCAGCGCCAGCAGGTCCCGAAGAGGTCGTAGGTGGCAACGGGCCGCGGCAGCGCCAGCAGGTCCCAACGAGGATGAAGGTTACACGGGCCGCAGCAGCGCCAGCAGGTCCCACGAGGATGAAGGTTGCAACGGGCCACGGCAGCGCCAGCAGGTCCCACGAGGATGAAGGTGACAACGGGCCGCAGCAGCGCCAGCAGGTCCCACGAGGATGAAGGTGACAACGGGCCGCGGCAGCGCCAGCAGGTCCCACGAGGATGAAGGTTGCAGAAGGCCGCGGCAGCGCCAGCAGGCAGGACAATAGTTCACAAGGCAGGGCTGCGGCAGCGCCAGCAGTCCGTCAAGGATGAGTTCGTCGCGGTGTCTCTCGACTCCAGGATACAACTGCCTTCCTGTTCTGGGGCTGCCTCAGTTATAGGTCTGGCACTCTTTGATGTCCGGACCCTCGCTCTTGGAGGTCGGGAGGTCCGGGATGAGGGAGTCCAGACACCCAGCAGGGGGGTGGAGCCAGCGCCCGGGGAGGCTGGGGGTGATCGGCACCCTGCAGGAGAGAGCCATCGACACTTCTTACTCCCATTGACCTGCCAAGTGGTCCGTTCACCTCCTGGGTGGATGGTGGTGCCGGGATGTCGGGACCTGGCCAGGCCCGGGGTTGGGGTCGAGCTGAGGCCACGCGGCCTCGTGGCGCAGTGTCTAAGATGGCGGCTGGTCCGGGCAAGGGTGCTGACGGTGGCCCAGGCCAGGGACACAGGGATTCCCGGGAGCAGACGTCCCATGGGGGACGGGTTGGGGGTTGCTTCTGCGGGTAGTACCTGGAAGGCCGGTACCAGGGCCCTGTCATGCGGGGAGGGAGCGAGCCCTTCATGGGGCCTGTCCAACATCCAGCGTTACCCGTATCCCTTATTTCTGAAACCCCCACAACCCTGCCTTCTGTCTCAAGTCACCGAGGACTTCTGGTCATCCAGCAAGCTCTAACTCTGAGCGAACACTCCCATGGTACAGAGGGAGGGTCCTCTACAGGACTGTTAGAAATGGGGTCTCTAGTTGGCAGTGGTGTGCACCCGTGTGGGTGAAAGCGAAGGACACCACATCATATGTGAAGTTACCCGAAGACGAGGGGCAGGCCTGTGGAACGCATGCGTGGATGTGAAAGCATGGAACTGCCTTCCCTATGGGCCCGATTCACAGAACTAACTTAAGACAAAATCCTAAACTTACTACTTTTGGTATTCACAGAATGGATTTACGACTACTAACTTTACATCTGCACTCGGGCCGGAAATTCCGGCCTGGAGGTGGAGCTTCTGGCTTGGAGGCAGAGCTTGCGGCCCGGAGGCGGAGCTTCCAGCTCTGAAGTGGTGATTTAGCCATTACTGAAATCCCCACCTCCGAGCCGGAAGCTCCGCCTCTGGGCCGCAAGCTCCGCCTCTGGACTGCAAGCTCCGCCTCCAAGCCGGAATTTCCGGCCCGAGTGCGGACGTAAAGTTAGTAGTCGTAAATCCATTCTGTGAATACCAAAAGTATGAAGTTTAGGATTTTGTCTTAAGTTAATTCTGTGAATCGGGCCCATTGTGTTTTTAGTGCCTTTTTTCATGGGACTCGTGCGTTAATTTTGCCAAATCATTAATGTTTGGGTAAAATGATTCCTTCCTAAAATAGAAGGCATTGAAGTTACAGCTGTATCACGTGGGGGGAATAACCTAGTTAATCAGTATGCAAGTGGCCTCATGGCGTGTGCCGCCACAGCCCATGATATCACAATGTGTGGCATCACAGTAAGTGACATCACGCGAAGTAACATCAGATAAGATCCCACACATTTGTTTTTAGTAGGCACATCATGAGTGCATTAAGCACATTATGGGCCCGATTCACAGAACTAACTTAAGACAAAATCCTAAACTTACTTCCATTTCGGTATTCACAGAAGGCACTTACTCATTTTGGTATTCACAGAAGGCACTTAGGGCCAGATGTAGGTAAATATATTTTACCGACTCATAAATACCGAATTTTACTGATTCGGTATTTATGAATCGGTAAAATATAAGGAGGGAGATGTAGGTAAATCCAGATGTGGATTTACCGAATCTGTAAAAGTCGGTATTTACCGATTCGGTAAATACCGACCGGTAATGCCCATTCATACCTATGGGCTTTGAAGCCCATAGGAATGAATGGGCATTACCGATTCGGTATTTACCGATTCGGTAATTACCGAATGTCACAAGGGTGCAGGGGGTGTCACTTTGACACCCTCTAGCACCCCCAAAACAGGTTCGGGTGCCATGTGGCAGGCATACATGCCCTAAGGGCAGGTCTGCCTGTCATATGGCACAGGTGTGCATGCACACATGTGCATGCACACCGGAATCGGTATTTTACCATCAAATTGAATTTGATGGTAAAATACCGATTCTGTAAGGCTTGTGGGACTCAGAAGAGTCCCACCTACATCTCAAAATTACCGAATCAGTAAAAATACCGATTCGGTAATTTACAGAATCGGTAAATTTACCGATCGGTAAATTTACCGATTCTGCCCCCTACATCTCAAAATCCATTTACCGGTCGGTAACGGCCGAAATCGGCCGTTACCCACCGGTAAAAGCCTACCTACATCTGGCCCTTACTCATTTCGGTATTCACAGAAGGCGCTTACTCATTTCGGTATTCACAGAAGTTAGTAGTCCTAACTTTAGGACTCCTAAATGCCTTCTGTGAATACCGAAAGTCTTAAAATTGGGATTTTTCTCAGTTTAGGAGTAGTAAAGTTAGGACTCCTACACTATGAAAAATCCCAATTTTAAGACTTTCGGTATTCACAGAAGGCATTTAGGAGTCCTAAAGTTAGGACTACTAACTTCTGTGAATACCGAAATGAGTAAGTGCCTTCTGTGAATACCGAGATGAGTAAGTGCCTTCTGTGAATACCAAAATGAGTAAGTGCCTTCTGTGAATACCAAAATGAGTAAGTGCCTTCTGTGAATACCAAAATGAGTAAGAGCCTCCTGTGAACACCGAAATGAGTTAGTGCCTTCTGTGAATACCAAAATGAGTCAGTGCCTTCTGTGAATACCGAAATGAGTAAGTGCCTTCTGTGAATACCGAAATGAGTCAGTGCCTTCTGTGAATACCGAAATGAGTAAGTGCCTTCTGTGAATACCGAAATGAGTAAGTGCCTTCTGTGAATAGCGAAATGAGTATGTGCCTTCTGTGAATACTGAAATGAGTAAGTGCCTTCTCTGAATACCAGAATGAGTAAGTGCCTTCTGTGAATGCCGAAATGAGTAAGCGTCTTCTGTGAATACCGAAATGAGTAAGTGGCTTCTGTGAATAGCGAAATGAGTAAGTGCCTTCTGTGAATACCGAAATGAGTAAGTGCCTTCTCTGAATACCAGAATGAGTAAGTGCCTTCTGTGAATGCCGAAATGAGTAAGCGTCTTCTGTGAATACCGAAATGAGTTAGTGCCTTCTGTGAATACCGAAATGAGTAAGTGCCTTCTGCGAATACCGAAATGAGTAAGTGCCTTCTGTGAATATTGAAATGAGTAAGTGCCTTCTGTGAATACCGAAATGAGTAAGTGCCTTCTGTGAATATTGAAATGAGTAAGTGCCTTCTGTGAATACCGAAATGAGTAAGTGCCTTCTCTGAATACCAGAATGAGTAAGTGCCTTCTGTGAATGCCGAAATGAGTAAGCGTCTTCTGTGAATACCGAAATGAGTAAGTGCCTTCTGTGAATACCGAAATGAGTAAGTGTCTTCTGTGAATACCGAAATGAGTAAGTGCCTTCTGTGAATACCAAAATGAGTAAGTGCCTTCTGTGAATACCGAAATGAGTAAGTGCCTTCTGAGAATACCGAAATGGTAGTAAGTTTAGGATTTTGTCTTAAGTTAGTTCTGTGAATCGGGCCCATTGTGCTTGAGGCTTGTGCTGCGAAAGTGATGCAAAATGTGGGGCTCAACAAATAGTACTAAAATTGTTTTTAAAACCCGGCCATAAAGAAATTGGCAACAAGGAGAAGCATGGTACTACATCTCTTATGCTTAATTGGTTACAAAGTCTGCGTTTTCTAATATTTTATGGGGCTAACATCTGCAGAGGTGCCCAGAAAATATCAGGGAATAATAACTTGTGGGAACGCAGGAGGTTAAAGTATTCGTCGGAGACATCTCTGCTTTGTGTAGTCTCAGATCTGAATCAAAGTAGTTAAGAAGGTTAATGTGTCTCCTTCAAAGGACATCAGGTACTATGCGGATGACAGATTGTGTTTTTTAATGTAGCTAGGTTAGTGGGCTACTGCTTGGTAAACAGATCCTTTTGTTCCTTGCAGTTTATATTTAGTCAACCTTTTACTATTGCACAGTCACGTACATTAACCCTCTATGCTGCTTTATGATGAGTGAACACAAAATGTTTTCCACTATTGTAATCTGAGCAGTGCCTGTTTCACGTTACAAAGTCACAACGAGGACTGGTCTTAAAAATTAGTAGCATTAACCCCTTCGCTGCGGGGTAATTCCCCCAGCTGTGGTGGGGGGAGGGGGTGCGCGCACAGCCCCCCCCATCAGTGGCGTAACGAAATTTGAGGGCCCCCCCCTGCAAGATGCATGGAGGGGGCCCCCTCCTAATATTGTCAGGAACTCTCAGGAGAAATTAGTGTGCTGAGGGGTCTCCCTGGTATTAACCAGCTGATATAACTCCTTGTGTGCCCCTCGGCACCACCAGGCCTGGTACTCGCGGCTTCCTATGTCTTCAGTACCACGTGTCTACCTGTGTCCTCAGTACCCATGGCTTCCTGTGTCCTCAGTACCCGTGTGTTCATGTGTCCTCAGAACCCGTGTGTTCATGTGTCCTCAGAACCCGTGTCTTCATGTGTCCTCAGTACCCGTGTGTTCATGTGTCCTCAGTACCCGTGTGTTCATGTGTCCTCAGTACCCATGGCTTCCTGTGTCCTCAGTACCCATGGCTTCCTGTGTCCTCAGTACCCATGGCTTCATGTGTCCTCAGTACCCGTGTGTTCATGTGTCCTCAGAACCCGTGTCTTCATGTGTCCTCAGTACCCGTGTGTTCATGTGTCCTCAGTACCCGTGTGTTCATGTGTCCTCAGTACCCATGGCTTCCTGTGTCCTCAGTACCCATGGCTTCATGTGTCCTAAGTACCCGTGTGTTCATGTTGTCATTGGTACCCCAACAATGTCTTCCTGTGTCCTCTGTATCTGTGTCTCCCTGTGCCATCAGTACCTGTGTCTTGTTGTGTCCTCAGTACATGTGATTCTCTGTGTCCTCAGTACCCGTGTCTTCCTGTGTCCTCGCTACCTCTCTTCCTGTATGCGCAGTACCTATGCCCACTGTACCCTTGTCTCCCTGTGTCAACAGCACCCCATGTTTTCCTGTGTCCTCTGTATCTGTGTCTCCCTGTGCCATCAGTACCTGTGTCTTGCTGTGTCCTCAGTACATGTTACTCTCTGTGCCCTCAGTACCCGTTTTTCTGTGTCCTCGCTACCTGTCTTCCTGTGTCCTCGCTACCTGTCTTCCTGTATGCTCAGTACCTATGCCCACTGTACCCTTGTCTCCCTGTTTCCACAGCACCCTGTGTCTTCCTGTGTGCTCGGTATGTGTCTCCCTGTGTCCTCAGTTCATGAGTACATGAACGTGCCTCACCTGGGGCCTCATTTATGAGGCCGTGCGTCACTTTTACGCCGCCGCCGGTGTGTCACTTTTTTTGACGCACCATCAGCGTAAATAATGTGCCTTGTTGCACCATATTTACAAAGGTAGATGCGTCACTTTGTAAACCCCTGCGCCACATTATACCTGCGCCAGATATAATGTATGCAGGGGGGGCGTTCCCCCGCAAAAAGCCTCGTAGAAGTGACTCAGTGAAATCTATGAAGATTTCACTGCGTCACTTCTAGGACGCCGTTGCGTCAAAATCTTGCACCTGCCTCACAGCAGGCGTAAGACTGACGCAGGCCCTTTCACATGGGGCTTGCCCCATGTGAAAGGACGCATTGCTGGAGTTGCGTCACTTTTGTGACACACTCGAGCAATGCGTCACTTTTGCGCCTACAGATACGTCAGAAATACTGACGTATCTGTAACTCCTTGCGACATGATGCGTCATACTGTAAATATGACGTATCAGGTATGTCACAAGGAGTGTGCACTGAGAAGTGACGCATCGCTGATTTCACGCAGCGATGCGTCACTTTTCATAAATGAGGCCCCAGGGGTATATCAGTGGAGCAAGATATAGTTCTGCTGTCTGTGGCCAAGTGAGGGATAGCTCTGCTGTCAGCAGCGAGCGAGGGTGCAGTCAGCGGAAGAATGGATAACTGATGTCTGTCACAAGCGAGGTAGCGCTGCTGCTTGTGATGATTGACGGAAAGCTCTGCTGTCGAGGCAAGTGAGGGGGCGGCTCACTGTGCCGGACTCTGGGAGTGGGGAGTGTATTCTCTGACCAGGGCCAGTGTGCAGACACCTAGGCAGACTGCAGGGGCACGGAGCCCCGCCCCTGGTGGGGGGCGTCCCCTAGTCCATCGTGGGAGCTGTGGGATGGGTGGGTATCTGCAGCCACCGGGGTTTTGATAAATGTGTGGGAGGAGGGATACAACTCGAAGCACGATCCGCCCTGCCCAAAACCCCTCCAAGCTGCCCCCTCATTGCTGCTGCTGGGCGTCCCTCCTTGCTCAGCTCTACTCCCCTCCAAACCTGAGGTGTGCCGTACCTCTTCCTTAATTTACAGTCTTGTCTCGCTCAGCTCGTCATGAGGCACAGTGCTCAGGTGCTCGGCCACACCCGTTCCCATGGAACGCTCAGCACAGCAGGGGAATTATCGCCGCGCATGAGCGTTCCGAAAAGGTTAATGCAGGTGCCCAGTTAACTCCCTCCCACTATCTGTATATTGAATAGAATGTATATTTGTCCTTAAAAAGGTTTCTGATGACTAATTCTGCATAATTTGAGACTTGCTACTTTGGGCTGGTTTTTGGGCTGAATCTGGTCTGATTTGGGCTGAATTTGGGCTTATACTTGAGCAGCTTTGGGCTTGGGATGGGTTTTAAAATCTGGCAACACTGCATGCACAGCACACCGGAAGCACTCTACAGGTATCTCCGAGACCTCTAGCTACAGAGGGAAGTCTTCTTTCATACTTACTACAACTTCTCTCTGGGCCGGATTCACAGAACTAACTTAAGACAAAATCTTAAACTTACTACTTTTGGTATTCACAGAAGTTAGGATTTAGTCTTAAGTTTGTATTAAGTCTGTCTTAAGTTTGTCTTAAGTTTGTCTTAAGACAAACTTAAGACAAAATCCTAACTTCTGTGAATACCAAAAGTAGTAAGTTTAGGATTTTGTCTTAAGTTAGTTCTGTGAATCGGCCCCTCTGTGCGCTGGCGGGAGGGACTTCATTCTCCACCAACACCACCAAGACCACCCAACCGCCCATAAAGTGCGACACTCCAGGGGGGCATCCTGCAAGTGAGTCAGAAGGTGAGCCAAGGCCCCTTACCTGGGTGGCGATGGTAGAGGTGAACTGGGAGTGGTCGTAGGTCCATCCATGCTGGCAGCCCTGCAGGGAGGCGTTGGGTGGTTCCCATGTGGAGGTGTTGGGCGGTCCCCAGGTGGAGTTGTTGGGTGGACCCCAGATAGAGTTCTCCAGCAGGTGCCACTGGGGCTCTCTGTACATCTTGCAGGAGCTGAGGGTCCCATCGGGCTCCCTGGGGATGCTGACGAGAAGCCGCTCCTCCTCAGTGAGGTTCCCAAATCCATCCTGGTCCTGGAGGGCGCAGTGGTGGGGGGGCACTGCCGCCATGAAGTTGTGAAGCAGGAACTGCCAAGGTGTGATGATCCGGGGGATGCAAATCAGTAGAAGGACCCGGGCCTGAAAGGGGCCAAAACCACCCACCTCCGAGAAGAGATCCTCAAACTTCATGCTGAGAGTTCTGGGGGTCCCGCACCAGGTGCACAGAGGACCCCCGGGTGCTGATGAGGTCTTTGTGTGGGGAGGAGACAGAGTGCAGATTCAGGGAGACTGCAGGGTGCCAGCAGTCTGAGGGATTCCAGGGACGTCTGACCAGATAGAGGGTCTCGGAAGAGGTCTCGGGTCCCAGGGGAGGCTCAGAAGAGGTCTGGGGTCCCAGGGGAGGCTCAGAAGAGGTCTGGGGTCCCAGGGGAGGCTCAGAAGAGGTCTGGGGTCCCAGGGGAGGCTCAGAAGAGGTCTGGGGTCCCAGAGGAGGCTCAGAAGAGGTCTGGGCTCCCAGGGGAGGCTCAGAAGAGGTCTGGGCTCCCAGGGGAGGCTCAGAAGAGGTCTGGGGTCCCAGGGGAGGCTCAGAAGAGGTCTGGGGACCCAGGGGAGGCTCAGAATAGGTCTGGGGTCCCAGGGGAGGCTCAGAAGAGGTCTGGGGTCCCAGAGGAGGCTCAGAAGAGGTCTGGGCTCCCAGGGGAGGCTCAGAAGAGGTCTGGGCTCCCAGGGGAGGCTCAGAAGAGGTCTGGGGTCCCAGGGGAGGCTCAGAAGAGGTCTGGGGTCCCAGGGGAGGCTCAAAAGAGGTCTGGGGTCCCAGAGGAGGCTTAGAAGATGTCTGGGGTCCCAGGGGAGGCTGAGCAGAGAGAGAGGGTCTGAGTCAGGGTCCAGAGTCCATCTTCTCAAGCTCTGGGATGGTCCTGGTGGGTGCTGAGTCGGGGTCCAGGGTCCATCCACTCGCCCCTCTGGGAGCCTGCGATGCCCGGTGTGGGTGGGGGTCGGTCCAGTCTGAAGGAGACGAGCAGTGCCCGCGCGGGGTGATGTTTAAGTAGATCAGTCCACGAGGTAATTCATTAGTTGAGGTCCAGGCCTGGACAGACGTCGTGCTGGGCTCAGATCACAAGACTCCTGGCGGCGCATTCCTGATGCAGATCTGAAGGCGCCATTGTGCGCGCACGGCATGGCCCCAAGGCACGCGAGTCTAGAGTACAGAGGAGCCCTGGCTTGTCTTGTGAGGGGAGTGATAGCAGGCGCTATGCAAACACACATACAAACATTCAGGGCACATAGCCAGTCTCTGCCAGTGAGAGTGAAACCAGCCCCTGAGGGTGAGGGTGAAACCAGCCCCTGCCAGTGAGAGTGAAACCAGCCCCTGAGGGTGAGGGTGAAACCAGCCCCTGCCAGTGAGGGTGAAACCAACCCCTGAGGGTGAGGGTGAAACCAGTCCTGCCAGTGAGAGAACCAGCCCCTGAGGGCGAACCAGCCCCTGAGGGTGAACCAGCCCCTGAGGGTGAACCAGCCCCTGAGGGTGAACCAGCCCCTGCCATTGAGAGTGAACCCAGCCCCTGCCAGTGAGAAAACCAGCCCCTGCCCATGAGGGTGATACCAGCCCCTGCCAGTTATGTTATGTTATGTTATGTTATGTTAGGCTCATTTATTAAGCGCACAGATGCTCCAGCGAAGGAGCGTCCTGGCGCCCGACAAGTCAAGTCAAGTCAAGTCAGAGAATTTATATAGCGCACTACATACCCAGAGGGTCTCAAGGCGCTTAGAGAGGGGAGGAGGATTACTTGTCAAATATCCACGTTTTAAGTTGCTTTCTGAATGCTAGGTGGTTCTGGGTAAGGCGAAGGTAAGCGGGGAGTGAGTTCCATGTTTTAGCAGCCAGGTATGAGAAGGATCTGCCTCCCATGGTGGTCTTGTTGATGCGAGGTACAGTGGCGAGGGCTTGGCTGGAAGAACGCAGTTGGCGGGAGGGGGTGTAGAAGGACAGTCGTGAGTTGAGGCATTCTGGTCCGATGTCGTAGAGTGACTTGTGTGCGTGGGTTAGCAGTCGGAAAGTGATTCTCTTATTGACGGGTAGCCAGTGGAGGTCTTTCAGGTGACTAGAGATGTGTTCGTTGCGCGGGATGTCCAATATGATCCTGGCTGAGGCGTTTTGGATTCGTTGGAGTTTCTTCTGGAGTTTAGCGGTAGTACCTGCGTAGAGGGTGTTTCCGTAGTCCAGTCGGCTCGTGACCAGAGCATGGGTGACTGTTTTCCTTGTTTCGGTGGGGATCCAGCGAAATGTTTTTTTGAGCATGCGAAGAATGTTGAAGCAAGATGAGGATACGGCGCTGACTTGTCTGTTCATTGAGAGTGAAGAATCCAGGATGACGCCTAGGTTCCGTGCGTGGTCTGTCGGGATGGGTGCTTTTCCAAGGGCTTCCGGCCACCAAGAGTCGTCCCATGCAGAGGGGGATGTACCTAGGATGAGGACTTCTGTTTTGTCTGAGTTCAGTTTCAGACGGCTTTGTTTCATCCATTCGGCAACTTCTTTCATTCCTTCGTGTAGGTTAGTTTTGGCGGTGCTGGGGTCATTGGTGAGAGAAAGGATTAGTTGAGTGTCATCCGCGTAAGAGATGATGTTGAGGTTGTGTTGGCGGGCGATGGCCGCGAGGGGGCTCATGTATACGTTGAAGAGGGTGGGGCTGAGTGAGGATCCTTGTGGTACACCACAGATGACTTCAGTAGCCTCGGACTTGAATGGTGGAAGGCGGACTCTCTGGGTTCTTCCGGTGAGGAACGAGGTGATCCATTCAAGTGCTTTTCCTTGTATTCCGGTGTTGTTGAGGCGTTGTAGAAGGGTGCTGTGGCAGACTGTGTCGAATGCTGCAGAGAGGTCGAGGAGGATGAGGGCGACTGTGTCTCCATTGTCCAGTAGAGTTCGAATGTCGTCTGTTGCTGCGATGAGGGCGCTCTCAGTGCTGTGTTTGGCTCGGAAGCCAGATTGTGAGGAGTCGAGGGATTTGTTGGCTTCGAGGAAAGCGGCGAGCTGGTTGTTGACAGCTTTCTCGATGACTTTGGCCGGGAATGGAAGGAGCGAGATGGGGCGGTAATTTTTGAGTTCGGTGGGGTCCGCTGTGGGTTTTTTCAGCAGGGCGGTGAGTTCAGCGTGTTTCCAGTCTTCCGGGAAGGTGGCGGAGTTGAAGGAGCAGTTGATGACGTCTCGGAGGTGCGGTGCTATGACGGAGTCTGCTTTGTTGAAGATGTGGTGAGGGCATGGGTCTGTGGGGGATCCTGAGTGGATGGAATTCATTAGGCGGATTGTGTCCTCAGTGGAGATTGGGTTCCAGACGTTAAGGGTGTTCACGGGGGGAGAATGTTCAGCAGATGGTTGGGTGGGTTGGTCTCCGGGTTGGTTGTTGAAGCTGTTGTGGATGTCTGCAATCTTGTTGTGGAAGAATGAGGCTAGGGAGTCGCAAAGGGCTTGAGAGGGGGTGATGTCGTTGGAGTTGGCCGAGGGATTGGAAAATTCCTTGACGATGTTGAAAAGTTCTTTGCTGTTGTGGGCGTTGTTGTCAAGTCGATCCTTGAATGCTGTTTTCTTGGCCTTTCGGATTAGTTGGTGGTGAGTGCGGGTGGCTTTTTTGAAGGCGTCCTTGGTGCTAGTGGTTGGGTCTTTTTTCCAGGCCTTTTCAAGGGAGCGGCAGAGTTTCTTGGACTTCTTAAGGTCATCGTTGAACCATGAGGCCTTCTTGCTGCCAGGTTTGCTTTGACGTTTTTTCAGTGGTGCTAGGGTGTCGGCGGTGTTGGATAGCCATAGGGTGAGGTTGGCGGCGGCTTGGTTTGGGTTAGAAGAGTGGGCTGGGGTGTTTAGAAGAAGTGATGCGGAGATTTGGTCGGTGGTGATTTTGTTCCAGTTTCTTTGCAGAGTTGGTTGGAGGTGGTTGGTGGGTTTCGGCTTGTTGTAGGTGAAGTGAACGCAGCTGTGGTCAGTCCAGAGGAGCTCCGTAGTGTGGCTGAAGGAGACATGCTTGCTGGAGGTGAAGATAGGGTCGAGTGTGTGACCTGCGATGTGGGTGGGGGAAGTGACCAGTTGTTTGAGTCCGAGGTTGGCGAGGTTGTCCAAGAGGGTGGTGGTGTTGCGGTCGTTGTTCTTTTCAAGGTGAAAGTTGAGGTCTCCCAGAAGGATGTAATCTTTGGAGGGGAGCGCGTGTGGAGTGATGAAGTCCGTGATGTCTTCACTGAATTTTGCGCGGGGTCCTGGTGGCCTGTAAAGGAGGGTGCCTCTGAGTGTGGTCTTGGGGTCGATGTGGATCTGGAAGTGAAGGTGTTCAGAGTTGGCGAGATTGACGTCAGAACTGGTTGAGATGTGGATTGATTTCTTATGGACGATAGCGATTCCTCCTCCTGTGTGGCCGGTACGGTCCTTGCGTGTGATCTTATATTCTTCGGGGATGGCAATGGTGATGTCTGGGGCGGAGGAAGCGTTCATCCATGTTTCTGTTAGGAAGGCGACGTCTGGAGAGATGGTGTCTAGTAGATTCCATAGGTCGATGGCGTGTCTGTGGACTGATCGGGTGTTGAGAAGGATGCATTGTATGTGGTTGGGGTCGGTAGTCTGTGGAGTGGTCGTAGCGGAGTGGTTGACGGTGCCGCTGAATTTGCAGGAGTGCCAAGAGAATGGTCCATGAGTGTGTCCGGGAGCTGCTTGGACGCAGTTGGGGGCGCGACCGGGGTTAAGAGCTAGGAGGGTAGAGGCATCGTAGGTAATGCGGGAGGGCTGGGCAGCGCGAGGAGCAGGGGGTCTGGCGCTGGGCGTGGTCCAGGCGCGGACGGGCGTAGACGGGCTTACCTTTGGCGCACCTTCGGCGCGGGTTGGGCGCGGTCGCTGCGCGTAAGCGCTGTGCGTTATGACATTGGTCATAAATGGATGGTGGAGGGGGCGGAGCGTGGGAAGGGCAGCAGCTGGGAGGCGGTGGCGGGAGGAGGGGCGGCAACAACAACAACAACACAAAATGGAGGGTCAAAGGCGAGAGCCTTACACGCACTAACAGCTGAATATAATTTAAATGCAAAGTAACTGCCTCAGCGATGTCGCGTTGATAATTAAATAAAAGCGACAGTGCGGCGCAGATTGAATAAGTCAATTAGACAGAGCAGCACAATTAATTAAATAAATAAGTAAATCCCAACAGTGCAGCGCTATGAAGCGATCATGCAGCGCTATAAAATGAAAGATTAGCTGAGTCAATGCAGCGCTAGTATCTCGAAGGCAGGAGGTCAAACGATACCAGGCTGGAGCGTGGGGGAGCAACCGGGCTGAAGGAGGGTCCAGGCGGTCACAGTGATCTCGGGAGCAAGGAAGGATACTAATCGTGGGTGGGAGGGGCAGCAGCTGGGAGGCGGTGGCGGGAGGAGGGGCGGCAACAACAACAACAACACAAAATGGAGGGTCAAAGGCGAGAGCCTTACACGCACTAACAGCTGAATATAATTTAAATGCAAAGTAACTGCCTCAGCGATGTCGCGTTGATAATTAAATAAAAGCGACAGTGCGGCGCAGATTGAATAAGTCAATTAGACAGAGCAGCACAATTAATTAAATAAATAAGTAAATCCCAACAGTGCAGCGCTATGAAGCGATCATGCAGCGCTATAAAATGAAAGATTAGCTGAGTCAATGCAGCGCTAGTATCTCGAAGGCAGGAGGTCAAACGATACCAGGCTGGAGCGTGGGGGAGCAACCGGGCTGAAGGAGGGTCCAGGCGGACAAGGTAGCAACACAACACAACTGGACAGAACAGAGCAGGGAAAATTTAAGGAAACAAAAAAGTTTTTACTGCTCGACGGAAAGAAAGCAGATCCCTAAGGGCGCGAATCGCCGGGGGAAGGGAGTTCCACAACACTGCAGCGCGAACTTGAAAAGAGCGGCCGCCTGCCCTGCAACGCTTAAAGCGGGGGACGACCGCAAGTTCTAGGTCGGAAGATCTTAAAGCCCGGACCGGAACATAGCGGGACAGAAGATTGGAAAGGATCATAGCAGGGGATCCCTTGAGAATTTTGTAGGCTACACAGAGGGTCTTGAACTGGATCCTTTGCGCAATCGGAAGCCAATGCAGCGTACGCAAGGTGTTAACAATTGGGCAAGATCTAGGCAGTCCCACAACAGCTCTCGCTGCGGCATTCTGGATGCGCTGCAGGCGGGTGATTTCCGATTGATTTAATCCCGCTAGAATGGGAACTGGCGTAATCAAGCCTAGAGATCACGGTTGCTTGAATCACAAGTTGCCTGGTGGTGGCATCAAAAATTTTTAGTACAGGCCGTAGTCCACGCAAAATGCCAAAGCAGCAGGCCGCCGTACGCTTGGTATGGCAGACAAAGGTGAGAGTTGGATCGAGCCATACCCCAAGGTTTTTTAACTCAGCGACCGGGGTTGGCGTAGGACCCAAATCCGACGGCCACCACCTGTCTCCCCAGACTTCCGTTTGTTTGCCAAAGATCATGACCTCCGTCTTGCTTGCGTTCAGCTGGAGACAGTTAGAGGTCATCCAGCTGGCGACCGCCCGAAGCCCATTCTGGAATCTGGGGGCATCCACATCCGCATCCTCGCTGATCGTGACCGCTAACTGGGTGTCATCGGCATATGACACCATGGTCATACCCCAATGCCTGACCACCTCAGCCAGCGGTCTCACGTACAGATTGAATAACGTGGGACTCAGCGAGGAGCCCTGGGGGACCCCCAGATCCAGAGGATGGAGTTTGGACTGATAAGGCGAGACGGCTACGCAAAAGGAGCGGTTGGCTAGAAAAGAACGGAACCACTGGAGAGCAAGGCCAGTGACACCAGCTTCCTCCAGACGAAGCAGAAGGATAGGGTGGGACACGGTGTCAAAGGCGGCGCTCAGGTCTAATAGCACCAGCGCCGCCGTTTGCCCCGCATCTAGCACGGAGCGTAAATGCTCCACCATGTACAGTAGAGCAGTCTCCGTGCTGTGCCCAGCCCGGAATCCATTCTGCGTTCTGTCTAAGATGTTTGCCTGAAGAAGATGGTCCGAGAGGACAGAGTTGACATGCGCCTCCGCCACTTTGGCAGGCCACGGGAGAAGTGAAATTGGACGGTAGTTCTCGGGCTTGCCGACGTCCAGAGACATTTTCTTAAGAATGGGCATGACCACTGCCTGCTTCCACTTCAGTGGGACCACGCCGGATGTTAATGATATGTTGATCAAAGAGCAAACCGGCGAGAGACCGTGGGATGCTAGATCTTTAAACAGAGCTGGCCGTAGAGGATCAGCCGGTGACCCTGACTTAACCTGCTGGGCCAGTTTACTGAAACTTTCTGATGTTAAGCTCGGGAAGGAATGTAAAACATCCAGAGCTAGGGGCTTGAGAGGTCTACCGACAGGGGGTACAACCGAGGGAAAGGCTCTATAGATGGCATGAACCTTTTCCAAAAAGAAAGCCGCCAAGGTTTCACAGTATGCAATAGAGCTCTGATGAGTCGCAGCCACCTTTTTAGCAATAAGGTCTTTCAGGGCCTTAAAAATGGTTTTGGAGGGGTTAGTGCTGGTGCGAAATTGCAAGGCGTAGAAAGCCGCGCGGGTTCTGCAAACTGCACGATGGTAAAGTTTTACAGTGGCCAAGTACAAAACTTTTTTGTCGCTGTTATAAGTTTTGCGCCATTCCCGCTCAGCGCGCCTACAGGTGCTTTTAAGCGCCCGCAGCGAATCATCGTAACACGGGCTTGGATCCCTTGCCCCACATTTACACGAAGCTATTGGAATAAGGGAATCAAGGGCCCTTGTAACCCACTCACAAAAGCGATCGTAGCCCACATCCACAGTCTCAATTGGACCTAGCGGGTCGGTAGACAAAAGATGGAAAAAGTCATCAAGTTTCAATTTATTCCAACGCCGTCTAGGAATAGAGCGCACCATGGGTTTGAGTTGTGTCTCATACAGGGGGCACTGGATGCACACCAGGTAGTGATCGGTCCAGGCCAGCGGGGATGGAGTGGAAATACTGACTTCCGCTAGATTGGTGAAGAAAGGATCTAGGGTGTGACCACCTACATGAGTAGGCTGCGACACCAACTGAACATGCTGAAGAGCCTCAAGATCAGCAACAGAGCTATATACTGCTGGAATAGACATATTGTCATAATGGAGGTTTAAGTCGCCGAGGATGGAAAAATTGGAGCAGCCTGCTGCCAAGGTGCTGATAGCATCTGGGAGGGCCTTCCTGAAGGCCACTTCACTACCAGGGGGGCGGTAAATCAAAAGGCCCGAGAAAGCAAAGGGTGAACCAGCCCCCGCCAGTGAGAGAACCAGCCCCCACCAGTGAGAGAACCAGCCCCCGCCAGTGAGAGAACCAGCCCCCGCCAGTGAGAGAACCAGCCCCCGCCAGTGAGAGAACCAGCCCCCGCCAGTTAGAGAACCAGCCCCCGCCAGTGAGAGAACCAGCCCCCGCCAGTGAGAGAACCAGCCCCTGCCAGTGAGGGTAAACCAGCCCCCGCCAGTGAGGGTGAACCAGCCCCTGCCAGTGAGGGTGAACCAGCCCCTGAGGGTGAGGGTGAACCAGCCCCTGCCAGTGAGGGTGAACCAGCCCCTGAGGGTGAGGGTGAACCAAACCCTGCCAGTGAGGGTGAACCAGCCCCTGCCAGTGAGGGTGAACCAGCCCCTGCCAGTGAGGGTAAACCAGCCCCCGCCAGTGAGGGTGAACCAGCCCCTGCCTGTGAGGGTGAACCAGCCCCTGAGGGTGAGGGTGAACCAAACCCTGCCAGTGAGGGTGAACCAGCCCCTGCCAGTGAGGGTGAACCAGCCCCTGCCAGTGAGGGTGAACCAGCCCCTGCCAGTGAGGGTGAACCAGCCCCTGAGGGTGAGGGTGAACCAAACCCTGCCAGTGAGGGTGAACCAGCCCCTGCCAGTGAGGGTGAACCAGCCCCTGCCAGTGAGGGTGAACCAGCCCCTGCCAGTGAGGGTGAACCAGCCCCTGCCTGTGAGGGTGAACCAGCCCCTGCCAGTGAGAGTGAACTAGCCCCAGCCAGTGAGGGTGAACCCAGCCCCTGCCAGTGAGGGTGAAACCAGCCCCTGCCAGTGAGGGTGAACCCAGCCCCTGCCAGTGAGGGTGAAACCAGCCCCTGCCAGTGAGGGTGAACCCAGCCCCTGCCACTGAGGGTGAACCCAGCCCCTGCCAGTGAGAGTGAACCAGCCCCTGCCAGTGAGGGTGAACCAGCCCCTGCCAGTAAGGGTGAACCAGCCCCTGCCAGTGAGGGTGAACCAGCCGCAGCCAGTGAGGGTGAACCCAGCCCCTGCCACTGAGGGTGAACCCAGCCCCTGCCACTGAGGGTGAACCCAGCCCCTGCCAGTGAGGGTGAACCAGCCCCTGACAATGAGGGTGAACCAGCCCCTGACAATGAGGGGGGCCAGCCCCTGCCAGTGAGGGTGAACCAAACCCTGCCAGTGAGGGTGAACAAGCCCCTGCCAGTGAGGGTGAACCAGCCCCTGCCAGTGAGGGTGAAACAGCCCCTGAGGGTGAGGGTGAACCAGCCCCTGCCAGTGAGGGTGGAACCAGCCCCTGAGGGTGAGGGTGAAACCAGCCCCTGCCAGTGAGGGTGAAACCAGCCCCTGAAAGTGAGGGTGAAAACAGCCCCTGAGGGTGAGGGTGAACCAGCCCCCGCCAGTGAGGGTGAACCAGCCCCTGAGGGTGAGGGTGAACCAGCCCCCGCCAGTGAGGGTGAACCAGCCCCTGAGGGTGAGGGTGAACCAGCCCCCGCCAGTGAGGGCGAAACCAGCCCCTGAGGGTGAGGGTGAACCAGCCCCCGCCAGTGAGGGCGAAACCAGCCCCTGCCAGTGAGGGTGAACCAGCCCCTGCCAGTGAGAGAACCAGCCCCTGCCAGTGAGGGTGAACCAGCCCCTGAGGGTGAGGGTGAACCAGCCCCCGCCAGTGAGGGTGAACCAGGCCCTGCCAGTGAGGGCGAAACCAGCCCCTGCCAGTGAGGGTGAAACCAGCCCCTGCCAGTGAGGGTGAAAACAGCCCCTGCCAGTGAGGGTGAACCAGCCCCTGACAATGAGGGGGGCCAGCCCCTGCCAGTGAGGGTGAACCAGCCCCTGCCAGTGAGGGTGAAACCAGCCCCTGCCAGTGAGGGTGAAATCAGCCTCTGCCAGTGAGGGTGAAACCAGCCCCTGCCAGTGAGGGTGAACCAGCCCCTGAGGGTGAGGGTGAACCAACCCCTGCCAGTGAGAGAACCAGCCCCCACCAGTGAGGGTGAACCCAGCCACTGCCAGTGAGGGTGAACCAGCCCCTGCCAGTGAGGGTGAACCACCCCCTGCCATTGAGGGTGAACCAGCCCCTGCCAGTGAGGGGGAACCAGCCCCTGCCAGTGAGGGTGAACCAGCCCCTGCCTGTGAGGGTGAACCAGCCCCTGCCTGTGAGGGTGAACCAGCCCCTGCCAGTGAGGGTGAAACCAACCCCTGCCAGTGAGGGTGAACCAGCCCCTGCCAGTGAGAGAACCAGCCCCCACCAGTGAGGGTGAACCCAGCCCCTGCCAGTGAGGGTGAACCAGCCCCTGCCAGTGAGGGTGAAACCACCCCCTGCCAGTGAGGGTGAACCAGCCCCTGCCAGTGAGGGTGAACCAGCCCCTGCCAGTGAGGGTGAACCAGCCCCTGCCTGTGAGGGTGAACCAGCCCCTGACAATGAGGGGGGCCAGCCCCTGCCAGTGAGGGTGAACCAAACCCTGCCAGTGAGGGTGAACAAGCCCCTGCCAGTGAGGGTGCACCAGCCCCTGCCAGTGAGGGTGAAACAGCCCCTGAGGGTGAGGGTGAAACCAGCCCCTGAGGGTGAGGGTGAACCAGCCCCTGCCAGTGAGGGTGAAACCAGCCCCTGCCAGTGAGGGTGAACCAACCCCTGCCAGTGAGTGTGAAACCAGCCCCTGCCAGTGAGGGTGAAACCAACCCCTGCCAGTGAGGTCGAACCAGCCCCTGAGGGTGAGGCTGAACCAGCCCCTGCCAGTGAGGGTGAACCAGCCCCTGCCAGTGAGGGTGAACCAGCCCCTGCCAGTGAGGGTGAACCAGCCCCTGAGGGTGAGGCTGAACCAGCCCCTGCCAGTGAGGGTGAACCCAGCCCCTGCCCCTGCGGGTGAACCAGCCCCTGCCAGTGAGGGTGAACCAGCCCCTGCCAGTGAGGGTGAACCAGCCCCTGCCAGTGAGGGTGAACCAGTCCCTGCCAGTGAGGGTGAACCAGCCCCTGCCAGTGTAGGTGAAACCAGCCCCTGCCACTGAGGGTGAAACCAACCCCTACCAGTGAGGGTGAACCAGCCCCTGAGGGTGAGGCTGAACCAGCCCTGCCAGTAAGGGTGAACCAGCCCCTGCCAGTGAGGGTGAACCAGCCCCTGCCAGTGAGATAACCAGCCCCTGAGGGTGAGGGTGAACCAGCCCCTGCCAGTGAGGGTGAACCAGCCCCTGCCAGTGAGGGTGAACCAGCCCCTGCCACTGAGGGTGAACCAGCCCCTGCCAGTGAGGGTGAACCAGCCCCTGCCACTGAGGGTGAACCAGCCCCTGCCAGTGAGATAACCAGCCCCTGAGGGTGAGGGTGAACCAGCCCCTGCCAGTGAGGGTGAACCAGCCCCTGCCAGTGAGGGTGAACCAGCCCCTGCCACTGAGGGTGAACCAGCCCCTGCCTGTGAGGGTGAACCAGCCCCTGCCAGTGAGGGTGAACCAGCCCCTGTCAGTGAGGGTGAACCAGCCCCTGCCAGTGAGGGTGAACCAGCCCCTGCCTGTGAGGGTGAACCAGCCCCTGCCTGTGAGGGTGAACCAGCCCCTGCCAGTGAGGGTGAAACCAACCCCTGCCAGTGAGGGTGAACCAGCCCCTGTCAGTGAGAGAACCAGCCCCCACCAGTGAGGGTGAACCCAGCCCCTGCCAGTGAGGGTGAACCAGCCCCTGAGGGTGAGGCTGAACCAGCCCCTGCCAGTGAGGGTGAACCCAGCCCCTGCCCCTGCGGGTGAACCAGCCCCTGCCAGTGAGGGTGAACCAGCCCCTGCCAGTGAGGGTGAACCAGCCCCTGCCAGTGAGGGTGAACCAGCCCCTGCCAGTGAGGGTGAACCAGCCCCTGCCAGTGTAGGTGAAACCAGCCCCTGCCACTGAGGGTGAAACCAACCCCTACCAGTGAGGGTGAACCAGCCCCTGAGGGTGAGGCTGAACCAGCCCTGCCAGTAAGGGTGAACCAGCCCCTGCCAGTGAGGGTGAACCAGCCCCTGCCAGTGAGGGTGAACCAGCCCCTGCCAGTGAGATAACCAGCCCCTGAGGGTGAGGGTGAACCAGCCCCTGCCAGTGAGGGTGAACCAGCCCCTGCCAGTGAGGGTGAACCAGCCCCTGCCACTGAGGGTGAACCAGCCCCTGCCAGTGAGGGTGAACCAGCCCCTGCCAGTGAGGGTGAACCAGCCCCTGTCAGTGAGGGTGAACCAGCCCCTGCCAGTGAGGGTGAACCAGCCCCTGCCTGTGAGGGTGAACCAGCCCCTGCCTGTGAGGGTGAACCAGCCCCTGCCAGTGAGGGTGAAACCAACCCCTGCCAGTGAGGGTGAACCAGCCCCTGTCAGTGAGAGAACCAGCCCCCACCAGTGAGGGTGAACCCAGCCCCTGCCAGTGAGGGTGAACCAGCCCCTGAGGGTGAGGTTGAACCAGCCCTGCCAGTAAGGGTGAACCAGCCCCTGCCAGTGAGGGTGAACCAGCCCCCACCAGTGAGGGTGCACCAGCCCCTGCCTGTGAGGGTGAACCAGCCCCCACCAGTGAGGGTGCACCAGCCCCTGCCCCTGAGGGTGAACCAGCCCCTGCCAGTGAGGGTGAACCAGTCCCTGCCAGTGAGGGTGAACCAGCTCCTGCCAGTGAGGGTGAAACCAGGGGAGGCTGAGAGAGAGACATTACCATGATATATGAAGGCTATTGACTGCACCCTTCTCCCGGGGAAGCTTGTTACTAGAGAAGGCTGGGAGAGAGATAATACTGTGATATATGAAAGGTATTGACCGCACCTCTCCCAGCGAGGCATGTCACTGGAGGAGGCTGGTAACAAGCCTCGCTGGGAGAAGGCTGCAGTCAGTAACCTTCATTTATCCCTGTATTATCTCTCAGCCTCCTCTGGTAACATGCCTCGCTGGGAGAAAAGTGACGTCAATACCCTTCATACATCATGACAATGTCTCTCTCTCTCGACCACCTCCAATAACATGCCTCGCCAGGAGAAGGCTGCGGTCAATAACCTTCATATATCACTGTATTATCTCTCTCTCAGCCTCCTCTGGTAACGCCTCGCTGGGAGAAGGGTGCGTCAATACATTTCATATTTATATATATATATTTTAGAGCGGGGATAAAAGGGACAGCACCCCCCCCCCAGATTTTGGAGTGGGAGAAAAAGGGGACAGCACTCCCCAGATTTTGGAGTAGGGGAAAAAGGGGACAGCACTCCCCAGATTTTGGAGTAGGGGAAAAAGGGGGCAGCACTCCCCAGATTTTGGAGTGGGAGAAAAAGGGGACAGCACTCCCCAGATTTTGGAGTAGGGGAAAAGGGGACAGCACTCCCCAGATTTTGGAGTAGGGGAAAAAGGGGACAGCACTCCCCAGATTTTGGAGTAGGGGAAAAAGGGGACAGCACTCCCCAGATTTTGGAGTAGGGGAAAAAGGAGACAGCACTCCCCAGATTTTGGAGTGCAAATTGAAGATGAAACAGCTGCAGCCAGAACATGTCTCTCTGGAGCCAAACTGAGGCGCTGTAACCTGTGGAGTAAGCTCTGAGGGGCTCTGACACCCCTTCAATTTGTTAATTTTAGAATTCCTCTTGCTGAGATGCTGAGACTCTGTTAAGCCAGGAGAGAAAGCAAGGTGAGGGGAAGCAGGAGATGCGATGTTATGTTAATGCTACTGCTGGACGTTAGGCGATGCTGAACACCCCGGCCGTCGCAATTCAGTAATTAATAAAAACCAAGAGGTCTGGGGCCCCACCGTTGGCTGCTTGGTTACATCAAATTAATTTAATATTTCACTATACTAATTCACCACGAATCCTTTATGGGTTCCTCACCAAAAAAGCACTTTAACACCTCACCAGGGGTTGCAAGCGCTATATAAAAGTAAACCTTTTTCCATCTTTTATCCCTCCGCTATCCTTCTCAATCCAAATAACGAACTAACATATCCACACTTGAAATTACTTTCATATTTCACTGTACTAATTTACCGCTAATCCCATATGGGTTCAAGAGTAGCGTGCTACTCGCCGAAAAAGCGCTTCAACGCCTCGTATGGGGTAGTAAGCGCTATATTAATGCAATTACAGTACAATAAAATACAATCTCTTGAAGGAGAGCTAGTGAAGTGGTCTGGTTTCAGACAGGTGTGTCCTCTCACCCTGTTGAATCCTCAGTGTCTGTACAAACATCCTAGACACAAAATCACGCCCTTAAATCATAGGACTACGCATATCTATACATGAAGGTATGATGTAATTTTGTAGTAAACCAGGTGTGGTAACTGGTTTTTTTTTTAGCTCCATATGCTAACACGAATTCATACGCGTCAGTACTTACAATTCAGGCGGGAGACTCGAGTTTGCCGCAAAAAATGGCTTTATTTTGGCTGCCTCCCGCCTGCAGTTGCCTCTGCTTCAACAGAAGTCAGTGGGAATACTTATTTTTATGTATTTTATTTATAAAGTTTTGTATAGCGTGAACAAGACCCAGGAGGGTATCAGAGCGCTTCACAGTTGAGGTAGGTAGGATACCAAAGTGGGACAAGCGCAATCATTGCAAATAGGTTCAAGACGAGAGCATGACAATAACATGATTCAGAGAATTTAAAAACAAGACCGGACGGATCCAATAATAGAGAAGAATGGGCAATGTACACAGACGCAGTAAGATGATAGCCGGCCAACACTATTAACCCGTTGCGTGCTGCCGTCGGCCGTTGGCTGTCGTGAGCACTACCTTCGTAGTGCTGCGCGAGTCCAACGCCCCGCCTGTGCAAGGAAACGCCCACACCGCGGTGGAATTACCGCCGTGGTTAACGGGTGTTAGACGGAGACCTGGAGGGTCGGCCGAGCACAAGGGGAGAGGCCTCCAGTGAGGACCGTCTCCAGCGATCGCACAGACAGGTAACTTCCCCCCCACAGATGGACACCACACGAAGATCAGGTTAATACCTTTTATAGGCAGTTCTTGAAATGAGGCAGTATGATACAAGGAGATCAGGACACGGGGGTCCTCTCAGCTCTAGTCTCTAGTAGGAAAAAGGAGGTAGCGGGGTAGTCTTGGTACCCGTAGGTACGGCGGTGGAACGGTGATAGCTCACAATCCTCGAGCTCGGTGTTCGGACGGGTCGGACCGCGGCAGCGCCAGCAGGTCCCGAAGAGGTCGTAGGTGGCAACGGGCCGCGGCAGCGCCAGCAGGTCCCAACGAGGATGAATGTTACAACGGGCCGCGGCAGCGCCAGCAGGTCCCACGAAGATGGAAGTTGCAACGGGCCGCGGCAGCGCCAGCAGGTCCCACGAAGATGGAAGTTACAACGGGCCGCGGCAGCGCCAGCAGGTCCCACGAAGATGGAAGTTGCAACGGGCCGCGGCAGAGCCAGCAGGTCCCACGAAGATGGAAGTTACAACGGGCCGCGGCAGCGCCAGCAGGTCCCACGAAGATGGAAGTTACAACGGGCCGCGGCAGCGCCAGCAGGTCCCACGAAGATGGAAGTTGCAACGGGCCGCGGCAGCGCCAGCAGGTCCCACGAAGATGGAAGTTACAACGGACCGCGGCAGCGCCAGCAGGTCCCACGAAGATGAAGGTTGCAGAAGGCCGCGGCAGCGCCAGCAGGCAGGACAATAGTTCACAAGGCAGGGCTGCGGCAGCGCCAGCAGTCCGTCAAGGATGAGTTCGTCGCGGTGTCTCTCGACTCCAGGATACAACTGCCTTCCTGTTCTGGGGCTGCCTCAGTTATAGGTCTGGTGCTCTTTGATGTCCGGACCCTCGCTCTTGGAGGTCGGGAGGTCCGGGATGAGGGAGTCCAGACACCCAGCAGGGGGGTGGAGCCAGCGCCCGGGGAGGCTGGGGGTGATCGGCACCTGGCGGGAGAGAGCCATCGACACTTCTTACTCCCATTGACCTGCCAAGTGGTCCGTTCACCTCCTGGGTGGATGGTGGTGCCGGGATGTCGGGGCCTGGCCAGGCCCGGGGTTGGGGTCGAGCTGAGGCCACGCGGCCTCGTGGCGCAGTGTCTAAGATGGCGGCTGGCCCGGGCAAGGGTGCTGACGGTGGCCCTGGCCAGGGACACAGGGATTCCCAGGAGCAGACGTCCCATGGGGGACGGG
Organism: Lissotriton helveticus; assembly: GCF_964261635.1. Taxonomy (NCBI): domain Eukaryota; kingdom Metazoa; phylum Chordata; class Amphibia; order Caudata; family Salamandridae; genus Lissotriton; species Lissotriton helveticus. The sequence goes on along the minus strand of NC_136067.1, from coordinate 12,231,926 downwards.
TTGGGGGTTGCTTCTGCGGGTAGTACCTGGAAGGCCGGTACCAGGGCCCTGTCATGCGAGGAGGGAGCGAGCCCTTCATGGGGCCTGTCCAACATGCGTCCCCCCCAGCTGAAGGTGGGGAGAGTCACCCATCCTCTTGGGGACTTTCCTCGTCGAGGCGGAAAAAGCGGGACAGGCCGTCCGCGTTGGCGTGGTCTTGACCAGGGCGATGCTCTACAGTGAAGTCCATCCCCTGCAGGGAGATGGACCATCGCAATTGTTTGGGGTTCTCCCCCTGCATTTGCATGAGCCATTGCAGGGGCCGATGATCTGTTTGTACCCGGAAGTGGGTTCCGAAGAGGTAAGGCCGGAGCTTCTTGAGGGCCCATACTACTGCGAAGGCCTCTCGCTCAATGGTGCTCCAGCGCTGTTCTCGGGGCAGTAGGCGTCTGCTGATGAAGGCCACTGGTTGGTCGACTCCTTCGGGGTTCAGTTGGGAGAGGACGGCCCCAATACCATGGTCGGAGGCATCGGTCTGAACGATGAACTCGCGGCTGTAGTCGGGGGCCTGGAGCACAGGAGCGGTGCACATGGCGGCCTTCAGCTTCTCGAAGGCCGCTTGACAGTCGGGAGTCCAGTTGACTCTTTTTGGGTGGTTCTTAGACGTGAGTTCCGTGAGGGGCCCCACAATGCTGCCATAGTCCTTCACGAACCGCCGGTAGTATCCGGTGAGCCCCAGGAAGGCTCGGACCTCGGTTTGTGTTTCGGGGGGTTGCCAGGACTGAATGGCGGCTACCTTGAGTTGGAGGGGGGCCACCAGACCGCTCCCCACTTGGTGTCCGAGGTAGGTCACGGACCCCTGGCCGATTTGGCACTTGCTGGCCTTTATGGTGAGGCCGGCCTGTTGGAGGGCCTGCAGGACCTCTCGGAGGTGGTGGAGGTGGTCTGTCCAGTGGCGGCTGTATACCGCGATGTCGTCCAGGTAGGCGGCGCTGAATTCTTCGAGGCCCGCCAATACCTGGTTCACCAGTCTTTGAAAAGTGGCTGGAGCGTTCTTCATGCCGAATGGCATCACTCTGAAATGGTAGTGCCCATCCGGGGTGGAGAAAGCGGAACGTTCTTGGGCCCTGGGGGTGAGGCCGATCTGCCAGTAGCCCGCTGTCAGGTCGAAGATGCTTAGGTAGCGGGCTGCCCCCATGCGGTCGACTAGTTCATCTGCTCGGGGGATAGGGTGAGCGTCGGTTCGGGTGACCGCGTTCAGACCCCGATAATCGATGCAGAATCGGAGCTCCGGTGTGGTGCCCGGGGCCGCGGCCTTGGGGACCAGGACGACCGGGCTGGCCCAGGGACTGTCCGAAGGTTCGATGACCCCGAGGGCGAGCATCTTGGAGACTTCTTCTTGGATGCATGTACGTACCCGATCCGGTACTCGGTACGCCCGGTGTAGGACAGGAGGACTGTCCCCAGTGTCCACGTCGTGCAGGCACCAGGAGGTGACTCCGGGTGTGAGGGAGAACAGGTTTGCGAACGGCAGCAGGAGGGCCTGACAATCTTGACGCTGCTCTGGGGTCAGGGCCTCGGAGAGTCGGACCCCGTCCACCGAACCATCTCTTTCACGGGTCCTCAGTAGGTCAGAGAGGGGCTCGGAGTCTCCTTCTGCGCCACTGTCGGTAGCCATCAGCAGGCTGAGCTCTGAGCGCACGAAGTGGGGTTTGAGTCTGTTGGCGTGGAGAACCCGGAGGGGGTTCCGGGGGGACTCCAGGTCGATGAGATAGGTGACGGGACTCTTGCGCTCGATCACCTTGAAGGGCCCCGTCCATTTGTCCTGCAAGGCACACGGTTCGATGGGGGACATCACCCATACCTGCTGACCCGGTTCGAACTCGATGGAGGAGGCATGTTGATCGTACCACTTCTTCATGTCCTCTTGGCTGGCCTCAAGATTGGCTTTGGCGATCTCCCTGAATTTCCGGGTCTGATTGCGGAGGGTCAGGAGGTACTTGTAGACGTCTGGAGGGGTTTTTAGGGGGGCCATTTCCCATTCCTCCTTCACTAGGCTGAGAGGCCCGCGAACGGGGTGTCCGTACAGGAGTTCGAAGGGGCTGAAGCCGAGGGACTTCTGGGGGACTTCTCGGTAGGCGAAGAGGAGGCACGGTAGTAGCACGTCCCACTGGCGGCGTAGGGGTTCTTCTAGCCCCAAGATCATCCCCTTGAGAGTGCGGTTGAACCGCTCGACCAGTCCGTTTCCCTGGGGGTGATAGGGTGTTGTGAATCGGTAAGTGACCCCGCACTGCTGCCAGAGGGATTTCATATACTTTGAAATAAAGTTCGTACCCCTGTCGCTGACGACTTCCCAGGGGAAGCCCACTCGAGAGAAGATCCCCATTAAGGCTCGACCCACTACTGGGGCTGTTATAGTACGAAGGGGGACCGCCTCAGGATAGCGGGTGGCGTGGTCCACCAGGACCAGGATGAAGCGATGCCCTTGTGCTGTTCGGGGGTCCAGGGGCCCCACAATGTCTATTCCCACCCTCTCGAACGGGGTGGTCACCACGGGGAATGGTTGTAGGGGTGCCTTGAGTTTGCGGCCGCTCTTCCCGCTGGCCTGGCAGGTCGGGCAGGACCGGCAGTGGTTGGAGACGTCATTTCTCATTTTGGGCCAAAAAAAGTGAGTCACCAGGCGGTGGTAGGTCTTGTCTTGCCCCAGGTGCCCAGCCAGGGGGACATCATGAGCCAAGTTCAACAGGAAGTCTCTGAAGTGGAGGGGCACCACCAGCACTCGACCGGCCCCCAGCTCTGCGATTCTCTGCTCGCTGTACAAGAGGTCATTGTCCCAATAAACCCAGTGGGCCTCGGTGGTGTCGCCTTGGCCCTGGGCGAGCGCTTGCTGTCGCAGTCCCTCGAGGGAGGGACAGGTCTTTTGCTCCTGCCGGAATTGTTCTTGGGTGGGCCCCCCTTCTTGACGCCACTGAGCCAGGTCGGGAAGTTCGGGGGGCTGTGCGGACCCCTCTGTGGTGGGTTCCGGGTGGTCGGTATGGATGAAGTCTTCTTCTGGAGCGATCGAGGGCGGAGGTGCTGACCATTCCGGTTCTTCTGGTCTCGGGATGGTGCGGGTGGCCATGGACCGGGTGGTCACGCACGCCCAGTCCGGGAGACCCAACATCCCCAGATGCTCCCTTCTTTCAACAGCTGCCTACGGGGAGCTCTCGAGATCGTTCCCCAGGAGGCAGTCCACGGGGGCATCGTCGCGGACAGTTACTTTCAGCATGCCGGACACTCCTCCCCATTCGAAGGGGACGCAGGCCATCCGACACAGGCTCTCCGAGTTGTCTGCCGATCGGACGGGGCAAAGCACGTTTGGCAGGATTTGTTCTGGGGTCACCAGGTGACAACGGACGGCCGTCACACTGGCCCCGGTGTCACGCAGTGCCTCGGCCTTGCGCCCATTTATGCTCACCCATTGGCTGTACTTCCGAGTGTTGGCGGGCAGGGGAGTCCGCGGGACCATGTCTCTTCCTCCTAGGCAGGCCAGGGTCATGGCGGCGGGTTCCCACTCGAACTGCTCCGACTCGTATGCTTCAGAGTCTTCGGAGACCTGTTCTTCTCCTAGGGCGGCGGCCGCCACCTGGCGGGGCCCGGGAACCTGGTTCTTCGGGCAGGTCGGGTCACTGGCATAGTGGCCGACTCGCTGGCATCGATGACACGTCACGTTGGCTCGGAACCCCGGGCGCATCGGGGGGTTTCCCCGGCCTGCTGGGGGCGGGGTGGTGTTAGCGGGAGCGACTGGGACAGCGTCTCTGCCCCGGCCCTGTCCTCCTCCTCCTCCCCGGGGACGGTGATGACCTTGGTTGGTTCTGTTCTGCTCGTTCGGCCCACTCCGGGCCACTCGGGTGCTCTCCCACCGATCCGCCTCGGTGGCGAGCTGCCGTGGTTCAGTCAATTTACTGTCGAGGAGGTGCTGCCTGAGCTCGACGAAACAGTTGTTGGAGAGGTGCTCCCACACAATGAGATTGAAGAGTTGTTCGTAAGTGGTTACGTTGTTACCCTTGATCCATCCCTCGAAGGCCCGGCTGAAATAGTTCACGTATTCCAACCAAGTTGTGCCTGGGATCCGGGTGCAGTTGCGGAACCTCTGGCGGTACATTTCGGGCGTAAGCCCATATCGACTGAGGAGGGCGGCCTTCATGTGGTCATAGGACGTCATTTGATGGTCCGGAAGCTGCAGCAGGGCATCACGGCCCTCATTGACGAATCTCCCCCATAACCCGGCTACCCAGTCACTTCGAGCGACCCGGTGGGCAGTCATGGCGATCTCATAGGCCTTGAACCACTGCTGTATGTCGTCGTTTCGGTGGTATTCTCGGACCACATCCTTGGGGATGTGGACCTTCTGCTCGGTAGTACCCGGGGAGCGCGGTGACTCGGGCACCCCTAGGTTTTTGTTCAGTTTGCGTATTTCTATCTCTGCTAGTTTGCACTCGTGTTCGTACGCCAGTCTTTTTTCTTCGAGATCCCTCTGTCTCTGTTTTTCCTCTCGCTCTTCTCTGAGCCGTAAGTGTTCTAAGTTTATTTTTTGTTCCGCCAGCTTCAATTCTCCGTCTAATTTGAGCCGTGCCAAGTCTAACTCGTGTAGTCTATTTTTTTCCCGCTCCTGGATCTCTTCTCGGGAGGGGCCTGTTCTCCGTTCTTCCGTCAGGGTGGTGTTGACTTCCGGGGCTTCGGGGTCCCGGGGGGTGGCGGTATTCGTCTCTGTCCAGGCCTCTAGGGCGTTTTTGAAGTCTTCTTTCGTGCTTAGCCCGGTGGTAGCAATGCCTAAGTCCATGCAAAATTGTTTGAGCTCTCGGTGGTTGTATTCTTCCAGCTTTTCCATCTGGAACTTCTCTGCCGATCCGTTCTCTTTGGTCGTCATTGTGGTTTTAGTCGTAGGGTGAGTTACTGTCTGTACGGTACGCGTTGGTTCGGATCGCGCCGCTGGCCACCAATGTTAGACGGAGACCTGGAGGGTCGGCCGAGCACAAGGGGAGAGGCCTCCAGTGAGGACCGTCTCCAGCGATCGCACAGACAGGTAACTTCCCCCCCCACAGATGGACACCACACGAAGATCAGGTTAATACCTTTTATAGGCAGTTCTTGAAATGAGGCAGTATGATACAAGGAGATCAGGACACGGGGTTCCTCTCAGCTCTAGTCTCTAGTAGGAAAAAGGAGGTAGCGGGGTAGTCTTGGTACCCGTAGGTACGGCGGTGGAACGGTGATAGCTCACAATCCTCGAGCTCGGTGTTCGGACGGGTCGGACCGCGGCAGCGCCAGCAGGTCCCGAAGAGGTCGTAGGTGGCAACGGGCCGCGGCAGCGCCAGCAGGTCCCAATGAGGATGAATGTTACAACGGGCCGCGGCAGCGCCAGCAGGTCCCACGAAGATGGAAGTTGCAACGGGCCGCGGCAGCGCCAGCAGGTCCCACGAAGATGGAAGTTACAACGGGCCGCGGCAGCGCCAGCAGGTCCCACGAAGATGGAAGTTGCAACGGGCCGCGGCAGCGCCAGCAGGTCCCACGAAGATGGAAGTTACAACGGGCCGCGGCAGCGCCAGCAGGTCCCACGAAGATGGAAGTTACAACGGGCCGCGGCAGCGCCAGCAGGTCCCACGAAGATGGAAGTTGCAACGGGCCGCGGCAGCGCCAGCAGGTCCCACGAAGATGGAAGTTACAACGGACCGCGGCAGCGCCAGCAGGTCCCACGAAGATGAAGGTTGCAGAAGGCCGCGGCAGCGCCAGCAGGCAGGACAATAGTTCACAAGGCAGGGCTGCGGCAGCGCCAGCAGTCCGTCAAGGATGAGTTTGTCGCGGTGTCTCTCGACTCCAGGATACAACTGCCTTCCTGTTCTGGGGCTGCCTCAGTTATAGGTCTGGTGCTCTTTGATGTCCGGACCCTCGCTCTTGGAGGTCGGGAGGTCCGGGATGAGGGAGTCCAGACACCCAGCAGGGGGGTGGAGCCAGCGCCCGGGGAGGCTGGGGGTGATCGGCACCTGGCGGGAGAGAGCCATCGACACTTCTTACTCCCATTGACCTGCCAAGTGGTCCGTTCACCTCCTGGGTGGATGGTGGTGCCGGGATGTCGGGGCCTGGCCAGGCCCGGGGTTGGGGTCGAGCTGAGGCCACGCGGCCTCGTGGCGCAGTGTCTAAGATGGCGGCTGGCCCGGGCAAGGGTGCTGACGGTGGCCCAGGCCAGGGACACAGGGATTCCCAGGAGCAGACGTCCCATGGGGGACGGGTTGGGGGTTGCTTCTGCGAGTAGTACCTGGAAGGCCGGTACCAGGGCCCTGTCATGCGGGGGGGGAGCGAGCCCTTCATGGGGCCTGTCCAACAACGGGTTAATCACCGGATTACACAAATGTAAAAGACAACGATCAGGTAATGGGAGAGAACCATTCCATAAATAACATACAACGTTGTGCTGTGGCCTGTACACGCTGTTAAATCCACGGCATCGGAGAAGAGAGCGGTATTGAAGCCGCTGAACCGGGACTTTAGGGCAGGAACTTCAGCATTGGGATTTTTTCACTTTTTTTTTTTAACCCCTTCCCTGCTGCTGTCGGCCGTTGGATGTCGTGCGAGCTACCTCACTGGTGCTGCGCACGTCCAACGGCCGACGCGGCCCCACCCACCCTTTAGAACGCCCGCAACGCGGCAGAAAAACCGCCGCGGTTAAGGCGTTGAGGAAGCGGTGGATTGGATTCGGCAGACTTCCGGTGGAAGGGAATTCCAAATCTTCGGGGCCATGCCCAAGAATGCTCTGTTACTCATTCTCTTTTTGTGGAAGTTTTGAGGTTTCAGGGGCAGTGAGTTTGCACTTCGAGACAGGCATTCTCCTGATCATATTTTTTTGAAGTCTCCCGCTTACCTCTTTCACAATCTTGGTCACTGAATCAAATAAGTGAGCACACCACACTGACCCCGGGTGTTCAGCGGAACGCTGTGTGTGAGAGCACAACTGAACACAGGACCTGTGCTCTACAACACACTCCCTTACACGTGGACGCACACGTGCACAATATCAAATAATCCTGCTTCAGTTTGATAGCCATAAATACCATGGGCCTCATTTATGAGGCCGCGCGTCACTTTTACGCCGCTGGTGCGTCACTTTTTGTGACTCACCAATTGTGTAAAAAATGCCCCTTTTTGCTCCATATTTACAAAGTGACGCATCTAGGTAGATGCGTCACTTTGTAAACCCCTGCGCCACATTATACCTACGCCAGGTATGATGTATGCAAGGGGGGCGTATTGACGCAAGAAAGGGTCGTAGAAGTGACGCAGTGAAATCTATGAGATTTCACTGCGTCACTTCTAGGACTCAAATGCGTCAATTTCTTACGCCTGCCTCACAGCAGGCGTAAGACTAACGCAGGCCCTTTCACATGGGGCTTGCCCCATGTGAAAGGGCGCATTGCTGGAGTTGCGTCACTTTTGTGATACACTCCAGCAATGCGTCACTTTTACGCCTACAGATACGTCAGAAATACTGACGTATCTGTAACTCCTTGCGACATGATGCGTCATACTGTAAATATGACGCATCAATCATGTCGCAGGGAGAGTGCAGTGAAAAGTGACGCATCGCTGTTTTCACACAGCGATGCGTCACTTTTCATAAATGAGGCCCCATATGAATAGACAAAACATTTTGGGTAACTTGTGACAACGTAGTCATGGCATGGGGTATTCAAGAAGGTCTCATGCTTACAAAAAAAAATACTTTTTATTAACTAACCTTCTCTATATTTATTTATTTATTTATTTTAATTTTCGAGCACTGAGAAATGTTCAAAATATACTTTTATCTTAAAGTCCTGATCCTATTTTTTTGGGGGGAGACAGTTGTTGCCTGGGACACCTCTTCTGCTGGCTCGGCTCGTGCTGGGGCTCTCGGAGCCGAGCCGGGCCAGCCTCTGTCTCTGCCCCCCCCCCCCCCCCCCCCCGCCTCCCACGCGCCCTGGCGGCTCAGATGGGTTTCAAGGCGGCCCTTTAATGGGAGCCACGTGCCCGCCCCGGGGCTGGGCAGCTGATGTGCAGGCCGGAAGTGACGCACGGAGGCAGAGTCACATGGCAGCGCATGGAGGGGGGGTGGTGCACGGGGGCGAAGCCTCCTGTCGTGACATGCACGTGCACGGTCAGGTGATCGGCCCCCCCCCCCATTGATACTTCAGTGATTTCCATCCTTTTTTCTCAGCCAAAGAAGGACAGACGCGACCTTTTCAGTCTCCTGTTTATCTTTGTAATGATTTATTTATTTGTGTATTTATTTGTTTGTTTATTTATTTATTTGTTTATTTATTTGTTTGTTTGTTTGTTTATTTATTTATGTATTTATTTATGTATTTATTTTTATTTATTGCAATTTTATATAGCTCCGAACATTACCCGAAGGTGTCAGAGCGCTTTACAAAAGAACCAGTTTTTGTTACATAAGGACTTTGGATTATGTGACTTACATAAGAGATATAGGGCCATATGTATCAAGCACAAATGCGTTCGCAAAATTTCGGGGTTTGCGAACGCATTTTTGCTAAATGGTATGTATGTAGCAAGATTTGCGATTCCTTATTTTGCGATTGCGTTTAAGGAATCACAAATTTTGCGATTCCTTAAATGCAATGTAAGAAGCACCAAAAAAGTGCAATTTCGCCTTAAGGAATCGCAAATTACCACCAACACCAAGTTGGTGGTAATTTGCGACTTCTTTGAAAAATGCACTTTTTTGCCTTTTTAAAAGTGGTATGTGAAGCACATACATGCCCTTCGGGCGTGTATGTGCGCCGCATGTGCCCCCAAGCTTATTTCAGGGGTGCAACAGGTGTCCTTTTGACACCCCTGCACCATTGAAATGACATTCTCAATTTGCGATTCACAAATTGCTAATGGCAAATTGAGAATGTCTTCCCAGTCATTCCTATGGGCCTCTAGGCCCATAGGAATGAATGGGGAGGTATTCCTTAATTGCGTATCGCAATTTGAGATTCACACTTAAGGAATATGTAGGATTCGCAAAATTTATTGCAAATACTACATACATAGCATTTTGCAATTCTCAAATAGCGATTCGCAAAAAAATCGCTATTTGAGAATCGTAAAATGACATTTTGATACATATGGCCCATAAACAGGAGAAGAATTGCAAATGTACAAGTTGTAAAGTCACTCAAGGAAGAGATACAAACAGATAACTTCACTCAGGATTACATTTTAACAGCGATAAGGCTTGGACAATTATATATCACATATTTACAGAGCAGGGAATTCTTGCCGTCGTTCAGCCAGGTATCCAGGTGGTGTCGCACTCATTTTTCTCTTGTAAACGTAACTGGTTCTATCGTTACCTTCGGGTAATGTCCGCGCTTTATAAAAATACACTAAATAAGAAATTCTGGTGGGATCCGTCATCCTGTAACTCCAGGATTTACTCGCTTAGGCTCCCTCTCCAAAGGGGCCCTTTCATTCCGGGGGCCCCAGGAACAGGAGTTACCGGGCCCCATGACACTCTAAATGATGTGGAGCACCGGGAAAATCTTGCAGGAACTGACGTGGGGGCACCCGCAGGATACACCCAAGAGCTTGTAATCGCTACGATTTCCCTATCACTGAAATTACCAAGAACGCCAGTAATGGTAACTCCAGCGGCGGCACACTCCCTCTCCGTGTGTGAGGAGTAACACGTCTTACATAAACAGCCAGAGTACCCACTAGCCCTGGACACGCTCTGTGGTGCACCCACCGGCAAGAGTTACAGGCACAGAGCTGCCTGCCTCCTTTATTTACAAATATGTATATTACTCTTTGATCACACAGACCTTATGTTTAAGGGAAGCCCTCGCTCCTCATTAGGGGCCAGATGTAGGTAATCAGATATTACTGATTCCTAAATACCGAATTTTACCGATTCGGTATTTAGGAATCGGTAAATGTGATGTAGCTAATGATTCGGTAAATCTTACCAAATCGGTAATATTCGGTATTTACCTATTCGGTAATTCCCATTCATTCCTATGGGCCTGGAGGCCCATAGGAATGAATGGGAATTACCGATTCGGTAAATACCAAATCGGTAATAGGAGGAAGACTTACAAGGGTGGCAGGGTGTCACATTGACACCCTGGTGCACTCCTGAATAGTGCATGGGTGCACATGTGGCACACATACATGCCCTAAGGGCATGTATGTCAGCCACATGGCACTGAGGAAAAAGCACAAAATTGCTTTTTAACAGTTTTCGATATTTACCACCAACTTGTAGTTGCTTCCACATAAGGTAAAAGCTCAGCGGTTCGCTTGATGCGAGCCCAAAAGAGCAACGAGCGAAGCTTTGCTACATCGCCAATGTATCATCTGCCCATATCGAGCAAAAGGGGGGTAGGTGGATCATATTTGGGCAGCATGCAGTGGGATTACAAGTGAAACACAGGACCTTAGCTACTGGCAGCATTTGTTTCCATTTTTCTCTCTACAAAAAGCAATAGCTATATTTTGGCTATTTTCTCGTTCCCCTCCAGGGGTATCCACAAACCCTGGGTACCTTTGGCGTTGAGACCTTAAGTGCAAAAAAAAAAAGTTATAAAGGCGTAAGTGTGAAGTATCCAAATAGAAAAAAGGGATTTCAGGGGCAAAAGCTCAGCAGCCAAGGGAATAAAAAAGAGCTATGTGTCAACTAATGCAGGAACATCCTACGTAAAGTGTCACCCTGTGATAACAACCCCTAAGTACCATAAATTATATGTTAAAAGCTACAAAACACTTCTCATCCCTCTCTCCTTACTGAACCAAACCCAACGACTGACTTCAGAGAACATCAAACAGAGACGCAAGACAAAACAACAACTCCTTCACACACGTACCAATCAGAGTACTTGTAAAGCGCGCTACTTACCCGTGAGGGTCCCAAGGCGCTGAGGGGAGGGGGTGCCGCTACTGCTCGAAGAGCCAGGTCTTGAGGAGCTTCCTGAAGGCGAGGTGGTCTTGGGTCTGCCGTATGTCGGTAGGGAGGGTGTTCCAGGTCTTGGCGGTGAGGTAGGAGAAATATCTGCCGCCCGAGGTCTTTCATTGGATGCGGGGGACAGCGGCGAGGGCGAGGCTGGCGGAGTGGAGCTGGCGGGTGGGGGTGTAGAAGCTGAGTCTGCTGTTCAGGTAGGCTGGTCCGGCGTTGTGGAGTGCTTTGTGTGCGTGGGTGAGGAGCTTGAAGGGGATCCTCTTGTCGACGGGGAGCCAGTGCAGGTCTCTCAGGTGGGGGGTGAGGTGGCTGCGGCGGGGGACGTTGACAATCAGTCGGGCGGAGGCGTTTTGGATGCAGTCCATCTTACTCACACTCACACTCCTGCCAACCTCTCAATCTTACAGCTGAACACTGGCTTTACAATTCTACCCCAATCCATCCGTCTCTCCTGCTTAATTTCTTCTAATACTCCTGCTACCCCTTTCCTCACCAGTACACATCTTACAAGCACCATTTCTGCCTTATCTGTGTCTCCCTCCTTCCTCACCACAACCTCTTCTTTGGATACTAGTGTGACCTTCACTCTGCCATTACCTACATCAATGTCACATTTACTACTTAATTTTCAATAACCCAAGGCCTCCTACTCTCTCATATCTTGCTGCCCTCAGCCCTTTCCTCAAACTTTCTGTTCCAAATTTCAGTCTGCCTCTATGACCAATATTACCCCCACCACGCCTGGCAGTGCTGAAGAACACTCTTTCCCTTTCTGTGGAACTGAAAAATCAGACTGGTCCTATACCACCTCCATGTCTTTCTTTAGGAGAGCCCGCTGTCCTACGTCTCTTAGAAGCTTTTCACTCCTTTACTCTGTTATGACTCCTATTCATTTATCGATTGCAGTAAACTACCTCTCATTCAGTGGCAGCTCTCCCGTTAGAGCAGAGGAGCGTCGCCCCACTGATCTTAGCGGGGTGCAAAAAAATAAAAAGATAATAAAATCAAGTTATTATCTTTTTATTTTTCAGTGCGGACTCCGGGTTAGGGCGGGGCTGGCCAGAGCAGAGGGAGGAGTGGTTTGCACTCTCTAAGTGCGCATGATGGTTTCAGCGGCCAAACAGTCATGCGCACTTTCCATGTTCTTAATTAGCTGTAATGAACAGCCTGGGTGGAGAACTGCCACCCATCCCCTCTCTGAGTACTGAACTACGGCGCTCAGACCAATCACAACGCTGCTGTAATGCAGCATCATGATTGGCTGGGAGAGTCTGGGTGCTTCTGTTCTGTGCTTCCAGTGCCGAGAGAAGAGGACGGAGGAGAGGCGGCAGCGACGTTCACAGGTACGTTTCTTTCTTTTTCTTGCGGGAAGATCTCTCTACTGATACCACAAAGTGACTGGAGCATTTTCTCTGAACACATTGTACCCCAATGTCCTCAACTAACACAGCATGGCCGCTCTTCCTGGAACCTTCGACCACAAGGAACTTTAGGCCTCAGGGCCTCGTTTACAGGCCCATTGCGCCGTCGGTGCGTCACTTTTTTGACGCATCAGTGGCGCAATTGGCTTGCCCATATTTACAAGGCCACGTAAAGTCTTCCTGCATGACTTTTCAAGGCGTTATAAATATTGGCCCTTTCACGCATTACGCTGTGTGAAAAGGGCGTTCCATAGGTGCTGCTGTGGGTGTTCATGGAACCCGACACATTCACAGTTTTGCAACATTTTATAAAGCTGAGCATACGTCAGAATCGCAATAATGAGAAATACCTTTATTTCTCCTCATTTTTTTCCTCTTTCTCTGCGTGATGCAGTCTACAGCACGCATGGAAAGAGGAAAATGACAAAAAGTATTGTTTTTGTGCAGGAAGGTGTCCTTTAAAGCCCAAAAACAGTCATCCCCGCAACGCAGGCACCCTTGCACCATAATGCAAGGGTGCCTGCGCTGGCGCGTAGCAGGCAGTTGTGCACCAGTGCAGACGAAAGCACATGACTGTTTGTACTGTTGTTAATATGACGCATCAATCAATCAATGATTTGGGTTTTTTGCGCGCTACTCGCCCGTGAGGGTCTGAAGGCACTGGGGAGGGGGGGGGAGGGTGCAGCTCCGGATCAGTCGAAGAGCCAGGTCTTGAGGCTCTTCCTGAAGGTGTGCAGAGTGGGGGGGCGTCTGATGTTGACTGGGAGCTCGTTCTAGGTCTTGAGGCTCTTCCTGAAGGTGTGCAGAGTGGGGGAGCGTCTGATGCTGACTGGGAGCTCGTTCCAGGTCTTGAGGCTCTTCCTGAAGGTGTGCAGAGTACGGGAGCGTCTGATGCTGAGCGGGAGCTCGTTCCAGGTCTTGAGGCTCTTCCTGAAGGTGTGCAGAGTAGGGGAGCGTCTGTTGCTGACTGGGAGCTCGTTCCAGGTCTTGAGGCTCTTTCTGAAGGTGTGCAGAGTGGGGGAGCGTCTGATGTTGACCGGGAGCTCGTTCCAGGTCTTGTGGCTCTTCCTGAAGGTGTGCAGAGTGGGGGAGCGTCTGATGCTGACTGGGAGCTCGTTCCAGGTCTTGAGGCTCTTCCTGAAGGTGTGCAGGGTAGGAGAGCGTCTGGTGACTGGAAGCTCGTTCCAGGTCTTGAGGCTCTTCCTGAAGGTGTGCAGAGTGGGGGAGCGTCTGATGTGGACTGGGAGCTCGTTCCAGGTCTTGAGGCTCTTCCTGAAGGTGTGCAGAGTGGGGGAGCGTCTGATGCTGACAGGGAGCTCGTTCCAGGTCTTGATCTTCCTGAACATGTGCAGAGTGGGGTAGCGTCTGATGACTGGGAGCTCGTTCCAGGTCTCGAGGCTCTTCCTGAAGGTGTGCAGAGTGGGGGAGCGTCTGATGACTGGGAGCTCGTTCCAGGTCTCGAGGCTCTTCCTGTACGTGTGCAGGGTGGGGGAGCGTCTGATGTTGACCGGGAGCTCGTTCCAGGTCTTGAGGCTCTTCCTGAAGGTGTGCAGAGTAGGGGAGCGTCTGATGCTGACTGGGAGCTCGTTCCTGGTCTTGAGGCTCTTCCTGAAGGTGTGCAGAGTGGGGGAGCGTCTGATGTTGACCGGGAGCTCGTTCCAGGTCTTGTGGCTCTTCCTGAAGGTGTGCAGAGTGGGGGAGCGTCTGATGCTGACTGGGAGCTCGTTCCAGGTCTTGAGGCTCTTCCTGAAGGTGTGCAGGGTAGGAGAGCGTCTGGTGACTGGAAGCTCGTTCCAGGTCTTGAGGCTCTTCCTGAAGGTGTGCAGAGTGGGGGAGCGTCTGATGTGGACTGGGAGCTCGTTCCAGGTCTTGAGGCTCTTCCTGAAGGTGTGCAGAGTGGGGGAGCGTCTGATGCTGACAGGGAGCTCGTTCCAGGTCTTGATCTTCCTGAACATGTGCAGAGTGGGGTAGCGTCTGATGACTGGGAGCTCGTTCCAGGTCTCGAGGCTCTTCCTGAAGGTGTGCAGAGTGGGGGAGCGTCTGATGTTGACTGGGAGCTCGTTCCAGGTCTTGAGGCTCTTCCTGAAGGTGTGCAGAGTGGGGGAGCGTCTGATGACTGGGAGCTCGTTCCAGGTCTTGATCTTCCTGAACATGTGCAGAGTGGGGGAGCGTCTGATGACTGGGAGCTCGTTCCAGGTCTTGAGGCTCTTTCTGAAGGGGTGCAGAGTGAGGGAGCGTCTGATGGTCACTGGGAGCTCGTTCCAGGTCTTGAGGCTCTTCCTGAAGGTGTGCAGCGTTTGGGAGCGTCTGATGCTGACTGGGAGCTCGTTCCAGGTCTTGAGGCTCTTCCTGAAGGGGTGCAGAGTGGGGGAGTGTGTGATGTTGACTGGGAGCTTGTTCCAGGTCTTGAGGCTCTTCCTGAAGGCGTGCAGAGTGGGGGAGCGTCTGATGCTGACTGGGAGCTCGTTCCAGGTCTTGAGGCTCTTCCTGAAAGCGTGCAGAGTGGGGGAGCGTCTGATGCTGACTGGGAGCTCGTTCCAGGTCTTGAGGCTCTTCCTGAAGGCGTGCAGAGTGGGGGAGCGTCTGATGGTCACTGGGATCTCGTTCCAGGTCTTGTGGCTCTTCCTGAAGGTGTGCAGCGTTTGGGAGCGTCTGATGCTGACTGGGAGCTCGTTCCAGGTCTTGAGGGTCTTCCTGAAGGTGTACAGAGTGGAAGAGCGTCTGATGCTGACTGGGAGCTCGTTCCAGGTCTTGAGGCTCTTTCTGAAGGTGTGCAGAGTGGGGGAGCGTCTGATGTTGACCGGGAGCTCGTTCCAGGTCTTGAGGCTCTTCCTGAAGGGGTGCAGAGTGGGGGAGCGTCTGATGCTGACTGGGAGCTCGTTCCAGGTCTTGAGCCTCTTCCTGAAGGTGTGCAGGGTGGGGGAGCGTGTGATGGTCACTGGGATCTCGTTCCAGGTCTTGTGGCTCTTCCTGAAGGTGTGCAGAGTGGGGGAGCGTCTGATGACTGGGAGCTCGTTCCAGGTCTTGAGGCTCTTCCTGAAGGTGTGCAGAGTGGGGGAGCGTCTGATGTTGACTGGGAGCTCGTTCCGGGTCTTGAGGCTCTTCCTGAAGGTGTGCAGAGTGGGGGAGCGTCTGATGACTGGGAGCTCGTTCCAGGTCTTGAGGCTCTTTCTGAAGGGGTGCAGAGTGGGGGAGCGTCTGATGGTCACTGGGAGCTCGTTCCAGGTCTTGAGGCTCTTCCTGAAGGTGTGCAGAGTGGGGGAGTGTATGATGTTGACTAGGAGCTCGTTCCAGGTCCTGAGGCTCTTCCTGAAGGCTTGCAGAGTGGGGGGGCGTCTGATGGTCACTGGGAGCTCGTTCCAGGTCTTGAGGCTCTTCCTGAAGGTGTACAGAGTGGGGGAGCGTCTGATGACTGGGAGCTTGTTCCAGGTCTTGAGGCTCTTCCTGAAGGTGTGCAGAGTGGGGGAGCATCTGATGCTGACTGGGAGCTCGTTCCAGGTCTTGAGGCTCTTCCTGAAGGTGTGCAGCGTTTGGGAGCATCTGATGCTGACTGGGAGCTCGTTCCAGGTCTTGAGGCTCTTCCTGAAGGTGTGCAGAGTGGGGGAGCGTCTTATGTTGACTGGGAGCTCGTTCCAGTTCTTGAGGCTCTTCTTGAAGGTGTGCAGAGTGGGGGAGCGTCTGATGCTGACTGGGAGCTCGTTCCAGTTCTTGAGGCTCTTCCTGAAGGTGTGCAGAGTGGGGGAGCGTCTGATGTCGAATGGGAGCTCGTTCCATGTCTTAAAGCTCTTCCTGAAGCTGTGGAGGGTCAGGGAGCGTCTGATGTTCACTGGAGGCTCGTTCCAGGTCTTGAGGCTCTTCCTGAAGGGGTGCAGAGTGGGGGAGCGTCTGATGCTGACTGGGAGCTCGTTCCAGGTCTTGAGCCTCTTCCTGAAGGTGTGCAGGGTGGGGGAGCGTGTGATGGTCACTGGGAGCTCGTTCCAGGCCTTGAGGCTCTTCCTGAAGGTGTGCAGAGTAGGGGAGCGTCTGATGTTGACTGGGAGCTCGTTCCAGGTCTGAGGCTCTTCCTGAAGGTGTGCAGAGTGGGGAGCGTCTGATGTTGACTGGGAGCTCGTTCCAGGTCTGAGGCTCTTCCTGAAGGGGTGCAGAGTGGGGGAGCGTCTGATGCTGACTGGGAGCTCGTTCCAGGTCTTGAGGCTCTTCCTGAAGGGGTGCAGAGTGGGGGAGCGTCTGATGCTGACTGGGAGCTCGTTCCAGGTCTTGAGCCTCTTCCTGAAGGTGTGCAGGGTGGGGGAGCGTGTGATGGTCACTGGGAGCTCGTTCCAGGCCTTGAGGCTCTTCCTGAAGGTGTGCAGAGTGGGGAGCGTCTGATGTTGACTGGGAGCTCGTTCCAGGTCTGAGGCTCTTCCTGAAGGGGTGCAGAGTGGGGGAGCGTCTGATGACTGGGAGCTCGTTCCAGGTCTTTAGGCTCTTCCTGAAGGTGTGCAGAGTGGGGGAGCGTCTGATGCTGACTTCGAGCTCGTTCCAGGTCTTGAGGCTCTTCCTGAAGGTGTGCAGAGTGGGGGAGCGTCTGATGTTGACTGGGAGCTCGTTCCAGGTCTTGAGGCTCTTCCTGAAGGTGTGCAGAGTGGGGGAGCGTCTGATGGTGGATAGGAGCTCGTTCCAGGTCTTGAGGCTCTTCCTGAAGGTGTGCAGAGTGGGGGAGCGTCTGATGACTGGGAGCTCGTTCCAGGTCTTTAGGCTCTTCCTGAAGGTGTGCAGAGTGGGGGAGCGTCTGATGCTGACTTCGAGCTCGTTCCAGGTCTTGCGACTCTTCCTGAAGGTGTGCAGAGTGGGGGAGCGTCTGATGTTGACTGGGAGCTCGTTCCAGGTCTGAGGCTCTTCCTGAAGGTGTGCAGAGTGGGGGGGGCGTCTGATGCTGACTGGGAGCTCGTTCCAGGTCTGAGGCTCTTCCCGAAGGTGTGCAGAGTGGGGGGGCGTCTGATGTTGACTGGGAGCTCGTTCCAGGTCTTGAGGCTCTTCCTGAAGGTGTGCAGAGTGGGGGAGCGTCTGATGTTGACTGGGAGCTTGTTCCAGGTCTTGAGGTTCTTCCTGAAGGTGTGCAGAGTGGGGGAGCGTCTGATGTTCACTGGGAGCTCGTTCTAGGTCTTGAGGCTCTTCCTGAAGGTGTGCAGAGTGGGGGAGCGTCTGATCCTGACTGGGAGCTCGTTCCAGGTCTTCAGGCTCTTCCTGAAGGTGTGCAGGGTGGGGGGGGCGTCTGATGTTGACTGGGAGCTCGTTCCAGGTCTTGAGGCTCTTCCTGAAGGTGTGCAGAGTGGGGGAGCGTCTGATGACTCGGAGCTCGTTACAGGTCTTGAGGCTCTTCCTGAAGGTGTGCAGAGCACAGGCGCATCTGATGTTGACTGGGAGCTCGTTCCAGGTCTTGAGGCTCTTCCTGAAGGTGTGCAGGGTGGAGGAGCGTCTGATGTTGACTGGGAGCTCGTTCCAGGTCTTGAGGCTCTTCCTGAAGGGGTGCAGAGTGGGGGAGCGTCTGATGCTGACCGGGAGCTTGTTCCAGCTCTCGAGGCTCTTCCTGAAGGTGTGCAGGGTGGGGGGGCGTCTGATGTTGACTGGGAGCTCGTTCCAGGTCTTGAGGCTCTTCCTGAAGGTGTGCAGAGTGGGGGAGCGTCTGATGACTCGGAGCTCGTTACAGGTCTTGAGGCTCTTCCTGAAGGTGTGCAGAGCACAGGCGCATCTGATGTTGACTGGGAGCTCGTTCCAGGTCTTGAGGCTCTTCCTGAAGGTGTGCAGGGTGGAGGAGCGTCTGATGTTGACTGGGAGCTCGTTCCAGGTCTTGAGGCCCTTCCTGAAGGGGTGCAGAGTGGGGGAGCGTCTGATGCTGACCGGGAGCTTGTTCCAGCTCTCGAGGCTCTTCCTGAAGGTGTGCAGAGTGGGGGAGCGTCTGATGGTGACTGGGAGCTCGTTCCGTGTCTTGAGGCTCTTCCTGAAGGTGTGCTGGGTGGGGGAGCGTCTGATGACTGGGAGCTCGTTCCAGGTCTCGAGGCTCTTCCTGAAGGGGTGCAGAGTACGGGCGCGTCTGATGTTCACGGGGAGCTCGTTCCAGGTCTTGAGGCTCTTCCTGTACGTGTGCAGGGTGGGGGAGCGTCTGATGTTCACTGGGAGCTCGTTCCAGGTCTTGAGGCTCTTTCTGAAGGTGCCCAGAGTGGGGGAGCGTCTGATGCTGACCGGGAGCTTGTTCCAGCTCTCGAGGCTCTTCCTGAAGGTGTGCAGAGTGGGGGAGCGTCTGATGGTGACTGGGAGCTCGTTCCGTGTCTTGAGGCTCTTCCTGAAGGTGTGCAGGGTGGGGGAGCGTCTGATGACTGGGAGCTCGTTCCAGGTCTCGAGGCTCTTCCTGAAGGTGTGCAGAGTACGGGAGCGTCTGATGCTGAGCGGGAGCTCGTTCCAGGTCTCGAGGCTCTTCCTGAAGGTGTGCAGAGTACGGGAGCGTCTGATGCTGAGCGGGAGCTCGTTCCAGGTCTTGAGGCTCTTCCTGAAGGTGTGCAGGGTGGGGGAGCGTCTGATGGTGACTGGGAGCTTGTTCCAGGTCTTGAGGCTCTTCCTGAAGCTGTGCAGAGTGGGGGAGCGTCTGATGCTGACTGGGAGCTCGTTCCAGGTCTTGAGGCTCTTCGTGAAGGTGTGCAGAGTGGGGGAGCGTCTGATGCTGACTGGGAGCTCGTTCCAGGTCTTGAGGCTCTTCCTGATGGTGTGCAGAGTGGGGGAGCGTCTGATGCTGACTGGGAGCTCGTTCCAGGTCTTCAGGCTCTTCCTGAAGGTGTACAGAGTGGGGGAGCGTCTGATGTTGACTGGGAGCTCGTTCCAGGTCTTGAGGCTCTTCCTGAAGGGGTGCAGAGTCGGGGAGCGTCTGATGTTGACTGGGAGCTCGTTCCAGGTCTTGAGGCTCTTCCTGAAGGTGTACAGAGTGGAAGAGCGTCTGATGTTGACTGGGAGCTCGTTCCAGGTCTTGAGGCTCTTCCTGAAGGTGCCCAGAGTGGGGGAGCGTCTGATGTTGACTGGGAGCTCGTTCCAGGTCTTGAGGCTCTTCCTGAAGGTGTGCAGAGTGGGGGAGCGTCTGATGTGGACTTGGAGCTTGTTCCAGGTCTTGAGGCTCTTCCTGAAGGTGTGCAGAGTGGGGGAGCGTCTTATGTTGACTGGGAGCTCGTTCCAGGTCTTTGCTGTGATGGAGAAGGCTCTTCCACCTTCTCTGGTTCTGCAGATGCGTGGGTTCTCTGTCAGGGCGAGGTCAGCGGAGCGGAGGTTACTTTTGGGTACGAGGAACGAGACTCTTTCGTTGAGGTATTTGGGTCGGATGTTTTGGATGGATTTGTTGGCGTAGGTGAGTAGCTTGAAGGAAACTCTTCTCGACGGGGAGCCAGTGGAGGTCTCGTAGGTGCTTGGTCATGTGCTCATGTCGTGGGGTTCAGAGGACGAGTCTGGCTGTGGGTTTCTAAATGGTTTGGAGTTTGTGGAGCAGGGTTTTTGTTGATTCCAACATAGAGGGCATTACTGTAGTACAGTCTACTGGTTATGAGTGCCTGGGTGACGGTCTTTCTGCATTCGGGGGGGGATACACTTGAAGGTCTTGCAGAGGATGCGGAAGGAGTTGAAGCAGGTGGGGGCGACGGCGTTGATATGATGAGTCTTGGAGTCTAGAATGATGCTGAGGTTTCGGGCGTGGTCTGATGGAGTGTATGGGTTTCCGAGGGCCACCAGGTGCTGGAGGAGGGTCGAAGGACGAGGACCTGGTCTTCTCCGAGCTGGAAGCTGAGTCTGGTGACTTCTGGGTTTTCCGTGAGGGAGAGGATGAGCTGGGTCTCGACGGCGTAGGAAGTCCTTGTGGTTTTAAAATGATGCAGCTCAGCGCAGCAAAATGGCTCAAAGCTCGGAGTTGTTTAATTGTTTTGTAAATGAGGGTCTCATTTATGGGATTTTTGTGCAGGGAAGCAAGTCACCTTGCAATTCTGCCCTACGTCAAAGTGAAAGTGCAGGAATGCACCATAGTTAAGCAATACGGTGCATTCCTGTCCTTTCTCCCTGCGCTGGCACCGGTTCATCAGTCTAGCACCATCGTAGGCCCCCTTGCACCAGTGCAAGGGTGTCTCCATTGCATGCAGGATTGTTTTGGTGGAGGAAGGGGCACCTTCCTGCACCAAAACAAGACCTCCTATGTGTGCTGCAAAATGAAACACACATAGAAAAATAAGGAAAAACATATTTCTCCTCGTTACACCTCACCAGGGGCCTCATTTATGAGAAATGACGCATCGCTGCGTGAAAGCAGCGATGCGTCACTTCTCAGTGCGCTCTCCTTGCGACATGATTGATGCGTCATATTTACAGTATGACGCATCATGTCGCAAGGAGTTACAGATACGTCAGTATTTCTGACGTATCTGTAAGCGCAAAAGTCACGCATTGCTGGGGTGTGTCACAAAAGTGACGCAACTCCAGCAATGCGTCCTTTCACATGGGGAAAGCCCCATGTGAAAGGGCTTGCGTCAGTCTTACGCCTGCTGTGAGGCATGCGCAAGATTTTTACGCAACAGCGTCCTAAAAGTGACGCAGTGAAATCTCATAGATTTCACTGCGTCACTATTACGAGGCTTTTTGCGGGGGAACGCCCCCTCTGCATACATTATACCTGACGCAGGTATAATGTAGCGCAGGGGTTTACAAAGTGACGCATCTGCTTAGATGCGTCACTTTGTAAATAGTGCGCAACAGGAGGCATGTTTTACGCCGCCGATGCGTCACAAAAATTGACGCATCGGAAGCGCAAAACTGACGCAAGGCCTCATAAATGAGGCCCCTAGGGAGGGATGCAGATTTGGCACCTCCTCAGGTGTACATCACTTTGTAAATATGGAGCAGCGTCAAAATCCATGGATGCGGCATAGGAAACCCACTGCTACGCCTCCCGGGTGCAGAGTAAGGTGACACAGCAATTTGCGATGCGTCGCCTTGCTCATTATTCACGGGGCCATTCAAAGCTTCGCGTGACTTCATAAATCTGATTGAGAGCCCCGCGTCACGCATGCACCACTTTATGTGGTGCAAAAGTGACGCAGAACGCTCATAATTCTGCCCCCAGGGTCTATGTTTTGCATCACTCCTAAATCTTGGCATTTCAATAAAGAGTCTACGCTTTTCATACCGATAGACTCAAAAAATTCTTTCGAGCTGTTTTCTGCGTCTCAACATCACCATCCCTTTGTGACTACTTACTTTTATAATTATATCTGCTTCTGGATCAAAGCATTTTAATAATGCACCAGACTACTAACTTGCTCAACCCTTCAAAGGCCAGCTGATGTCCCCGTCTCACATGAATCAGACCATTTTCCGGTTGCTTCCTGAGGGATTACATGGATATTATTGTGGGACATTCTTCGAATATATCTCAGCTCAACCCAAGAATAGCCTCAACTCCTCTTTGTACTTTGCTGCAGGCACTTCTTTTAGGCTTTTTAACACCTTGGGTGCTCATGACGAGCTCAGCTCGTCATGAGCTTCGGCGCTCCGGTGCTCATGACGTGCTTCCATGGAACGCTCCATGGAACGCTCCATGGAACGCTCCATGGAACGCTCGCACGCTGGGCTGATTCCCCTGCTGTGCTGAACGTTCCATGGGAACGTGAGTGGCCATGACGAGCTCAGCTCGTCATGAGCACCGGAGCGCCGTAGCTCATGACGAGCTGACCTCGTCATGAGCACCGGGGCGCTGTACGCGCCCCCCGCTCCCACCCCCCAGCACAGGGGGGGAAACAGCCCCGCACGGAAGGGGTTAACACTTCCGGGTCAAATGATGGCCAGCCAGCCAGGAAAGGCTGCCATCATTTCTTCCGCCCTCTCCCGCCAGGATCGCTCCATCAGACCTGGAGGCGGATCAGTCGTCATAGTCTGACCCTCCATCGGCCTGGTGCAATCACTCCAAACAATGGCAGAGAGGAGGGCGGATCCAGAGTATTCTGGGCTGGTGCCATGTCTGCCTACCCGGGCAGTTAGGATTTTGTCTTAAGACAAACTTAAGTTTAATTTAAGTTTAATTTAAGACAAAATCCTAATTTAAGACAAAATGATAACTTGAGACTACTAAATGCCTTCTGTGAATACCAAAAGTAGTAAGTTTAGGATTTTCTCTCAGGTCCCTCAAACTTTATTCAATTAAATAAAACATTTGACGGACGAGATCGCAAGACAGTTTTGGAAAAAAAGCTTTGAAAAATAAATGCAGTGGGTGGGAACTTTAAGAGTAACAGACTGGAATACAAACACGGATACACATATATATATATACTAGCAGCCCGTCCCGACCTTGTCCGGGAGCTTTCAGCCTTCCCCCTACCCCCGCCTGCCCCGACATTGCCCAGCAGCACGTTCCCCCGCCCGCCCCGTCCCCGCCTGCCGCCTGGCCCGACCCTCGCGTGGCCTGAGTCAATCCCCGTCCCCCGCCTTCCCCGACCCCCGCCTGCCCCGACATTGCCTTTTGTCCGTTCCCCGCCTGCAGCCTGTGCCCCCGCCCGCCCCGTCCCCCGCCTGCCACCTGGCCCGACCCTCGCGTGGCCTGAGTCAAACCCCGTCCCCGTCCCCCGCCTTCCCCGACCCCCGCCTGCCCCGACATTGCCTTTTGGCCGTTCCCCATCTGGCCCGACACCCGCCTGCTTACCTTTTCCACCGCTCCTGAGTTCACAGCTCCTCGCCGCTCTGCTCCTCCCCCGCGCCATGTCCGCCTCTCCGGCTGCTCTTCACATGACCGCTCCTCCCCCGCACCATGGCCAGAGCTCCTCTGACGCCGCTCTGACGCCGCTCCTCGACGTGAGCATGCACGTCGCGGCCGGAGCTACTTTGGGGGGGACTACTTTTTTTAAATATTAATTTTTTAAATAAGGTTTCTTTTTAAACTTTATATAGCCTATAACTGTTAGAACTGGCTATTTCTGGTAGGCTAAGGCTGACGCCAAAGCCAGGCAGAAACCACCATTCTAGTCAGGGCAAGGAAGTCACACGCCAAGATAACCCCTGCTCACCCCCTTGGTAGCTTGGCACGAGCAGTAAGGCTAAACTCTGAGGCAATGTGTAAAGCATTTGCGCCAGCACACAAAAGCAATAACATCCTAGGCACACCACAAAAGGAACTCCACACAAGGTTATATTAAAATAACTTTTGTATTGTCAAAACACATCAGATAAAAATCAC
The DNA here is from genome assembly GCF_964261635.1 of Lissotriton helveticus. Classification (NCBI taxonomy): domain Eukaryota; kingdom Metazoa; phylum Chordata; class Amphibia; order Caudata; family Salamandridae; genus Lissotriton; species Lissotriton helveticus. The sequence continues at coordinate 12,208,315 of NC_136067.1, read as the reverse complement.
ACATGTACATTGTGCCAACTGGCACGGGCAACATTCATAAGGGATAACACTTTTAGAAATAGTACTTTCAGAAATTAGAATAAAAGGATATAAAATCACTGTAGCACAAAGTAACAGTTATAAATCACATCCAGTATCTACTGGGAACAGGTAAGCACCACCTACGCAACCCTAACCACCTTAGGAGAATGTCACGCAGGGGACCAGGACCTCACTAGGACCACCTGTACTAAAAAGGACAACCACCTAAGTATCACACAGCATTTAGGGGTCTAGGAAAGAACACATTACCCATGATGCATAAATATACATTCAGAGGAGTAGTAAAGAGAAACACATGATGCATAAACCTACACATTCAGCGGTGTTAAGAACAAAGCACATGATGCATCCCAAACACATTCAGAGGTGCAGCGCTAGGAGACACATGACGACTAAAAACATTCAGAGGTGCAGCGCTAGGAGACACATGACGACTAAAAACATTCAGAGGTGCAGCGCAGGGAAAGAAAGACACATGATGCATGAAAACATTCAGAGGTGCCCCAACACAATTCAATAGCGCAAAACACACAGTAGGCAATTACCATCCTAAACATAGCAGGTAACCACATTGAGCAAAACTTCACATAAGCCACTACCTGTGGCAGTCCCTAGGCCAACTGGCCTTGTTGGGGCTAGGACGCCCTGAGTCTCAATGTCAGGGGCCTAAACGGTGCAGGTGCCCACTACTTGCTGGGCACCCGGGAACATCCCAAGACCTAAACGGTGCAGCTGCCCACTATTTGCTTCGCAGCTGGGAACTTCAAAACGTCAACAGGGTCCTCACTGACCATTAGGCGCCAACTGCGCCAACTGTTGGAGCCACACAGGCTCTGAGCATATCACATGCCCCAGACGTTGGTGCCACACAGGCTCTTAAACAAATAGGCCCCATGGAGCCCTCAGGCTCTGAAAACAATCACGTGGGCAGGGAGCCTCTCAGGGCTCAACGAATATGCCCCCACGAGCCTCTCTGGACTCGCAATACTCTCATGTGGGCAGGGAGCCTCCCAACACAAAGGGCGCCTTGAGCCTTTTGGGGCTCGGAAATAGAATGCCCCTTCAGAGCCTCTCTGGACTCTACTCAACGTTGGGGCGACCCACTGCCAACCGGAGCCGCCCTGCTTGTACTAACTATGCCCCCCTAGACAGAGGGCAGGACACGGGCCATCGGGAGAGCCTACGGGGCTCTAAAACACGCAATGCCCCCCGGGACCGTTGGAGCCTCCCAGGCTCGACACACCGTTGGAGCGGCCCGCTGCCATCCGGGGCCGCTCTGACCGCCACTGAGCCCCGGCCCTCCCGCACTGTCGTACATGTGAGTATGTTTACCATGTTTATCATGCAGCGTCACACTGTGTCACCATAGCAACTCATTGTGTATATAGGTGACGTCACCGGTTCTTGGTGACAGATGACAGCTGACCCTTATTGATGCTAGTTGTATCCCGTTACTGCTGGTCCTTGTTAGTTAATAAACTATCTTATGTACACCACTCTTCGTGTCATCATTGGTGTACGCTACAATTGGCGACGAGGGTTTGTGAACAAGGACCAGCGGAAATAATGATGATCGGCGATGATTGAAGATCGTGATCTCTTTGATGAGGAAAAGCGGGAGTGAAATGATGGTGCTGAAAGGAGTGAGTACGCCAATAAAGAGCGAGCGCTAACGTTAGCAGAGGATTTATGGACACGCTATTGTTCGGCTCCGCGCATATTTAATGAGCTTTGTGCATTCTACTAGCAGAGGATTTATGGACGCGCTAATGTTCGGCTCCGCGCATATTTAATGAGCTTTGAGCATTCTGCACACGAGGATTGTGAAGAAGAAGGGCAGTGTAAAGCGTTCGTTAAGCACCTGAAGGAAATTGAGTCTGACTGCTGCGTGAGGAAAAAGCTTAAAGTATTCGAAATCGGCGCTTCGTGACATCCAGCTGAGGCGTCAGTCAATTACCTCAGCTGTGTCGCGTGAAGCATGCCGGGAGTACATTGTGATTGGTAGATGGCCACGCACGTCATCGACGTAAGCAGCGTGCGGCCATCTTTGAAGTTTTCAGTCAGAAAATAAAATACTTTAGAAACGGAGCGCTGAGTGAAATAATCGCGCATTGAAAGAATAGAACAAGGAATAAAGCGTGCAAGTATACAAGTAAGCCTTAGAGTAAAACCGGATCTAAAGCAAAGTGATCTACTGCCTGTACTTTGAAAAAATTGTCGAAAAAGCAAGTAATAAATAAAGTTAGGCATGGCAGAGTGTAATAATATATGTGCACCCCCTCGTTTCCTGGATGAGCCTGGAAAACCCACTATGAAGTGGAAGAAGTGGGTAAGGGCATTCGAGAATTACATCATTTCAATTGATGGAAAAGCTTTTGATGCAGAAAGAAAATGTTCCTTATTGTTCGGACTATTGGGTAAGGCAGGGCAAGACATTTTTGACAGTTTGCCTGAGTATGAAAGCCCACCAGGAACATTCATACCACTGAATGAATATCAGGAAGCGCTAAAAAGATTGGAGAGGCAATTTGACGAGGAAAATAACATAATGGTTGCCAGGCATAAATTTGCTCAAAGGAAGCAACAAGAGGGGGAGTCTGTCGAAGATTATGTTGCATGTTTAAGAGTTTTGGCAGTGGAATGCGAGTATGAGGAAATGACTGATGTATACATCAGAGACCAAATAGTGTTTTACTGCTACACGAGGAAGGTGCAGGAGAGGTTATTAGCTTGCAAAAGGCCAAGCTTGCAAGAAGTCATTGATATTGCTAGAGGTATCGAAAGATCTTTGACTTCAACAAAGGAATTCTCCACTACTGGAAATAATGCTAATGTGTTTTACTTGCAGGATAAGAAAAAAGGGGATGGTAAGACAAACGAAAGAAGTGTGAGTGAAAGAAAGGTGGGAGGTAAGCTGTTATGCTGTTTTAGATGTGGTTCTAGTGAGCATCTAGCTGACTTTAAAAACTGTCCAGCAGTAGGTAAGAAATGTATAAAATGCAAGAGGTATGGTCATTATTCTACTTTATGTAAAACTAAAAGGATAGGTAATAGCGTGAGCATAAACACTGTTGGGAATTTTGATGAAGAAATGTGCGCTAATATAATGTTGTACATTGAAATGGAGGATGGGAAAATTAAAGGCCCCATTAGTGATGTAAAAATTGGGGAGGTTGAGTTAAAGTTCACTGCTGATTCTGGTGCCCCAATAACTACAATATCTGATACCCTTTTTGAAGAAAAATGGAAAGGCGTGCAGTTGACTGAATCTGATATGAATCCTAAAGCCTTTGGAGAGAAGGATATAAATATGTTGGGGTATTTCATTGACACTGTAACTTTCAAAGGGAGAGTGATTGAGACAAAGGTCTATGTAGCAGAGAAGGGGAGAATACTTGTAGGATGGAGAGATTTGGCCCAATTGGGGGTGGTTTTGGTTCCGGGAGCAAAAGACCCTGTGATTTTAAGAGAGGAATGGATGAACAGTATTTGTGTAGAAAAAGAAGAAAATACTTTGAGTGAAGTTTTAGAAAAGCATAAGGATGTATTTGAAAATGTAATTGGTTGTGTAAAGGGATTCAGTCATGACATCAAACTAAAAGAAGGTGCTATCCCATGTAAGCACAAGGTAAGATCTGTGCCTTTGTCAGTTAAAAATGAGCTTAGAGAAGTGCTTGAAAAGCTAAAAAGGGAAGGTGTGATTGAAGAAGCAGAAGAATCTGAATGGATTTCTGCTATAGTAGTATCAAAGAAGAAGGTGACAGGGGACATAAGGTTGTGTGTTGACCTGAGGTCACTTAATAAAAATATAGTGATAAACTGTCATCCCTTGCCAAAAATAAAGGACATTCTTCAGTCAACATCTGGATCCAAATATTTTTCATTAATAGACTTAAGGGCCGCGTACCATCAGGTGTGCTTGTCTGAAAGGTCCAAAAAACTAACAACTTTCATTACGCCATTTGGAGCATTTAGATACATAAGACTCCCCTTCGGTCTAGCGTCATCTTCAGGAGTTTTCCAAAAACTCATGGATGTATTATTCGGAAAGATGAAAGGGGTGGAAGCTTTTCAGGACGACATTTTGCTGCACTCCAAGATGGAAGGTGAGCACATACAATTGATTGATAAAGTTCTGAATGTGTTGGAAAACAGAGGCATGACGGTTGCTAAGGACAAATGCAAATTCATGGCAAAGGAAATTGAATATTTAGGGCATGTCCTGTCTGCAGAAGGTATATTGCCAAAGGATGATTTGGTTCGTGCAATAAGGGAGGCCCCTGAACCAAGAAATAAAGAGACTCTCAAGTCATTCCTTGGCCTCAGTGAATATTATGCAAAGTTCATCAAGAAATATGCAGAAAAGGTGGAACCACTCAGGAGACTGCTAAAGAAAAATGTAAAATATGAGTGGGGAATGGAACAAAATGATGCATTCAAGGTTGTCAAAGAGGAAATAGCCAAGGCACCAGCGCTAAAACCTTATGATCCGCAGCTTGAAAATATTGTAACCGTTGATGCTAGTAATGAGGGAATAGGTGCAGTGTTCTGCCAAAGGAAAGGAAATGAAGAGAACACAATCGCATTTATTTCCAGGAAGTTAAATGACACTGAGATTCACTACAGTACAATTGAGCGTGAGACTCTAGCCTGTGTGTGGGCTGTACACAAACTCAAGGATTATCTATGGGGCAAGGATTTCACGCTTGTAACTGATCACAAACCTCTTGTGTACATGATGGACGGCAAGGGGCGAGGCAATGGCAATGCTAGTTCTAGGCTGATCAGGCTTATGTCAAAGCTTCAGGAGTACAATTTCAAAATGGAACACATAAAAGGTGGAAAGAATAGTAGGGCAGATTGTCTATCCAGGTTACCAGTAAAAATAAACACGGATGAAGTACTGGAAGACAACGAATGCGTGGTTGCACATATTGACACAATGGTAATGTGTGAAGGATCCATAAAAGATGAGGAATGGGAAGAGTGTGCAAAGAATGATACCGTGCTGGCCAAAGTGAAGGAGTATGTGCAATCCAATTGGCCACATGTGAGGAATTTACCTAAAGAACTTAAGAATTATCAGCAAGTAAAAGATGAATTAACTCTAGAAAATGATTTTCTGAAAAGAGGAGAAGTGTTTGTGCCGCCACTAGGACTCAGACAAAAGATAATGCAGATGACTCATAGAGGGCATCCTGGCACAACAGCCACCAGAAATGTCCTAAGGATGTACTATTGGTGGCCAGGAGTGGACAACGAAGTTAGGAACCTTGTAGATAAGTGTGAGCAATGTTTGAAGTCGGACAAACACTGGAGAATGGAGAAAAATGAGCTGCAGATTGTCCAAATTCCTGATGGACCTTGGGCCAAGGTCGCAATAGATTTTGCTGGACCCTTCAATCTATTACAAGATGAATGCAAATATTTAATAGTTTTGACGGACTACTACACTAAATGGGTGAGTTACAAGTTTGTGAAGGTGATAACAACTGAAGTGGTAGTAAAGTTTCTGGAGAAAGTTTTTGAAAGGGAAGGACAACCGAAAATTATAGTGTCTGATAATGGTTCACAACTTGTATCACGTGTAATGGTAGATTTCTTGGAGAAACGTGGAATAATACAGGAGAAAACACCCCTGTACAGTCCCAAGAGCAATGGTCAAGTTGAGAGAATCAACAGATTTTTCAAGGAAGGAATCCAGATGGCAATTGCAAATGACATGGATGTCAAGGAGTTCATTAAAGAAAAAATAAATGCATATAATAACACTCCCAAGGAAGCAACAGGGTTTACACCATTTTTCCTGATGAGAGGAAGAGTATGCAATAGTGTCATGACACCTAAAGTAGGGGAGTGGAAAGCAACAGATGTTGAAGCAAGACAAGTATGTGAAAATGAACTCAAGGTGAGAGAGAACATAATATGTAAACAAATGAAGAATAAGGCTTATTCTGATAAAGTGAATCGAGCTAGAGACAAGATCATAGCACCTGGAGATTGGGTGCTAGTAAGGAAGCCTGGTCTGGTTACCAAAGGAGAGTCTAAGCTCAGCAAACCAATGAGAGTTGACAAAGCAACTGGAGGAGCCGTACTAGTTGAAGGTGATGGATGGCGCAGCAAAGACGATGTGGTAAAACTGAAACATGGTCAGGAACGGATCATTATGGGAAATGCAGAACCAGGAGAAGGAGGTTTGAATGACAGTGTTCTAGAGTGGGATGATATGTGTGATGACCATGATAGGTCGTATACCAGTGGAAGGCAAGTAGCATCTGAGGTTTCAGAAGAGGGTTTTGCTGGATATTCTTCTGATCCCATGGACACTGTTTTAGTGCGGGACGGTACAAGGAGAGACAATTGTGCTGGAAGCGATGAGAGTGATGTTACGGGCATGATTGATGAGGGCAGTATAACCAGAAGGCAACTTTCCAGAACGGGCAGGGTGATCAAAATGCCCACCAAGTTTAAAGACTACATTATGGAATAGTTTTCTGTTTAAATGTTTTATGGAGGAAGGGAGATGTCGTACATGTGAGTATGTTTACCATGTTTATCATGCAGCGTCACACTGTGTCACCATAGCAACTCATTGTGTATATAGGTGACGTCACCGGTTCTTGGTGACAGATGACAGCTGACCCTTATTGATGCTAGTTGTATCCCGTTACTGCTGGTCCTTGTTAGTTAATAAACTATCTTATGTACACCACTCTTCGTGTCATCATTGGTGTACGCTACACGCACTCACAGGTTGCTTCCTGACTCCTCCGGTGGCGGTCCTGGGCGGCGGGGCTCAGCTCAAGAGCTCCTGCTCTTCTGGCTTCTCCGGCGGCTCTGCTCGGCGTCGGTACTCTCGCCGCTCAGCTTCCTTCTCTTTCTGGGGCTCCCTCAGCACACGGGAGCCCCGCAAGCACCAGCAGCCTTCCTTCTCTCTTGCCGCCAGCAACTCCAGTCTCCCTCTCCCTATGGGAGACCGGCAACTACGCCACGGCTTCCCCCAGGCAGGGGGAAGTGGATCCGCGTCCCTCCCGGCCCCGCCCACAGTCAGGCGGGCGCGGGCCGAACTTCCGGTTTTGCTCTCTGCGGCCCCGGGCAGCGGCGGTGATCCCACGGGGACATTACCGAGGGGTGGGCACCCTCGGTTTCAAAATAAAATATAGCCGCGGGGTGGCACCCGCTAAATAATTAAATAAACGCGTGCAAAGTCGCAGGGTAGACACCTGCCAATCCTCACGCAAAATGCGTGACGGCGACACGCTCGCACTAGAGCAAAAAGCGCTCTCAAGCGCTATGGGACTGAGTAAAGCGCTTCCATCGTGCTGGGGGCACTGTCAGCCCCACAAGCCTCCAGAGATGACCCCTACATCCAGAAGGGTCACAGGCAGCTCAGGATTCAAGGACAAGGTCCTGGGCAGCCCCTACCAGCAAGCAAAAATGTCCCAGCAGTCCAGGAATAAAAGAGGGAGCAGCATAGCCCCCAGCAGGAAAATCCTCCAGCATCCAGGAAAAGTCCATCAGGTGTCCAGGGGCTGGGCAGGGCCCAGGGATTCCCCTGAGCCCAAGCAGCAGCACGCCCCTGGCTTATAACCATCTACACACCCTGACGATTTCTACTGTGTATCGGGTGTGTAGATTGGCACAGTAGTTCCGGAGTTTACCCGCCTCAAAGCCTGAAACTTTCTCCTTTATTATAATAGTATATATTTTTTTTAAAGATTCTGAACTATCCATAGCTTTTTGTTGGATTCTCATATAAACAAGATGTAAGTTTATTTCTTTATTTCTTTGATTTATTTTTAGAGTTTTCTATAGCGCGAACCAGACCCAAGATAGGATATCAGAGTGCTTTACATAAAGAGTGCAGGGTATACACATTTAATGGAGAAAATTGTATACAACAAATATTATTATTATTCTTTTTTTTTAAACAGTGAATAGCAGCATTGAGAATTGTTCTGAACAAGAAAGTAAGATCAAGTTCATGCGGGTCCTAACTACGCGGTCTCAGTGACCCGAGAGTAGAGGTAGTTAGGAGGTTGCAGAGCTGGTGTCGGGATTGTGCGGATTCAAGGAAGGAATTTGCTCATCAAGAATAATTTTGCTTCCTTTTTGAAGAGAGGAGTAGAGGAGATATTTCTGATGTATGGTGGAAGCGAGTTCCATATTCTTGGCGCTGCTCCGGAGAATACTCTGTTGGAAGTTTTAGTCTTCTTGAAGCGTGCGGGTTTCAGGAGTAGATTGTCTGCGCTCCTTGAGTGTCTGTTTCCTCCCGATAAGGTACGTTTTTGAGTTAGGTACTGGGGGGTGTTGTGATGTAATGCCTTGTGAGTGATGCAGGCCATTTTTAGGTGGATTCGAGCTTCGTAGGGTAGCCAGTTGAGTGCTTTCAGGTGTGGCGATATGTGGTCATATTTCCTAGATCCTGTTAAGAGACTTGCTGTGGCATTGAGACAGGCTTTTAGAGGGGCGGTTGAGATTTTGGGAAGCCCTGAGAGGGTGGTACATCCGTATTCCAGCCTCGTGATAGCTAAGGATTTAACAGCAGTTTTGAGGTCCGAGTTCTCGAAGAATGGTTTGAATTTTCTGAGATAGCTGAGGTGGAAGCAGGCATTTTTGGCCAACAGGTTGACGTGACATTGTATGTTAAGGTTCCTATCCAGAGTGATTCCAAGTGATATGGAAGAGTCCACCAAAATCGGCGTGCAGTTCACAGCAGTGATCATTTTTATCCACTCCTTTGTCTCAGTGGAGTTATTGGGGGGGGGGGGGATTAAAAGAAACTCTGGGGCATATTATCAAGCACAGCGTTAACATTATCGTCTCTTTAGCGGCAGAAAACTGCCGCTAAAGCGGCAATAATGGGCTTGAGAATATGCCGTAGAGAATTCCAATAGAAGCCCATGTTCACACCAGAACATGGGCTTCTATGGGAATTCACAAGGGTGTATTATCAAGCCCATTATCGCCACTTTAGCGGCAGTTTTCTGCCGCTAAAGCGGCGATAATGTTAACGCTGTTTCTTGATAATATGCCCCTTTGTTTTTTGAGAATTTAGCTTGAGGAAGTTGGTCGATAGCCATTGAACAGTCTTTTCGAGAGATAGATTCATTGTCCTTATCTCTTCAATAGAGATCTTGATGTACAGTTGAGTGTCATCCGCATACATGTGGAAGGAGATGTTCGCCTGCTGTAGTAGATCGGTAAGCGGTTTGACGTATAGGTTGAATAGCATGGGAGATAGGGTAAAACATAAATCATACGTTCTTATATAGCGCCCTTCACCGTAAGGTCTCAAGGCGCTTGCTTTGGGAACCCGTCCTGGCTTTTCCCTGCGAGATATCCCCTACTGGGCATCCCCAAGGTGAAAGCCAGGCATCCCGCCACAGGGGGGGCCATAGTGGAGATTAAGCAAGCTATTGCCCAGAGTTGCAGACTGTGAACCCATGATTCGAGTAGGCGCCGAGGCGAGAATTATCGAGTCTGTGGACATTTTTGAGCTCAAGACCCTGCCGCGTCGGGAATTGAACCCTGGTCCCGGGTCTGACCTCTGCGTCCGGGTCTGCCTCCTCTAACCGGTGAGCCACACTTCTCCACGGGTGGAACCTTGTGGAACTTCTAGTAGGTTAGGTGAGGAAATAGAGAGATTTTTGTTGATCATGTAGGATTGCGTTCTGTTTTCCTGGAAGGATTTGAACCATTGAAGGACTTTACCAGATAAACCCATCCTGTTTTCTAGTCTTCTTAGTAGTTTGTCGTGATTGACCGTATAGAAGGCTGATGAGAGGTCGAGTAAGACTAGTAGGCAGGTTGTGTTGCGGTTAAGGGCTTGAAGGGTGTCATCTACTATGTGCAAGTTCGCTGTTTCTGTGCTATGCCTAGGTCCGAAACCCGATTGGTGGCTGTTCAGTAGATTGAAGTTCGAGATGTGTTGGTTCAGATGTTGCTGAACACATTTTTCCAGGACCTTGGCTAGCACGGGAATGTTGGTTATTGGTCGGAACTTGTTGGGGTCGGAGTTGTCTGCTGTTGTTTTTTATAGGATAGGGGTGACTTGGCCCGTTTTTAGGCAATCCGGGACGCTACCTTGTGCTAGCGAGGCATTGATGATTTTGGTCCAAAGAGGTGAGATGATATGGATGAGGTGGGGTAAGCAATTTGAGGGGACAGGGTTATTGAAGTGGTTGTTGAGTTTGGTAGTCGCTAAAATATTGGTGATGTCATTGAGATCGTAGAGTTTGAAAGTAGATCAGTGAGAGTTATTTTTGGGCAGCAACAGCTCATATAGAGTAAGTCCTCATTCATGCAGATTCTTATAAGGGCTGAAGTTCAGAATGATGTCTTGAAAACACATCACCCCCACGCCATTGTGTAGGGTATGCATTACCCTCCTATGTACCCCTACAATAGACACCAGAGCTGAACGCCTTTAATAGCCATCACCCCCAATGCAACGGAATCTGATAGTATAAACATGTGCATCGCGTACCATGGCCAGCCCAAGGGAGGGGGTGCCATTTAATAACCGTGCTGCCGTTCAGCCTGTTCTTGGTTTTGGGTGCCACCAACAAGGGATCCAAGCTTGGAGGGGATTGTATTGGCTCAGTGATCTGCAAGACCGGTACCAAGAGAACACATTGAGATGTTGACGGTGTTACATTGCGTACTCGGGGTCTGCGTCCTTCTTCAGTTTCATGCAGCGTGCAAATAGAGTTCATTTATCCTTTCCTCCACATCTTCCGACTAGCCATGTCTCTTTCTTTCATCTCCAAACGTTGCACCTCACTCATGGGTTCTAAATGTAGGTGTAAATACTATTGCTTGGACTCTCCTAAGATCAAATGGCCATTTCCCACCACATTTAGCTTAACCGTTACTTCTGTCGCTTTGAAAATAAAGGGTAGGATAATATATTTATTGAAGAGCAATTCATCATGCAACATAAATCCTATAGGTTGTGGCCAGTTGGATTGAACTCTTGTTCAAGCTTCTGAGTGACCTGTTGTTTTACGTTCAGCCTCACAATAACAGCGTATAGAGAACTAAAATGTATTTCTTGATGGAGACTTCGCCTACGCCCACTCGCTGGATAGGTTTTCTTGCATCCGTTCACATATTACAAGTATTCAACTCCACCTCGCTCCCTTTTTAAGTCTTGCCTTTAGTTGGCTTTTAGCTGCGTGTCCTCCTTGACCTGTTGTGGACATTACTGATACTTACAGTAGACTTTGGGCCTCCACATTGCTTACCATGGATTGTCAACCTTCCTTGCTTGTATCACATTCAGTGGCTTGCCTTACTCTTCTTGTGTTTGTCCTACTCTTGCAACAAAGCAATTTCCCCATCCTTATGATTGGATGACCTGTATCCTTCCACTACTCACCTTCAGGGAATTACTTTATCCTTTTTCTTTCAGCACTCCATTGGAGTGCATGTTTTTTTAGCTCTCCCTGCTGTGTACTGTTATCCCTTCAAATAACCAACTTCTCGTGCTCAGCCTGTTGGTCACCCCTAAGCTTTTCCCTTGCTACTCCCACCCCAGGGCCACCACACTCCGTCTCTCTCCACTTCTATGTTTGGGGCATATTACTAACAACTAGCGATATTTAGTGCTGGTATGCAACGTTTACAACGAAATTTTTACAATGCACTACCATTACAACGCAGGCATTACCACGCATACCATTACAACGCATTGCGCTGGGGGGCGCTCTAGGGTAGGGAATAAGTTTAATTTTCTAGCCCAACACCTTCCCTAGTGTCCACGGGGACTGGAGTTGGAATAGAAAATTATACTTACCACTATCCAGCACCTCTAAGCGCTATGCGTTGTAATGGTATGCGTGGTGAAAACCGCGTTGTAAAGGTATGCGTGGTAAAAGTATGCGTTGTAACGTCATACATCCTTTATCGCTAAATGGGCTTAGCAAGTTTTTTTTTATCGCCGCCAATCTCCGGATATTATCGCAGAGATAACGTGCTATTAGCAACGTTTATCTCTATCGCTATAAAATATCCGCTGATAGCGGCGAAATGCGTGAATATCGCTGAGAATACAGCGATATTCACGCATTAACGCCAATAGGGTCTTAGCCATAATATCAACCTCCCATTGGATATAATAGCTAAGAACCGGTCTGAGCAGGCGTTAGCTTTTGGAGATATTCGCGCTTAGCGTGAATATTTTCATCGCTACGACTGCGTTGACAATAGGCGATAGCGATGTTACCGACTGCTTTCAGTCGCTAACAGGTTGGCTACGCCCACTTTGCATGTCATTAGCGATAGATATCGCTGACATGCAAAGCGGGCCCCAAGCCGCTCGCTATCACCTAAAAGCTGCCGCTAACTGATGTTAGCGACAGCTTGCTAATAGGGCGATTAAATTATCGCCGCTTAGCGGGCGAAAACGGCGGCTAAAGCGGCGATAATTTCATTTCGCCCGCCTTGATAATATGCCCCTTTGTTCTTAGGTAATCCTCCCGCCGCATGCGAAAGGTAAATAATGCTTCCAGGAGATGCAAAATGAAAAGAAGCATTGGCAATGCCAATAGGTCTCGTCGTATAGTGGAGTTTAGTGTGCAGACAGTGGTAAAGAGTATATTCAGATAGAGTGCTGTTTTATCGAGTATGGTGGTGTGCAGTATAGATTTGTAATGATAGATGAGGTTTTTTTAGTTTTTTAAAATTTGTTCTCGCATTTGTGAAGGTGAGAGCTCTTGCGGTTGTAAATTATATTTTAATTACAAGAGTCTAGAGGGCGAAGAATGAGGAATTACCACTGGGAAGAGAGAGAGAGACAGCTGAACCAATGCCTAGAGGACTAAGAATGAGGAATTACCACTGGGAAGAGAGAGACAGCTGCAGCACTGCCTAGAGGACTAAGAATGAGGAATTACCGCTAGGAAGAGAGAGACAGCTGCAGCACTGCCTAGAGGACTAAGAATGAGGAATTACCTCTGGGAAGAGAGAGACAGCTGCAGCACGGCCTAGAGGACTAAGAATGAGGAATTACCGCTGGGAAGAGAGAGACAGCTGCAGCACTGCCTAGAGGACTAAGAACGAGGAATTACCGCTGGGAAGAGAGAGAGACAGCTGCAACACTGCCTAGAGGCTAGAATGAGGAATTACCGCTGGGAAGAGAGAGAGACAGCTGTAGCACTGCCTAGAGGACTAAGAATGAGGAATTACCGCTGGGAAGAGAGAGACAGCTGCAGCACAGCCTAGAGGACTAAGAATGAGGAATTACCGCTGGGAAGAGAGAGAGACAGCGGCAGCACGGCCTAGAGGACTAAGAATGAGGAATTACCGCAGGGAAGAGAGAGAGACAGCTGCAGCACTGCCTAGAGGACTAAGAACGAGGAATTACCTCTGGGAAGAGAGAGACAGCTGCAGCACAGCCTAGAGGACTAAGAATGAGTAATTACCGCTGGGAATAGAGAGAGACAGCGGCAGCACGGCCTGGAGGACTAAGAATGAGGAATTACCGCAGGGAAGAGAGAGAGACAGCTGCAGCACTGCCTAGAGAGCTAAGAATGAGGAATTACCGCTGGGAAGAGAGAGACAGCTGCAGCACTGCCTAGAGGACTAAGAATGAGGAATTACCGCTGGGAAGAGAGAGAGACAGCCGCAGCACTGCCTAGAGGACTAAGAATGAGGAATTACCGCTGGGAAGAGAGAGACAGCTGCAGCACTGCCTAGAGGCCTAAGAACGAGGAATTACCGCTGGGAAGAGAGAGACAGCTGCAGCACGGCCTAGAGGACTAAGAATGAGGAATTACCACTGGGAAGAGAGAGACAGCTGCAGCACTGCCTAGAGGACTAAGAATGAGGAATTACCACTGGGAAGAGAGAGACAGCTGCAGCACTGCCTAGAGGACTAAGAATGAGGAATTACCGCTGGGAAGAGAGAGACAGCTGCAGCACTGCCTAGAGGACTAAGAATGAGGAATTACCACTGGGAAGAGAGAGACAGCTGCAGCACTGCCTAGAGGACTAAGAAAGAAGAATTACCGCTGGGAAGAGAGAGAGACAGCTGCAGCACTGCCTAGAGGACTAAGAACGAGGAATTACCGCTGGGAAGAAAGAGACAGCTGCAGCACTGCCTAGAGGACTAAGAATGAGGAATTACCGCTGGGAAGAGAGAGACAGCTGCAGCACGGCCTAGAGGACTAAGAATGAGGAATTACCACGGGGAAGAGAGAGACAGCTGCAGCACGGCCTAGAGGACTAAGAATGAGGAATTACCGCGGGGAAGAGAGAGACAGCTGCAGCACTGCTTAGAGGACTAAGAATGAGGAATTACCACGGGGAAGAGAGAGACAGCCGCAGCACGGCCTAGAGGACTAAGAATGAGGAATTACCACGGGGAAGAGAGAGACAGCTGCAGCACGGCCTAGAGGACTAAGAATGAGGAATTACCGCGGGGAAGAGAGAGACAGCTGCAGCACTGCTTAGAGGACTAAGAATGAGGAATTACCGCTGGGAAGAGAGAGACAGCTGCAGCACTGCCTAGAGGACTAAGAATGAGGAATTACCGCTGGGAATAGAGAGAGACAGCTGCAGCACGGCCTAGAGGGCTAAGAATGAAGCATTACCGCTGGGAAGAGAGAGAGAGAGACAGCTGCAGCACTGCCTAGAGGACTAAGAACGAGGAATTACCGCTGGGAAGAGAGAGACAGCTGCAGCACTGCCTAGAGGACTAAGAACGAGGAATTACCGCTGGGAAGAGAGAGACAGCTGCAGCACTGCCTAGAGGACTAAGAACGAGGAATTACCGCTGGGAAGAGAGAGACAGCTGCAGCACTGCCTAGAGGACTAAGAACGAGGAATTACCGCTGGGAAGAGAGAGAAAGCTGCAGCACTGCCTAGAGGACTAAAATGAGGAATTACCGCTGGGAAGAGAGAGACAGCTGCAGCACTGCCTAGAGGACTAAGAATGAGGAATTACCACGGGGAAGAGAGAGACAGCCGCAGCACTGCCTAGAGGACTAAGAATGAGGAATTACCGCTGGGAAGAGAGAGACAGCTGCAGCACGGCCTAGAGGACTAAGAATGAGGAATTACCACGGGGAAGAGAGAGACAGCTGCAGCACGGCCTAGAGGACTAAGAATGAGGAATTACCGCTGGGAAGAGAGAGACAGCTGCAGCACTGCCTAGAGGACTAAGAACGAGGAATTACCGCTGGGAAGAGAGAGACAGCTGCAGCACTGCCTAGAGGACTAAGAACGAGGAATTACCGCTGGGAAGAGAGAGAAAGCTGCAGCACTGCCTAGAGGACTAAAATGAGGAATTACCGCTGGGAAGAGAGAGACAGCTGCAGCACTGCCTAGAGGACTAAGAATGAGGAATTACCTCTGGGAAGAGAGAGACAGCTGCAGCACGGCCTAGAGGACTAAGAATGAGGAATTACCGCTGGTAAGAGAGAGACAGCTGCAGCACGGCCTAGAGGACTAAGAATGAGGAATTACCGCTGGGAAGAGAGAGAGACAGCTGCAGCACGGCCTAGAGGGCTAAGAATGAAGCATTACCGCTGGGAAGAGAGAGAGAGAGACAGCTGCAGCACTGCCTAGAGGACTAAGAACGAGGAATTACCGCTGGGAAGAGAGAGACAGCTGCAGCACTGCCTAGAGGACTAAGAATGAGGAATTACCGCTGGGAAGAGAGAGAGACAGCTGCAACACTGCCTAGAGGCTAGAATGAGGAATTACTGCTGGGAAGAGAGAGAGACAGTGCAGCACTGCCTAGAGGGCTAAGAATGAGGAATTACCGCTGGAAAGAGAGAGACAGCTGCAGCACTGCCTAGAGGACTAAGAATGAGGAATTACCGCTGGGAAGAGAGAGACAGCTGCAGCACGGCCTAGAGGACTAAGAATGAGGAATTACCGCTGGGAAGAGAGATACAGCTGCAGCACTGCCTAGAGGACTAAGAATGAGGAATTACCGCTGGGAAGAGAGAGATAACTGCAGCACTGCCTAGAGGAATTAGAATGAGGAATTACCACTGGGAAGAGAGAGACAGCTGCAGCACTGCCTAGAGGACTAAGAACGAGGAATTACCGCTGGGAAGAGAGAGACAGCTGCAGCACTGCCTAGAGGACTAAGAATGGGGAATTACCGCTGGGAAGAGAGAGAGAGACAGCTGCAGCACTGCCTAGAGGACTAAGAATGAGGAATTACCACTGGGAGGAGAGAGACAGCTGCAGCACGGCCTAGAGGACTAAGAATGAGGAATTACCGCTGGGAAGAGAGAGACAGCTGCAGCACTGCCTAGAGGACTAAGAATGAGGAATTACCGCTGGGACCAGAGACATAGCTGCAGCACTGCCTAGAGAACTAAGAATGAGGAATCACCACTGGGAAGAGAGAGACAGCTGCAGCACTGCCTAGAGGACTAAGAATGAGGAATTACCACTGGGAAGAGAGAGACAGCTGCAGCACTGCCTAGAGGACTAAGAATGAGGAATTACCGCTGGGAAGAGAGAGACAGCTGCAGCACTGCCTAGAGGACTAAGAATGAGGAATTACCGCTGGGAAGAGAGAGACAGCTGCAGCACTGCCTAGAGGACTAAGAATGAGGAATTACCGCTGGGAAGGGAGAGACAGCTGCAGCACGGCCTCGAGGGCTAAGAATGAGGCATTACCGCTGGGAAGAGAGAGACAGCTGCAGCACTGCCTAGAGGAATTAGAATGAGGAATTACCGCTATGATCAGAGAGGCAGCTAACAGCACTGGCAAGAGGACTAAGAATGAGGAATTACCACTGGGACCAGAGAAGCACCATGCCTTGCAGAGGAGTGCATGCGCGCTGCTAGGCTCGACCTAAAAATAAAAATAAAAAAACACAGAAAATCTCTGGGCACCAGCATGTAATACCTTATAACATGATAGCTGTGCGCAAAGAGGCAAATGCTTTCACATACAAAAGAGAAAAGTAGAATGATATGCATTCAAGAAAACACACAAACAACAGATTAACACACACAACACAAAAAATACAGAATCTCACACAGACACACCAAAAAACACACGGACTGCAGTGCGGACATATTGAAATTTACTGTCAAAGTCACAGAGACACAAAATAAAGAGAATTCCATAAGGAAACACAAAGAGGCTTTTCACACCCACACAAAAACATAAATACAAAAAAATCCTAATTTAAGACTACTAAATGCCTTCTGTGAATGCCAAAAGTAGTAAGTTTAGGATTTTGTCTCAGATTAGTTCTGTGAATCGGCCCCCTACCAGGCATGTGCTTGTGTCGCACTCTCAGATCTATTTTTAGTTTCCTATTTGGCACAGCCGTCATGGCCCTGCTTAACTGGAAGAAACAGATGATGACTGGACTTGACAACAGAACAAATGTGTGCTTGTACAGTGGCATGGCGCTTCCCTAGACTGTTGTTTTGATGAGTTATTCAACGTATCGAATACAAACCTGGTTTAATAAACTGTCAGTGCTACGAAGCCTATTCCATTGCTCACTAAATAAATGTGAAAAGCGCATTTCTCCAGTTTCTTTCTATGGAAGCACTTTATGGAAGCACTTTAACCCTCAGTCTGCCGCCTGCAGTTGCGTGCCCACAGTAATGAACCCTCTCAGTGCATAGCTACCAAGGCCTCCGAGTGCTTATGTGTGACATTTCAGTAATGTCAGTGTAATTATGAGTGACATTCGATGACTATGAGTGACACTTTCCCGCAAGAAAATCGAGCAATGAAGACGAGGGAAACCTATAAATATCAGACATTACATACACATAGCTGCCAAGTGTTCAGTGTACTTATGAGCGACAGTCGAATGATAAATGTGGGACACTTGGATTGACACATTTTCACAAATCAAGCCAACCAATGAAGTCCATGGAAAGACATAAATATCAGAAATTACACCTTTTTTTTAATGAATGAGATTCTCTAAAATATCTTGAAAGTGTCGCTTCCAGGGGCACCAATGAGCTGCCTAAATCTGAAATTAAGAGTCAACACAGCTGTGGATGCCCTCGCTGTCCAGGACTGGCATTGAGTGGGCAAGCAGATGTGGGACACAGGTCAAAGCCAGCAGCAATTATTTAAAACAAGCATTATTTTTGTGTATAAATTAATATGGATCGATTATTCGACTTTCGAGACTTTAGTAGTCAAATGGCATTACAGTGTTTGCACGGAATCCGCCTCGGTATGTACTTTGAATATGCATAGCCCACACAGCAAAGTTATCTATACCAATTCCTTCCTCTGAGGAAAATTGAATTTTGCCTTGTCATGTGTCCCTACGTGTTCCCCATAATATGTTATATGTGCATAATCGATATGCATATATCTCCCTTCGACCGAATAAAGACGCGATTATAGTTGTGTCCAAAGTTAGTATGCCAGTTATCCAGTCCTCGTGAAAGCAACGAGTATTAGGCCTATGTTGCCAACGTTTTACATTATGCACGTTAAATCCCCGTTTCTAGGCCTTACAGGGCCCGGACACCAGATTCGAGCTCCAGTCTCCTGAACCCACTCCGAGGAGCGATGCAGCCCCTCCCTCATCCCTGACCCTTCGCTTACTTCCTGCCGAGCAGCGCGGTGCCCGGCCTGGCCTGCCTGCATGTCTGCCAAGAATATGTTATGCCTACAGTTATCAGTTCAGCTCTCCGTCTTCACATTCCTAAGCTAACGAACCGCATAAACATTTTCAGCTATAGTCTAGTCTTTCTGTCTCCATGCAAGAGAATTACTGAATTAATATCCATAAAAGATCCATAGCACACGCAATACACTAGGAAATATATGCATGCACCAGCCTTAGTGTCAAGTAGCCTTTACCCTGATGACATTTAGATTCTATCAACATGTACTCCAAACACAAGATACCAGATATGCTGCAGGTACATGTCGTCCTGACATCTCAGACTTTAGTCTCCTCTTCTAGTGCAGAAGTCAGAGCCCCCAGCTCTCCCTAGTTACACGTCATGGCCCGTTTGCACGCACCAGTAGGTTAAAGGTTCCAGCTGCTCAGGTAGCCCCCTCCATGTATCCACCCATTTATGACACTTCTGTGACGTTCTCATCACATATCTACGTACACGCCTTCTTTGTACGCCCATTTGTTCTTATCGTACGTTTGTCACTTGTTACGCCTACTGTATTCAATGCAATTGTAATGTTTTCCTATATATACTATGTAATGTTGATGAAACGTTGCAGCTGCCATTCCATGCCATTCTATTACAGGCTGTTCCGATCCTGTCCCTTCCCTTGTGCCTGATTAAAGCCTGTTCAACTCAGATACCCCGGATCCTGCCTCTTATTTATTGAGCTATCTGTTTTATTTAATGCATAGAAAAATAGTACCGGTAATTAATTATTTATTTACCACATAATGGCGCCCGAATAGGAACGAGCCCCTTCCCCACGCGCCGGCGATGTAATGCAGGCCCCCTGACCCTTCTACGGCCGTGACGGAATCTCTACCGTGCACGTGCAGATATTTCTGCTTCAAGTCTCCCTCAGGCCCACGGAGGAGACGGAGACTGCGGTCCGGCATCCAGACGAGGCGGTGAGGAATGCGGTTCGTCCCGACCAGAGCCCAAGCCGAGAGAGCAAGGTCCGAGGTATCCGGAGGCCCACCTGTTTCCGAAGCCCGAAGTTCGAAGCGCATGCGTAGTAACCAGACGTCGTAGCAGTCCAGTCCAGTCCGAGGCC
Organism: Lissotriton helveticus; assembly: GCF_964261635.1. Classification (NCBI taxonomy): domain Eukaryota; kingdom Metazoa; phylum Chordata; class Amphibia; order Caudata; family Salamandridae; genus Lissotriton; species Lissotriton helveticus. The sequence continues at coordinate 12,188,574 of NC_136067.1, read as the reverse complement.
TTCAGTTCTGCTTCCCGGTGAGTACCGTTGCTGGGGGAGTATCTAGACGGGGTCATTAGTTTGTCTCCGGTCCGATGGGTTTGGGTACGCAGATCCAGTCCGACGTGTCCATCTAGGTGCATACGGTATGACGTGTCTCTTTATGAGACCGGTATGTTCTGTACTGTTTTAGCAGTGCATCCAGTAATTCTAGTAAGTCCGTTCTCGAGAACTTCGAGCGTTATGTTTTCAGTGTATCAGGTAGTATTCTGTTCGAACTGTTATTAATGTATTTCTATGTCGTGGTATGAGTGATTTGTTTGCCATTTCATTTACTGTGATTATTGTGTATTGTGTTTAATTCAAGTACGACTCAAATATGCCTCTGTTTTCAAAGTTACGTCAGATAAAAACCAGAAAAGGGTTATTCGAAGAAGCAGTTCCTGTCCCTCCTAGGGACAGTCCTGGACATTTCATGTATCATAAGCATGGCTTAGATGCCATACTGTATCTAGATTTATGGGTGGACTACACCAAACATCTTGAAGAGAAATATAGATGGCCTATATCAGGAACATGGGATGCCGAGTGCATCATGAGAGTAGAAGAAGCATTATGGAAAAAGAAAGTCAGACAATCCCAGAAAGACGCCATAGAATTATGGCGTAAAGAATCGCATAAAAGAACAGAGAAAGAATTCAGAAAAGCAGAATTAAGTAGGGAATCCTCCGAAAAAGCCCAAGAAAGGGAATTACTAGAAGAAGGTGAACGAGTTAGAGCAGAACAATCAGACAGACAGAGAAATGCCCTTATTAAAGGTATGTATCCTCTTCTCGGGAGGGTTTGTCTAAAGCGACCCCGGAAACACCCTGTAATTTACCGCCACCCTTAGTCCCGACTAAGCTGCGTCATAAACCGACTGCAGCTGAAATTTTTCTTTCTTCCTATTTAGACGACACTGTCCCCGAATATGCTAATACAGATCCTACTCCGCCAGTCCAAGTTCAAGTCCAGCCCCCTGTTAATAATGTAATTACTGTGCCTTCAGTCGTTGGTCCTGTTAATGTGCCAGCACCCCAGGACCAACCCACATTACGTACCCCTACTTTGCCAGTCACGTTACCAGTAGCCGCACACTCAGTATTAATTGACGATTCCAGTTCAGGAGGGGCAGGGGGAGGTATTCCTATCACCCCACCTCAAACAAAACGTCTGACGCTGAGAGATGCAGCATTACAACGTACCCCGAAAGTGACTACGTACGAAGCCCTCAGAAAGTATTTCAATGAGTGCGGATCTGATTGTAGATATGATCCAGTACCAGGTGAAGATAGTATGATAATATATTCCATACGCTTACGACGAGTTGCAAGCTTCTTGGTTACCATATCAAATATGAAAGAACATCTAGACAGAATATATCACTTTATCCGAACAGGGGAGAAACCAGAAAGTATTCACGAAGCTATGGTACACAGAAAAGTCGAAATTCAAGGCATGATTTTGCAATTCTTAATAAATTGTTTAATAAGAGAACAGGATCATCCTGATAAAAATCCAGAAGAGATGAGAGTCCTGACCAGATGGAGTGACAATATAGCCGAAGGAAAACACAGAACACAGAATAGTATAGAAACCATGTACAGGAAGATTCGTAAAGAAATTATAAGCATACATCAAAAGGAGGAAGCAATGAGAGTAGCCGAGAAAGAGAATGACTCTTCAGGCGAAGAGGTAGACACCGAGAATCCCAGCAGAATAGCGTATGTAGGTAGAACGAGACTTTCCGATAGACACACACGCCTAGATTACAAGAAAGCTTTTCCTCCTCCTGTACCAGAACAGTGTTCTCTTGAACAAGTATTCCAGGCTACCGATAAAGTTCTGAAATTACGAATAGGTTACTATGAACTTAGTACCATGCATGAACAAGAACTAGCCCGATCAGCAGTCCGATGGGTTAGTGATTCTGCCACGTTTCCAGACGAAGTAGTGGCCCAAATGTTTCTGAAACTGCCCCCAGGCGAGCAGCGACTGGTGGGTATGTACATGATCCAACACCTCATCACACTGTATGAGAGTCAGCATTCTGATCCAGGTCCCTTATATAATGTACTGAACGAGTTACTCCTAAACAGATGGAAAGGTCTAGGTACCGATTTAATTAACGTCATTCTAGAACAGCGCCACAAATACAAAACGTTCCTGACTCCGCATTTTGTTTCTGTTTCACCCCCATTCTACATAGATAGACAGAATCCGTTGCGAGAAGTGCATCCTGTTAAAGGAACGGGGGGTGAGCTCGAACGAGTATTTGTTTATACCCCTATAACGAAAATAGAGCTACTAGAAATGAAAAAGTTAGTGCCCTGTCACGATAAAGATCCAGCAGGGTTCCACCGAGAGTTAAAAGACATGCTCCGTATGGGAGAATACACGTATCCTGATATCATTAAAATGTTAAAGGTCCTGTTGCCTGCGGGCATATATGAAAAACTCAAAGAAAAAGAATGGGAGGTGGGAGAGAAAAAGATTGACTGGACCGCGTTAGAGAACGAAGATAACACACGAGTCCCAGGTACTGGTCTTGGGGATAAAGCCAAAGAATTGCCCGAACTGTTAATACAAGTCTTGCCAAGATTACTAGCCACGAAAAAGGAGGACTGGGATGCCATCTCAGCCTGTAAACAGAAACAAGACGAAGACACTAGTGATTTTTATTCCAGATTTGAGAAGTGTTTCATTATTAATAGCGGTCTGAAAACAAGTAGTGAATCGTATCCACATCTTTTTGTTACCAAATTAGTTGAGAATTCTTTACCACAAGTTAAAAATAGAGTATTGAAGGTCGAAAGTACTTGGCAAGCTAATACTCCATCACAAATGCTCCAGATGCTACAGTATCACCAGAACAGAATCAGGGAAGAGCAGGAACACGAAAGGAGACGTATGAAAGACACGAAAATGAAAGTACTGGTTGCACAGTCTGTTCCACAAGACAGTCAGAAGAGGGGTCCGAATCAAACTAGTCATTCTACGGCTCCTATTAAAGGAACCTGCAATTACTGTAAACAGCCAGGTCATTATATAAACGAATGTGCAGTTCTGAAACACAACATAGCTACAGGTAAGACGAAAGAGAGACCACGTCCTCCTAGACAAGAACATGTTCAGCAGGATTCCCAGCCACCGCAGAACGCACAACAGACAGTTACAGTACCGCAGCCTATAGCTGCCACACAACACGTAACACAACAGATGTACCAGTATGCACAGTCAGATTATCCAGAATATCAGCAGTATTCATGAAACAGCCTAGAGAGGGAGGTTGGCTTGCCTCTCATCGAGGTTCCTGTAGATCAAGAGGGTCCCTATGTACACAGTTAAGTATTAGGGAAAGACAGAAAGTTTCTGATTGATACAGGGGCAAGTAGGACTACCATCAGTCATGACGAGGTTCCAGGGGCTCCACTCTCAGGCTCTAGAAATGTTTCCCTTGGTTTTTCAGGAAAGCCTATTGTTAATGAAATATCGAAACCAGTACCCCTAGAAGTTGGTCCATTGTCCCGAACTACAGACTTGTTACTTACGAAATCATGTCCAGAAAATTTACTAGGTATTAAGACCCTGAAAGAATTAGGAGCAGTTATATGCTGTTCCCCAGAAGGTGTGAGATTGTTTTTACGTGATTTTAAAGGTCATTATGTATTACGAGATTTTGATCCAAGATTACTGAATGTACCACAGCATTTATGGGTGCAAGGTCCAACTGATGTAGGTTGTATGCACATTACACCCTATCGTGTCACTCTGAAACAAGGTGTTGTATTACCACGAATCCGACAGTACAAATTGCCACCTGAGGCTGTAGCAGCCTTATCCAAAATTATTGACGAGCTCATTGCTCAAGGAGTGATTGTAGAAACTGACTCCAATGTATGTAATTCTCCTATCATTCCGATTCTTAAACGTACTGATCCCAATGCACCTCCAGTTTATCGATTAGTGATTGACCTTCGAGAACTTAATAAATGTATCATACCCCAGTACCCAGTGGTTCCAGATATCTCTTCCCTATTGACTGCCATTGATTCCGAAGCTACGTTCTTTACTGTTATTGATCTCAAGAACGCATTCTTTAGTGTCCCCATTCATCCAGACAGCCAATTCCTTTTCGGTTTCTGTTTAAATGGAAGAAGCTATAAATTCACACGAGCTCCTCAAGGTTTCACAGAAAGTCCTAGAATTTACAGTCAAGCGCTTAAAAGACAACTAGACAGTATTCACATGCCAACTGACACTGCCCTGCTCCAGTATGTCGATGATCTATTGATCACAGCCCGTTCTGAACGTGACTGCGAACGTGCGTCACTTACAGTCTTGTATTTCCTGGCCGAGATGGGGCATAAGGTGTCCCCTTCGAAACTGCAATTTTGTGTCCAGCAAGTGGTGTACCTTGGACACTTACTGTCCAAGAGGGGTAGACAGTTGACACCAGACCGTATCCAGTTAATAGCACATCTTCCACAGCCCAAGACTCAGAAGGAGGTACGAGCTTTTATCGGCCTCACTTCTTACTGCAGACAATGGATTCCTCAGTACGCATATCTAGCCAAGCCACTGATACAGTAAACGACTCAGGAGGCAGCCACATTGACTGTCCTCCCTTGGACCCAAGAACATACACTTGTTTTCAATGAGTTAAAGAAAGCTTTATGCCAAGCACCTGTGTTAGCGACACCAAACTACAGTAAGCCTTTTACACTTTTTGTCACTGAACGTGATGGTACAGCATTATCTGTTCTCACACAAGATCAAGCAGGACAACACAAGCCTTGTGCTTATTTTTCGAGCACATTAGATCCAGTAGCCCAGGCTCTGCCTGCGTGCCTCAAGTCAGTTGCAGCCACAGCACTAGCTATCAGACAAAGTGATTCCATAGTATTAGGACATTCCTTGACAGTACAAGTTCCACACTCTGTGGAAGTTCTTTTAAACCGAACACAGACTCAGCACTTGACAATAGCACGTCTAACAGGTTATGAACTGACACTGTTTCAGCCACACATAGAAATCAGACGCTGCAACGTTTTAAATCCTGCTACACTGTTACCCTCGATTACATTGAATCCTGCCACACATGACTGTGTGGAAGTTGTTAACACCATGACAAAGCCAAGACAAGACTTGACAGATATTGCATTACCTGATCCTGACCTGACACTTTATGTGGATGGTTCATGTATGAGAACAAGTACAGGAGAACTAGTCGCCGCATATGCAGTGACTACTGAAACTGAAGTTATAGAAACACATCGTATTAATACCCTGTCTGCTCAAGCAGCAGAGCTCATCGCTCTGACCCAAGCCTGCATACGAGCTAAGAACCTGAAAGTAAACATATATACAGATTCACGTTATGCGTTCGGAGTCGTACACGATTTTGGAATACTCTGGCAAGAAAGAGGTTTCATGACCTCTCATGGAGCCAAGATTCAGCATGGTCCCCTAATTCAAGCCCTGTTAGAAGCAATACATTTACCGAAAGCTATTGCCATTATGAAGTGCAAAGCACATACGAAAGCCACTGACACCATTTCCCAAGGTAACGATCTAGCAGATCGAACAGCCAAGCTTACAGCTCAGACTCTAGTCATTCCAGTTAACAAGTCAAAGACAGATATTCCAGATCAGACTACTTGTATGACAGTTAAGGATCCTACACGAGATGTAATAGACATACAGTCACATGCTACTGCCGACGAAATCAAGAAATGGTCTGAACAAGGAGGGATCCAGACAGATCAGGGATGGTTGACGAAGGGAAAAGCCACATGGTTTCTCCCCAACTCTATGGATCAAGTTATTATTAACACCGCACATAGTCCAGCACATTTAGGAGAGAAAGCTATGATAGACAGCATCCAGAATATTTGGTTTAACAAACATTTACGAGCACCAGCCAAACAGAAAGTACGTACCTGTATGATATGTTGTCAGTTCAATCCAGGTAAAGGTGTTCCGGTGGAACAAGGTGGATTCCATCCTCCTGACCACCCTTTTGAAGTCCTCCAGATGGATTATATTCAGATGGATCGATGTCGAGGTTTCAAGTATGTCCTCGTAGTTGTATGCGCTTTGTCCAGATGGACAGAAGCATATCCAGTCCCAGATTACACTGCCGCCACCACTGCCAGGCAGTTGGTTCGTGAGTATTTCCCCCGCTATGGATTACCGAGGGTCGTGTATTCAGACAACGGCCAGCCATTCTCCTCCGAGCTCATGAAACAAGTATCCCTTCTGTTAGGGTACCAGTGGAAGTTCCACTGTGTACAACATCCCGAAGCAGCTGGTCTCGTCGAGAGACATAATCAGACCCTGAAAATCCGTATTGCAAAGGTATGCGCAGAGAAAGGTGTAGATTGGATGGTAGCACTGCCAGTCGCCCTTTTTTACATGAGAATGGTCGCTCACTCCCGTTCAGGTCTGTCCCCTTACGAGGTAGTTTTCGGTCGTCCCCCAAACATGTGGGGTACACCTAGGCCACGTACAATTACCGATGTTGACAGTAATATGCTAGCAAATCAAAAGGGAGAGAGAGGACTAGGTAAGCCAGTCCGGGTCCCCTGGTTATATGTAGAAATATCAATATAGGACTAGCTACGTTGTATTTAGTGGAACTCAGAAGGTATATCTGCGGGCAAACCCTTAGGTTTGGACATGAAGCCCTCACACACCAACCTAGTTGGTGTCATGCTTCATCATCGGGCCCACCACAGTGACACCGAATGTGTCCCGGGTGTGCTGCGACTCCAGATTACTGAGGAGCTGGTATTCTTGCTGAGTGTGCAGTGCTAGTGAGAATGAGGGTGAAAGGTTAAAAGCTATACAGGTGGTCCCAGTTCCCGAGGGTAAAAGGTAAATTTAATACCTGGGCCCCTGTTAGCAAGATAAAAAGGCTGTGGACGATATGGAGTGTATTAAGAGCTCCTACGTCCTTGTGGTCTACATGTTTCAGCCAGGCCTTTTGATTAAAACTGGCTTTCCTCAGGACCAATGAGTATGTGTAAGTGATGGTAAACTATATTAAGTGATAGTGTGTGGTGAAAAAGTGTTGCACTCGCTAAGGTGCCGTACGTGTAAGAGGGGGATTCCCTCTACTTTACTGTACATAAAACACAAAGACAATACAGACATACAAGGAGAACCAATGAGAATGGTATATACCAAAACACAACATATGGCCGACTTCTAGTGTGCGTGAGCGACCTAGAGCGACAGAGAACTTGACCATGAGTGGTTGCCATGGCCAGGGTGAACTATGGCGGTAAAATATTAAACGCGGTGGCAGTGGTGGGCTACACAGCGAAACAAGCATAGCGTGAGGTACAGGTAAGTATGGTACATAATTCCTCACACTTGCTACTTGCTGTTAAAGCCTCATGGGTCACTTGGCAGGGAGGGAGAGAAGACCCTAAATGTTTTAAAAGGTCATAGTTAGGATGGTACCTGTGGGGAGAAAATGCTGCTTACCCAGAGCGTCGTGTAGAGATCACTCGTTTACTCACGGTATTTCCGATCAGCGTGCTCCTGCGACCTATCGTCCTGCTCCAGTGTCCCGAGTGAACTGTGCATGGATCAGGTAAGGGCTTAAGTAGCCGGTTCAATTGGTGTCACCTGGAGAGGGGAGAGGGTGCGGTCGCGCTGGCTAGTAGTGCGCATGCGCTGGTAGCTAGCGGCACTGGTGCTGCGCATGCGCATTGTGCGGTAGTCGCGGTTGTAGCGCATGCGCAATGGGAGGCATTGGCACTAAACAATAGCGCATGCGCCTCGGTACCCGGAGTGGTACAGCATTGATATTGACATGTGCACTCTAGTGCGTGCGCCATGTGGGGGAAATTAAAAAGGCCCGTGAGGGGCCAATGAAGTTAACAAAAAGATAAAAAAGCAACAACAGCGAAGGGAGGCCTCTGGGCAAACAGGGCAACTACAGGGTAGGGACAGTCCACGAGTCTGAGCGCAGACAGGGACACAGACCACCTACATGGAGGTGATTATCTCGCTAGAGCATTCCACGGGATAGAATCATTAAGCCCCTCTATATGGGTAGAAAGGCGATAAATCCAGCGTTGCTCTTTAGAGAGCAGGGTTTTCTCATCGCAACACGAAAGTGCGAATTGTTCGATGACTGTCCAAGTGAAGTCGTTAGGGGTGTGATTTTGCACGATGAAGTGTTGGGTTAGCTTGCTGATATTTTTGCCACAGCGCATTGTGCTCCTGTGCTCGGTCATCCTGGTTCTGACTTTTCTGGTAGTCATACCGATGTATCTCAGACCGCAGCGACAGGTGATTAGGTATATTAGGTTAGACGAGTTACAATTAGTAAATTGCCTTTGTGTCCAGGTTTTGCCAGTTTCAAGTGACAATGTTTTCGAAGGGGTAGTCAGGTGGCAGACGCTGCAGTTGTTACATGGTTGGTGGCCTGTTAGTTCTGGTAGGCCCCATGTGTTCAAAATTGTCTGACCTTTTAGTTGTGTCTTTCTGGGTCTCGTGGAGACCAGCTGGTCCCTCAGATTTTGTGCTCTCTTGTATGCGAACCGGGGTGGATCCCAGTTCCTTGTACCTGAATTGATGATTTTCCAATTTTTACGAATTATGCTGGAGACCTGGTTTGAGGCGGTATTGTAGGTGGTGACGCATGTCATCAAGGGAGTTTCTGGTGGTCTGACAACAGTTTCAAGGAGGGCCTCCCTGTTCTGGTTGCGTGCTCGCTTGCAAGATTTTGAAATGATTCTAGTTGGGTAACCACGGTCTTCCAACTTGTGGACCAAGGCTTTGGACTGGTGTTTGAAATCATGGAGGTTGCTGCAGTTCCGGCGTATGCGCAGGAACTGCCCAAATGGCAGATTCTCCCTCAAGGGTCTGGGGTGGAAACTGTCAAAGCGTAACAATGAGTTCCTGGATGTTGGTTTGTAATGAGTGGTTGTTGTCAAACCCCCTTGATCAGCTCTTATGTTGAGGTCTAGGAACGCTAGTTCCGTAGGGCTGCTAGTGCAGGTGAACTTGAGAAATGGATCAAGGTTATTGATCCACGTGAGGAAATCTTTCAGTGTCTCCTCATTGCCCTCCCAGATAATGAGAATATCGTCAATGTAACGACGCCAAATTGTTATATTCGCTGAGTAGGGGTTCGTGGGGGCTTCAATGTTGGTCTGTTCAAAATGGTGGACATACAGCCCCGCCACGCTCGGCGCAAAGACACTGCCCATCGAGGTACCATTAGTTTGCAGGAAGAATGTGTCCTCATATTTGAAATAGTTCTCTTTTAATGCCAAAGTGGCGCAGTCCAGAATGAAGTGACGAGGTGTGTGATGTTGCCAGTCAATCTCCATCAGGACATCGTGGAGTACCTTCAATGTGGCATCCTGTGGGAGGCTCGTATAAAGACTCTCCACGTCCAATCCAACCAGAAGATGTTTTTCGCTGCCGAAACTAACATCCTTGATGATGTTAAGGAGATGCTTCGTGTCTTGGATGTAGGATCGAGTTTTCTGGACTAGCGGGTTCAGGTAGTGATCACAGAACCGTGACAGCGGTTCTAGGAGGGATTTTATCCCTGACACTATAGGTCTGCCCGGTGGTGGGGTTACCCCTTTGTGCACCTTGGGCATGATGTAGAAGTAGGGTACCTTCGCATCACGTGTGTTGAGATATTCAGCCTCTTGCTTAGAGATGTATTCTGCGTCAGACGCCTCTTGCACTAGTTCCATGATCTTTTTTTGTAGATCTTTAGATGGATCTCTCTGTAATTTCTTGTAGTTACGAGTGTCGCTTAAAAGTCTGCGGCATTCTGTGTCGTAGTCGACCACCCGACTAGATACTTTCAAACTCCACGTCGAATTGACCGAGTTTTTCAGAAAACTGAGGTTAAAAGCGTTTTTTGAGAACAAGGAGAAACCAATTGACCCAGAAATCACTAACGAAACAGGGCTGAAACTCAAATCCAATTTCACCCCGCCACCTGCCACCGTGCCAGTAGAGATCAGCACCTTCGAGTTGGCAGTATACTCAGAAGTCGAGAAATTACAACCCCAAAACCATTTCAATAATCTTTCATTCCGAGATAGGGAAATCGTCAAGAAACTTCAAAATGACCCTACTCGCACTATAAAACCAGCAGACAAAGGTGGCGGGATAGTCATCATGAATAAAAGCGACTACGACACAGAATGCCGCAGACTTTTAAGCGACACTCGTAACTACAAGAAATTACAGAGAGATCCATCTAAAGATCTACAAAAAAAGATCATGGAACTAGTGCAAGAGGCGTCTGACGCAGAATACATCTCTAAGCAAGAGGCTGAATATCTCCACACACGTGATGCGAAGGTACCCTACTTCTACATCATGCCCAAGGTGCACAAAGGGGTAACCCCACCACCGGGCAGACCTATAGTGTCAGGGATAAAATCCCTCCTAGAACCGCTGTCACGGTTCTGTGATCACTACCTGAACCCGCTAGTCCAGAAAACTCGATCCTACATCCAAGACACGAAGCATCTCCTTAACATCATCAAGGATGTTAGTTTCGACAGCGAAAAACATCTTCTGGTTGGATTGGACGTGGAGAGTCTTTATACGAGCCTCCCACAGGATGCCACATTGAAGGTACTCCACGATGTCCTGATGGAGATTGACTGGCAACATCACACACCTCGTCACTTCATTCTGGACTGCGCCACTTTGGCATTAAAAGAGAACTATTTCAAATATGAGGACACATTCTTCCTGCAAACTAATGGTACCTCGATGGGCAGTGTCTTTGCGCCGAGCGTGGCGGGGCTGTATGTCCACCATTTTGAACAGACCAACATTGAAGCCCCCACGAACCCCTACTCAGCGAATATAACAATTTGGCGTCGTTACATTGACGATATTCTCATTATCTGGGAGGGCAATGAGGAGACACTGAAAGATTTCCTCACGTGGATCAATAACCTTGATCCATTTCTCAAGTTCACCTGCACTAGCAGCCCTACGGAACTAGCGTTCCTAGACCTCAACATAAGAGCTGATCAAGGGGGTTTGACAACAACCACTCATTACAAACCAACATCCAGGAACTCATTGTTACGCTTTGACAGTTTCCACCCCAGACCCTTGAGGGAGAATCTGCCATTTGGGCAGTTCCTGCGCATACGCCGGAACTGCAGCAACCTCCATGATTTCAAACACCAGTCCAAAGCCTTGGTCCACAAGTTGGAAGACCGTGGTTACCCAACTAGAATCATTTCAAAATCTTGCAAGCGAGCACGCAACCAGAACAGGGAGGCCCTCCTTGAAACTGTTGTCAGACCACCAGAAACTCCCTTGATGACATGCGTCACCACCTACAATACCGCCTCAAACCAGGTCTCCAGCATAATTCGTAAAAATTGGAAAATCATCAATTCAGGTACAAGGAACTGGGATCCACCCCGGTTCGCATACAAGAGAGCACAAAATCTGAGGGACCAGCTGGTCTCCACGAGACCCAGAAAGACACAACTAAAAGGTCAGACAATTTTGAATACATGGGGCCTACCAGAACTAACAGGCCACCAACCATGTAACAACTGCAGCGTCTGCCACCTGACTACCCCTTCGAAAACATTGTCACTTGAAACTGGCAAAACCTGGACACAAAGGCAATTTACTAATTGTAACTCGTCTAACCTAATATACCTAATCACCTGTCGCTGCGGTCTGAGATACATCGGTATGACTACCAGAAAAGTCAGAACCAGGATGACCGAGCACAGGAGCACAATGCGCTGTGGCAAAAATATCAGCAAGCTAACCCAACACTTCATCGTGCAAAATCACACCCCTAACGACTTCACTTGGACAGTCATCGAACAATTCGCACTTTCGTGTTGCGATGAGAAAACCCTGCTCTCTAAAGAGCAACGCTGGATTTATCGCCTTTCTACCCATATAGAGGGGCTTAATGATTCTATCCCGTGGAATGCTCTAGCGAGATAATCACCTCCATGTAGGTGGTCTGTGTCCCTGTCTGCGCTCAGACTCGTGGACTGTCCCTACCCTGTAGTTGCCCTGTTTGCCCAGAGGCCTCCCTTCGCTGTTGTTGCTTTTTTATCTTTTTGTTAACTTCATTGGCCCCTCACGGGCCTTTTTAATTTCCCCCACATGGCGCACGCACTAGAGTGCACATGTCAATATCAATGCTGTACCACTCCGGGTACCGAGGCGCATGCGCTATTGTTTAGTGCCAATGCCTCCCATTGCGCATGCGCTACAACCGCGACTACCGCACAATGCGCATGCGCAGCACCAGTGCCGCTAGCTACCAGCGCATGCGCACTACTAGCCAGCGCGACCGCACCCTCTCCCCTCTCCAGGTGACACCAATTGAACCGGCTACTTAAGCCCTTACCTGATCCATGCACAGTTCACTCGGGACACTGGAGCAGGACGATAGGTCGCAGGAGCACGCTGATCGGAAATACCGTGAGTAAACGAGTGATCTCTACACGACGCTCTGGGTAAGCAGCATTTTCTCCCCACAGGTACCATCCTAACTATGACCTTTTAAAACATTTAGGGTCTTCTCTCCCTCCCTGCCAAGTGACCCATGAGGCTTTAACAGCAAGTAGCAAGTGTGAGGAATTATGTACCATACTTACCTGTACCTCACGCTATGCTTGTTTCGCTGTGTAGCCCACCACTGCCACCGCGTTTAATATTTTACCGCCATAGTTCACCCTGGCCATGGCAACCACTCATGGTCAAGTTCTCTGTCGCTCTAGGTCGCTCACGCACACTAGAAGTCGGCCATATGTTGTGTTTTGGTATATACCATTCTCATTGGTTCTCCTTGTATGTCTGTATTGTCTTTGTGTTTTATGTACAGTAAAGTAGAGGGAATCCCCCTCTTACACGTACGGCACCTTAGCGAGTGCAACACTTTTTCACCACACACTATCACTTAATATAGTTTACCATCACTTACACATACTCATTGGTCCTGAGGAAAGCCAGTTTTAATCAAAAGGCCTGGCTGAAACATGTAGACCACAAGGACGTAGGAGCTCTTAATACACTCCATATCGTCCACAGCCTTTTTATCTTGCTAACAGGGGCCCAGGTATTAAATTTACCTTTTACCCTCGGGAACTGGGACCACCTGTATAGCTTTTAACCTTTCACCCTCATTCTCACTAGCACTGCACACTCAGCAAGAATACCAGCTCCTCAGTAATCTGGAGTCGCAGCACACCCGGGACACATTCGGTGTCACTGTGGTGGGCCCGATGATGAAGCATGACACCAACTAGGTTGGTGTGTGAGGGCTTCATGTCCAAACCTAAGGGTTTGCCCGCAGATATACCTTCTGAGTTCCACTAAATACAACGTAGCTAGTCCTATATTGATATTTCTACATATAACCAGGGGACCCGGACTGGCTTACCTAGTCCTCTCTCTCCCTTTTGATTTGCTGACATTTGGCAGCGCGCAGCTGCGAGAGACACCTGATACAAGATGGCACAAAACACAGGCCTAACCTTTACCGAGGAAGACGTCACTGAAATCCTCGATGACCCCTCACTCTTGGCAGATTTCAACACAGCAACAACAATAGCGCAAACTACAGACTGGGACACTCTTACTGAGAAAAAGCGTAACAGGATACGCACCATTTTGCATGGCGTTATCCTCGCACAATATCTAAGGACCAATACAGCGCCTAAGGGCTTACTAGTCACTAACGCCCCAAGAATATTCCTTGACGATGTCACCTTCAGGAAAGACTGGGCCCAGATAGCCTGGCACTGCACCAGGGACTGGCTTATCCTGATAATAAAAACTGCTAAACGTCTTTCAGACGCAGTTGTAATAGAGATCCAAGCTACTGAGACTCATTTCAAGACTACCCTGACAGGATACAAAAAGAAATTGGAAGATCAGAATCGAGAGATGAACGATTACAAAGAATACCTAACCCAAACCAAGATAAAGAAATTTGAAAAGGACCTCAAATATTTCAGCTATCTAAAAACTTATCCTTATGCTGATGATGCATATACTGCACCCACAAGAGGCCAGAACACTGATAGCTCGGGCGACAACAGTTCCATCTCTAGCGGCTCCAGCAATGGATCCTATAAAACCAGAGGGAGAGGCCGTGGAGGGAAGCAACAAACACAACCATGGCAAGGCCCCCCACAATTCCAGAATTTCGGACCTCCTCCTTTTGGACCAATGCCTCCATACTATGGATATCCACCATTATACCCGCCTGGCCAGATGCCATACTACCAGAACAACCCAAACCAACGGTATCCTTTTTTAGGCCAAGGCCGCAGACCTCGTGGCAAGAGAAGGAATCCGCCACAGCAGGTACAGTGGGCGCCCCAACCAGCACAGTGGTCAACAGAAGAAGACCCGGTCAGTGCCAACACAAGGAACAAAGCCAAAGAACAAGCGGGCCCGAGCAAATGACTAAACCAACTAATAACCTAGTATTCAATCTTTCTGATATACCCCTCACCAATGAGGAGACCAATGTCCTGAACAAAGGGCTGTCTTTCGTTCCGACCACCCGACTAGATACTTTCAAACTCCACGTCGAATTGACCGAGTTTTTCAGAAAACTGAGGTTAAAAGCGTTTTTTGAGAACAAGGAGAAACCAATTGACCCAGAAATCACTAACGAAACAGGGCTGAAACTCAAATCCAATTTCACCCCGCCACCTGCCACCGTGCCAGTAGAGATCAGCACCTTCGAGTTGGCAGTATACTCAGAAGTCGAGAAATTACAACCCCAAAACCATTTCAATAATCTTTCATTCCGAGATAGGGAAATCGTCAAGAAACTTCAAAATGACCCTACTCGCACTATAAAACCAGCAGACAAAGGTGGCGGGATAGTCATCATGAATAAAAGCGACTACGACACAGAATGCCGCAGACTTTTAAGCGACACTCGTAACTACAAGAAATTACAGAGAGATCCATCTAAAGATCTACAAAAAAAGATCATGGAACTAGTGCAAGAGGCGTCTGACGCAGAATACATCTCTAAGCAAGAGGCTGAATATCTCAACACACGTGATGCGAAGGTACCCTACTTCTACATCATGCCCAAGGTGCACAAAGGGGTAACCCCACCACCGGGCAGACCTATAGTGTCAGGGATAAAATCCCTCCTAGAACCGCTGTCACGGTTCTGTGATCACTACCTGAACCCGCTAGTCCAGAAAACTCGATCCTACATCCAAGACACGAAGCATCTCCTTAACATCATCAAGGATGTTAGTTTCGACAGCGAAAAACATCTTCTGGTTGGATTGGACGTGGAGAGTCTTTATACGAGCCTCCCACAGGATGCCACATTGAAGGTACTCCACGATGTCCTGATGGAGATTGACTGGCAACATCACACACCTCGTCACTTCATTCTGGACTGCGCCACTTTGGCATTAAAAGAGAACTATTTCAAATATGAGGACACATTCTTCCTGCAAACTAATGGTACCTCGATGGGCAGTGTCTTTGCGCCGAGCGTGGCGGGGCTGTATGTCCACCATTTTGAACAGACCAACATTGAAGCCCCCACGAACCCCTACTCAGCGAATATAACAATTTGGCGTCGTTACATTGACGATATTCTCATTATCTGGGAGGGCAATGAGGAGACACTGAAAGATTTCCTCACGTGGATCAATAACCTTGATCCATTTCTCAAGTTCACCTGCACTAGCAGCCCTACGGAACTAGCGTTCCTAGACCTCAACATAAGAGCTGATCAAGGGGGTTTGACAACAACCACTCATTACAAACCAACATCCAGGAACTCATTGTTACGCTTTGACAGTTTCCACCCCAGACCCTTGAGGGAGAATCTGCCATTTGGGCAGTTCCTGCGCATACGCCGGAACTGCAGCAACCTCCATGATTTCAAACACCAGTCCAAAGCCTTGGTCCACAAGTTGGAAGACCGTGGTTACCCAACTAGAATCATTTCAAAATCTTGCAAGCGAGCACGCAACCAGAACAGGGAGGCCCTCCTTGAAACTGTTGTCAGACCACCAGAAACTCCCTTGATGACATGCGTCACCACCTACAATACCGCCTCAAACCAGGTCTCCAGCATAATTCGTAAAAATTGGAAAATCATCAATTCAGGTACAAGGAACTGGGATCCACCCCGGTTCGCATACAAGAGAGCACAAAATCTGAGGGACCAGCTGGTCTCCACGAGACCCAGAAAGACACAACTAAAAGGTCAGACAATTTTGAATACATGGGGCCTACCAGAACTAACAGGCCACCAACCATGTAACAACTGCAGCGTCTGCCACCTGACTACCCCTTCGAAAACATTGTCACTTGAAACTGGCAAAACCTGGACACAAAGGCAATTTACTAATTGTAACTCGTCTAACCTAATATACCTAATCACCTGTCGCTGCGGTCTGAGATACATCGGTATGACTACCAGAAAAGTCAGAACCAGGATGACCGAGCACAGGAGCACAATGCGCTGTGGCAAAAATATCAGCAAGCTAACCCAACACTTCATCGTGCAAAATCACACCCCTAACGACTTCACTTGGACAGTCATCGAACAATTCGCACTTTCGTGTTGCGATGAGAAAACCCTGCTCTCTAAAGAGCAACGCTGGATTTATCGCCTTTCTACCCATATAGAGGGGCTTAATGATTCTATCCCGTGGAATGCTCTAGCGAGATAATCACCTCCATGTAGGTGGTCTGTGTCCCTGTCTGCGCTCAGACTCGTGGACTGTCCCTACCCTGTAGTTGCCCTGTTTGCCCAGAGGCCTCCCTTCGCTGTTGTTGCTTTTTTATCTTTTTGTTAACTTCATTGGCCCCTCACGGGCCTTTTTAATTTCCCCCACATGGCGCACGCACTAGAGTGCACATGTCAATATCAATGCTGTACCACTCCGGGTACCGAGGCGCATGCGCTATTGTTTAGTGCCAATGCCTCCCATTGCGCATGCGCTACAACCGCGACTACCGCACAATGCGCATGCGCAGCACCAGTGCCGCTAGCTACCAGCGCATGCGCACTACTAGCCAGCGCGACCGCACCCTCTCCCCTCTCCAGGTGACACCAATTGAACCGGCTACTTAAGCCCTTACCTGATCCATGCACAGTTCACTCGGGACACTGGAGCAGGACGATAGGTCGCAGGAGCACGCTGATCGGAAATACCGTGAGTAAACGAGTGATCTCTACACGACGCTCTGGGTAAGCAGCATTTTCTCCCCACAGGTACCATCCTAACTATGACCTTTTAAAACATTTAGGGTCTTCTCTCCCTCCCTGCCAAGTGACCCATGAGGCTTTAACAGCAAGTAGCAAGTGTGAGGAATTATGTACCATACTTACCTGTACCTCACGCTATGCTTGTTTCGCTGTGTAGCCCACCACTGCCACCGCGTTTAATATTTTACCGCCATAGTTCACCCTGGCCATGGCAACCACTCATGGTCAAGTTCTCTGTCGCTCTAGGTCGCTCACGCACACTAGAAGTCGGCCATATGTTGTGTTTTGGTATATACCATTCTCATTGGTTCTCCTTGTATGTCTGTATTGTCTTTGTGTTTTATGTACAGTAAAGTAGAGGGAATCCCCCTCTTACACGTACGGCACCTTAGCGAGTGCAACACTTTTTCACCACACACTATCACTTAATATAGTTTACCATCACTTACACATACTCATTGGTCCTGAGGAAAGCCAGTTTTAATCAAAAGGCCTGGCTGAAACATGTAGACCACAAGGACGTAGGAGCTCTTAATACACTCCATATCGTCCACAGCCTTTTTATCTTGCTAACAGGGGCCCAGGTATTAAATTTACCTTTTACCCTCGGGAACTGGGACCACCTGTATAGCTTTTAACCTTTCACCCTCATTCTCACTAGCACTGCACACTCAGCAAGAATACCAGCTCCTCAGTAATCTGGAGTCGCAGCACACCCGGGACACATTCGGTGTCACTGTGGTGGGCCCGATGATGAAGCATGACACCAACTAGGTTGGTGTGTGAGGGCTTCATGTCCAAACCTAAGGGTTTGCCCGCAGATATACCTTCTGAGTTCCACTAAATACAACGTAGCTAGTCCTATATTGATATTTCGACAGTAATATGCTGACAGATTACCTGGCTTCCTTGATGTCTGCACTACTCTCTTGTCGTTCACAGGTCGCCGCTGCCTTTCCAGACAACACTCAAGTGAAACCGCATGAGGTCATACCAGGCGACCTCGTTTTGATTAGGAACTTTGATCGTTCAAGTCCGCTGGAGCCCCGCTGGAAAGAACCGAAGCTTGTTCTGATGACAACAAGGACTGCGATCAAGGTGGAGGGCCGCAAAGGCTGGTTGCATTCCAGTCACGTGAAACGATTCCATGGACTCCGTCCAAAGACTTTTTTCGAGGACTGCCCCGTTCTCAAGGACTGCCCAGACACTGACTCTAAACTTCCCCTGTTAGAGAAAACTCCACAGCAGGAATATAAAGAAAAATTAAGGTCTAGTAAGTCAGCCAGTTTAATTGTCTAAGTCCCTCTCGGGTGAAACGGTTAGACAGGTTCCTGACATGTATGAGATAGACCCACATAGTGAGAGAGTTAGTCGAAACTCTAAGAGAATACGTTATCAGAAAAATCTTCGAAGTCGATGCATTGTTACTCTATTAATTATGTTATTTCTGAGTTTTACGATTACAGGCATAAGTTATGTTTTATATATATATTTTCCTCCTATCATGCCGCATGCACATTTTTCCTCTAATGTTACAGTAGAGCACACTTTTAGTGAACTACCTCCTCACGAGTTATCCTACAGACTTGCCATGCGCAACAATACTTTTATCCGAATGTTACACTATTCACACCAGACTAGCAATGCCACAAATTGTTGGGTGTGTGGTCGACTTCCCCCTTTCCAGACACCGAAGGGAGTTCTGCCACTCTTTCCCTATCCGTTTTCACACAATGGCTTGTGTGGAGCATGGTTTACGATAACGTCATCCACAAACGATATGTCCCTTCTGAATAGAACATGTTTCCCAGACAAGGAAGGTCTTTCCCATAGAACAGGGTTAGATCTAGAAAATGAAGTATATGATCTAGGTAATTATTCCTCGAATTTCATGGTTTTGAATGTTCAGTCCGAGACTACTCCAGATTTACCTGCTATTACAGTCCTACCAGTGAAAGGCGAATTATGTGTCCGAAAGAATGGTTCAGTACATCTAGGACATAGTGATTGTATTACTGTGGTCGAGTATAGTGACAGTGGGAAATCTATTTTCAAAGCCTCACGTCATTCGTATTTTGTATGTGGTCAGACCGCATATGTACGTTTGCCCCTAGATTGGGATGGAACATGTTACATTGCCTTCCTACTGCCACCAGTTTTTCTAGCCCCATCCGATTATCACAGAAATACACATCTAGTACACATCAGACATAGAAGGGAGACTGAATCCCCAATTGTCGATCAAACTGAAACTGCCTTAGAACAGTATCAAGACTTCAATAAAGGTTTCTTTTTCTTCATAGGCCCTGTCCAGAATAGTAAGCTAATACGTAGGCTAACCAGAACCCTTGAAGCAGTAGTGAATGAGACTACTTCCGCTCTAGGTAACTTAACTGAGGAACAATCGGCTATGAGATTTGTCGTGCTTCAAAATCGTCTCGTCCTTGACGTCATACTGGCCGATAGGGGCGGAGCTTGTAGAGTCATCGGATCTAGTTGCTGCATTTTCATTCCTAATAACGCACCGTCTGTTTATTCAGCTATAACTAGACTTCACAAGATAGCCCATCAGTTACACCAGAATCCAGGCACCTGGACATGGTCCGGTTGGCTCTGGAGTATAATATCTGCCTGGGGATGGAAAGTATTGTCATTCCTAGGAATAGTAGTAATGATCATATTCAGTTGTTGCCTATGTTTACAATGTGGCCCTGCGATTTGCGGCTTGTGCGCTACCTCTTGTATTCCTAGTCCTAAGTCCCGTTCCAAGACAATCCGAGACGAGCAAATGATGCTCTATGAACAGATAGATGGTATCATGAATATTGATGTTTCCTGATGGAAACGTAGGGCACAAGGAGGGAATGAGGAAAATTGAATTTTGCCTTGTCATGTGTCCCTACGTGTTCCCCATAATATGTTATATGTGCATAATCGATATGCATATATCTCCCTTCGACCGAATAAAGACGCGATTATAGTTGTGTCCAACGTTAGTATGCCAGTTATCCAGTCCTCGTGAAAGCAACGAGTATTAGGCCTATGTTGCCAACGTTTTACATTATGCACGTTAAATCCCCGTTTCTAGGCCTTACAGGGCCCGGACACCAGATTCGAGCTCCAGTCTCCTGAACCCACTCCGAGGAGCGATGCAGCCCCTCCCTCATCCCTGACCCTTCGCTTACTTCCTGCCGAGCAGCGCGGTGCCCGGCCTGGCCTGCCTGCATGTCTGCCAAGAATATGTTATGCCTACAGTTATCAGTTCAGCTCTCCGTCTTCACATTCCTAAGCTAACGAACCGCATAAACATTTTCAGCTATAGTCTAGTCTTTCTGTCTCCATGCAAGAGAATTACTGAATTAATATCCATAAAAGATCCATAGCACACGCAATACACTAGGAAATATATGCATGCACCAGCCTTAGTGTCAAGTAGCCTTTACCCTGATGACATTTAGATTCTATCAACATGTACTCCAAACACAAGATACCAGATATGCTGCAGGTACATGTCGTCCTGACATCTCAGACTTTAGTCTCCTCTTCTAGTGCAGAAGTCAGAGCCCCCAGCTCTCCCTAGTTACACGTCATGGCCCGTTTGCACGCACCAGTAGGTTAAAGGTTCCAGCTGCTCAGGTAGCCCCCTCCATGTATCCACCCATTTATGACACTTCTGTGACGTTCTCATCACATATCTACGTACACGCCTTCTTTGTACGCCCATTTGTTCTTATCGTACGTTTGTCACTTGTTACGCCTACTGTATTCAATGCAATTGTAATGTTTTCCTATATATACTATGTAATGTTGATGAAACGTTGCAGCTGCCATTCCATGCCATTCTATTACAGGCTGTTCCGATCCTGTCCCTTCCCTTGTGCCTGATTAAAGCCTGTTCAACTCAGATACCCCGGATCCTGCCTCTTATTTATTGAGCTATCTGTTTTATTTAATGCATAGAAAAATAGTACCGGTAATTAATTATTTATTTACCACACCTCCCTTCCTGACTCTTGAATATCCCAACACATCATGGAA
This sequence comes from Lissotriton helveticus, assembly GCF_964261635.1. Classification (NCBI taxonomy): domain Eukaryota; kingdom Metazoa; phylum Chordata; class Amphibia; order Caudata; family Salamandridae; genus Lissotriton; species Lissotriton helveticus. The sequence goes on along the minus strand of NC_136067.1, from coordinate 12,167,261 downwards.
ACAATTCGATAGCAGCAGGGGGGAGGGGAGAAAGGAGAGGGCCGGCGCGATTCCCTCGCGGGAGCTGTCCAGCTGCTCGCTCCCGCGAGTGAATAGCCAGACGTTCACACCTTGCCATTGGAAGCAATGCAACGGGTGCACGTTTTTGCCCCCAAAGCTGTGGCAATGGCTACAGGTCTCTGTCCTATGCAACGCATGTGCGCTGCGTAGGTCGAGACCTAAAAAACAGGTCTGTTCAGACAATGACCTCCCCCCCTCATCACCCCACCCCACCACACTACCCGAACCCTTCCCCTCCCCGACTACCACACCACAGGCACTGAGATACATAGCACACTGGAGCTTCAAGCCAACAAACACACAACAGTGGTCAGTTCTAAGGTGGACAGCATTCTAAGATAAAGATCCTACAAGGACAAGTAGGAGGCACAAGACACAGACGTGCATGTAAGTAGGGGCACGAGGGACACACAACTGAGGAGCAGGCTAGACCACAGACACAGGCACAAGACATAACAAAACACATTTAACCCCTTGCATGCTGATGACGGCCCCCAGCCGTCATGCACTACAGTGCTCGTGTGCTGATGACGGCTGGGGGCCGTCATGACCACACCCGCGCTTGGAATGTCCAGCACAAGAGCAGAATCGCGGCAGCATGCAAGGGGTTAACTCAACTGACACAGATTCCCCTCCTTAATATGCAAAACACAAAAACATGCAGAAAATTGTGTAAGCAATCATCTTTAAGCAAGCATCTTTGAGATGCTTAGGGTGCACAGTTGTCCTAGAACTGTGATGCACACCATGTTCCTTTTGTAATCCTCTGTTACCGTGAGGAGCAGCGCAGTCGTACACGTCTTATTTATTACGTTTTTCACCTTTACCAGTCTGTTATGATTCCACCAATTTTCATCTTCCACTTCCGATTTGCCTTATTAGATCACTTTACCTGCTAACGGCTACTTTGACAAACCTTTAAAGACATATTTTGGATTTCCAATCTTGACCCAAACTCCTCTAGCAATGGTCTTACTCTTGACCCCTTTCTTTCAGCATGGAACAATTTACTCTTAAATTGTTTGGACAAAACATTGCTCCTGAGTTTATCATATGTATTGGGATCCATGTCATTCAATCTGAAATGTGTAGCCAGTTAGGACACTAACCAGGGCAAAGTACACATTATTTTAAGATTTCAAAGGGTGGAAAACTTGTAGTTGGCTGTGGAGCACTTCACATGTCTACAATTTCTCTGGTAGGAAGTTTAGAACACACACATTGTCAATGTCCATCTGCACGCCTACAGGAAACTTGTTAATCCTCTTAGAAACACCAGGCCCGATTCACAGAATTAACTTAAGAAAAAATCCTAAACTTACTACTTTTGGTATTCACAGAAGTTAGGATTTGGTCTTAAGTTTGTCTTAACACAAACTTAAGACAGACTTAAGTTAGGATTTTGTCTTAAGTTTGTCTTAAGTCTGTCTTAAGTCTGTCTTAGGTCTGTCTTAAGTCTGTCTTGAGTCTGTCTTAAGTCTGTCTTAAGTCTCTCTTAAGTCTGTCTTAAGTCTGTCTTAAGTTTGTCTTAAGTCTGTCTTAAGTTTGTCTTAAGAGAAATTTAAGACAAAATCCTAACTTCTGTGAATACCAAAAGTAGTAAGGTTAGGATTTTGTCTTAAGTAAGTTCTGTGAATCGGCCCCACCATCATTATAAGTTGAATAAAGAAGGGGAATTTTATGCACTGCTCAATGGCCATGAATTCATTCCATCATGAAATGTGAAGTAAACTGTACTCCATTATCAGCTGTTCTGGATAAAGGAAGGCCGTCTCTGTAGAAGCATCCTTAGAACCTGTGAAGACAACCTATGTGGTGGATTCTTTAACTCCCTTCCATACCACCCATATGGAGAAGTAATCTACCAAAATTAAAATGTATTTACAGGAAGTGGATAAGATATCTAATGGACCCAAAACATCCTTGGCACAATCTTGCTAGTGCCTTTCAAGAAGCTGAACCGATCTTGGAGGGGGGCTGCAACCTTTGACATTTTTATCTAAATTAGTACAATCAGTTCAATTTTGAACAAAATTGCTTACCATAACATTCATATAATGTCACCAACTAATTTCTCTGACCAAGGTCTAGATGCATGTCTCTCCTATTGACCTGCAAGGAGCACCTTGATGATTTCCAATCTAATACCTTCTGGAGGAACAATTTTAGCTTGGCTTAAAATTATGTTCCCTTCCCAAGCCAACTCATTTTTCAATTTGAAAAACACACCTGAAATTGAGGCAAAAAGGAGGTAGGCTAGGCAGAAATAATGTATTTCGTAACTTCACCTAAGATATTTTCAGCCTGAATACCCTTATCCCAATCACTTTCATTCATTGTTTCTTGTCCCAGATGAAAAGCATCAAAAATGGAAGCCTCCATGCAATCCTCATCCACAAAAGAACCCTCTAAACCATGGGTACTCACAAACATTTTCTCGGGGGGCGAAAAGTTTGGTCTTTGGTATGACCGAGGGCCGCACTCATGCCAGCAGGGTGATGGAAGGGGGGTGGTGGGTGACATGGGTGTAGGGGAAGAGAAGCATGTATATCTGGTGGCCGAGCTGAATTGCACAGTGTGGAACTGGAGAACCTGGGGTGCTGTACAAATTAAATAAACAGCAAGCATTTATTTAAAGGTTCATAAAGTAACTTCCTTTCTTTAACTGAAATGAACCTTTAACCCCTCCCACGCTGGTGACGGAACCGCTCCGTCACGCCCCTCGGGTGGGCTGTGCTGGTGACGGAGCGGTTCCGTCACGGCCCGCCCGCCGCGCCGGCGCAGCGCGTTCTATTGAGCGGGCGGGGCCGTGACGGAACCGCTCCGTCACAAGCACAGCCCATCCGAGGGGCGTGACGGAGCGGTTCCGTCACCAGCATCGGAGCGCCACGCGGCCCCACCACCCCCTTAGTGCTGCGGTGGAATTGCCACCGCAGCGAAAGGGTTAAATAAATGTGTGTTTATTTTTTTTTTTATACTAGTGCTGAGTCCAGTAAACTGCAGCCCAGAGCTGCTGTTGCCCAGGGTGCCACATGTAAAGGTCAGGAGGGCCGCATGCGGCCCCCGGTCCGTACTTTGAGTATCCCTGCTCTAAACTATCATTAACAATTGGCAAGTGGGGCAAAAATGTACAATTGAATCTTCCAGCCAAATGCTGTAGAGTGAAACAGAATTCAAAACTTTTTTTGTAAAATTCTTCTCAACCTGGTCGAAGCCTTCCCAGTGTAGAATCTAAAAAGTGTGTAAACTAGCTGGTTATGATCTGTCTTGAGGACAACATGTCTACCCTACAAAAGGGTTTTATAGTATTCTACCTTCCGGGTGATAACAAATCTGCATAACATAACGTAACATAACACGACATGACATGACACACTGCCCTCTTCGATCCATCGGCCTCCCTTTAAAGAATGGAATATCTTTGGTCAGATGGAGATGGTGTCCCTCAGGCAAAAGCAATAGTTACCCGTAGTTTTCTGACCGAGTACAACCCCTAGACCAATGTTGCTGGTGTCTACTATCTCAGTGCATTCAGTAGTGTTGCTGGTGTCTAATGTAACAGTCAATCAACCAATCAGGGAATTGTAAGCGCACTACTCACCCGTGAGGGTCTCAAGGCGCTGAGGAGGAGGGGGGTCCGCAGATCAGTTTAGCCGGAGAGCCAGGTCTTGAGGGTCTTCCTGAAGGTGTTCAGGGAGGGGGCGCGTCTGATGTCTGCCGGTAGCTCGTTCCAGGTCTTGGCTGCGATGCGAGAGAAGGATCTTCCGCCTGCTCTGTGGATGCGCTGGGTTTCAGCTAGTGCGAGGTTGGCTGATCGGAGTTTTCATTTGGGTACGTGGAAGTTGATTCTGTCGTTGAGGTATTTGGGTCCATTGGTCTGTAGGCATTTGTAGGCGTGACTGAGCATTTTGAAAGTGCATTCAGACATTTCTACAAAAGGAGTCAACACTGGTGTATCTAAAATGTTGTCCTTCAGTTTCTCAAAATCAGCAGACATCTCTTTTATATAAGGAAATGTTACATTTTTCTTCCTTAATTTTGTCATGAAATTGATAAGTACGGAGAATCCCTCAACAAAACTTGAATATTCACATAGGCACAAAAATGAAGCTACCTGAGCTCGGTTTCTGGCTGATGGGGCATTCGTGATGGGTTTGAGTCGGGAGCCCTTAGGTTTGATGCCCTCTGCAATGGGGCAATTACCTAAATCTTCAACCTCTACGGACAGAAATTGACATTTCTCTATTTGGAATCTCATCCATTTATATATATAAAATCGAAAGTATGTCCGTTTGTCCTTTATGCATTACTACACCATTCATCCGATCGCCATGAAACTTTGGGAAGTTGTTGAGTACACTCCCGCGAAGGTTACAGGCAAAAACAAAAAAAGGAAAAAAGAAAAAATTGTTAAATATCGGGCTCGGACCCTACAGAGCCCTGATAATCTTTCCAATACTGAACATTTACAGTTTCCGGTGGGACTCGCTTTTGCAATGACCATCAACAAAGCACAAGGACAATCGCTGCAAGTGTGTGGACTAGATTTGGAGAATCCATGCTTCTCACATGGACAACTGTATGTGGCCAGCTCACGCGTCGGAAAACCTTCTGATTTATTCGTGTACGCACCAGATGGAAAAACAAAAAATACCGTATATCCACAAGCACTCGAATGAATAAACAGAATTAAAACAACACTTTAAAATGTTTTCCATATTAAAATGAATAAGTTTCAATAAAAATGACACAATGTAAAGTGAATGTTATCATAACAAGTTTCCTTAAATTTCCTTTCTTCTGAGATCGCAGCAAGGCGCGATGGGTAAGCTAGTTATCCTATAATTTCTTAAGAACTTTCGATAACCTATTATTTTGGTCTTCTGAAGTGGTGATACTGACCAATGTCATCTTGAAATGCGACTACCTCCTCCATGTTTCCAAAAAGATTATCTATTAATCTTTGAAACACAAAAGCGGCCGACCCGAGGCCAAAAGTCATATGTAAGAGATGGATATCAGCCGGGCCCTTATGCCAACCCCCCACCATGGGCAGCCTACCACTCGTCCCTCGTGGCCTTCAGCTTGGGTTTGACCACAAGGCCTGGCCTATGGTCCTCTGCACAACCCACTGAGCACGGCCACGTCCCATGATCCCAGAAAGCTATACATTACTGGCAAGTAGACAATATTCTCAATTCAACAAAGGGTCATTTGTGCAGATCCCTCCAAGTTTTCCCAAAGAAACTATTTGTTGAAATAGAAAAATAAGTTGGGAAAAATAGCCATTTCTTACAATGTTTTCATCTGTAATGTTTTTGGGCACAACGGCCGATTTACAAAAGCAATGTACTGTTATGTCTTATGAACCCTTCTGGTCATGGGGATATATAGGGTTTGTGGATTCTCCAAAAACATGGGATCGATACCCAGAGCCAACAACTGAGCTGCAGCTTATAATGAATTTTCATTATGTAGCGGCCATACAGCAATTCCGATGGTGAAATAATGAATGAAAAGTGGATAGAAAGGAAACTGTCTTATTCTTAAATGTGCCCAGGATACCGAGTTTAGGAAGAGTGGTTATTTGTACACCTCTTAATTTGGGGGTTACCCATACTGCCATGTGATACTGCCTTTGACCCTGTCACCAGGCAGGTCGCTCCCCTCGCCACCACACAGCCCCGCCTGTGTGCCCTGAGCCCGCTGCTGCCGTTCACGTAATGTCTTGCACTGTTGTGTCTTGCCCGTTTTCTTCATTTATATTGTTTGTATTGCTGTTTTGCCCGTTCTGTAATTTCCAGAATTGCGTTGTTGTTTTTGTCCCTTGGGGCCCCTTTTTTCTTCTGTTAACCCCTGCTTTGCTTTTTCCCTCCGCTGTGTCCCCTGCGTCCCCGCCCCCCGCAATCCCATTCGCTGCCTCGCTCCCTCCTCCCAGCTCCTCCTCCCTCCCACATCCCCTTATATGGAGGCCGCGCAGCGGTGAAGAGAGCGACCTTTGACACTGTCACCAGGCAGGTAGCTCCCCTCGCCGCCACACAGCCCCACCTGTGTGCCCTGAGCCCTCTGCTGCCGTTCACGTACTGTCTTGCACTTTTGTCTTGCCCGTTATCCTCATTTACATTTATTTATATTATTTGTATTGCTGTCTTGCCCGTTCTGTAATTTCCAGAATTGCGTTGTTGTTTTTGTCCCTTGTACCCCCTTTTTGTTTCTGTTAACCCCCGCCTCGCTTTTTACCACCGCTGCGTCCCCTGTGGCCCGCCCCCGCATTCCCATTTGCCGCCCCACTCCCCCCTCCCAGCTGCTCCTCCCTCCCACATTCCCTCATATGGAGGCAGCACCGCACACACGTGCAGCGGGCATACCAAAGGCGTGCCTAAGGCAAGCCGTCTGCGCCTTTCTGTGCCTGTACCGTGCCCAGCGCCAGGACACCTGGCCCCCGCAAACGTCATGACGCCTGACTCCGCTACTACCCCAGCACCCTCCACGCACCCAACACCGGACGATCACGCACCTCCTGCCTAGCCGCCCGAAGCGCACCCATGGACCCTTCTCCTGCCGGCACTGCAGCTTCACCAGCATCCGGCCCGCCAACCCACCTACCGCAGAACCCAACTTCCTCACATGCATCATGCTCACCACGTGCTCCACCCGCAAACACTCCGTCGAACTCTGGGATCTATTCCACACCAACGTCCCAGACATCGCCTTCCTGATGGAGACCTGGCTGAACCCCTCCTTGGCACCCGACATCACCATAACCATCCCGGAAGGCTACAAGATCACGCGCAAGGACCGTACCAACGGAGTAGGAGGAGGAATTGCCATCGTCCACAGAAACACTCTCAAAATCTCGACAGACACCGACGACACCCTCAGCACCGCAGAACACCTGCACATCCAGATCCACACCGACCCCAACACCACCCTCAGAGGCACCCTCGTCTACAGACCCCCCGGACCCCGACCGCATTTCAGCGACACCATCGCCGATTTCATCAGCACGCACGCCCTCACCTCCACGGACTATATCCTCCTCGGGGACCTGAACTTCCACCTCTAGAATAACAACGAATCCAACTCTTCCACCCTGATCGCCAACCTCAGACTCAGACAACTCGTCATAACACCCACCCACTTCGCTGGCCACACGTTTGACCCCATCTTCTCAGCAAGCTCCCACGACTTCAATCGCACCTCCGAACTCCACTGGACCGACCACCGATGCATCCACTTCACCTTCCGGAAACCTACCACACACCATCGCACCAAGTAGATGCCTCACCGCCGCTGGAGCAAAATCACCGAGGACCAGCTAACCATCGCTCTCGCCCAGAGCTCACCCGCAGACCCAACCGACCCCGACGCCCCAGCCCGTAGCCTCAGACAGTGGATCGACGACTGTGTCAACACCGTCGCCCCGCTCAAAATGCCCTCCAACACCCACACCAGCAAGAGAGCCAGCTGGTTCACCGAAGACCTCCAGGCCTCCAAGCGAACCTGCTGAAAACTCGAAAAAAACTGGATCCATGAACGAACACCGGAAAGCCACACAGCCCAAAAGAACGCCACCCGCAGACACCACCACCTCATCAGATCCGCCAAAAGGACTTCCTTCAAAGACTGCCTAAATAACAACGCACACAACAGCAAAGAGCTCTTCAACATCGTGAAGGAACTCTCCAACCCCAGCTCCAACACCAATGGCATCCCACCCTCACAAGACCTGTGGGACTCGCTGGTCACCTTCTTCCATCGCAAGATCGCAGACATCCACGACAACTTTGACGCCGTCACCACCCCAGCAACCCCTGAGACCCCCGCTCCTGCGCCCACCACCCTCACCAACCGCCTGCTCGCCTCAACAACGATGACACCTTCAAGATCATGAACACCATCCACTCCGGATCCCCGGAAGACCCCTGCCCACACCACATCTTCAACAAAGCCAGCAGCACCATCGCACCCCATCTCCAGAAAACCATGAACATCTCCTTCGAGACAGCAACCTTTCCGGAGAGCTGGAAGCACGTCGAGATCAACGCCTTACTCAAGAAACCCAAGGTGGACCCCAAGGACCTCAAGAACTTCTGTCCCATCTCCCTGCTCCCGTTTCCGGCAACGGTCATCGAAAAGGCCGTCAACAAACAACTGACCAGCTTCCTCGAGGAGAACAGCATCCTGGTAAATGTCACAGACAGTTGAGTCTCAGTGGGTGATCTGGAGGGGCTTATTGCCGATAGAAGACACAGATGGCTGAGTCTCAGTGGGTGATCTGGAGGAGCTTATTGCCGATAGAAGACACAGCTGGTTGCGTCTCAGTGGGTGATCTGGAGCTGCTTATTGCTGTTAAATTTCACAGACAGTAGAGTCTCAATGGGTGATCTGGAGGGGTTTATTGCAGATAGAAGACAGAGCTGGTTGCGTCTCAGTGGGTGATCTAAAGGGGCTTATTGCCGATAGAAGACACAGATGGTTGCGTCTCAGTGGGTGATCTGAAGGGGTTTATTGCTGATAGAAGACACAGATGGCTGAGTCTCAGTGGGTCTTCTAGAGCGGGCTTGCCTCTAATATTAGAGGTTTTTGCTACTCTAATACTAAGACCCAGTTGTGTCCTACAGTCAAGTGTGTCTCTTTACAAAACCCTAGACTAATGGATTAATATATATTCTCTTTTGAATATGCTCTTATTTAATATTTTTAGGTCTAGCTTTATCTAAGACCTTTTGTTTTAGAGAAAACAAAATATATGTGCTCTATTTACTATTGGAGCCTTTCAGTCAGCCCTCTTCATCCATTGGTCTGCTATAGTGTCACTCACCTTCGCTTCCGTCTAATACAGCACGGCGCCCATGGTCAGCCCACTTCAGCCAACGCTTACCTGACCTTGAGCGACGGTATTCTGCTCTTGCACAGTGTGTACATCCACTTAATAAGAAGTGCCCTTCAATGCAAGCGATACTCGTGCAGTGTCTGCTTTTACATAAAATAGGTATAGGTTTTGACTTTTAGCTATTGCTCATTTTCATACGCGCATGCTTTCCTACAAAATTCGTTCACAAACACAATACGTGATCGCAAAACCAAAAGGACAGCTGGAGCCACTTCAAATTTGAATGCTACACCTGAATACTCTGTCTGTTATGCTTTCCGGATTGGCTATAATCCCTTTCTTGTTTATGCAGATATGAAGTTGTCACTGACTCACTTGGTTGCCTCTAGAATTCGGATAACCAGGTTAGTGGTCACTGTTCCCTAAATGGCTAAATTGACCAGCAGGGAACATTTCTACCATGTGAGGTTTCTGGGATTGAGAGTCACATCAGACTGTGAGAAATACCTGTCGTTTCGTCATTTTTCTTGGTAATAATATTATCCTGATGAAGGCCGCTGTATTAGAACTTGTATCGTAATAGCCGAAACATATGCCGAGAGGCTGAAGTGCAGGTATTATTCGTAAAGCCTGGCCAGGAGCGGTGAAATGATTGGACTGTCAGCTTTCTTTCTTTTTGAGTCTGCTACTACTCTACTTGGGGAGCATCACTGCAAAACTTCAAAATGAGGTAAACTCAGATGCTGAAGTCCCAGTTCAAATTAAAACCAACCTCTTGTTTGATGACAATGAATTGAATCCTTTGGAGTTAGCTCCGCATGTGTGTGTTCACACCATGTCTGGTAACAACAGAAGTGACGATCCGATCGGTTAGGCTATTATTTGAAGTTCGATTAAGCTGCATAACCGAGAATTCTGAAACTATGACTTAAGACTTGTACGCAGGTTATTGTATTGATAGAGCAAACCAACTTTATGCTTTAAGGTAGGGCGAGCGGATTTCAACAGCAGCCAATCTGGAACGTCTGGTTCATTCACTGTATTTTTAAACGTTGTTCAGAAATGAAACGTCATATGTATTTTCTATCGATTTTATACCGTCTAATTGTATTCATGATTAATTTTAATATAGACTAACTTGAATGAGTTTTCGATTGCAAAGATTTTAATTAATCACGCAATAAAGAATTGTTGTACCTTTAATGTCTGGTAACAACAACTGCAGCTTGAGATAATCTTGCAGTGTAGTTACAACAAAGATGCACATGTTTTGTTGGGGTGTCCCTCTACAGCACCCCCCTCCGCTACTGCCTAATGCGGTCTGTGAACGTATACATCTCTGTGGTCGACGGTTAACATCTGCCCTTGGTTTTTCACTAACTAGTTCAAGCCCTGTCCTTGGATGAATATTGATGTGGACAGGCGGTCAAGCGTACCCACTGACCCAGCACATTCCAGAGGTGAGTGCTTGTGCATGCCTGGCTCCTGTAGAAAGTGCTGTGTGTTGTGTCTGTTCCTCCCAGGATCATTGCTGGTCCACGCCAGCGGATGCGTACTCCATCACCGCTGTTCTTGTTTACTATTCATGCCCGCCAGGACACCCTTAACCCCTTGCATGCTGATGACGGCCCCCAGCCGTCATGCACTACGGGGCTCGTGTGCTGATGACGGCTGGGGGCCGTCATAAACCCGCCCACTTGCGATTTTTGCCGTACAGCGCAGAATCGCGGCCGCATGGAAGGGGTTAAGGGTGATAGCGTGATTTTGCAAATGCCCATAACATGGGATAATATTTGCTTCCGGACGTGGTTATTGTCTGTGCCTGTGAGTGGCGGCCATTTTGAGATTATGCGGCATATTTATTAAACTTTCATGCAGCGCCACTTTGCTGACTGCGTAAAAGGGCAGGAATGCGTTGTATTTAACATTATACGGCACATTTCCGTCCTTTCCTTGCACTGGCGCCATTTTGGTTGCCTGGCACCAGACCAGGCAGCCTTGTGCTGTGGTGCAAGGGCGCCTGCGTGGTTGGCGTGATTGTTTTTGAGCGGGAAGGGGCAACTTCCTGCAAAAAACAATCTTCAGAGGCATTTTCTTCTTACTAAGTGTGCTGCACAAAGAAGCACACTTACAAAGAGGAAGAAACGAGGAGAAATAAAGATATTCCTTCTGTGTGTCCCAGACTGGGGGGGGGGGGACTGCCTACAATGAAAGCGGCGAGTGCTGCTGTGTGCATGTGGCCTCGCTGGCCTGGTTTCAGGGCCAAGCGGGTGACGAGTAAGAAGAGAGAGAGAGAGGGCAAGAGAGGAGAAGCGAGAGAGGGGGGATGGAGAGAGAGAAAGCGAGAGATAGGGAGAGAGACAGAGAGAGTGCGGAGAGAGACGGGGACGATACATAGCGAGAGAGAGAGAGGGAGGGAGAAATGATAGAGAGGAGGATGGAGAGAGAGGGAAGGACACAGATCGAGAGGGGGTAGCGACAGAGTGAGTGAGAGAGAGTGAGAGAGAAAAGAGAGGCAAAGAGAGAGAGAGAGAGAGTGAGAGAGAGAGAGAGAGAGAGAAAGAGGGAGAGAGAGAAGAGGAGAGATAGAGCGAGAAGGGGAGAGAAAAAGAGAGAGAGAGAGAGAGAGGAGGAGCGAGACAGACAGAGAGAGTGAGAGAGAAAGGGGAGAGTGAGAGAGAAAGGGGAGAGAGAGTGGGAGGGAGAGAGTGAGGAGGGAGAGGAAAAGTGGGAAGAAAGGAGAAGAGAGAGGGGGGATGTAGAGAGAGATGAGAGAGAGAGAGAGAGAGAGGGGAGAGTGGGGAGAGAGATGGGGAGAGAGACAGAGAGGGAACGATGTAGAGAGAGGGAGCAGAGAGAGAGAATGAGAGAGAAAGGACAAATACAGAGTCAGTGAGAGAGAGAAGACAGTCAGAGAAAGAGAGAGGAAGGAGAGAGAGAGAGGGAGAGGGAGAGAGAGAGAGGGAGGGAGAAAGAGAGGATAAACACAGAGCGAGGCAGACAGAGATACAGAAAATACAAAGAAATAAAGAGAAAGGAGAGACACAGAGAGAGACATCAAAGATAGAGAGATGGAGAGAGAGAGGGGAAGAGGGAAAGAGAGAGAGAGAGGATAAACACAGAGCGAGGCAGACAGAGAGGGAAAAAATAGAGATGGAAAATACAGAGAGAAAGAGAGAGGAGAAACAGAGTGATCAGAAAGAGAGACGGAAAAGATAGGGAGATGGAGAGAGAGAAGGGAAGAGAGAGAGAGAGAGAGAGAGAGAGAGAGAGAGAGAGGGCGGGAGAAACAGAGAGCGAGAGAGACATGATGCTGCATTTTAGACAAAGCGAAGGGCATGCTCAGTCTGGAGCAGAGGAGAACATCCCTGCAGGGTACTAATGACGCAGCTGTGGGTCTAGGGTGGCAGTGTGTGTTGCTGCAGTGTGTGCTGCTGCAGTGCATGCTGCTGCAGTGCGTGCTGCTGCAGTGCATGTTGCTGCAGTGCATGGTGCCGCAGTGCATGCTGCTGCAGTGCGTCTTGCTGCAGTGCGTGCTGCTGCAGTGCATGCTGCTGCAGTGCATGCTGCTGCAGTGCGTGCTGCTGCAGTGCATGCTGCTGCAGTGCATGCTGCTGCAGTGCGTGCTGCTGCAGTGCGTGCTGCTGCAGTGCGTGCTGCTGCAGTGCGTGCTGCTGCAGTGCTTGCTGCTGCAGTGCGTGCTGCTGCAGTGCGTGCTGCTGCAGTGCATGCTGCTGCAGTGCATGCTGCTGCAGTGCGTGCTGCTGCAGTGCGTGCTGCTGCAGTGCGTGCTGCTGCAGTGCGTGCTGCTGCAGTGCTTGCTGCTGCAGTGCGTGCTGCTGCAGTGCGTGCTGCTGCAGTGCGTGCTGCTGCAGTGCATGCTGCTGCAGTGCGTGCTGCTGCAGTGCGTGCTGCTGCAGTGCATGCTGCTGCAGTGCGTGCTGCTGCAGTGCGTGCTGCTGCAGTGCATGCTGCTGCAGTGCGTGCTGCTGCAGTGCGTGCTGCTGCAGTGCATGCTGCTGTAGTGCATGCTGCTGCAGTGCGTGCTGCTGCAGTGTGTGCTGCTGCAGTGCTTGCTGCTGCAGTGCATGTTGCTGCAGTGAATGCTGCTGCAGTGCATGTTGCTGCAGTGCAGAATGTGTACAATCATGAGCAGAAAAGGTTTTTTAATATTGTGTCTTTGTACGTTGCTTAGCGTAATAATGTTTTTGATGGAATATATAATATTCTCTTTTCAAGTGACGTTTGCACCCACTACACAGCCCATACCTCCTTCTACTGTTTCCTCACATTCTTTTCACCCTCTGCCTGAACATGAGTCCATTAGGAGATTGGAATTCGTTAATAACTCCTTCGTTCAGCTTCTACACCAACACCAATTAGTAGTGAACGCGACTAACTGTTGGGTGTGTGGTCTTATGCCTCATACTACTGAAAAAGGTATTCCTTACCTGGTCCTGCCATTTAGCTACAATGGTTCTGTGTGGGCATACAGAACGATGTTCATATATGCTCGTGAGATCCACCCCCTACGTTCTGTGAAAGACAATCCGAAGAATAGTGCTCTAGTTAAGGGTATAGTAGACATGATTAGAGGAGCTACTTCCTATGAGACTATCCCGAGAGATGAGACACTAGCGTATATTGGATGGAACGTAACCGGATATGGAGTTAGTCTGAGTGAGAACCAGCGAGCGAAAATATCCTCTCCGATCTGGATCGTACCCCATCAGGGTCATTACTGTCTGCAAGGTAATGGCAAGAATCCGAAAGCTCAGCTAGGGAAGAGTATCTGCACTGAGACATATGTTTTTGCATCCCAGACTTCCCCATCGTTTTTAGCAGCTAAGGGTACCTATTTTGTCTGTTACGATAGAGCGTACACATGGTTGCCCCCTGATTTCTCGGGCACATGTTTCGTCTCATTCCTGTTGCCTCCTACCTACACAGCCGCTGCAGATTACCACAAAACAAGAATTGTTAGAGGTGTCTTCAGTAAGGAAGATACTGCAGGACAAGAATTAGGAGATTTCTTGAAGGGTTTTCTGACATTTTGGGGACCGATGGTTAACAGCAGGAACATACGGCAATTGACAAGAGTAGTTGAGTCCACCGTAATTGAAACAGCCGGTGCCCTTAGTAACTTGACTGCTGAGCTCCAGTCGGATGGTCTTATGACTCTCCAGAACAGAGTTGCGTTAGACGTCATACTTGCAGACTGAGGTGGGGTATGTAAAGTGATCCAATCAAGTTGCTGTGTTTTCATTCCAGACAACGCTGCGACAGTGTACCAGGCCATTTCCAAACTGCATAAGATCTACGAATCTATACACGTGGATAAAGGAGATTGGTCGTTGATGGGATGGTTCTGGGAACTGATATCCACGTGGGAATGGAAGATCCTGATGGTCATTGGGATGATCTTAGCCATCCTTTTCCTGTTCTGTCTTTGTGTACAGTGTGCTCCTGCTATATGTGGCCTCTGTGCTACATCGTGTGTAAGGAAACCTGTATCACGAGACGTGCTAAGTAATAGGATGATGCTACAGCAACATCTTGACGATCTGATGAGTATAGACCTGGATTCAGACTGACATGGATTTAGGTTATTGCCTATGTAAGGGCAAAAGGAGGGCCTGAGGTTCCGTGAATTCTGAACCCGTTTTATAAAGGTCATCGTACCATGACGATTTTGGTATCAGCAGACCGAAAATGGCGAGTATAACATGTACGAGTATTTTCGTCATGTTCGAGTGACGAGATCACCATGAAAGCAGGGATTCCGTTCTGAACCCTCGGGTTCCATTTTGTGTACGAGAGCCATTTTGTGGTTGCCCTCACATAGGCCGATGACTAAGGCCAAACGAGTCCTTGGGACACGTACACCTTTAGCTGACTTCTGTGTGACCTGGGCAAGCTGACTCCGTTACCCGAAGCCAAACCTGTTAGACCAGTTCCTTTCCCAGTAGCTGGTCGAGATTGAGGATCAAGGCACAGGACATCATAAACCCTTTATTGCACACAACTATGTCTTATCTGACTCACACCTGTCTCTGATATGACCTGTTTACGATGAGGAGGTGCCCGTTTTTATTAGGGGTCCGTCCGATTTATCTGATGGAGAGTGTTGGGCCTTTCCGGGTAATTGATGGTGGGCTGGACAATGAAATTTGGGTTTGTCATGCAATACTTTTTGTCGTGTACACATGGGATTGGTCAACTGTAAATAAGGAATGTTTGCCTGAAGCACAATATTTGGTATAAAAAGGATGACGCGTTTTGTAAGATTGAGCAGTCTCCTACGAATATACAGCCTTTGTACTTCGTGGACTTCTGTTACTGGTTGCAGCCAATAAATTCGATCTTTGACGTCACCAAGAAGAGTCCGCGTTTCTGTAGTTCTGAGACAGGTGAATCCGGAGACTTCGGGTGTGTCCCCTGGCACCGCTGGGTTCTAAATAACCCGGTTCTTCAGGTCACTGAAGGTTGCACCAGAGGACGGGTCACTGAAGGTTGCACCAGAGGACAGGGGTACTGAAGGTTGCACCAGAGGACGGGGTTCTGAAATATGCACCAGAAGCTAGGGGTACTGGAGGTAGCACCAGAGGACGGGGGTACTGAATGTTACACCAGAAGCCAGGGGTACAGGAGATTGCACACAAGGCCTTGGTACTGAAGGAAGCATCAGAGGACAGGGGTACTGAAGGTTGCACCAGAGGGCGCGGGTGCTGAAGTATGCACCAAAAACCAAGGGTACTGAAGGTAGCAAAACACAATCCACTTTAGAGGGGGTCGAAGGCTATATTTAGAGACCAACCTGGATACCTTCCCCCAATTCAACCATATTTACAAACCTACAGTGTCAAGGGGTCCACGATAAAGTTCTCAACACTTATAAATTCTGGCAAATGAACACCACAATGTTTAGGCACCACAATAATAAAGAAAAATATCCCTTCACTCACCACCTTGGTGACACGCTTCATCGTCTGGGTCTCCTCTTGAAGTCACACTAGTGACTCTAAGGGCTTCAACCCCATCATAGTGATTGGGGAGCCCGAGGATGTTTTAATTCAACTAGTAAGAGGATAACTAGCGAGACTACCTGATGAGAGCAGCGGACTGTGTGGAAAATAAATGCAGTGCATCAGTGACATGTGAAATTAAAATTGAACTACGACAGACCCTATATTTATTGTTGTCTCCCGTAGTTCAAACCGAAAACAGTGCAGAGACAGTTTTACCAAATAGCTGTCTGGTTTTATACAGTGGTCAACATGTTTCGGCACACCTGGACATCGGTCAGTCCCGTGCCTTCATCAGGACCCACTGAGATATTGCTACTGCAAGATGGTGAAAAAAGTGAAAATTAATATATTAGAAAAGTAACTAATACAAGTACACCTGAAGCGGTTGGAAGCGATACAACCGAGTCAACTGTATTGTAGGGTGTACATTCCTTCCTCTGCATTCTTTCTCTACAATTATGTTCTATGCCAAAACAAACAAGTGTGATTATTACAACTGTGACAATGTCATTGCCATCTAGCATTCTCAAATATTACATATAAGTCATTATTTCTTACCTAGAATTTAGGAGGAAACTACCTCACCTCACCTGGCAACTGCTCAGGGCAAAAGGAGGCACCGCTCTAAAAAGGAAAACCATAATTTGCTGTGGTATTCTATATTTCCTAACATCCTATCGTTTCTCATTGCACAGCGATCACCATCCATAAACATACACACATACAAAATAAAAACATCTAATCATGGCTTGTCATTCTTCAAAAAACAGTCTAACAGCAAGAAGTAGTGTGTATATTCTCTATTGCGTTGATTGCTACTAGGCAACTTTATTAGTCTGGTGGACACGTTGTGGCTGACACCAACCATTACCATGCTCTCAACAACCCCATACCAGGAAACATTACAGGAGCGGTCGCAGCAATGTAGCAATTTAAGTAGTCTAGTGAACAGGCCATGGCGTCTAGCTGACAATCGTCAACCTTTCCCATGCTTTTACAAGACCACTGGCCTTAAAATAATCCACAAGCGGCCTCCGCCATAATGACCACGTCAGCCTCGTTGCTTATACATGTGCTCAAAACTCAGGTAGAGCCCCAGGGAAAACTGTACCGTTATTGTGTCTGGTAATCAGTATTAGAACATTGGAATGTTGGGAGCTCCACTGAAAACAATGGCGTGCTCCGGGCTTATGATGGCTGGTATAAGCCCGGAGCACCAACATTCCAATGCTTCTTTATTCACAGCTCTGGCTGCGAACAAAGGCTTCAAGGACCCTGAGGGGATTCCAATCCCCTCGCGCTCCCATAAGGCTTTGTTTTTTTTGTTAGAACATTCCGCCCTCTAGTGGCAGAATGTTCTAATAGCCTTATAGCCCTTCGTAGCTGGGCTATACCGGCTATTAAAGTCCCTCTTCCTTGTTAAAGGCTCTCGCCTTCGGCTCGGGGCCTTTAACGCTGAAGAGGGCCTTTAATAGCCGGTATAGCCCTCTACGGCGGGCTATAAGGCTATATTAGAACATTTGAATGTTGGGAGCTCCACTGATAACAATGGAGTGCTCCGGGCTTATAATGGCTGGTATAAGCCCGGAGCGCCAACATTCCAATGCTTCTTTGTTCACAGCTCTGGCTGTGAAGAAAGGCTTCAGGGAGCCGGAGGGGATTCCAATCCCCCCTCACGCTCCCATGAGGCTTTGTTCTTTTTTGTTAGAACATTCTGCCCTCTAGTGGCAGCATGTTCTAATAGCCTTATAGCCCTTCGTAGCTGGGCTATACCGGCTATTAAAGTCCCTCTCCCTTGTTAAAGGTCCGAGCCGCTGGAGAGGGCCTTTAATAGACGGTATAGCCCTCTACGGCGGGCTATAAGGCTATATTAGATATCTAGATCCCGTAAGCCCTCAGCGGCTGGCATATCGCAAGCAATACTATGCAAACTAGGTAATGTCAACCGTTTTAGCACCTACGCCCGCATATTAAGTCACAGTAACAAAAACAAGACCAAAATTACAAAAACAACCCGGCTCCGGGACCGCCTAGCGTGTTCCTGAGTAATAGCGTCTGTCTATATAGCCTTGCGCTATGTCCTTATCGAGTGGAAAATACGAGTGGAAAATACGCAGCCTCACCTGTCCGTCGGTACCTCTTGACGGTCATCCAAGCCGTCGGGGAGGTACTGGCCGGGCGGCGATCTTATCCTTATAAGCTACTAAGCTTCTTCCCGTCTTCCAGAACGCCATGGTCATGCACGTGATGACGTCGCCGTGTCGCGTTACCGGAATCATGGGAAATGTAGTCTATTTGGGTATTATTTCACTGAGCGGTATTAAGCTAAACATAAGGGCGATCAATGGAGGTGAGATATCTCATTGGCTCTACACCAACACACCTCATTATAATCAGATTATGATTTCGCCCATAATAACTAAACAAAATGTTATAAATAGAGGGTGCCAAGCTTAGGTTAGTGACTAATCGTCACAAGCGCCTCTATTCAGCTTATTGTACCAGTAAAGCTATATACTGAACATAATTTTTGTTAAAAGGCCAATGATGTATGTGACCTAGTCAAGTTTCAATTATTGACCCAACCTCTCGAGCAGGTTGAACGATAGGGAGGGTGGGCTGGTGAGGAATCTGTGGCTAGATAGGGTCTCTACTAGTAAAGGCGTTACCAAAGTTAAGTAACTTGTTCTTCTGATAAAGGCTTCTAACCGCAGATTCCTCACCTTGTGAATAGATACCAAAGCAATACCTACCCAGTTGGTCGGTCTGTGGAAAGGGTCAGATGAGGAAACCCAGCAGGACAGATGGGGCACAATGCATGTCCCACTGGACGTGGGCATCCAGGCAGAAGTACTTCATGAACCTGTGGGGGGACGCCCATGTACCAGCCTGGCTGATGTCCAAGACCGGCACACACTGTGCGAGTCGTCCCTCTGGTGGAATGAGCACACAAGCGTTCTGGGCCCTCTTTAACCCCTTGGCTGCGGGGTGTTTCCCCCCCGCTGTATGGGGACGGGATGGGGGCCGCGCGCGGTGCCGCTGTGCTGTTGGCGAGCTCGGCTAGTCATGAGGCACAGCGGAGTTGTTGGAGTTCACCACACCCGTTTTTAGAACGTTTAGAACAGCGGGGAAATTATCCCCGCGTGCGAACGTTCCAACGGCTGTGACGAGCTCAGCTCGTCATGAGGGCAGCTCAACCGTCCCTCATGACGAGCTGAGCTCGTCAACAGCACACAAGGGGTTAAGTCAAGATGATGGAACCATTCCTTCTTAGAAGGGTGAGGTGGAGCGTAGAAAGTTGGCAAGGTGATGAATTGGCTGATGTGGTAGGATGTTACTACATTGGGCAGGAAAGCCGCTTCAGTCCGGAGAACCAATTTTTCCAAGAAGAACATTGTATATAGCTGTTGGACGGACAGGGGTTATCATGAAAGAGAGAGGTGGAGGAAAACTCACCCATACTTCCCTCCCACAAACAACTCATATATCACATGACATCGTAAGATCTGCAGAATAAGGGCGGCATATTATGCCAAGGAAATTAATAACAGCCTTAACACCTCGAAAGCTGTATTTAAAATCTTGAAAGATCTCACCGCAAAGAAAACTGTTAACACCACTATCACTTCCCCTGACCTCTGTAACAACATGGCCAATTTCTTCACCAACAAGATCCTGAAATCTACGACTCCTTTCCCAAAGGCCCGCAGCCAGTTGCTATCTTTGATCCTACTAGGCCTTCTCTCTCCTCTTTTCCCGCGCTTGAGCGAGAGAGTTTCCTAAAAATCTGCAAAAAGATTAAATCAGGCTCTCCGGCAGATCCCCTTAAACCGGATACCTTCTGCGAAGCCCATGAATCTATCACTGAGCACATCCGAGAAATCATCAATCGGTCCCTTCTGACCGCTAAAGTTCCCTCCAAGTGGAAGCAGGCCTGGGTTTCTCCCATTCTGAAAAAACCCACTCTAGACCCCTCGCTTCCTGAGAACTTTAGACCTATCTCCCTGCTCCCCTGGCCTGCCAAAATCATCGAGGCACACGTCAACAATATTCTGACAGATTTCCTCCTTACCAATAACATCCTGGATGACTCTCAACACGGGTTTAGAGCTGGTCATAGCACCGAGACCGCCTTGCTCAGTGTTTCAGAGGACCTCCGTACCATCCTAGACACCGGAGGCACGGCAGCACTGGTCCTGTTGGACCTCAGTGCTGCCTTTGACACGGTGTCACACGAGGTCCTCTTGTTGAGATTGGAGGAGATTGGGATCACAGGGCCAGCGCTGGAATGGTTTAGAGACTTCCTTTTCAACAGGTCTTTTAGAGTCTCTACCCCTCCTTACATCTCTGAGGAACATAACATTGGGCAGGGAGTGCCGCAAGGCTCTTCCCTGAGCCCCACCCTGTTCAATGTATATGTCCGCCCCCTGGCAGAGGTAGCTAGAAGAAATGGTCTTGCCCTGGTTTCCTACGCCGACGATACCCAGTTGGTGGTGTCACTTAATGACAACAGTGGTCTGGAGGCGCAACACTTCAAACAGACACTCACTGACATCACCAACTGGATGACGGCGAATTTTCTCCAACTAAACGCCGGGAAAACGGAGATTCTCCTCCTGGGCAAAAACACCTCGTCCTGGGGTGACAACTGGTGGCCGGATGTGCTAGGCCCTCCCCCTACGCCTAAGGAATGTGTCAAAAACCTGGGAGTTTGGGTGGACTCTGCTTTAAAGTTCACGCACCACACCAAAAAAGTTGCCGCCACATGCTTTGGCGTCTTGCGTAACATCAGGCCCATTCTGAAGTTTTTTGATTGCCGCACGCGCCAACTTATCGTCCAGGCGACCATTCTCTCCAGACTGGACTATGCGAGCTCCCTTCTATTGGGAGCGAATCTAGCTGAAATCACTAGATTGCAAAGAGTTCAGAATGCGGCCGCCAGGGCTCTGGTTGGTCTCCCGCGCCATTCCTCTATATCAGGAACCTTGAAGAAACTGCACTGGCTCCCGGTGGGCAAAAGGGTCCAGTTCAAAGCATTGTGCTTCGCTTTCAAAATTCTCAAAACCTCCTCCCCCCCAATGCTTCGCCCACTTCTGTCAGAGTACGTCCCTAGAAGATTGCTCCGGACAGAGGGGCAGCATCTTGCGATCGTCCCCCGCACCAGGCTGGCTAGAGTGGGCGGCCGCTCTTTCAGTTTCCTAGCGGCCAAGCTATGGAATAGTCTCCCTGTAGCTATCCGCGGGATTCAGGATCTCTTAGTCTTCAGAAAGGCTATCAAAACACACCTCTTTCAACAATAGTTCCCTCCTTAGCGTCTCCACCTCACTGTATTTTGTCCTTCCGCAGCGCCGGGACGCCCCTTTGCTGAGGCAGCCGTGCGCTATATAAATCACTATAGCATAGCATAGCATAGCATAGCATGAAAGTAGGGTGCTTGCAGAATAGGTCAGAGATTCATGAAGAAGACCACGGCCTAGATTATAGGAGAGGTCAGTCCACTACCTCTATACTAAGCGAGAGTCAGTTTAAAATGTGAAGGCCATCCTCAATGGAGTAGGATGTCTCACACATATAATAGTGTCCTGCTTCATCATCAGCATCCTACCCCCACCCTGGTAAGATGGTACTACCAGGGCGGACTGAACCTCCGCAAAGACTCTGTGGTAGGAGGGAGTCCTTTTATAAATCTACTATGCAAGGCGGTATCCAGACAATCTAAACGTACCTTAGGGTTCCTTGGGCTGAAAATTCGTTCCGCTTGCGAAATTTGCTGATTTTTGGCAATTTCGCGATCCGCGAATCGCGTGAAATTGCCAAACAATCCGCAATTCCGCAATTTATTTTGCTTGTTCGCGCTTCAAAAATACAATCTCGCGCGCGCTGCGTTGATTTACCTTGATTCTGAGTTTGCCGAGTTGTTTTCCTCCCGCGAACAAGATGGCCGCACCCAAAAACGACCATGGGTAAGTTCGAGGTAGCCCCGTTAGAAAAAAAAAACCACGAACACGACAAAATAAAAAAATTCGCAAGTTTGCACAAATTTGCGGATTTTGCTGACTGCAAATTCGCTTTCGCGTGAATTCGCAGCCCGCGGATTCGCAAATTTCGCCCATACTTATATCACCTTTATTGATGAGGACTCTTTCATGTGATATATGTGTTGGACGGACAGGGCCTGGAGTTTATTTACTGGCCTTCCAGATGTAATGGCGATGAAGAACACTGTTTTGATGGTCAACAGGTACATTGGACAGCTGTGCATCGGTTCAAAAGGGCCGCACATCAGGTACGTGAGAACCAAATGAAGGTCCCACTTTGGCATCACAAAGGGTGATGGTGGGAACATGTGGGTCAGCCCTTACAAGAGACACACCACGACAGGTGATTTGAAAAGTAATGAGTGATCTGGGCAGGAGAGGTGAGGGGCGGAGACATACAGGAGTGCCGAGCTCCAGCTGAAAAGGAAGGCATCTCCGAGGGAGAATTGCCTTGGGGACTACAATGGGCAAAAGCTTTGACACTGTGTGCCCTCTGGGGGTCAAATAGATCAGGCCAGGGTTCTCTCCGTCACTGGAAGATGCCCTGTGACTCCGCAGAGTGTAACTGCCATTCGTGATCCACTAGGCACCCATGGCCGAGTTAGACCGCCCTGGTGTTTTAAGATCCTGCCAGGTGCTGGGCAGTCAGGGAAATGTAATGAGCCATCCAACCACTGCCAGAGACACAGAGGCTCCTGACACAGGACCCACAACCCCACTCTTCCCTGTCCGTTGCTGTAACCCATGCAGTTGTGCTGTCATTGAGAAGATGTAGATGTAGATGTAGTAGTACTTGTATAGCGCACAAATCGACCCCATGAGGGTATCTCGGTGTTTGTACGCATACCGCTGTGGAACCCTTCCTGGGTTTTCCCTGTGAAGTGCCCACTGCTGGGCAACCCCAAGGCGAAGCCTGGCATCCTAGTGTTGTTGGGGCCGTTGTGGAGATTAAGCAAGCTATTGCCCAGAGTGGGACCCATGATCAGACTAGGCACCGAGGCGAGAATTATCAGGTCCGAGGAAATTGATCCCAAGAGCCGCCGAGGCGGGGAATTGAACCCTGGTCCCAGGCTAGACCTCTGCATCAGGGTCTGACGCTCTAACCATTGAGCCACACTTCTCCACCTAAACCCGTTCCCTCTTGATGATCGGGAGGACCGCCTTCAGTGCCTAGGGGTCGGACGCTGGTCCAATTGCAGTCGAGCAGATACCACGGCTGGTCTTTCGCAGTCTCCTTCGACACCTGGATACCTTCTGACAGGTCTCTTTGGTGCTGAGACAACTGAGGCTTCAGATTCCACTGCAGAGCCCGCATATGCCACCAGGCGTGGTCCATGGGCAGGATGGAGGAGGCAAAGAGGCCCGAAGGCTCAGAGCCACTTTCACTCAGACCCAGATCAAGGGTTGAAACGTATATCATAGCATATCTGGCCTTGGGTACAGGCCGTCTCAAATACATTGGCTCAGTATTGCTTTTATGTCAATCTCTACCATCACAGGTGTTGTAATGATAGAAGTGGAAGCATGAGAAGACAACCCCCGTTTGCCCTGAAGAAGTTGCACTAAATAGAGCAACGAAACATGTTGGCGACATCGAAACTTGAATAGGTTTAGTGTGAACCTTTTTTAGATTTAGGGAGCGTGCAGCCCAGAATAAAATTATGAGTGGCCAGCTAGCTCTTTAATTTTAATGGTGAGAAACACTTTTCATTTCTCACTGGGGTTGTTAAGGTGTACACTATTAATTGTTGTTTGCCTCACCTCACTACTACACGAGTAGCCAGAATGCTTTCTGGTTCCCGTGGAAAAAAAGCACTATTATTTGTTGTGTAGTCTTTATGTTTCTTCTTCTCCTGTCTTTTCTTTTCCACTATACGAGAGAGAGTTGCCTATGATGATAATTGGGTATACTGGAAATTGTCAACCAGCAACCCTATTGGCGGTTCTACCGTGAGGGACTCTCTCTCGCTTTCCACATATTTTTCACTGTATGTATGGTGGATCTCCTGGATGGTTATTGACGTAGTTTTATACATTTTATAAATGACACTAAGATTGGAGCATATAAGTGGATTACACACGAGCCGGGTATTGTAAAAATTGGAACAATCCCGTACCTTTGTCACAATAAGACTAGATAATTAGTGTCTTGAGGGTCAGGCCACATTTAGCATATTTCAGTTTGAGTGGGGGGGCGGCCCTTCTTCCATCATCCTCCGTTTTTTCCCCCTTGGCTCCCAGTATTTTGACGTGTATCATAGCCCCAATGCCCTGGACTTGTTGAGACGCAGGAAAGTATCGACAGAGCACATGATCCAGGATGGCTCCAAAGAAATGGAGACAGTGAAGGAGACAGGTGTGACTTCGGCACGTTGATGGCAAACCCCAACAATGTCAACAGGTCGGTGTCGTATGGAGGTGGCTTACAACTACTTGAGATGATCCTGTCGTCAGTAACCTGTCGAGGAATGGGAAGACTGGTATTCACAACCTTTGTAGATGCACTGCGACCATCACTATCCCCTTTGGAAACACCCACGGAGCACTGGAAAGCCCAAAGGGGAGCACGGAGAACTGAAAGTGCACCGTGTCAACATAGAAAGACCGCAGGTAGCATCTGTGAGACTGCAGGGCAGGAATGTGTAACTAGGCGTCCTGCAGATTTAATGCCACCATCCAGTGCCCTGGCAGACAGAAATTGGGCCAGGGTGAGCATTTTAAACTTGTCCTTTCAGAGGAAGAAGTTCAGATATAAGATGGGACAAAAGACATTGGTTTTGTTTGACCTGAACCACACCCTTGTTCTTCTTAATACTCAAATATGTTGCTTCCTCATCTTTAGCGTGCAGCACTCTTGTGCGCTCCGTCCCAAATTAAGCGCCAGCATTACATTAATGAATTTGTGTGACACGCACGTTGCGTGTCACAAAAGAGTTGCACAGCAATGTACAGATCAATTGACAATATTATCACGTACTCCGTAGTTAGTCCAAGTACGGATGATTTTTACAACGGACTATCACTGTGTTCCACATTTATATGCACATTATGTATTTAATCATGCTTAATTAATTTCTTTCGAGTATTTTCATGAGACATGTGGGGATTGTGATATTGTTGAGGATTTGTTATTTTTTATATTGAGCCGAGGGCTTTGTGAGGTGAGTGCACTTTAAGGGTTAGGTTGGGATAAGAGTAGCGTGAGTGATTCCTTTAGCACAGGTGGGTGAGCAAGTTTAAAAGGGTCACGTTAGGAGAGGCACGTTTAGAAAGCCAGTGGGGGAGAGACGAACAAGGTTACACGGAGTTGAAGATCAGGATGTCAAAACAGGTATGCACAGGAATAAATTCGAGTTTATTTTAAATTGTGTTGCAGTTATGGTTGGGAATATGTTAGGATACTTCGTCGGGAAGCAGATGCAGTGTTTATGTGGGATTCACTAGTTTTTTTAAAAAGGGTTTTAGCGCGATGAAGTTTCGGCTCCTGCCTGTGAATAGGCCCGGATGGGCAATCCCAGCGCATTAAGATGCACAAAGCATAAAAACTTTTCTGCCTTTGACGTGATGGTTAAAAATGAATGAAACCTTGGAATAAATTTGATGAACTTGGACTAACTACGGAGTACGTGTTAATATTGTCAATTGATCTGTACATTGCTGTGCAACTCTTTTGTGACACGCAACGTGCGTGTCACACAAATTCATTAACAAAACACATTGGGACATATGTTTGAAAATCCCTGTTTGCGATTCTCAAATAGCGATTTTTTGAGAATCGCTATTTGAGAATTGCAAAAAGGGATGTGTGTAAATTTTTTTTTTTAAATTGCGATTTCTTACTATTCCTTAATTGCAATTAACAAATTGCGAATCGCAATTAAGGAATACTCTCCCATTCATTTCGATGGGCCCGGAGGCCCATAGGAATGAATGGGAAGTCATTCTTAATTTGCGATTTGAAATTTGAGAATCGCAAATTAAGAATAATTTCAAGGGTGCAAGGGTGTCATAAGGACACCCTGCTGCACCCCTGAAATGAACGTGTGTGTGCATATGGCGCACATACATGCCCTAAGGGCATGTATGTGCGCCTCATGGCACCTTGAAAAATGCCAAAAAGTGCATTTGTGAAAGAAATCGCAGGATTCGCAAATTGCAATTTCTTAAATGCTTCCGCAAAATAAGGAATCGCAAATTTTGCGATTCCTTAATTTTGCGGTACGATTTTCCTAATACATCCCATTTTCCAAATTTTTTGTCGCAAACGCTGCTTTTTTGCGGTTTGCAGCGTTTGCAACTAAAAATTCAGTTCATACATATGCCCCTAAGTCTTTCTTCTGCACCAGGAAATAACAGGAGTTATCGGGCTCCCTTAGACAGGAAAGCTTGGACTTCTACTCGGAGTATGGACAACTGGTCTTCCGAGAGGTGTTGCGGCGTGAGTGGCCTATCCAATGGGTCTACAGGGAAGGGTCGGGAGTCATCGGGTTCCACAATCTGGAGAACCCAATGGTCAGATGGGATGCTGCTGCACCCGGGGAGGTAGAAGGTGATGGGGGTAATCGTGCGCATGTGTGTGTTAACGCGGTTTTGATTCTCTGTCAGGAGAGGTTGTAGGAAATGCATTAGGGATGAGACGACTGGTGGATGCCTGTACTACCAAGCTCTCTGGAGTGGGGTATAGAAGAAGAAAATTTGGATCCCCAGGAGCAGGTCTAAAGTCACAGCTATTGTGGGCAGGGTGAGATCCAAGATGTCTGCCGCCCCCCTCCTCCCCGTTTCAAATGAGGCAGGCCCTCTGTTGCTGTAGTTGGCTCCGGGAGCCAAAAATCGCTTCTGCACCTTCGATCTCAATGGGGACCGGGCCTTCTTTGGCTTCCTCCAAAGTTCTTCAATGGCAAGTTTGGCTTCTTATTCATCTTACTTTTTAAACTTGTTTTTATTGGTATTTTAAATAACACAAAGACACACCTGACTATACAACTGCCCAGCTGACCCGGGTGGGATTGGAAACGCCACCCAACGGCTCTCATGCACCAGTCCTTGTCTCGCCTCCATCCTTCTTGATCATCTTTGGGCAACATTCGCGCGACACCGGGTCAAGCCTGGAGCCGGGGCACCAGAGACCGACATCATGGGTGTCTGTTACCGCCGCTTTGATGGCTTCAGCCTTGCAGGGTTTAACGTCTGTGGTGGTTGGAGGGAGGGGACAAGTCCCTTCTACTCTGGTTAAATATGAGGCAAAGGAAACCCTTCGGACTGATAGGATTCGATGGAACTTTGGATGCGCGTCTGAAGGCATTAAAAGAAAACAACTGGCATCCGCACATGGAGGTGGTGCAGGTAGAGGGCCCGATTATGACTTTGGCGATGTGCCACGAGTTTCGTCCTGCCGCGACACCACCAAAGCCGTGGTAGAACTACCCGCCAGATTAAGAGTTTCCTTCTGTCTGGCGGGCTTTGGTTTTGACGTTCTCACGACAGTGCCCTGTTAACAGGCACCACAATGGGAATGCCAAAAACAGTCCCTGCATGGCACAGACTTAAAAGTCGTTGTGCCCCCCCCGTGTGCATCCACTGGGCATGAGGCACTAGGGGGCCCCGTAGGGACCCCTTTGTTTCCTTTCCATCCCGGTTTTCATGGCAGTGGAACCGCCAGTAAAACCGTGGAGGAGGGGAAACTTGCAAGGTGCTTGCCGGGACCGCGGCAGACCCGCCAAGCATATTCATGCCTCCTGACCACCGCAACAACACCAGGGAACGGCGGTTCCTTGGCGGCAGCAGCTGGGCTGTGGCGGTCCGACCGCCCGAGTTGTAATCGAGCTGTTGGGAGACCGCCACTGCTGCTCCCCGTGCCGCCAGACTCATAATCCGGGCCATGGTGTTCGCAACGTTACATCCATATGTAACAAATCCGATACAGAGCTGCACAGCGCCACCTATCAGCACGCAAGGGAATTGCTATCAAAATTCTCCAGATCCATTTTAGCACCTGGGGAAATCCACCAGGTGAGGAATCTGCAGTTAAAAATCTCTATCAGAAAGGACATTTTTATAGAACAGGAACTTATTTTGAGAACTGAGTTTTTGAAAGGCACTTCTCACTCACTGAAAGGTTTACAGTCATTGAGAGGGACTTGATCTGAACTGAGAGGGACAAAGAAGATGTTACATCTGTCATCGGTCATTGCGGGCCGCACCACCTACCCCTCATGAGTTGAGAAGTTTTATTAAAGACCCTGGCACCTCTGCCTCCAGATCACAGTAACAAGTCACAGTGCAGTCTTATTTACTACAATTTAAATGAAGGTGATGAATACCCCCCTGGCTCTGGAAGACCTACAGAACCATACAAGTTGAGAGTGTTCTAATCTTTTGCTTTCTTTCCTTGTCAAATTCCCATCGCTTTATGAACACCTTCCCAACAATTCCACCCAGTTTTATGACGGAACCCCGCACGCATTTCCCACCCAAAACATCCTCGGCAACCGATGCAAAAGGGGGGCTTGAATTATTAGACCATCTATCAAACAGTAGTCTTTTAAACGTTATGGATATCGCAGCTATAAATAACGGGGATAGTCTAATACCCACTTATAGAGGCCTTGGCCGAGCTTCAACAATAGATTATGTCTTCATATCAGCAACATTAGAAGATTATCTAGTTGAAGCAGAAGTTAAAGCATCAACCTTTGGGGATCATAACCCAATTTTAGTCTTATTTAGGGTTGCCACTAGATTAGATCCCAGGAAGGAGATAGGGGTCAGTGACATAGATTCCTCCACAGACAACCTAAGAGGTATGGATTCCGCAGGATTTTCCAAAAGATGGTCCAAACCTACCCGTCACTCTGTGAGACCTGCCTCACACTGGATGACCCAAACCCAGAGGCAGTTTTCGCATTTGTTTTATTATGTGCAGGTATCAAAAAACTGATTTCCAGACCTGTACTTGCATCTAGTGCTGACCCCGGGTGGTTTAATAGCACTTGTTCTAGGGCAAATAGAGAACTTAAAGCTGCCTATCAGCCTCCCCTAGCGATACTAATCTTGTTAGATCGCTAAGGCATGCTCCCGACAATCCTAATGTTAGACCAATCCAAATATCAATATCAGAGGTTGAGGATGCGATTAATCAAAGTTTGGCCAATAAAGCCCCGGGTCCGGATGGGCTTCCAATTGACCTTATAAAATCCAGGCCAGAGTTTTGGTCTCCACTGTTACTCAATGTTTTTAATAATTTGACAATTAACTAAAATCCCCAACACGTGGTCAACATCTGTGATTGTCCCTATTTTTAAAAAGGGAGACAGATCCAACCCGAGTTGTTATAGGTCAATATCTTTCATTGATAATACTCTTAAGATATTGGGGAGGGTTTTATTTAACAAAATCAGATTTTGGACAGAGGAGGAACATATCTTAAATAGATGTCAGCTGGGCTTCCGAAGTCATCTTGGAGTGGTGGAACAGTGTCTCAATCTTAATCTGATTATTGGTAAATATACCATTGCACGACACGGCCCCCTTTACCTAGCATTTATTGACGTCACCTCCACATTCGATTTTGTTAATAGATCTCGGCTTTGGCGATGCCTTTTAGACTATGAGTTGGATGAGGACATAGTGCACTTTTTAGCGTATCTACACAGGGACTTAAGGGCACGGGTGAGAATAAGCAAGGATGGGGCAGTCTCAGGGGACATAGTGGTCGGAAGAGGTGTCAGGCAAAGGTGCGTTTTGGCCCCACTCTTGTTTATTTTATATATTAATGAGTTACATAATGTGATGTCTGACCTAACCACAGATGTCCCAATAATTAACGGTAACAAACTGCCTGCCCTATTATATGCAGATGATGCTGTTTTAATGGGACGTACACCTATTGCTTTGCGTATACTAGTTAGGGGCTTTGTTGATTTTACGAATAGTTTGAACCTTTGCACAAATTTTAAGAAATCTTTTTTAATGTGTTGTGGCCCGAAACAATGCCTTATTAATGTTATCACCTCGGGCTCAGAGACCCTGTTACGCACACGCACTTGCCCGTACTTGGGTCTACAATTTTCAGACAATGGATCCTGGGCACCCCATTTGGCATATGGGTGGACCAAATTTTTAAAGGTAATTAACCTGATTTTAAATCTCCCCCAAAGCCCAGGTTGAAGAAAACAGATTTTGCAGGAATTCTGGGGGTACCAATTTCATCATCTACCTTTGTCTGCCATAACGAGTTAAAATTATCTTACTTAGAGGATGTTATTAGGACCTGCCCAGCCATGTTTTAGCTGAAGGTTTGGCAAAATCCGGCAGCCCCGTTAACAAGGGAAATAATAGTTGACCAAAGACCCTCTCACCACCAAAGCCAACCTATAGGACGTAAGGAAAGAGGTCGCAGAATGGATGAAGCACAGCCGTCTGAAGCTCAACTCGGACAAGACGGAGGTCCTCATCCTCTGACAATCCCCATCCGCCTGGAACGACTCCTGGTGGCCCACGACACTGGGCACCGCACCGACACCCACGGACCACGCACGCAACCTGGGATACATCCTAGACTCCTCCCTCACGATGACCAAGCAAGTCAACGCAGTCTCATCCTCATGTTTCAACACCCTGCGCATGCTCCAAAAGATCTTCTGGTGGATCCCCACCGAAACCAGAAAGATGGTCACCCAGGCCCTCGTCACCAGCCGACTGGACTACGGGAACGCCCTATACGCAGGAACCACAGCCAAACTTCAGAAACGCCTTCAACGCATACAGAACGCCTCCGCACGACTCATCCTCGACATCCCCAGCCACAGCCACATAACCGCCCACCTGAGAAACCTGCACTGGCTCCCCGTCAGCAAGAGGATCACGTTCAGACTCCTCACCCATGCACACAAAGCGCTCCACAACATGGGCCCCGAATACCTCAACAACCGCCTCTCGTTCTACACGCCCACCCGCCAGCTCCGCTCCACCAGCCTCGCCCTTGCCACCGTCCCACGGATTCGCAGAACCACCACCGGAGGAAGATCATTCTCCTACCTAGCAGCCAAGACATGGAACTCCCTCACCACCCTCCTACGACTGACCCAGGACCATCTCACCTTCAGGAAACAACTCAAGACCTGGCTATTCGAGCAATAGCGGCACCCCCCCTCTCCCTTCAGTGCCTTGAGACCCTCACGGGTGAGTAGCGCGCTCTACAAATGTATTGATTGATTGATTGATTAAAATGTGACAAGGAAGGAGACATACCGTGGCTCGCAGGAGTAAAGGCAAGTCTAACGCAAGTCAATCTTGGTCACTTTTTTCCATAAACGAGATCACTTAGATGGAATTGACAAAAAATCTCTCCGTGAAGCATTATATAAATATTATAGGGACACAAGATATGCACAAGAGCTTACTAAAGCATCAGTGGCACATTCCATAATAATGACAGACGACGACGGTCCCCTCTCTTATTTACCAGCCAATTATCTTTTAAGAGACATTACCCGCCGGGAGCGAAGCTTGCTTCTTCGCCTCAGATCTGGCTCATTAAAATATCGGTTGTGTTTTCCCTTAGGCTATCAACCCAACATCAAGGAACTGCCTTGCCCTTGTGGCAACCTAGGCAAGCAGTCCTTGTTGCATTTTTTCCCTTTGAATCTCGGACTTGCTGAAGCGCGGTACTACGAATCCAGTACATTCCCTTAACATGGGGCGACCTTTACTATAGCGGTGAACAGGATTAATAGATGCCACATCGCTTGCTGTTTCTTCGTACTTGGAAGATCAATATTGCCTATGCATAACCTTGAATGATTAGGCTGTTGCTGTAGGAGTGACAACTCGACTTCTTTGTGACCTATTACAACCAACGGTTCACTCTAGCCCTGACGAAGTCCCCTTGGGGACGAAACGCGTTGGCTGAGGCCTTTTTAACATTTAAAATAAAGGAACTTTTTCAAAATTACTTTGCCATCTATGAACCAGTTCTTTCGGTGCACCATCCTTCCTTCACACAACTTGTTGCATTTTTAGTTTTTCTGTACTTTTTATCAAAAGTACAGTATGCAACTTTTGATTCCGTTTTTTAGGGTCAGTGGAATAACGGACTTCAAGGTTGCATATGAAACTATTCTTCAGCTTAGGGATGAAGATCTAACATTTCGAGTATGTACTTTTTTGAAAATGGCTATACGCTCACGCATCTCTATCGAACACTGAACGGTGGGCTAGGATGTATTATGTGCACCTTTTGATTTTACACCTAAATACGGAAATATGTCTTATGATCGATATCGGATGAATAGAGTATTACGTATGGTAACTAATACGTTTGTTCCCTCCTGCTGCTATTTTTTCGGACCTTTTTGCATTCCTGCACTTTTGCACATCTGCACTTTCCCACATGACGCTGCTATTTTGCAACTATAGAGATGACCTGGTGATGACTCATCCAATTGTTCTATGCAATGCAGTTGATGTGTTTCTTATGTGACCGATTAGACTAATGGCATGTTCATCTCTGTTGCCATCTTTTTCTAAACATTTGCATCTTGCACTTTGGCACTTTGGGCCATATGTATGAACACATTTTCCCATAGACACAGAATGGGTAAAAACCTTTGATACATCCGGCCCTATATTATATGAAGCTGCTATCTAACCTATCTGTGATATTTATGCAATGTTTTATTGAACTGTTTTTTTAAAGTTTTTTCTTTAAGTAGGTTTTAAAATCAGTTGATGGCTTAATGCAAATTTGAAAAATGTCTGTGCTTTTATGGATACTGCATATCCGAATAAAGATGAAACTGAAACTGAAAGGACATTTTTACAGAACAGGAACTTAGTTTGAGAACCGAGTTTTTGAAAAGCATTTCTCACTCAATGAAAGGTGTACAGTCATTGAGAGGGACTTGATCTGAACTGAGAGGGACAAAGAAGATGTTACATCTGTCATCGGTCATTGCGGGCCGCACCGCCTACCCCTCATGAGTTGAGAAGTTTTATTAAAGACCCTGGCACCTCTGCCTCCAGATCACAGTAACAAGTCACAGTGCAGTCTTATTTACTACAATTTAAATGAAGGTGATAAATACCCCCCGGGCTCTGGAAGACCTACAGAACCATAGAAGTTAAGAGTGTTCTACTCTTTCGCTTTCTTTCTTTGTCAAATTCCCATCGCTTTATGAACACCTTCCCAACAATTCCACCCAGTTTTATGACGGAACCCCGCACGCATTTCCCGTGCATTCCTTTACTCTGCAGTTAGTACACCGGGTGTGCCATTACCATGAGTTCCTTTACCACGCACGTCTTAACAACGACTTGCCTTAGGGGGGCGCTGGACTTTGGAATAGTATAAAATACTATTCCAACTACAGTCAGTGGATCAGTAGGGAAGGGGTTGGACTTAAAATCCAACACCAGCCCAAAAATGTGTCCCCTTAACCCCTCCCCTGCTGGTGACGGAACCACTCCGTCATCAGCTGTGGTCGCGCTGTGCTGATGATGGAGCGGTTCCGTCACGGCCCGCTCGGCACGCCTGCGCGGCGTGGATTCCGCACCTGCGCTGAGCGTTCCATTGAGCGGGCAGGGCCGTGACGGAACCGCTCCGTCATGAGCACAGTGCAACCGCGGCTGGTGACGGAGCGGTTCCGTCACCAGCATGCGCCCGCTGCGCGGCCGCCCCGCCCCCTTAGCACTGCGGCGGAATAGCCGCCGCAGTGAAGGGGTTAAAGCAAGCTGTTCTACCAACTTGCATGGTAAAGGAACACGTGGTAACGTCGCAGTCGGTTGTGACTGCGGTGTAAAGGCACATCGTGGTGTTGACTGCGGTGTAAAGGATGCTTCCCATTCCACTCTCCCACCTCTGTCATTCCCTTAGTTCTGACACCACATAACAGAAGAGAACAAAACTGCCCCCAACCACTTCTCAGTAGACATCAACAAGACAAGGGAAAAAACACAGAGACAGATATCAAAAGCTGGCAGGCGATTCTTTAATGGTGCAGGAGGAGGCATCCCGTATAAGAACAAATCCAAGGTGGGCTTTCAATAAGTTTAATATTATTCACGCAAGCGATGTCACCATCCCTTCGGGGCGAAAGACGAGCTTTGTGGAGCAAAAGTGGGGACTAATCCGGAGCAAAGCGAGATGCGTTTTTGCAGTCGACGGGGCCCTCTGCGCCAGCTTCGACGGGTCATGCCAGGGATATGGCGAGGCGTTGCCATGCAGTTACTGTGGGGGTATCACACGCAGTATTCCCCGTTTGTCCTTCCTTACTGGTTGAAGGTTTTACATTCTACTTGGCGATGTGTAAACGTTCGGAGCTGCTTTCCTAATGGACGCCATGAGATATGTCAAGCTGTTGGAAGCCAGCAGCAGCAGCAGCAGTCTCTTGCCCGCTGTGATGTGGGCAGGAGTCCTGGTTGAGTTGACAGGCCAGAAGTGGCATCTTGGCATTGGTCAATGTTCACTTAGATACAGTGCTTAATACATC
Source organism: Lissotriton helveticus (assembly GCF_964261635.1). Classification (NCBI taxonomy): domain Eukaryota; kingdom Metazoa; phylum Chordata; class Amphibia; order Caudata; family Salamandridae; genus Lissotriton; species Lissotriton helveticus. The sequence goes on along the minus strand of NC_136067.1, from coordinate 12,132,811 downwards.
AGACGATGAACACAGGTGGAGGTCTTGGATTCTATCCTCAGATACTGTCCACAGACGCGTGGGCTGTCCACGGCTTGAATGAATAAATATGGAAATACATATGTATATATCTATCTACTCACTAAATGGCTTGGATTGAAGAAAGAGACTGTCAGCTAATAGTGTTTGGATATGACACTTTTCCTATAGTCTTGATTGGAAAGAGTTGTACAAATTTGTAAGAGGGACAGGGTTTCTCCATCTGTAGACCTCCATGGGAGAGTGGACACTTTTGAGCACTTATATTGAGTATATGACCTAGGGGAGTGGCTGGTGAGGTCTTAAGCCCTACAACTGTTCTTTAGGTCTTGTCTGGTACTTCCACTGAAGGCATGCATTTCTTTTACACCAACCTTGTGCCATCGCTCCCTGCAGATCATGAAAAACAGGCAGCGGCCTTGCTACTGTCTTACACGCAACACATACGGACTAGCACAAGGTACACAACCAGCATAACAACCGGAAGCCAAGCACATACGCAGAAACAATACAAGACACCTCCAGATGGAGATTCACTTTCACACACCCACAGACCACCCACAGTCCTTCCTGTCATGCATAGGTGGGTTTAAACTGTTTGGTAGAGCCTGGGATAGAAATTTAGGAAGCTGGAAGTCCTGGAGAATCCTCTTACATCCACCAGGATTTAAGGATGTAGAATTGTGATAGGAGGGATTCTTACAAAAAACTCTACAAAAGACATGAGAATGAGAAGAAACCTGAGCAAAGTGAGGTGGGCTGGGACTTTATGGTGGTACAATGTCCAGGTCACTGTCCACGTCACTTGGACTGTTGGCTACCACTTGCACTGTCTAGCATAGGCAATAGCAAGATTGTGGAGCACATATGTTTTACTTCCACAATAGCCTATATAAAAGATTATGATGCTATGTGTGTGAGTTTTAAAAAGTAATGTTTGGTACCCTTTAAAAAATGTTTTTTTAGTATGATGGTGCCTCAGTAGATGTTGGGGTCTGCTATACATTATTTCCAAAGACTTTTGAAGAGGTTGCCATCTTATCTTCCCTATGCTTAAATAAAGCTCCTAAAAGGAAATTTAAAGTCTTAGACGCGCCCTTTGAAAGAGCACTGTGCTCTCCCTCTATGAGCTTGTCACAATTCAACGCGAAGGCATTGCAATGCGGAATCTTGCTGCAGTCGCGCAGTACCTGCAATGCTGTGTCGCATTGGTTTTAAGTGCAACTTCTTTACCAGGGATATTATAATGTGCTCTTCTACCTGCCTGATAGGGTTTAAATCTCAGCCTTAGGCACTAGGGCAGTGCCCCAATCACCTCCATGGCTGACACCCCTTGGGAGGACACAAGTCCAGCTCATACCGTCTCTTCTGCTACGACTCTTTCTCGGCTTACGTAGACACCTGCCTATCCTCTGCATTTCCGGGCTACCCCTATAAAGTCTCTACACTCTCCTGACACTAACAACCCGGTGAGAAGCAGGCGGTCACAGAGGAGCCATCAGACACTCTGCACCTCCGGCAGTATGATTACCCTATTTGGTGTATCCTAGGGGCAAAGCCGGACTGCACTAAACTCCACGCTTGACTTCACCATACATGGTGGTGGACGAGGCACCTGATCTGGGCTGATCATTCCACCACTGCGTCTGATAATGTCAGGAAAAGGCAAGAATGCCGTCACTAACCTTGTTGACATTTAGAAAAATTTCTAAAACCTGGTTATTCAATCAATAACTTACCTGCTAGCACTCGCTGTTGTCCGTAGCGCCGAGACACCCCTTTGGTATTTGAGCGCTTTACAAATCTCAAAAATAAATAAATAAATAAATAAATAAACTAAGATGCTGGGATGCAGTGTCCCATGGTGTGTGAAGCCTGTGATGTGGGGACTGACGCTGCACCCCCAGACTGGGGTGATTCAACGATGTGAAGTGTCAACGTGTGACTCTTCGGATGATGACCTGGAGGAAAGTTCACAACAGAAAGAATCTCATCCTGAAATCACTGCTGTTTGTTCTGACTAGATTGTCTTCTGTTGGGGAACAGCGTTTACAACGCAACTTTTACAACGAGTTGCCTTTACGACACAACCATTACAACGCAACTTTTACAACGAATTGCGCTGGGGGGCGCTCTAGGATAGGGAATAGTTTTAATTTACTATCCAACACCTTCCCTACTATCCACGGGGACTGGAGTTGGAATAGTAAATTAAATTATTCACTATCCAGCGCCCCCCAACGCAAGTCGTTGTAACGACTCGCGTTGTAAAACTTGCGTCGTAAAGGCATGCGTTGTAATAGCATGCGTTGAAACAACATACATCCCTTCTGTTGGCCCCGTAACCGGGGAAATATCAGATTATACCAATACAGCGCTCCGCTGCCTCCAGCTAGGTTCACCCTATACCTGTACTACATTCAAACATCTATCCAGTCATACATAAATGCCCTTATGGGCCAACTGGGCAAGTCTCTCTCTCTCAGGAATTAATGGACTAATTACAAACAACAAGAAAATACATTGATCACCAGTTCCTCTGGCAGATGAGATTCAAGAAAGCTTGCAACCGAAAACAGTAAAGAGGTCATGTTTGTGTAACTGTTAGTGTTGCCCTTACAAGCAGTGCTTGGAGGCTCTAAAAACCATCTATCCATGTGGCAGGGTACGAGTCTGGTGCTTACTAGAGTCACACCGAGTGCTGCAAGAGAACAACAGAGTGTGATTCCAGACACCTGCCTGATTTTATTGATGTCTAAAAAGGTTTAGGATTTAGGAGTGAGCAGTACTAAGAAGGTACGATTCACCCAAGCCCATACGTCTACATCGCATGCGATGGGGAAGCAAAGATCGTAATGAATGCCTGATTTTCGTGATGTTTACAGTTGAACAGGATTTAAATTGAGGTTAAAATGGACTGCTGTATATGTTTGCCATCTTTATGCAATAGAGATTTTTCACCATAACTAATTACCTGGCAATGCAATTTTTATGTGAGGTATCTACGATTTACCTAGTTACATTTCTATCTCTTGAGATTCTCCAGCTGCAAAAGATCACAGCACCCTTTGTGGTGTCCCCTCCATCCGATTGATCATGTTATTGGTTGTGTTCCTGTCCCCTGGTTGTCACCTTACCGTTCCCTTGTTCAAGCCAGAGTCTCAGCCCATACACCTCAAGGCATTCCTCATACAAGCAGACTCCGCAGCATCGTAAATATGTTTGAGGTCATCTTAGCCGTGATGGTACCAGATAACTTACAAATGTTTGAGAAGGCAATGCTTCAAAGATGCCGCCACCACCTCTTCTGACATTGTACTAACCATTGGACACAAAATATGAACTAATTCCATCTCTCTGCCTCTGGACCTGTGTGTATTGTACCCAGTACCTGTATCAAGATGGATGACCAAGGAAGGAGCCCTGTATACTCATCAGACCTCCTGTATCATCACGTATCCACCTGCAGAATACAAGCCCTTCGTGTCAAGTGGTACCATGCAGAAGATGGCAGTAAACCTTTTTTCTGACCAGGGATTTCCCTTTGGAAACCCATCACTTGCCTACTCTGGGGTTCCCTATGGATGCGTGAGATGTCCTGAATTTGACAGGCAGGAGGAAGGTCTCAGTGAGACAAGCTCTACTGGAAGTCTCACTCCCCTCAGGAGAGTAGCTGGGTGAGTGCCAGACACATGCCTACCACGGCACTTAGTGTGAGGGCAACAACCAGGCAGCTCTCTAGAACAGAATGGCTTGGGATACTTGGCCGCAGCTGGCAAGATGGATTCTAGTCTTCGATGGGACATATTCTCCCCAAGGACAAGGGGCAGATATACATTCTATGTATTCCCCACAGTTTTGATCTGGGTGTGAGGTGTATGTGGCCAGGGGGTATACACTTTGAGACTGTGCAAATTTCATAAAACAGAGCTGAATTTACCTTGCTCAGTTACCAAACTGCATAAGGTAAAAAATTCCTGGAGATGGGAATGTGCCTCTAGAACATGTTCTTTCACATGTTTTCAACCTGCACCAGCTGACTAACCTGGTGCCGCCAGCTGCTGCCGCTCAGAGTTTTCCTTAACAATTTTAATTTTAAAATGGATAAGAACTAAAAGCATCCACTCTGCAGAGAATGACCATTAAGGAAGATACATTTTCCAGGATAATCCAAATGCTTTCGCTTAAAGCTATCGAAGCAAAAATAAAAAGGCAAATATTTGTGCACAGTTGCACACCCATGGGGTCAATCTTGTGGCTTGGGTCTCCAGAGGGGGAGTCCCGATTAAGGGCTTTTTGGGGTGGCATTGTCAAGGCAATATTCTTTGCTACTCTAAGCTGTCGCGTCTTACACATGATACATATGAACAAAAGTCATAGCCTTACAAAACATCGGGTGCCTATTCGACTATTCTGGACCCCTAAAACCTTCCTCCAACACTTGGTGGTATAACCTAATGGTGAAATGGTGATACGGAAGAGGAGAGGTGTGCATGGCAGAGAGTGCTGGAGAGTGGGTACTATGATCATTGCAACCGTGTTCCACGCTTCCTTGGCAGCTGTTTTCTGCAATCCTCTCTCTTGTGTCCTGCGGAACTGAGTCAGGGTATCCGGATGCTGAGAATCCACCTGTAAGACTTGTGGCGTGCACGTGCACAGGAGTGACAGCTGCCAGCTCCTTCGCAGCCCTGTGATGCAGCATTTTCAGTGGAGTTGAGATGTATAGTTGGCCTCACCTGACCTCAGACAGACATTACCTGGCCACGGCCCTTCCTTCACTGGCCACAGGTCTACCTTTGGTTGTGGGGCTCTGGGAGATGGGTCTGAGCCTCTGTCCTTTGCTCCCAATGCTGGGTGATGCAGGAGTGTTCCCATTGGCCGTCAAGGGTTGAGCCCTTGGTTGAGAAGGCAACCGTGGAGGTAGGGGAGCTTGCCTTCGCTGCCGAGCGGGAGATGGGGTTTCTGTTCTGGTTAGGGATGGGCTCCGGGGAAAAGCACTGATGTTTCGGGTTGGTGGCACAGGGCTTCGAGGTGAGCCGAAGCTGGGCCTCCGCAAGGTGGTGCGAGGCGGAGGGGAGGCAGACATTGTAGGCTCTCGGGCTGGCGTCTGCTTGGGCTGATGGTCTGTGTGTATGTTTGTTCCAGTAGCACGGCTGGTGGGTCTCTGTGGGTGATGCCTGCAAGGGAAAAAGAGAAATGCTGTAGTGGATACACAAAATACAATATAATATAGAACTCAAAAGTTACTTTAACCACTTGGCCGCAGGGGTAATTCCCCCGCTGTGCTGGGGGGCGTGGGTCGCGCACAGTGCCCCGGTGCTCGTGACGAGCTCAGCTTGTCATGAGCCACGGTGCTCGTGTGCTCATGACGAGCTGATCTCGTCACGGCCACACCCGTTTCCTCAGAACGCTCAGCAAGCAGGGGAATTAGCCCCGCCTGTGAGCGTTCTGACCATTATGATGAGCTGAGCTCGTCATGACCACACGGGAACCGTGGCTCATAACGAGCTGAGCTTGTCATGAGCATGGGAGGGGTTAAATCAGTAGCCTGGGATCTATCATACATGACTCATCTCTTCTCCCATTAACAGGTACTGGTATTCTTTCAGTATTAGTTGTTTTCTAAGGCTTTTCACTCAATCTGGCAAAATAAAATGGGTATCTCTGGTGACCATGAGTCGAACAGATGCTGACAGGCCTTCCAACAAAATCCACAGCCTTCCTCAAAAGCAAGACGCTTTAGCAAGAGTTCACAGGAAGTGACCGCCCCTACCACAGGACACTCCCTCCCACCGGACTGTCAACCATCTAAGGTTATCTTCTTCTGACTCTCTTGGACATTGCTTCTAAATGCCCATGATGTCATTTCCTGTCCTGCTCACTCTCCTCTATCCTACCCTTCCTCCCTACACACATTTCTGTATTCACTGATACTGTATGTGAAATACACTTGACTACCTCCTTCGTCTCCCGCTGGCTGAAAGTAATGCTGTTACTGAATCAAATTAATGTATTTGCAAATTGAGCATCTTCTTCGTTTAATGTTGACATTTCTACCTGCCTATGAAAGTGTGAGAACATGTATTATACTCCTCATTTACCCTAGATGATGTACTAACGCGTTCCCATGTGACGCGCTCGATATCCTCATGGGATAACGTCTGAGCTACACAAACATAAATCAATCATTTTATTACGAAATACCCTGCTTATGAGGTCTCTAGTAAACAAACCTTTCACTAATCACCAGGCTGTTACACTTAGAAACATTGACAGGGTGGAGAGAGGCCTATAAGACCGTCACAAAAGGAGTACCGAGTAAAGGTGGTCAGTAAGTGTGGCGAGAGGGGTCTTAAACAGGAGGTCTACATGTGAGCCCAAAAGCAGAGCTAGATATAATTCCATGACAGCATGTATACAGCCTTATCCTTCTAAGACAGACCCGTACATGCAGGATATTTCTCTGGATTCAATTATAAGCTCTTGAAGGCACTGGTTGAGTGCCAGGACTGATACCAAAGAAGAACATAAAAAAAAAGAAAAAAAAGAAAGAAAAAAAAGAAAAAAAAACATAAAAAAGAAAAAAATTACAATCTCACAGGTATTACCTCAATGCAGGAGCTGGCTCCAGGGCTGGCGAGGGGGTCGGTGTGTGGCCACTGCCCTTCCACTCTGCAGATGTCATCTTTGTGGGCGTGACGGGCCGTGGGATCCTGCTCTTTGTGCTTGACATGGAATCTTCTCTTCTCAGGTGAGTGGTCTTCCCTACATTTTCAGAATGGTGGGTGTCCTCTTCAGAGCCTGTGGTCGAGAGGGTCTCGGAGGGGCACCTCCTTTCGTCGCTGGAGGAGGCTGAGGAGGAAGCCCCCGAGGACATCCTGATGAGCCGATTCTGCCTCTTTTCCATCACTAATCGTGCTAGGTCAGGCTGCTTGGCTCTCCTGAGGAACCGCTCCTTGGCAGGGGGAGAGCCAGAGAGGTCCGAGCCTGTCTCCTCTTCAGAGAACAGCACAGGGATGCGGCTTTTAAATTTGGACCTCAAAGTTCTCGGCAGGCCCTGTTTCAGGTGTCCTCGGGATATCTCTGCGGTAATAAGGCTTTCTGTTTGAAGACCCGTTGTGTCCAATCTCTGTTCTTCCAACATTAACTTCCCTGTTTCTTTGGAAACAATCTCCAAGCTGTCGCTGTGGATATGTTCTTCGGGTAGGCCGAAGCCATTGGACAAGACGGGTCCTTCCACCAGATCTGCGGAGTTCTCTATGTGATTGGCAAAAGAATTACAGCTCTCTATCTCACCGACTTCCACAGCCGAGTTAATACTTCCATTTTCTTTTAAGAGTTCGTATTTGTCTACCTCCTCCTCCATGATTGGCTCTTCAACCTGGCCGGAGGGGTAGTAGTCTTCGTGCCTCACCATCTGACCACTGGAAGACATGACGTTAAGGTGAGTCTTTTCAGCAATATGGACAAACGTGCGCTCAACTTTGGTAAAAGGGGAGGAGGCGGTAGCCGGGGCAAGAGGTGGCTTTGGCTCTGATTTTAGGACTGAGGACAATGTCCCCGGCTCGGATACATCCAACTGGCTCACCGTGGGCTGGGGCCTCTCGCTCTGGGGCGTCAGTGCAGCAAGAGTCCCAAGATCAACATCGGGAATCAAGTCGTGAGTTACAGGAGACTTCTTCATGTCTCCAGGTGAGAAGAGCACCAGGGTTTTTGAGCCTTCCTCCAGTTCCAAATCATTGTCTGCCATTGAAGCCCGACCCTTGGAGTCCTTTTGGTCATCGGCGAGGAGAGTGGATGGTGCGCCGTCCTGGCTGCGTTCTGTGCTCTTCTGGCTCACCTCGCTGCTGGATCCACTGTGCAGGTCCACCTCGTCTCCTAAGAAAGCCCCTTCCTCGTCCTCCGCATCCACTTCTTCTTCCTCTTCCTCCTCCTCCTCCTCCTCGTCCTCCTCCTCGTCTTCATCAGCCTGCCCGTTGATCTCAATGAGGGGCCCTGGCAGGCTGCAGGGGGCCGTGAGGACCACCGTGGAGAACTCAACCCTTTTAATCCTTAGGGGAACTCTCAGCTGCTCCTTGCTGGGGGATAGATCCCTCTTGAAGTCTTGGTAAGGTAGACTTAATGGCACCGCCTTGGGCAAGCCGTTCATTTCAAAGCGCTTGACGGTGAGGACCTGGAGCAAGATGGAGAAGAGACGAAGGTTAATATTGAAACATAATCATTGAAGTGAATGGGGCAGGGGTTTACAATATACGCTATACATTGTTATCGGAAATGCTAAGGGCGCATTCACTCGGACAAGTATGAAATTGGCATCACTTATTCAGATAGAAGTGATTTTTTTCTACCTATATCAACATAACTATTACATATCATTTGAAGGGCCTTTATCATGTAAAATCCAATTTGGCCATTAAAATCTGTGTAATGCATCCAAAAAACAAGGACATTGCTTGTTAAGAAGGGCGGTTACTCCAGAAACTTAACATAACCCTTGATCGTCTAAAAAGGCGTCAACAAATGAGTGTCAATTGTATAATCGACTGTACATGAAACATTCAGGATAACCCCAAGTTTTATCGATGCATTTATTTCAATGCCTAAAATACCTCCCACATCATCTAAGAGCCGCTTCATAGCGCTGAGAGCAGAGGTCCATAGGGAGCTATTCTTCTGAAAAGGGATATAGTGATATATTTGACAAGTAAGTTTTGGTTACAAAAGGCTGTGGCTACTGGTTTGGAACTGATTTTCAGATAGTGAAATGGAAGGAAAAGCTTCAAATGGAAGAATGCATTTCAGCTGGGCCTAGTCTTACCTTCTGCATTGGGGGGACAAAGTATGTAAATGAAATCAGAACAGATACATGAATCCTGGGGACTGGAAACCCTCCAATTGCTTACAGGCAATTGCACTGCATTATTAGAAATACACCCATGCTTCAATTCATTACACTTTGCTGCAGTCTTGCCTCCACAGACACCACCAGTCACCACATTTAATTACCAGTATCGAAACGCCCCCACACGTCCTGTTTTTGCAGAAAGCAACAGACACAACATACCTATGTGGCCCTGAGAGGAGAGAGCGGCAGGGAGGTAAGTAATGAACTGAAGCGAGGGATAGGACTCGGAGAAATGCAATTACCGGTAATTAATTGAAGCGTTAGCTCATCGTCCCTCCCCTTGCTCGAATTCATTACACTATCAGATGTATGAAAGGTATTTCAGAACAACATCAAGAGAATGCACAGTACTTAAATAATATATGAGATATGCAGTTCTCCTTCATTCACTTCATAGAGGAAAGAATTGTAAAGAAAGTCCTGTGCACACGTATATCCCCTTCGCTGCGGGGGTTAATTTCCTGCTGTGCTGGGGGGAGGGGGCGCGCACGTCGCCCGCATGCTCATGACGAGGGCACAGCGCTCCTGTGCTCATGACGAGCTCAGCTCGTCACAGGTGCATTACCTGCCATGGAACGCTCAGCACAGCAGGGGAATTATCCCCGCGTGTGAGCGTTCCACCGCTCATGACGATCTGAGCTCGTCATGAGCACCGGAGCGCCGTGGCTCATGACGAGCTCAGCTCGTCATGAGCATGGAAGAGGATATACATAATACAGTTCTCAAGTGAGAACCAAATGTGTCTTGGTGAAAGTTCAATACATGAGGTCGGAATCCAGCGTCGTAGAGTGTATATATATATTTAATGGTTCATTGTAGATCAGTACATACGGGAACGATTAGCCGACACGTGTTTCGTCACACCCTGTGAGGGCTGTGACTCTTCAGGGCTGTGATGGAGAAAATTGAAAATTCGAAACGTCGCGGCGCTGGGCGAGTAGGTGAAATGCACGGATATGTGCACGGAGCTCGGGTCATCATCCAGATAGCGGATCATATATATACACTCTACGACGCTGGATTCGGACCTTATGTATTGAACTTTCACCAAGACACATTGGGTTCTCACTTGAGAATTGTATTACGTATATAGGTGTGCACAGGCCTTTCTTTACAATTGTTTGTTAGGGGATACTTTCTCTATCTTGGCAGGGGCTGCTTTTTGCCGGGTTTGTTCCCCTGACCTGTTTGCACCGTACCAGCTCCATCCATGAACACTACCCATGTACCAGGTATCCGCTGAGCGCCATTTCTTCCTGACTCCCATCCAAACCCATTCTCTTCTCTTGTCATAGAGGAAAGAACCCTGAACTGCATCACTCTATAATTGTTGACAAAATGTAAAGGAAGTTGGACAAGTGGGAGCCCTACATGGCTCAACCCCTGAAACTCTGCCAGAGAGCCTGACACTAATCGTCCTGCTTTGAATTCGTAGTATATATTGTCTCACAAAAGAAATGGTTCTGAATCACGTATACAAGTGTTGCAATTGTGTGATTTACTAATGTGGTGTTTCCTTTTAACCCCTTGCGTGCTGATGACGGTCCCCGTCCGTCATGCATCACAGTGCTCGTGTGCTGATGACGGCTGGGGGCCGTCATGAACCCGCCCACTCTTCGAAACGGCTGCACAGGCGCAGAATCGTGGCCGCGCCCAAGGGGTTAAAAACCATGTCCAATTGATTTATGAATGTCTTTTTGAATTATCAAAACTAAACAGAATAAATGCTCAAAAACCTCAGAATTAGTGGTCTCAGGTTTATCGGGAATATTTAAAATAAACCTCCCCTGACACCGTTCTGTGATTTCAATTTGAAATCGTAGAGGGGCAGGTTTGTTTGCTAAGGAGATCAAAAATCAAATCCATCTGCTAAGTGGCTGAACGGATTGGCTTAGAGGTTGAGTCTCCAAAGGAGGACACCCTGTACAGAGATGAAGACGCGTTTACTAACTTGAAGGCTGTGCAGCCTCACCTCTTCCAAATTAGCAGATTAACTCTCATCTTATTTCCTTTCTTCAGTAAATGAGGTTGGTTACCCCTGGTTGGAATAGTTATCGGTATGGTGTAAACGAGGCAAATAAGGGAAAAAAAAAAGACTTCTTGTGGTTTTATTGCTCCCAGTAATACAGTTTTTAATGTCAGCAGTTTAATATCCACTAGTTCTAAAGACTCAAAGGGCAGGCCTTTTAGCGCTTCTAGCACCAGACGGCGACCCCAAGAGGGATGTAAAGGCTCTGCAGGAGGATGAATGTTATTAAACCCCTAAATAACTGCTGAACTAACCCCTCATCAACCCTAAGATTTCCCCATGAGCTTCTGAAGGCCCTGATAGCCGCCTACTTGATCTCTAGGGCCACGCTTATCATTAATTCAACTAGCGATGACCTGATTGCGAATATATTCGAATCACAATTTGGTAATCGCTATTTGTTCAGTGTTTCCTAATGGATCGCAAATCGACGTACCTCATGAATATTAATGAGTCAGGTTGCAATGTGCATTACATTAGGAATCCCTGAAATCACAGGGATGTGACCTGCTGGGGTCAGCAGACTACCATGTCGGTGATTGCTTTTAAATTAAGCCTTTTTTTTTAATGCAGCCCATTTTCCGTAAAGGAAATGCTTAGAGGATGCCCTGGTTCAGGGGAAGAGAAAGGATGCTCCCCCCAAGTTCCCTTCTCCTTCCCCCTTCTACAAAAGACTGTCAAAGAAGAGTTGTGAGGAGAGGCACCGCGATCCATTATTAGGCGACCCACATTCAGAAAACTGAGCAAACACCAGGGGATTAAAAAAAAACTCCTGAGAGGCAGGTATGATCCTACTCAGATCTTGCGCAGTCGAGTTCAGCACCCCCTGAATATGAATTACCGAGATGGAAACCATTCACCTCTATGTACTTGAAGAATTGAGCTGGTAAGCAATCTTGGAAACAAGACTGATCTCAACCCCACCTACCTGTTGATAAATGACTTTGGGGCATATGGAGGTAATTTTCATTTCGCGATTCTCAAATTGCGATTTTTAGGGAGTTGCAATTAGAGAATCGCAAAACGAAATGTAGGTAGGATTAGCAAATTTTATTGCGAATCTCACTTATTACTTATTTGCGAATCGCAAATTTAGATTCGCAAATAAGGAATACCTTCTCATTCATTCCTACGGGCTAGAAGGCCCATAGGAATGAGTGGGAAGACATTCTCAATTTGCGATTCTCAACTAGAGAATCGCAGATTGAGAATGCAATTTCAGGGTTGTAAGGGTGTCAAAAGAACACCCTTTTGCACCCCTGAAATCGACATGTGTGTACATGTGGCCCACATACATGCCCTAAGGGCATGTATGTGACCCACATGGCACTTGGAAAAATGCCCAAAACTGCATTTTTCAAAGAAATCGCAAAATACCACCAACCTGAAGTTGGTGGTATTTTGGGATTCCTTAAGCCAAAAGTCGCACAACTTGGGTGCTTCCTACATTGCATTTAAGGAATCGCAATTTGCAATTCCTTAAATGCAATAGCAAAATAAGGAATCACAAATTTTGCGATTCCTTATTTTACACGTGGGATTTTATGTACCACATAGCACACTGCCCTAATTGCGTTTTCTGCGAATTTCAGCATTTGCGAGCGCAATTAGGTTTCCTACATATGGCCCCATGTGTCATATTGTCTGTTCTGATCAACACTCTCTTGCCCCCTGGATTTGGGGAAAATGGTGTCAGACCTAGAAGTATGGCTTTCGATTCCCTCCCCTTGGAGTCTTTGAGAAAGAGTTCATCGCCCCTAAATCTGCTGGCTTTCCATCCAGGCTCCCCATCCTACCAAACTGGCATCTGTGTTTATGATTACGGATGAAGGTGGTGATAGGCGAACAGCCTTCAACAGATTCCAGGGATCAATTCACCGCTGTATCTCCTGAACCAATACTGGAGAAAGAGAGATACGAAGATTGAAGTTCTGCGATACAGGTCTCCAGTGACTCAGGGGTTATCTCAGGATCTTGTGGAGAAGGAACCTGGCCCAAGAGACTAGAAATATTGTTGCTGCCAGATCCCCCTGGACCAGTAACCAATCTGCTGCAGTGGGAGAGCTGAGGCAGAGAAGACTTGAGATGTAAGTTTGGATCTTGTGAACCTTCTTGTCCGGAAACGTCACTAATGTATCGTCTGATCGATGCCTCGCGACTACGATCACCTGATCCTGAGAGAACCAGCTGGTAGTTAAAGTAATGCTACCAGTGGCGCCTTTGTGAAGGCCCTTGCTCTGATTTTAAACCAAAAGGGAGAACTTTGAGCTGGAAATACAGATTGCCGGCAGCAAAGAGCAAATATTTTTGGTGACGTTCGTGGATCGGGATGAGTAAGTATGCGTCATGCAGCTCTACGGCGGAGAGATATTTGTGATTGGAAGTCATATGAATGATCTGCTGCAACGTCACCATCTTCAAGCGAGTTGTCTCCTCCCGATAATTCACCTTCTTTAAATCCAGCACTAGCCTTCATTTATTTATTATGTATTTATTTATTTATTTATTGAATTTATAAGGCGCAACAGCTACCCAAAAAGGGTTTCCCGGCGCCTGGACGGAACAGAAAGCAGAAGAGAGGAGGCGGGAAGATCCTGAGACCTTTTGAACCATCAAAAGAATAGAATATACTCCCCTTCCTAGCTGCTCCTGTGGCGCTGGTATTATTGCCCCTTTGCTCCATAATGCTCAAGTCCTCTCCCACAGGGACTGATGCTTCACTTGATCCCAGGGATCAGGAGTTAGGAGGGTCCCCTAGTATGGAAGACAAGTGACGTAGTCTATAAGGTAACCTCTCCTGAATATTTTCAACACCCACAGAGAAGATGGAATACATGTCTCTTCTGTGCACCCCTCTTGCCCTCCATGGTCAAGACCAGAGCAAGCCCAGGATAATTCAGAGCACTGAGGGTCATATGTATGGCCAAGTAACTCAACGCCGCGCAGAAAGTCATCTTGCTGTGCTGCGTTACAGAGTAAGGGCAGGAATGTACCGTATTTAAAAGAACATGGCACATTTCTGCCTTTTTAAAAAAAACAACAATTTTTAGAGTTTTATGTAGCGCGAACTCGACCCGAAGATTTCAGGAATCAGAGCGCTTTACATGAGCACAAGTTTCCTTACAGATGGACATATCAGTGTCCCTGCGCTGGCGCTGTTTCACCAACTGAGGCACCCGTCCACCATGGTGCCAAATGCAGCACAAATAGAGGAAGTAACAAGGAGAAATAAAGATATTTCTCCGCGTTACGCTTTCCTGAGAAGGCGTATCTTTTTGCCGCAGTCCCAGGTCTTCCACTTTTGGTAAATCTGGAAATTCATCAGAAACCATGGTTGTTGCCTGGGAACACCCGTGCGATGCCCATGGAGCGCCTTCCCAGGGTAGAGTAAGGCAGCGGATCATTCGTGCTGCGTTGCGTCACTCCAAATTTATGAAGCCACTCAAGGCCATGGACGGTGGCCCTGCGTGGTTCCTAAATCGCATTTTGGACTTGTGTCGCACTTGCACCACATTACGTGGTTCAAGAGCGATGCAACTTCTCCTCTAAAAATGGGCCTAAGGCGCTGTCAAGCCCCTTGAAATAGCCCATACTATGAAAGGGAAAACTCTCCAAAAGTGCCCTTGACCCAGCCAGGGATGTGCACCACTCAGCCCCCTTCAGCTCACCTGCCTCTAATCAGACTCTTCTAAGACATAAAATACTTGTAAATAGCAAAAGTGCCTCATTAAAAATAGTGCAACTTACACGGGCACTCATATGCGTCAAACGAGGCCTGAGCTCCAGACCCACCGACTCGCTCTCTCCTGACCTGGAATGAGAGTATCAATCGCCCCCGAGCTACCCGGACGCTATCCTGGTTATCTCAGAGAATACACGCGTCCTTCCTGCCTCACAGAAAGCTGTCTAGAAGGGTGGCGGCATCATTGGGGGTCAGCAAGCCTCCTGGTGCCTCTCTGCATCATAAAGACATTTAAAAAGGAACACAATGTTGCTACTGCCTTGCACGTTGCTGGCAGATATGGAGGGTGGGGGAGGGTGTTTTTTTATTGGGCAGGGAACTAAGAGGTCTATTACGATGGCGGGCGGACAAAGTCAGCCAGCCACCGCAATGGCCCATGGGACCGCCCGCCAGAGGTGCAGCCACCATGGAAAGGTTTTCCTCCGCCTGCATGTTAATATGGATGGCGGTGTCTAGCAGACACTGCCACCATATTCAGCCCCTGTTCCGCCCAGTTGGGCGGAAAAGCTGCGAACGGTCTTCCCATCCGCCGCAAACCCCCCAGCCATCCTGATATGGTGGGGGTCATTCTGGCATGGTTCGGGGGTGGATCGCCCACACCGGGCCGGCGGAGGCTACCGCTGACCCAGCGGGGGCGATCCGCCCACCATACTAATAGGCCCCTAAGTGTGTGATTGGTTGTGCTGTGGAGTCAGTACTGTCTTATAATGTAATGAACTGAGGCGAGGGAGGTAGGATGGAGTATTGTGTGTGAAATAATCCTGCTGAATACTTTCTTTGTAACTTTCTTTCTCTTTTAGGGCATAGGCATGTTGTCTATTTATTTCAGTCTCTAATAGTTGTGGTGCTATGCTTTTTCTTAAAAACAAAACCATTCTTTTTTACTGTTTAGAAATGTAAACATGTCCACACAGAAAAAGGGAGGTCATGGGGCAGACACAAGTCTGAGTAGCTGTGAGGGGGGAGAGCTGGTGAGGGGGCTGGTGTATGTGGTATGGTTCCAGAATATCAAGTTTTAAATACCAGGCTACAAGAATAAATGATCAAAAATATCGACAACCAAAATATTGACAAGGTGTATATACAGGTAAGTGTAAGTTTACTCACCTGCACATACTTGTACCTTGATGATATGTACATATTCAAAATACGAATGAAGATCTGGTGTTAAGCATGGTAAATCTGTGATGCCTACGTATACTTATCTTCACCATAGTATTGTTGTTTTTGCGTGTTTGCTGTGATATCCCTGAAGCGCGATATTTCCGTAGTCGATATGTTGATATACCTCAGTGTGCATGTGAGACAGGCCTCCTTGAAGAGCTGCCTTGGGGTTTTCTTGCACAGGAAGCTGCAGTGAGTTCCGAAGGGGGGCAGCCAGCACACCGATAGCTCCACCTCCCTGCTGCTCTCTTTGCTATTGTTATTGTTATTCGGTATTTATAAAGCGCAAACTGTCGCTCCGAAAGGAGCATCCTGGCGCTAAAAAGCGAGGAAGTCAGTGGAGGAGGGAACTAGATGGCGGCCAATACATATGCATCTGACAAGTTGAATAGCCAAGTTTTAAGTTGTTTTTGAAAAGGAGCTTCTCGATCTAATAGTCTTAGCTCCTTTGGCATAGCATTCCATGCCCCGGAAGCCAGGACACTGAGAGTTTTACCACCTTTGGTTTTATAGTGAAAGGTGGGAGTATTGATTAAGTTACAGCCTGCTGATCTCAACACTCTGGTGGGATTGTAACGCGTATATCTTTTTGAGAGATATTTAGGGCCAACGTTGTTTAGTGCTCTGAAGGAGGTCAATACGATTTTAAAGAGAATCCTTTTATGGAGAGGGAGCCAATGCAATGTCCTGAGGGCCGCAGATGCTGAGGATTTTCTGGGCAGTTTTAATACCAGTCGTGCAGCTGCGTGTTGAACGTTTTGTAGTTTTTTTAGCGTTTGCTTTTTTATCCCTGCCATCAGGCCATTGCAATAATCGAGGCGGGAAAGTATGAGGGCAACCGCCACAGATTTTCTTGGTTCAGTGGGGAGAAAGTCAAAGAATTTCTTCAATGATTTTATGATGTTATAACAACTTCCTGCTACACTCCTAACATGGTGGTCAAAGGACAATGACGAGTCAAAGAGAATGCCCAGATTTCTGGCCACCTCTACTGAACTGGGAGGCGGAGTGGCACCCTTAGGCCACCATTTGCTGGAGCTGAAAGTAAAGTTTATCCCAATGGGCAGTATTTCAGTTTTACTTTAATTGCATTTAAGATGATTATTATTCATCCATTGGAAGACATCAGTAAGGAAATTCTGAAAATTTTGTTCGGACATTGTGGAATTTTTGTTGAGTGATACAATCAGTTCGGTATCATCAGCATATGATGTTACCAGTATCCCATAGGATTCGAAAAGATAAATAAGGGGCGCCATATAAATATTAAAAAGTAGAGGGCTCAGGATGGAGCCTTGGGGAACTCCTGAGGTAATGCTTTTCTCCTTCGAGAGAAAAGGCCCCAGTGATCTAATTTGAGTTCTCTCTGACAGGAAAGAGCTTATCCAGTCGAGGGCCCTATCTGTTATTCCACTTGTTCTCAGTCTATCAATAAGAATTTTGTGGGAGATAGTATCGAACGCCGCCGATAAATCGGGTAATATCAGGACCGCGTTTTTCCCCTCATCCTGTAAATGTTTGATAGCATCAGTTAGTTCGATGAGAGCTGTTTTGGTGGAATGCTTAGAGCGAAAACCTGATTGTTGGGAATGTAAGATATTGTGTGTTTCCACAAAGTTTGAAGGGGCAGGATTCATCGCTCTGCGGCTGCCTCACCTGAGGTCCCATCCTGAGGTTTCGGGTGGGGGACAGCTCTTAGAGGCTTGTCCAGGGCCAAAGAGCTCCTTCCAGGTCACAGACCTCCGAAGGCATTGCTTCAATCTCTGGTTGTAGGTACCCTGGCACTCCTGTTTCCTGGCTCTCGGCAGCAAGCATGAACTGGTCTATTCAGGGCGCGACAGTGCCCTGGAAAGCTCTGCCCCATACTGTACTTACAAAAGACCTTCCTCGGCTCATGAAAGAGACCTCCTCGGCTCATCGAAGGTTCCTCCTCAGCTCATGGATGGGTCCGCCTCGGCTCCTGCAAAGGTTATCCTCAACTCATGGGAGAGACCACCAGAGATCATGAAAGGGCCCTCTTCGGCTCATGAAAGAGACCTCCTCGGCTCATGGAAGAGACCTCCTCAGCTCATGAAAGTTTCCTTCTCGGCTCAAGAAAGGGCCCTCCTCGGCTCATAGAATAGACCTCTTCAGCTCACGAAAGGGCCCTTCTAGGCTCATGGAAGAAATGTATAACACAGATTCCTCCTCAGATTTGTGTTTTCTTAAAGTTGTTGGTCCGTCTGTATTTCTCCCAAGAAAGCCTATTGGAATAAGTCAAGAGGCCGAAACATATCAAAACACATACGTGTCAATCATTTAAAGAAGGAAATGGACAAAATGCGTATATAATGGATGACTAGGAGCAGAAAAGTAAAATTGGACTGCTTAAACAATTTGCCTCTGGACAGCAACATAAATATCATTATGAACTGTCTACGGCTTGTGAGTAAGATACAAGGAATTTCTCTTTTTTAATTGATTACTTTTTTAATTTAATTTCAATAATTTTGAATAGGCATGATTCATACTTTGATAACAATATGAAATAATAATACAATATTAAATTATACTCATATTGCAGTCCCATGTTTGGGCAGCAGTATCAACAAGAGAGGTGTGATCATTTCTATAATTAATTTTGTAGTCTAAATAATGCCACTTGGTACCCGCAAACAATAGGCGGATTACCATAAAGTATAGAAGAATCTATCCATACGGAGAGTTTTGTTATAGTGACACCTTGCCACACTGGCCACATGGCTGCCAAGTCTAGGACTCTGGAAGTAAACTGCATCCCCTGCTAGACATGGGGTATGTGAATAAGATTACTTTGGGTACACTAAAAGACATATGCAAAAGAAACAATTGATGGACGGAATGCTGGACAATGCTACATTCTCCCCCAATCACAAGGATCTGGGTTAAATCCATCATCCTTTTGCTCACCATGCCACTCCAGTTTGAACCCAGCCATATGCAAATCAGTCTTGACCCTGTGCTTCATGGGAACAGTCCAACCCGAACTGCCAGGCCAGGTCCTCCCTGGACCGGACACAAATATTCTGGGACCCGTTTCAGGGCATCGCCCTTCATCAGCCGGGCTATCTTGAATCCAGTGGTGTAGGTAGCACAGAACCCACGTTTGGGTGTACCCTTCCCGCTTAGGGCAACATATGCAAAAGAAACAATTGATGGACGGAATGCTGGACAATGCAAACATTCACCCCCAGTCACAAGGATCTGGGTTTAATCCATTTTTCTTTTGCTCACCACACCACCCCAGTTTATAAGACACCCACACTCCAGACTCCTCCACAGTGCACAATGCTAGAATCATATATATATATATATATATATATATATATATATATATATATATATATATATATATATATATATATATATATATATATATATATATATATATATGGGCTGGCTTCAAACCTATGGCTTGGTCAAGGCTTATTCACAACTACACTGGGGATAGCCAAACACCTTGCTCATTGGAGTGAATAGAAGTCCAGCTCTGGAATCCTGGCGCCTGCTCGTTGGTTACCATTCCATACTGGGAAGGTGACAAACAGGTACATAGGTTCATGTGGCGAGCGCTGACACTAGCAAAGCATAGAATAATGACGTGGACAATGGACCGTACTCACTGACAGTAGTTTAGGGTCATGGTAGAATCTTGATCTTGTTATGTCATGGAGTTATGCTACGGAACTTGTAAAGTTCACTTTGGAGTCTCATGGTGATATCAAAGCCTGTACAGAAGGAGGAGCTTTAACAGGCAAACACAAAAGCGTTAAACTACTTCCTAAAGCCAGATGAGAATGAGTCAGTCTTAGCTCCAGAGGCCAATAGTTCCAGAATTTCAAGGCTAGAATTGAAAAGGCCCAACCGCCTTTACGGGTTTCCTTAAATCGAGAAATCCGTAGTAATAAGGCCGAGGATGATCTGAAGGATATGCCGGGGATCAACCGGAATCTAGGAACGTCGGTGAATGGCCAAAACAGCAGTTGTAGACAATTCATAGGGGTCTAGGAAGCTCTCTATTGTGGAGAGAGAGTCACCGCAATCTGGAAGGGATGAGGATTTCAACAAATGAGGAACTCGTAGGATGTAGCACCCAGCTTGATTTCCTAACAATTGTAAGTGTCTCCTTTGCCATGAAGGGACACCCAAATAAAGGACATTTCTATAATCAAGTCTAGCACCAATGGTGTCAGAAACCCCCAATCTTATGGCACCTTGTGGCAGTAATCTATGGATGGATTTACGCTATTGTAACAAGAAGCAACACGAGCAAACCATCGTCTAAGTTTGTGACTCCATCTTGGTCCCGGCGTCAAATTTTATTGCCAGGCTCTGCACTGGGTCATAAGTTCTGGTCGAGAACCCAGAATCTCCAGCCAGGGGATAGTACACCAACTCACTTTCATCCATATTTATTTAAGCCATTACGAACTATCCAGGTCTTTTAAGTTTTGCAGACATTTTGGAAGTCGATCAAACACCCCATCGCTTCTGAAAGTTCTAAAAATAAGTTTCTTATTGTCTGCGTAAGAGTAAAAGGAACTCTTCATTAGAACCTCAAATAAAGAACTAAAGTAGATATTAAATAACATAGTCAATAGAGGACTGCCTATTGTTATTATAAAAAGGTGAGGACACAAACTGGATGGCCCTTACTTTTTGCACCAGATTCTCCAGGAACAATATAAACCAATCCAGTGCTACACCACCAATTAGCATGCTTTCAAGTCTTAGCAGAAGTATATCACCCAATCAGAAGGTACCGATAAAGCCAATAAGATTAGAACAGAGGTGGCATTGCCATTGGCAGATCTCAACAGATCCTCCTCTACTGCTACTAACGTGGATCCAGAACTCCTGTGGGATTGTAAACCCTCTAGAGAATCTGGAAGATTATTGTTTGATATGGGATAGCTCCTTAGCTGACCTCCTACAATGCTCTCAATCAATTCTGCTACCACCGGCAGAGTGATTGGATGATGACTAGCCTCATCATAACAGTTCATATAGTATTCTTTTTAGTAGGTCTAAAAATGCCTTGTTTCAGATGATCTGGGAAAATCCAAATTGACAAGAAAAGCAGAAATATCAAAAGAGTATGCTTAATTATTGGCATATCTTTAGGCGGGATCTCCATTGGAAGCGGATCCACCAGTGAACCAGATTCATATTTATCAATAATTTGGGAAACCTTTTCCAGAACAGGTACTTACAAAATACATAAATTGGGATTTACAGGTGTGCATGCTAGCAAATAAACAGAAGTGCTGCTGAACAATCGTGTCTGGTATATTATTTGCAATATTCATCCTGATTTTATAGATTTTCGAGAAAAACAATTGATCATAGAAAGACTAGCCGGCAAGGTTATTTCCGTACGAAGACTTAATTAATAATTTTGAAAACTTCTTTCTGCTCAATGTCCGCCGACAGAAAGCATTTGGAGTAGGAAGATTACAGGTATGAGTGAAGCCTAGCTTTGCATTCTACTCTGGAGAGTGTATAAGAGTTGCATCCTCATTTGGGTTCCAGTTTCAAGGCTTCCTGGTTCTTAGAGAACAACAGAGACATTTTCTTAGAGTGATTGTTGTTGGAGACCTTCAGAGGGACAAGCCTATCATCAAATTGAATCGTCATCATCAGCACGTCCATCCACCGGGATTGAGATAACAAATCCGGATGTATGACGTTACAACGCATACTTTTACCACGCCTACCATTACCACGCATTTTTTACAACGCAGGATCCATTACAACGCATACCATTACAACGCATGTATTTACAACGCAGGTACCTTTACAACGCATACCATTACAACGTAAGTATTGGTAAGTATATAATATTTTTTTTAATGTAATTTAATTAAAATTAATATAATGTAATTTAATTTAATTTAATTTAATTAATGTAATTTAATTTAATTTAATTAATGTAATTTAATTTAATCAATTTAATTTAATGTAATTTAAATTTAATTATATTTACTTTTTACCCTGTACCCCTTTACCCAAAAACCCAAAACTGACCCTGAACCCTAAAAATACCCCTTTACCCAAAAACCCAAAACTGACCCTGAACCCTAAAAATACCCCTGTACCCCAAAAACCCAAAACTAACCCTGAACCCTAAAAATACCCCTTTACCCAAAAACTGAAAACTGACCCTGAACCCTAAAAATACCCCTTTACCCAAAAACTGAAAACTGACCCTGAACCCTAAAAATAGCCCTTTACCCAAAAACTGAAAACTGACCCTGAACCCTAAAAATACCCCTTTACCCAAAAACTGAAAACTGACCCTGAACCCTAAAAATACCATTTTACCCAAAAACTGAAAACTGACCCTGAACCCTCGCAAGATGTTTTTGACATTTGGCAATGTGGATTGCATTTCATATCAGGTGAACTTCACCAAGCGGTTGTCAATGGTCGTGGCCATCTTGTTTTTCTACTCTTTGTATAGTTCTGGGGCCTGTTTGTCATCCCTCTCCAATCTTTTTAATCCCTTGTTTCTTACACTTTTTTCTGATCTTTTTTATTATCTATCCCTCTCTCCATAAGTGTATATTTTGTGTTATATTTCTACTTTTACTGCATTTTTTTACTTCCCTACTTCTTCTCTTGACTTTATTTTTTACTCCTACATTTTCTCCCCCCCCCCGCAATCCCCTCCTCACAGAACCATGGCTTAGGCTAGGGGCAAGTCTAAGCCTTAGGTTAGTACATCCAGGAGCCGCCTTCCTTGCGGAAGAAAGTGTCTTGAAGGGGTGCCGGCTCAAGCCCTGTTCTCTCAGGTGGAGGTGGCCTCCCTTGTTTTTTTTGTACAGCACCACCTTCTCTTAACTTTGGAAGAAGGCAGCAGGCCTGGCTCTGGCTATGGGATCCAGGTGCATCATCGCCAGTGGGCGAGGGTGTGCCTCGGCAGTGTTTCGCTGCTCTGAGGTCCGGCGAACCCACAACGACCTGACTCACCGGTTTTCTGAGACCCTGGACTGAGAGCAGGACCTGCTGGATTTGCTAGGTGTTGAGGTCGTGGGGCTTGGCGAGTAGCTAATTATATTACTAATGTATGTTCTGTTCTGTGTTCTTGTGAATATTATTTTTTCTCCCAAATTGCAAGAATGCTGCTGCTGCTTACATGCAGGTAAGTTAGGTTTTAAAATCTTATATTATGTGATTGGTATTCTTCTAGACAGTTGCTCAACGCTACTAATCTTACTTGTTTGCAACTTTGTGCTCTCTTTGGCTGATTATGAAAGAGAGGTTAGAGAACTTAAGTTAGGTAATGCTAGAAAGACTCCTTTCCTTTGTCCTGCCACTAAGATAGTGGTGGTAGGTAGGTAGCGATTATAGTTAGTTACTTAGAATTAGTTGGTAATTTTTTAGAGGTCCATGTGACGGGTCCTCTATCACGTGCTGCTGACTCCGGTCCTTAGTAGAGCCTTTTGTAGTATGTTAGCGAGTAAGTAACATATAGCAACTCATTAGCATATCAGCAGCAACCAACCAACAATTTGGTGTATGCAATTTGCATGCGTCCATCTATGCATTTTTTGAGGAGTACTATAAATGGAAATGCAGTCTTAGTGAACAATTGGCCTGTTAAAGGGTGTTTATTCATTGATGATTGTGAATGGGACCGGAATTTAGAAGAAGCAAATATAATTTTTGGCAATTCATTCCAATGTCTTTGGAATAGGTGGGCTAGGTCGTTCTTAGGTTTAGGGTTCTGGAATTTAAATGGAACACTGGATAAATAAATAAAATAACTAGACGGTCTGCAATCACAATATTACTAGTCGATCAGATTAGATAGGTCAATTTGATTGCAATTGTCGTTTCCTGTCAAAAAATCTTTTTAGAGTACTTAAAAAAATATTTGATTTGTTTCACATCAATCAATTTTTGTCTCTTTATAATATCTTACATGATCAGTATCCAGGGGCAAGACGACGATGGGGCCTGAGGCTGGAGCTGGTGGTGCCTCCCAGGATCGCTTCTCTACCAAGGGCTCTGCTGCTGGCCCCAGTAAGTCTTCATGTTATTAATATTAATAATGATATTTCCCTAACTTTTACTGCACCTTATTTTTTATACTATTATTTCTGTTTTCTAATTCTATTTCTACCAAATATTCTTCGATCTAACTATTTCTAAATTCTTGTTATCCCTGTATTTACTACTTAGATATTATATTTTTAGTGCCTGTTTTTTTTTACATCAATCTAACTACCTCTGACTATGTACTACTATTAGTCTATCTGTTGCTTGCCCAGTTGGCCATTCTTTTTCTTTTTAAAAAGTTTTAAAACTCAGATTCACCAATAGCTCTAGCCACTGAGTCGGATCACTGAAAGAATATCGACTACCAAAATATCGACTACCCAAAATATCAAGGAAAAAATATCTACAGCAAAAATATCGAGTTTGTATGTACAAACAGGTAAGTACAAAAATATCGAGTACAAAATATCGTTTACAAAAATATAGTTGTAAAAAATATCGTATTTACTAAAAACAGTGTTAAATTAAATTAATATTAATAATTAATTACTAATATATACTTAAAATTACTTAAATTAACTTATAATAATTAAATAATTAATGAAAGTTAAATAAATATTTTTTTATTTCATATTTATTAAACATATATATATAGTAATAAAATATAATAAAATAATACCCAAAAACTGAAAACTGACCCATAACCCTAAAAATACCCCTTTACCCAAAAACTGAAAACTGACCCTGAACCCTAAAAATACCCCTTTACCCAAAAACTGAAAACTGACCCTGAACCCAAAAAATACCCCTTTACCCAAAAACTGAAAACTGACCCTGAACCCTAAAAATACCCCTTTACCCAAAAACTGAAAACTGACCCTGAACCCTAAAAATACCCCTTTACCCAAAAACTGAAAACTGACCCTGAACCCTAAAAATACCCCTTTACCCAAAAACTGAAAACTGACCCTAAACTCTAAAAATACCCCTTTACCCAAAAACTGAAAACTGACCCTGAACCCTAAAAATACCCCTTTACCTAAAAACCCAAACTTATAATATTTTTAATAAAATGATATACTTACCAATACTTACGTTGTAATGGTATGCGTTGTAAAGGTACCTGCGTTGTAAATACATGCGTTGTAATGGTATGCGTTGTAATGGATCCTGCGTTGTAAAAAATGCGTGGTAATGGTAGGTCGTTG
Organism: Lissotriton helveticus; assembly: GCF_964261635.1. Lineage (NCBI taxonomy): Eukaryota > Metazoa > Chordata > Amphibia > Caudata > Salamandridae > Lissotriton > Lissotriton helveticus. The sequence goes on along the minus strand of NC_136067.1, from coordinate 12,107,723 downwards.
TAAAAGTTGCGTTGTAAAGGTTGTATACCAACAAATCCCTAAGACAACGCTTCTTAACCTTTTGACGGCCTATGGACCCCGACTGAGTCATCATTGGAAGCTGGAGACCCCTGGTCTTAGCAACTTCATGATTTAAACTTCATCACAATTTAAAAAAACAAGTTAACACCAATCAATTGCTCAAATAATAAAATATGTATTTTAATTTACAATCAAATTTAGAAAAAGTTTTAAAATTTTCAAGTTTGCTTTTTTTTTCTATATACTTTAGTCATTCGAATGTAGTAATTTTCATAATATTTCGTTTTGTAATATAGTTGCGGTCCCCCTGAGTAGGCATTGTTGATTCCTAGGGGTCCTCAGGTCACGAGTTAAGAACCACTGCCCTAAGAGATTGATGTATCACTCTATTCCTGTGCCTCTTGGAGCACCTAGAGAACTCCTTGTTCCTCACGTTGGCACTAAGCTTGCATTCAAATAACGTCAGTACGTGAAGCAAGCAGACACGCGGCAGATAGATGGCGCTGCTGCTGGTTCAAGTAACACCCACATAAGGTGCAAAATATGACTGACTGTGTGTGTGAGTGTTAATAATCTGCTTCAGGCAACAGTCATTCAAATGGCTAAGAGGTTCTTTTTCCAAAGGATCACTTTTCTCATTAACATGGACACTCAGTCTCCCTCGAATAAAAAATCTTTTAGGAGGGGAAACAGCCATCACATCGCATGCGTACTACGCATGCGATTACAAGGAAGTCGTTACAATGACCGCCTTGTTACATCGCAGTACCATTACAACGCAAGTTGTTACAACGACTTGCACTAGGGGGGCGCTCTAAACTAAGGAATAGTATAATTTACTATTCCAACACCTTCCCTACTGTTGCACACACTGGAGTTGGAATAGTAAATTATACAATTTCTAAGTCAAGAGTGCCCCCTAGAGTAAGTCGTTGTAACGACTTGTGTTCTAATGGTACTGCAGTGTAACAAGGCTGTCGTTGTAACAACCGTGTTGTAATCGCATGCATTGTAAAAGCAAGCGATGTAACAAGCTATATTGTTGTAGGAGTCGATGAATTAAGTGTGTAACCGCTAGTCCTGGGTCTGTAATTGTGATATCATTACCACTAATCAACTTCATGGAGTCTTTGTAAATTATGGCTGTGCAGACAAGTCTTTTTGAATTGGGTCGGTCATGTCTTGCAAAGATATATCTTGAGGCAGGATATGGGCGCTTCAAGTCCTGTAATGTTCAATACAGAGGATATCCTAGGAGGCCACCTCCAATCACAGGCTTTGCAGACTGCTGAGACTTGTTTTACGTAAGCGTGGCAGTACACTGGGCCCAAAGAAACATGAAGAAGAGGCGGCAGGGTCTGCTTCTACCTTCAAAATGGCCTCCGCCACAGTAAAAATAAAGGAAGGATGTCTGTGGAGCCAACATGGTCCCCACAGAAGAGAATCAGACCCCAATTTCAGCACTAGTATATGCTTTGTGCTCGATGGGCAGGTGGTGGACACTCGCATCGCAAAGTACTCATGGCTTATGTGACACTCAGGACCACATGTAGCATGCATTTTACTGGTCGCAAAAATGGCCCGATTTGCAGAATCAGGCCGTTTATACCCGGTAAAATTCATTTTGGTATGTATGAATTCCAATTTGCGATTCGGTACCGAATCAAAATTTGGAATTGCTAATACATACTGTGGTATATCTTATGATGCTACCTCTTTAAACATTGTTCTTTTATTATGTGTTCCATGCTGAGTGTTCCTTGTAGAGTCATGTAGAACCTTAGTCTACAAGCATACTGGAATGTGCATCCTTAGTCTTCAAGCATCCTGGAATGTGCATCATTAGTCTACAAGCATCCTGGAATGTGCATCCTTTGTCTACAAGCTTCCTGGAATGTGCATCCTTAGTCTACAAGTATCCTGGAATGTGCATCCTTACTCTACAAGCATCCGGGAATGTGCATCCTTAGTCTACAAGCTTCCTGGAATGTGCATCCTTACTCTACAAGCATCCGGGAATGTGCATCCTTAGTCTACAAGCTTCCTGGAATGTGCATCTTTAGTCTACTAGCTTCCTGGAATGTGCATCCTTAGTCTACAAGCATCCTGGAATGTAGTCTACAAGCATCCTGGAATGTGCATCCTTAGTTTACAAGCATCCGGGAATGTGCATCCTTAGTCTACAAGCTTCCTGGAATGTGCATCCTTACTCTACAAGCTTCCTGGATTGTGCATCTTTAGTCTAATAGCTTCCTGGAATGTGCATCTTTAGTCTACAAGCATCCTGGAATGTAGTCTACAAGCATCCTGGAATGTGCATCCTTAGTTTACAAGCATCCAGGAATGTGCATCCTTAGTCTACAAGCTTCCTGGAATGTGCATCCTTAGTCTACAAGCTTCCTGGTATGTGCATCCATAGTCTACAAGCTTCCTGGAATGTGCTCCCTTAGTCTACAACCAATGGGGCAGGTGCGAGGAAGATCTTTAGGTGGATGGGATGCTCTCTTCTTTTGTCTCTGACTAAAAGTGAATAAACCCACTTTTATCAAACCCTGAGTACCCTGGCTGTGAATGGATCAATATTTTCTACGTTGGCGATGATTTTGACTACCCGGCGTGATGGGAACCATTTTACATGGTCGTGGATAAAAACTGAGTATTATAGGAAAGAGAAATAGAGCATATCAACACCATTCTAGGACTCCATTGTGCTGATTACTGAAAGGCAAGCCTTCGTTGACTTTTACATCTGTGTAGAAACGGGTGCCTGTATGAAACCTGCGTGATACTGGCTTTGCCGGAATTCGAAACTCACGCAAACACGGCGCTTGGCGGCCATTTTTTTGGCCACTGTTTCCAGCAATTAATACATGATTCAGAGACAGGCACGGTTTGTTTTGCAAGTCTGTCCTCTGCAACAATATGCTTGGAAGCTACATTTGATGCAAGTCAGCGATTGGCACACTTGACTTACTTTAACCCTATCTACCACAACACAGTTCAACGTGAAGAGACTTGGAGGTGGAATGTCCTTCTAACAGAATTCCCTGGTATTTTGTCAAATGCCAATGATTTTTATTTTGTATTTTTTTATTTCTTGTTTTTGTGTTTTACCACACATTGACACTCCATTCAGTTGTGTGTCGATAACACCTTTCCGGTATCTATTCAATCATTTAAGCATCAAATCTTGCATTATAATTCCATTTTGCTATGTGTCCTCCATTTTTTCTCTCATCTCTAGGTGAACTTGTAATCAAATGGGCTCAGTGGAAAAAAGTATTCTTGAGCTAGACTAGAGTATGTGGGACTTCACTTAGTGTTGAACGAAAAACTGCTTTACTTTTACATTGTTTGGGCTCAGAGGGACAAGAAGTGTTAAGACATCTCCCTAGTATCAGTGGTAGTGAATCTGATCATTTGAATGAATTTGATATATACAAAAACAAAATTGGATAGGTACTACTTACCAAAAGTGAGCACAATAATAGAACACTGTCATTTTGGTATTAGAACACAACGCCCTCAGGAGTCCATTGAACGATATGTGCGGATCTACGCAGGTTAGGTGCGTCATGTAAATTTGAGGGATTTCTTGAAGAACGCATTTGAGAACAGTTCATGCATGGAAGTAATGTAAACAAGGTTTCAGATGAAGTATGGTTAAAGGTTGATCCCACTGATGAAGTGGTGGCTAAAAGAATTGAACATTCACCAGCCTGTGTAGAAGTTATTAAACAAAATAGTGTGAAAGGTGCTGATACAAAAGATAAAGAAGTAAAAATACAGAGTGTTAACAAAGAAAAGGAAAAGATGGGAATGTTTCAGAAAGTGGTTGATATGAAATCCTCCAGTACCACAACTTCGAATAATCAAACTAAGCAAGCTTATTACCAGAGAAAGAAAATCACAGGTAGGTGTTTTGTGTTGTATACAAGGCCATTATGTAAATGATAGAATGTGTCCTGCTTTGCATGTCAAATGTAAGTTCTGTGAGAGGCAGTGACATTTTTGGAAAAGTTGTAGGGCTCAGGAGAGATCGAACAAAGTTAACGAGATTTATATAGATTTTGAATATGATGATGAATTGGGATGTGGTGAAATAGTCTTACAGGTTGGTGATAGAAGTAAACGTGAACCTATTGATCTGGTCAATATCAATGGTAAAGCAAACACAAGGAGATGATGGACGGAGCATTGAAACTTTTCAAACACTTACCCCCAGTCACAGATCTGGGTTGAATCCATCCTCATTCTTTAGCTCACTTCACCACCTCAGTTTAGACCCAACTATATGCAAATCAGTCTTGACCCTGTTTCTCATGGGAACAGTCCAGCCCGAACTGCCAAGCCATGTCTTCCCAGGACTGGAAACAAGCATCTTGGGACTGCCCTAAGTTGGCAGAGTATGCACAAACATGGGTCCCTTGCTCACTTTGCCACTGGATTCAAGCTAGCCTGGCTGATGAGGGGTGATATCCCGAAACCGGTCCCAGGAGTGATATATTATCATTCTTGTCTACGTTGTTACTTCAGTTTTCGTTATGTGCCAATTACAAACTATAATAATGCTACTATTCTCTCTGATACAACTTTCTGCTCCCTGAATTATCTAGAGCCTAGTGCTCTGGGGATGTTGGTAAATGTACTCTGCATCCTTGTTTACTAGGATTGGTGCTTTTGAAACTTCAGTGTCACATGCAGCAGGGTGTTTTTTTTCAGGGGCTATAAAAAGTGTTTTTACTCATCTGGTGGTGAGATGTTAGGTCATTCAAGCCAGGTGGCACGGTATTCAGGACAGGTTCCTTCAATGGGCGGATACCTGCCGATGATTTGCTACCACTGACAGGTGAGCTCCTCCAGTCAGTGTATAATTGTTTCATGATTTCCCTTCACTTGGTTGACAAAAGTTTGATCCTTTCCTCCAGTTGTTCTGCTACCATAACAATATACTTATTTTTATGCCCCCTGTATGTGGGACCTCTACCAGATGTCTAGAAGAACACTATAACACAAAACTGCCATTTTTGAAGGTGCAACAGATTTTTGCCTTTTCGAATATGTGAAATGATAATTGTAAGGAGGAAGACTTCTCCAATCCTAGATTTTCCTGGATCAAGCCCGGCTGGGCTCCAGTATCCTTGTCATCTATAAGGACATACACAACTGTTTTTCTGTCCTGAAGAAGACCCCGTAGTAATGACATTGACAAGCACACATATTTGAAGGGGTCGAAACGTCGACGTTAATGGTCTAGCAACCTTTCCCAACAAGACCCATTAAAGTAAAGGAGGTTTTTCTAGGGAGCTCTTTGTTGCTACAGTCAGAAACTCATTGTATATTGGAAATGATGCGCTTTATGTTGTTGGTATAATGGTTTTTAATTCTGTGGTGTGTACAGTCACAATCTTATCACTTATGTATGTCACCAATGTAAATTATCACCTTTGTTTGTTGTGTATGTACGCTATGTGTTTGCTGCTGTATAGCACTTGGATATAAAAGAGAAAAGTTCATTCTTAATATGTGAATAGAGCATTTTGTCAAACCACTGTTCCCGTACTGCATTAATCCCCAGGTTCTGTGCATTATTGGGTTACTCCATTGAGTTTAATCCTTTCCTCCAGTTGGCAGAGACTTATGTGTGGGTTTTCCCAGGTGGTGGATAGTTGTTTGATGATTTCTTCCAGTTGGCAGTTAATTGATGATTTACTACAGTGGACAAGGAGTTCTTCCATGATTTCTTCCATTCAGTGATAGTCGTTTGAGGATTACTAAGGTTTGCTGATAGTTTTTCAATGGTTTCCTCCGGGTGGCAGAGAATTCAGTGATGATTTCATCCACTTGGTAGATATCTGTCTGGTGATTTCCTCTACTTGGTATAGAGTTGTTTGTTGATATTCTCTAGTTACCAGAACATTGCTTGAGGATTTACGCTGGTTTGTTGATAGTCGTTTGATGAATCCCCCCACCTGGCTGTAAGTTCCTTCATGATTTTCTACAATTAGCAGATAACTTCCAGTTGGCGAGTAGTTGTTCCACATGTTTCCTCCAGCTGGCATGAGAGTGTGTGAGGGTGGCCTTCATCTGGCTGGGAATGGCTTGATGACCTGCATCCAGTTGCCAGGGAGTGTTGTATTGATTTCATTTAGTTGAAGGTTAGTTGACTATTGATTTTCTTTCAGTTGGTGTAGGGTTGTTTACTCATTGCTCTACTCAACAGGATTTTTTTAGCATTTACTCCAGATGACAGGAGGTTGTTCAAGGATTTCCTTTAGCTTGCAGATTGATATTTGATGCACACATGGCAATGTGTTTTTGTCCATATTGCAGTGACTTTTTCAAGGCTCCGTTTCAAATAAGGAGACCGTATGGATACCAGTTTGCCACGCTTGATGTAGTATTCACCACATACTAATGTTTCAAATGTGAATGTAAAGGGCCGTCCTTGTACAATCATTACTGTACAATCACCATTGTACAATCACTATTCTGATGAGTAAAGCTGTGAGTTGTTTCAGTGTGTAGACAAAGCAATATTGCCTGTTATTGGGGTTGTACACATTATGGTAATGGGGTTCAAGCTTATACTATGATTCAGAACAGGTTGTAATGAAGTCTCTCTTACTTAAGGAAGAAGAAGACATAGAATCAGTTGTGATTAAGTTTGTGTGAGTCATACAAATTTGAGTCAAAAAGGTTTGAGAATTTGTCCTGAAATCGGTAATGCTTATGCCTGCGACAGGAGGGTGTGTACCGTACAGCACTTGAACAATGCCATTGTTTCTTTTCATGCTCCAGTTGTCTAACATGCAAAACAATAGTCTGTGTATAATCACAACCACTGTAGACAACACCATTTCCAGGGTCTTCATGTTTTAAAATTGAAGAAGTTTCAATGCCACAGATAAATATATATTTTGGAATGTCAGCAATGTTCAGTTTGCATCTCATATTTCTTTTGGAAGTTCTACCAGATTTGTTTCATTAATGTACTAGTACAAGTATTGTAAGCTTCTAGAAAACTTGGATTTTGAGAACAGCAGAGCAGTTCAGAGAATAATTAATTTGGCATAAGTTGGCTGTATTGTTATTTTAATGATGTATCAGACTGAACCTATTTTGTTTTTTGCAGTGCTAAGCTTCTCGTGACAGTGGCCATAAAACACAATATTATTCAAACAAGACCAAGTGTTAAAACAAAAATTAATGTTAAAAATATTTAAATATCAGCCCTAACGAATGCTATTTGAATGCATTTCAAGAAAAACATCGACACGTTTCGGCTCAATACAACTTTACAGAATTTCTCAAGACTCAAAAATACATTTAGCTGTGGCTTAGGAACCCTTTCTTCCTAATTGTTATGTGTTTTATTTTTTTATGACATGAGGGATGTCAATGGACACCACATCTGAAAGCTACAGGTTAGTCGTCAATTTGTCCACCTGGTTTTGCATCAAAATATCTTAACACACACTAATTGTTCCACCTGTTTTTGTAAATATGCAGCGTAGGTAATCCAAATGAAAATGTAATTTTTTAAGAGTATTGCTACTTTTAGATTTAAAAGAATGTGCGGTCACTTCTACTTTTCTGGGCTTTTCAAATATATTGGGAACAAACGTGAGTGGAGTTGCTACATTTTTCAGTGTAAAAGTCATGCTGGACATTTCTGTTTTTTCAGTTGTTTTAATGTAGAGCATTTGACTTTCAATGCATCTTCTTTCATTGGCAGAAAAAGATTCAATGATCAGGACAGTGTATGACAGTGAGTGACTAATACATGTGTGCTCACACTGCAGACACAGGAAAGAGAGACTACGCACGAGCACTCGGCCATCATTCTTTAATAAGATTTTGGTAGTACACAAGCTTTCCCTTTCCGATTGTCAGAATAAATATGACATGGATTTAAAAAAGGCACAAAATCCATTGAACAGCTCATATGTATATATGTTCCACAAAAGGCTGTTGCTTAGTTCATGTGTTTTCAAGTGTTAGATCCTTACAGTACTTTGCAACATTTACAGCGTGTTCTAAATACAGGTGGTAACAACATGCTTTTTATACAGAAAATTAAACAGTGTGAGCTAAAGATATATTTATAGGTGTATATATATATCTATATATATATATAGCTATGTACACAATGATACAGAGCTTCAATTCTAAACCCCCTGACCACCTTCACCCCCTGTCTCTTAGAAATAGCTTAGGTGCATGCTGTGTCTGCTGCGGAGAGCTGTGCAAGCCTATTGTACCACAGTATTGCAGTAAATGGGGGGAAAAAGGGTTCCGCAATAGGCCTTCGGGACACAGGAAACGTCTTCTAGGCAAGGCATGCTCACAGAAAAATAGTAGCTTTGTACCAGTGGCCATCCCTGACCACCACTAGATCTGCATTCAGGCAAGCATAACATGGGGACATGGGGAAATGCAGATCATGGAAAGCAGCAAATCACTTGGGGGCACCACGTAACAGCAAGACACAAAATGTGGTCGGTCCATTCAGCCCATAGGCAGTGTACCCCAGTTGCAGGATGTCAATGTGATTCTCCATTGGGAAGTAATGGGTGATGTGCTTTGTTGACACGGGAACTGTGTGCATTACGTATGAGCTGATTTGCACTCTACCTTCGGGACTATTTTTCCGTGGTGTACCCACGCGTGTGGCTGTTTATTGTGCCAGTGCACCGGTGGACCCAATATGAGGACAGAATGGTTCACCCTTTAAGATCTTTCACATCACCTGGCTGCGGGAGGCTTCGGACTTAACCGCTTCGATGCTTGTGACGGAACCGTTCCGTCATCAGTCACGGCTGAGCTGTGCTGATGACGGAACGGTTCCGTCACGACCACACCCTATTCTGGAATGTCCAGCACAGGGGCGGAATTGGCGCCGTACAAAAGCGGTTAAGAGCAAGAGTCTGATGGAGAACATTTGAAGACACACAAGAGAATCTGATTACCAAGAAACATCTGTAACAATAATATTTGTATTGAGGAGGCTAACGAGTAATCTGGGGCCTCTACAAACGTATTCTGAAACAAATCTCTACAAATACTGTGCATTGTGTTACAGATGTACACATCTGGAAGAAAGAAAAGCATTGGGTGCTCTTCAGACATCAGAATAGATACAAGTTCATTTCCCAATAGAAGTCAGTGCCAGACAGTTGTTGTAAGTCCCTGCAAACATTGTACTTGGGGCCAAATTCAAGATATTAGTAGTGGGTATACAGGTGACCAAACCCAACTCCACTGCAATCGATGAGGTTGTAACTAACTCTGAGGCAAAGAGTTGTACATCCAATGTATACCTTCTGCCTCCTGACAGACGGCCTCCCCGCTACTGTGGTAGAGAGCCCTTGGGGATGAGGTTCTTCCTGCTCCAGTACCCAATGCTGTTGGCTTCCACCAATGAGAAACACTACCAACACAATGTGGACACACATTTCTTCTAGCGTGACTACATGCAACTTCTGGTCCACTCTAACATGGCTACTGACGTGTCTCTGCTCAGCTAACATACATGGCTAATGAACTACTATCCTACCAGGAGGCAGCTCCTCAGCAAACACACACAAATTATAGAAGCACTGGGAGAGTTAGTGCAAGGACTCTTCCAACCGCAAGAGAAATTGGAGCTTACAAATTAAGACGTGGTTCTGGCATCACTGCTTGACAATATTTAGTGCAGGTAAACGTCACATGTTGGGTTGGTGTCTGTATAATCTTTTCCAGCCTATGTGGTTCATGCTAGAGTTACTTCTTAGCCTGTGGGCATCTGATATTCTTGAATTTAAGTTGTCTTCACTTTTTGCAAGGTTGAGGAAACATAAGAGAGAGACAAATAAGTCAAGTGCTACATTGGCTAACCGATGTCACAACTTTCTCCCTGGATAAAAAGGTGGCAGCACAGCAATGCCACAGCAAGACGGCATATCCATGGCTGTGGTGGGACTGATCATTTGTGTCTAGTGGGGAAAGAGGAGAATTTACAGATAATGTTCTCCAGGTGGATCTGATCCAGGGGCATTGGTGTTAGAGATTCTGTGGATGTCGAAAGGAGAACTTGCAAACCATGCTCGTCTCGCTTCTCAGTGCCTGATGAAGGCCACAACAGTCCTGGATTCTACACTTGGTCATCTTAAATAAACCAGTGATGTCTATAGGAACTGGTATGGTGATTGTGCGGATCCCAGGCCAATGACCTTCAGAGAAGGAAGTAGGTGTATACTGAGGGTTCCAGTACCGGGTCAAGCCGGCGCGTGTGCGGTCAGCCTTCCAGCTTTTAGCAAGTGTGCATTCAGGTAAAAAATGCAAAAATTCAGAAAGGACAGTCCTTGACCATGTTAAACTTTTAAACGGACACTGATTGTCCATGTTTAAACTAAACAATGGCAGTCCCTACCCATGTCTGACGTTTATCCCAGCAGCACTTGGCCACGTGCAGCCATTAATCTTATAGATCTGGGCCATGTGTGACCTTTGACCTGACAGTCCATCTCCAGCTTTTAAGTCTACCCTGGCAGCTTGGTCTAGGTTTAACTGTTGACTTTACAGTATTTCACCACATTTAACTACTAACCTAGCAGTGCTTTAGTACATTAAACCTTTACCTTGACAGCCCTGGATCAAGTGTAATCTTTAACCCCTTCAACCCTGGTCACACTGAGGCAAGGTTGCTGGTCTACTGGAAGAAATTGCTACAACTAAAAGACACCCCCCAGCTCATCCTACTTCAGCTGATTGGCTGGTGATGCAATGTGACCTGTGAGGAACCTGGTACCATATTTATGCTGATATACAGACAATCTAATTACTCCAAAGGTTTGGGATTGACATATACTTAATTAAGGCTACATATCTGTACACATTTCTTGGTCAGAGGCGGACTGCGATGAAACGCCAGTAAATGGTATCCGAAGGCAAAGTCTACAGAGGAACCTTCACGCATTATAACAACACCTGAGGTCACAAGAGCACACAGCTTGCTGTTAAAGTTTATAAAAACAATTAATGCTATTTAAAGAGATGCTGTACGTGGACATGGATGTCTGTAATAAATGTATATTAGAAGCAATAGGTTATGACACCGTGTAGGCCTTTTCTAATATAACCTTTCCAAGTGGACCCTTTCCTATGTAACCTTTCCAGGTGCCAGCTAGCCCACATGCGGGCATCTCAGGAGGCCATTCATAGTCTTCAAGGGGCTCCTAATATTGCTGTCCTTGTGGGGGGGCACGGCAGAAGTCCCCCTGGCTCAGGGCAGGGTGCACAGCTGTGTGTTATAATCGTCCTTGATATTCTGTCAAGGGGTGGACTGGCATCTCAAACATCAAAGCATCACTTCAGTGTCAATGCCAGGGCTTATTATTGCTAGAAGTAGAGTGCGGGTAAAGGGCACATCATTTTAACATTAAAGTTAAAGGGATTGATACCCCAGAGAAGGCATGTTCAAAGGGATGGATGTGGTTAGATGGAGGGGGTGTGATTCACAGGTGAGGGGGGGGGGGTCAACAGGAATAGGGGCCAATGGTGGTTGAGGAATGATTGATGGTAATTGGAGTGGTTGATGGTTGAGGTATGGTCAGTGGTAATAGGAGGGATTGGTGGTTGAGGGATGGTAATAGGAGTGATTGGTGGTTGAGGAATGGTCAATGGTAATAGGAGTGATTGGTGTTTGAGGGATGGTAATAGGAGTGATTGGTGGTTGAGGATGATAATAAAATTGATTGGTGGTTGAGAGATGGTCAGTGGTAAAAGGAGTGGTTGATGGTTGAGGGATAGTCGATGGTAATAGGAGTGACTGGTGGTTGATGGTGATAGAAGTGATTGGTGGTTGAGGGATGGTCAAGTGTAATAGGAGTGGTTGGTGGTTGAGAGATGGTCTGTGGTAATAGGAGTGATTGATGTTTGAGAGAAGGTAATAGGAGTGATTGGTGGTTGAGGAATTGTTGATGGTAAGAGGAGAGATTGGTGTTTGAGGGATGGTAATAGGATTGATTGGTGGTTGAGAGATGGTCGATGGCAGTAGGAGTGATTGGCAGTTGAGGGATGGTCGATGGTAAAAGGCGTGGTCGATGGTTGAGAGATAGTCGATGGTAATAGGATTGATTGGTGGTTGAGGGATGGTCGATGGCAATAGAAGTGATTAGTGTTTGAGGGATGGTAATAGGACTGATTGGTGGTTGAGAGAAGGTCAGTGGTAATAGGAGTGATTGGTGGTTGAGGGATGGTCAATGGTAAAAAGAATGGTTGATGGTTGAGGGATAGTCGATAGTAATAGGAGTAACTGGTAGTCAATGATAATAGGAGTGATTGGTGGTTGAGAGATGGTCTATGGTAATAGGAGTGATTGGTGGTTGAGGGATGGTCGATGCCAATATGAGTGATTGGTGATTGAGGGATGGTAATAGGATTGATTGGTGGTTGAGAGATGGTCGATGGCAATAGGAGTGATTGGTGGTTGAGGGATGGTCGATGGTAAAAGGAATGGTTGAGGGATAGTGGATGGTAATGGTGGTTGAGGAATGATCGATGGTAATTGGAGTGATTGTTGGTTGAGGGATGGTAATTGGATTGATTGGTGGTTGAGGAATGGTCGATACCAATAGGACAGATTGGTGGTTAAGGGATGGGCGATGGCAATAGGAGTGATTTGTGATTGAGGGATGGTAGTGGGATTGATTGGTGGTTGAGGGATGGTAGATGGTAATAGGAGTGATTGATGGTTGTGGGATTGTCGATAGTAATAGGAGTGATTGGTGTTTGAGGGATTGTTGATGGTAATAGGAGGGATTGGTGGTTGAGGGGTGGTTGATGGTAATAGGAGTGATTGGTGATTGAGGGATGATCGATGGTAATCCTGGAGATTGAGAGGTGAAGAAGGCATGATGGGGAAGAGTATGATAAACAGGTTAGTGTAGTAGATTAGCAGGGCTATCACCAAAAGATGGAGGGGATTGAGGGATGGCAGTTTAAATGCATTTTGGGGGTCAATGGGAGTGGAAGGATATGACTAATTTTTAACGATGGAACACCAGTGTATGAGACATGGACCTCCAACAGTAACCTTAGATCAATGAAAGAAAAGGCCACAAAATGAGACGTTATGCATGTTACATAACATAGCTACTTGTATGTGAACCTTGTACACTCATTAGTATTTAGAATAAAAGTCTTTGAAGGTGGGCTGTACAGACGGGACACTAACCTAAGGACAAATACTCTCTTCCAGTTGTCTTCAGAAGTTATGATGATATAATGAAGTCTATGTAAGTGAAGCTGCTGTATGCATGTATAAATCGTGTACAGAAGTGAAGGTCGTCTACAGAAATACAGATGATATCAAGGAAGTTGAGATGTTCTAGAACTGTGTAGATATAAGGAAGTAAATATGGTCTAAGGGTCTAAGGCTGGTCTCGGGAAGCAGAAATGACCAAAAGTGAAGATGGTCTTTCTAAATACCAATGATCCGAGGGTTGTGTGGAAAGTCCAAGAAAGAGTAAATGATCTCTGGAGGTAGAGCTAATTTATAGAATAAGAGATTGTTTATGAAATAAAAGCTAGCGTATCGAAGAACAGTTGGACTTCAGAGGTACAGATGATCTAAGGATGTAATCATTGCCTGTGGGGGTTACAGATGTTCTATGAATGTAGATATTGCCCAAGGAATTGCACAAGCACTAAGGAAGTAAAATTCGAATTTAGTAAAGGAGATGGTGAAGGAACAAGATCTGCTTTATGGAAGCAGACATGGAATGTGCAGATGAAAATGGGGAAAAAAAGACTAGTTGCTGAACAACAAAATCCACAGAAATTGTACTGTTTGCCTGAGGGGAGGACATGTACCTGTGTCTGCCAGACAGACGTCTCGAGGGCACTTCCAAACATGAATGGAGTTTAGAAGAAGGATTATTTTAATGATAAGTAGGTCCTCGGTCAAGTTCCATCACACTGTAATTGTCAGCAAGGAAGGAGGCATACATTGAAAACAAAAAGTGAGTGTAAGCACGTATTGAGATGGTCTATTCAAGTGGACTTGCTCAATGGAAATATGGAGGGTCTTTAGAACCAGAGATACTATCTAAAAGTAATAATGCTATATGAAAGTATAGATAGTTCATAGAAGCAGAGCTAATTTATGAAAATAGGCATGCTCTCTGGCGGAATAAATCCGCAATGGAGGAAGCAATGACTCTGGGAGCAGAGCTGGTCTATGGAAGCAGCCATGCTCGTTGGAAGTAGCGATGCTCTACCAAACTACAGCTTATTCTTTTTAACCAGAGACAGTCTGTGGAAGTAGTGATACCTCTAAGGAAGTAGAGGTGTCTATGTATGCAGAACAGGTCTAAAGAAGAGAACCTCTTTGGAAGTAGAGCTGATCTGTAGGAGTAACAATGGACTTTTGACATAAACTATGCTTCATGGAAGTATGGTAGCGTCAAGGAAGTAGGACTTGTGTATGGAACGTTAGCCACTCTATGGGAGTAACAACGTTCTATCAAAATGCAGATGCTTTATGGAATTTGACGACACATACTTGGAAACAGAACTGTTTCACAGATGTTGAGATGATTCACGGATGTAGGGCTAGACTATGGAAGTAGAGTTCTTTGTTGAAAGTATCACTGCATAGGGAAGCACGTTCTTCGTGAACATAGACACTGTCCATGGTAGGATGCATATTCTAAGTAAGAAGGTATGATCTATCTGAGGACACGAGGTCGCTGGGAAGGCTAAGATCTAAAGGATAGAGTGTGGGCTACAGTAAGAGGTGTGTTTACAGAAAGAAGTGTGATCTACAGGAGGAATGTGGTCTATAGGATGTGGTGTGGTCTATTAGAGGTATATGGCATGGGAATGGAAGATATGGTATGGCCATAGAAGGAAGTGTGGGCTATAGGAGAAGACATGGTCTTTACGGGCAGGTGCGGTCCATAGGAGGAGGTGTGATCTGTAGGAGTGGGTATGCTCTCTAGGAAGAGGTGTGGTTCGTGGAAGGAGTTGTGAGCTATGGGACACAGGCTGGTCTCTAGAAGGAGGTGCAGTTTATAGGGGGAAATGTGGAAGGTGGAAAAAAGTGTAGTCTGCAGGAGGAGGGGTGATTTGTGGAATATAGGAGAAGGTGTGGTCAAAGGGAAGATGTGTGGTCTAAAGGAGGAGGCGTGGTCTAAGGAAAGATATGTGTTTTATAGGAGGAGATGTGGTCTAAGAGAAGGTGTGTGCTCTATAGGAGGAGGTGTGGTCTAAGGGAAGATGTGTGCTCTGTAGGAGGAGGTGTGGTCTAAGGGAAGATGTGTGGCCTATCGGAGGAGGTGGCGTCTAAGGGAAGATATGTGCTCAATAGGAGAAGGTGTGGTATAAGGGAAGATGTGTGCTTTATAGGACAAGGTATAATCAGTGGAAAGATGTGTGCTCTATCGGAGGAGGTGTGGTCTAAGGGAAGATGTGTGCTCTATAGGAGAAGGTATAATCTGTGGAACGATGTGTGGTCTATAGAAGAAGGTGTGGTTCAAGAGAAGGTGTGTGCTCTATAGGACAAGGTATAATCTGTGTAAAGATGTGTGCTCTATAGGACAAGGTATAATCTGTGGAACGATGTGTGGTCTATAGAAGAAGGTGTGGTCTAAGGGAAGGTGTGTGCTCTATAGGAGAAGGTATAATCTGTCGAAAGATGTGTGGTCTATAGAAGAAGGTGTGGTCTAAGGGAAGGTGTGTGCTCTACAGGAGAAGGTGTGGTGGACAGAAATATCATGGTCTATGGGATGAGATGTGCATTATGGGAGGAGGTCAGCTCTATTAAAGGAATTTTGGACTATATTTTATTTGCAATTTTTGATTTGAAGTTTTTGGAAGGAAATAAATGTCACTTCATATTGTTGAGAAGAATAAAGAAAAAATGAAATAACAGGAAAAAAAAACAGGTTAAGGAATTGAAAATGTGGCCAGCTAAAGATTGCAGTGATTGACGGGAATGAAGGCTCGCCTGCCTGCCAATGCTCACCCTCTGCAATTATTTTATTTGATGGAAGAGCGTTGAAATTAGAAAAGTTTCTCTGGACCGGAAGTTGTCATTTAGGGTAGTAGTTGAGCCCTGTGGGATGAGCGGTGGTTTATTGGAAAGGATTATTCTATGGCCAGCTTTGCTATTCTTCTGGGGTGGTGGGTTATTGATATGAGGACTGGTTCATTAGAGGAGGGGCTTAGATATGTGTATCTTATGACGTGGGGGTTGATAGGAAGAGGTGGTGAGGTCTGCTGTGTGTCATGTGAACTACAAATGTTGTGTGTTATGGAAAAGATGTAATTAGTCAGAATAAGTCTGGTCTGTGACTGATAACGTGGAAGACAGATGCTTGGACTCTGGGAGGTAATGTCCTTGGGAAGTGATATTAAGGGAGATATTGTGTAGCATGAAAAGTGGGGTCATGTATGGGGGTCTTGTAGAGTGTGGTAGTTGGAGGAGTCTTCGAGAGGTGGTATATGCTACGGCGATGGTGCAGGTATGGAATTGGATATACTTTGCGGCACATGGTGCAGACTACAAGAGACAGTGTAGTATCTGAGAGATGATATTGTGTATAAAACATGGCCTATGCCTTGGAAGATTGTGCCGCCTATGGGAGATGGTATATTCTATGATAGACGATGACTCCAATGGGAGATGCTGTTGTCTCTGGGCGATGAAGCTGTCTATGGGAGATGGAATTGGCATGGAATTCGATGTACTCTGCGGCACATGTTGTAGACGGTGAGAGTGAGTGAGCACAATGAGAGATGGTGTAACATATGGGAGATGCTATTGTGGTAGAAAGATGGCATATGATATGGGAGATGATGTCTTATATGGGAGATCAGGTAGACCGTGGGAGATAGTGCAGGTGTGGAATTCGATGTTCTTTACAGCACTAGGTTTAGACTATGGAGACAGCGCACACTATAACAGATGGTGTAGACCAAGGGAGACCGGATTGTCTATGGGAGATGGTGTAGACTACGAGAGAAGATGTTGTCTATGGGAGATGGTGTAGACTACGAGAGAAGATGTTGTCCATGGGACATAGTGTAGACTAAGAGAGATAGTGTTGTCAATGGGACATGGTGTAGACTATGGGAGATGCCATTACCTACGGTAGATGGTTTAGACTAAAGGAGATGTTGTTGTCTATGGGAGATAGTTTAGACTATGGGAGATGCTGTCTATGGGAGATGCTGTCTATGGGAGATGCTGTCTATGGGAGATGGTGTCGACTAAAGGAGATGTTGTTGTCTATGGGAGATGGTTTAGACTAGGGGAGATCCTGTCTATGGGAGATGCAGTTGTCTATGGGAGATGGTTTAGACTATGGGAGATCCTGTCTATGGGAGATGCAGTTGTCTATGGGAGATGGTGTAGACTAAAGGAGATGTTGTTGTCTATGGGAGATAGTTTAGACTATGGGAGATGCTGTCTATGGGAGATGCTGTCTATGGGAGATGCTGTCTATGGGAGATGGTGTAGACTAAAGGAGATGTTGTTGTCTATGGGAGATGGTTTAGACTAGGGGAGATCCTGTCTATGGGAGATGCAGTTGTCTATGGGAGATGGTGTAGACTAAAGGAGATGTTGTTGTCTATGGGAGATAGTTTAGACTATGGGAGATGCTGTCTATGGGAGATGCTGTCTATGGGAGATGCTGTCTATGGGAGATGGTGTAGACTAAAGGAGATGTTGTTGTCTATGGGAGATGGTTTAGACTAGGGGAGATCCTGTCTATGGGAGATGCAGTTGTCTATGGGAGATGGTTTAGACTATGGGAGATCCTGTCTATGGGAGATGCAGTTGTCTATGGGAGATGGTGTAGACTAAAGGAGATGTTGTTGTCTATGGGAGATAGTTTAGACTATGGGAGATGCTGTCTATGGGAGATGCTGTCTATGGGAGATGCTGTCTATGGGAGATGGTGTAGACTAAAGGAGATGTTGTTGTCTATGGGAGATGGTTTAGACTATGGGAGATCCTGTCTATGGGAGATGCAGTTGTCTATGGGAGATGGTGTAGACTAAAGGAGATGTTGTTGTCTATGGGAGATAGTTTAGACTATGGGAGATGCTGTCTATGGGAGATGCTGTCTATGGGAGATGGTGTAGACTAAAGGAGATGTTGTTGTCTATGGGAGATAGTTTAGACTATGGGAGATCCTGTCTATGGGAGATGCAGTTGTCTATGGGAGATGGTTTAGACTATGGGAGATCCTGTCTATGGGAGATGCAGTTGTCTATGGGAGATGGTTTAGACTATGGGAGATGCTGTCTATGGGAGATGCTGTCTATGGGAGATGGTGTAGACTAAAGGAGATGTTGTTGTCTATGGGAGATAGTTTAGACTATGGGAGATGCTGTCTATGGGAGATGCTGTCTATGGGAGATGCTGTCTATGGGAGATGGTGTAGACTAAAGGAGATGTTGTTGTCTATGGGAGATAGTTTAGACTATGGGAGATCCTGTCTATGGGAGATGCAGTTGTCTATGGGAGATGGTTTAGACTATGGGAGATCCTGTCTATGGGAGATGCAGTTGTCTATGGGAGATAGTTTAGACTATGGGAGATGCTGACTATGGGAGATGCTGACTATGGGAGAAGGTGTAGACTAAAGGAGATGTTGTCTATGGGAGATGGTTTTGACTATGGGTGATGCTGTTGTCTATGGGAGAAGGTGTAGACTAAGGGTGTTGGTGTCGTCTATGGGATATAATGTAGACTACGGAAGGTGGTGCCTTCTATAGGAGGTTGGGTAGACTGTGGGATATGGTGTTGGTATGGAATTCCATGTACTCTATTGCACATGGCGTACACCATGAGAGATGTTTTAGTACATGGAGATTATATTGTATATGAAAGTTGGTACATGCTATACAAGATGGTGTCTTGTATGGGAGATGGTGTAGACTACGGGAGGTGGTGTTGTATATGGGAGTTCATTTATGCTATGGGAGACGGTGTTGTCTATGGGAGATTGTTTATAGTATGGGAGACGGTGCAGGTATTGATTTCTATGTACCCTATGCCACATTATGGAGACTATGGAAGAAAAGATACACTATCAAAGGTGGAACAGACTATGGTAGCTGATGTTGTCAATAGGAGCTTGTTGAGACAATGGGAGATGGTGTAAAGTATGTAAGATGATGTATTCTAGGACAGGTCAGATATAAAGTCACAGATGGAGGAGTCTGTAGGGGGTGTTATATACGATGGGAGTTGGTGTCATGAATGGGAGATGATGGGCACTTAAAATGCTGTGGGAGATGGTATCATCTACGGGAGATAGTCTCTTCGATGGAAGATGATATCTTCTATGGAAGATGGTATCTTCAATGGAAGATGCAGTCATCGGTGGGATATTACAGAGGCTATGGAAGGTGGTGTCTTTTATGGGAGATGCTGTCGTATGTGGCAAGTCGAGTGGACTATGGGAGATGGTGATGGTATGGAACGTATTGTAGTCTATCGGAGAGTCATAGACTAAGAGAGATGCTGGAGGTTATGAGTGATGAATGAATGCAAGAGGTTCAGGATATCAACGTTAGCTAAATCTACATCTATTGGATTTAAATGTGACTCGTTTACAAAGTAAGAGACTATCCTGCAAACCCAGAATTGATCTGGTCCAACTAGACCTATGTCGGACATCCATGGCGTAGAGCACATATTCATACATCAAAGAGTTGCTCAGTATTTCATCTCTTTTTTAAGAACATTCCATATCAAGCAATAATACAAACCGCTTAAGAAGAAACTATCTAGAAGAGGTGCATGCATCTAGGAGAAGCTGCTCTAAGTCTACTTTGTTGGTTTCCTTTGACCCTTCCATTGTGAACAAAGACAACGTAAACAAATAGGGACAGTATCGTGGTTGTGCAAGAGTCCATCATTTGTACATTTCCGAAGGATGCTGACATGAAGAAAGGAGACTGGGTTCATCATAATATTTTAATCCTTTCCAAATCCTTATCTGATTGGAAGACCAATAAAGCAGATCAACTCTTGCCATATACAGGATGCATCTAAATCAATGCAGAGTCTTCTAAAGACTGCAAATATTTAAGACAAAACGAATAAATGTCATCCTACGTGCACCTATTTCCATACTTCTGGTATCCACCATAGTGCGAAAGTCTTTTAAAGCTTAG
Source organism: Lissotriton helveticus (assembly GCF_964261635.1). Lineage (NCBI taxonomy): Eukaryota > Metazoa > Chordata > Amphibia > Caudata > Salamandridae > Lissotriton > Lissotriton helveticus. Next base: position 12,087,518 of record NC_136067.1, on the reverse strand, counting down.
CTTACAGTACTTTTGTTACCACCAGCTCGATGGTGATGCCGTGCAATCATTCGCACCAGAGACGTGCATCACAATCATTTGTTGGTATTAAAGGTCGGAGGATAGTTGGTGGCATCCACAACATTGCTTCAGAATTAACACTGTCACATAGATCTTGGCGTTTAAGGTGCAGACAGGACTGTACTGAGTTACCAGTGGACCCTAAGCACTGGTAAATGAAAGGAGATGACCCACGCTGCACCCTTACCCACGCATCATGCGTGGATGAGAAGGGCCTCTGAAAGGTTGTTGCATCCATGGTTTTCAAGGTGTCACATGTCAGGTGTGAGATAGACGTCTAGCCCTAGATTTGGAGTTGACATCACGTTACCTTTTGTAATCATATTCTATACTTTCAGTTACACCAGCGGCAGTACTAGCGGTCGAATGCAGCGGGATATGTATTGGTTGACAGTCTCACTCCTGATATGGGATAACCTGAGACCTCTGGCTGTTCTACGCCTCGCCAGAGGTCTAACCCGGGCACTAAGCAGCTTACTCTACCATCTCCTCCATCTGCAGGCTGAATTCCCAGCCTCTGTATCATTTATGAAATTAACGGCATGAAAGCAACCACAAACGAAGGCGATCTTACAAGATCAAGCACGGGCATCCAAGTGGGGGAAGACTTTGAATGTTTTTGAGGTGTGGCGAGGTAGTGAGGTCTTCCTTTTTTGTGTCCTGGGGAGGGTGAAACATCAGGTCTGGCTATAGACCACAGGAATTTGTACATAGAAGCAGCCCAAACATTGGGCTAATCAAGGACTCCAGTCTTATATCCCTTAAAAGCAAGAGTTGGGAGGATAGGAGGAACAAAACAAATGTCAGACCACAGACTCGCACACACACACTCTCTCATACTGCAAACATTTTATTATAACCCTTTGCCTATCTTAATAGAGGGTTTCTCTCCATTACTGTATGAGATTTTGTGGGACCTTCAGCCTTACTACTTGTGACAATCACACCCGGAGTTTCGCCTACAACACTACGCCCAGCTCTGGAGACCTCATCTATTGTGTTGTCTTTAAATCTGAAGTGTATTTTGGGGTACCGTGTCCAGTTCCATGGCTATGACTGGAGCAAAGGTGCCCTTCCTTAACCCCACCCATGCTCATGATGAGCTGAGCTCGTCATGAGCCACGATGCTCGTGTGCTGATGACGAGCTGAGCTCGTCATGGCCGTTAGAACGCTCACACGCGGGGCTAATTCCCCTGCTGTGCTGAGCGTTCTAAGGAAACGGGTGTGGCCGTGACGAGCTCAGCTCGTTATGAGCACACGAACACCGTGGCTCATGACGAACTGAGCTCGTCATGAGCACCGGGCGCTGTGCGCGCAGCCCCGCCCCCCAGCACAGCGGGGGAATAACCCCCGCAGCCAACGGGTTAAACAACATTTGGATGATGGAGTAGAGATCACATACCTGGTGTACTGGAGACTTCATATAGGACATTTAGCTCTAGAAGCTCATCTAGATAGTGTTCTACAGGCACTGGTTTAGTAAAGTTTCCATCTCCAGAAGCACAAATACTAACGAAAGCTGGTACAGAGAGCGGTGCACAAATGGTGAATGGGTTAAACCACAAGTCTTAACAAAATAGGCTCCGTCATCTGAATTTTAATCCACTGGAGATAAATGCAGGTATGATAGAAGCATATTAGATCCTACATTTTTTTAAAACTGTGCTAGAGGGTGGCAATTAACAGGGCGTCTGCACTTCTGGAGCTGATGGTAAGATATCAGGTTGGGTGGTTCAGGTAACAGAAATTTTAAGACGAATGTCCTGCACGCTCTAATGAAGCTTTCGGGATTCACTGAACTAAGTCGGGGGTTCACCCTTCAGAAACCCTCAGGCTCCACTGGAATGATTGAAAGATTGAGCCTCTACTTTAAGGGAGATAATAATCCTCACAAACTAGTAGGATAGGGAGATGTCCTCATAAACCACTGGAATGAATAAGATTGACCCCTCACACATCCGAGTTGGCCAAAGTGAATACCAAGATGGAACCCGGTAAAGATTTTGAAATGAATGGAAGGGATATATCTTCACAACACCTAAAAAGACCCTGAACACATCAGTCCCTCACAACTCCTAAAGATCCAGTGGCTTTACCAGGGGATCTACCAGCAAAGGTCCATGATCCTTTGGAGAAGTGTGGCTCAATGGTTAGAGCGGCAGACCCTCATGCAGAGGTCTAGCCCTGGACCAGGGTTCAATTCCCCGCCTCGGCGGGTCTTGGGCACAAAATTTCCTCAGACCTGATAATTCTCACCTCGGTGCCTATTCCAATCATGGAGTCCCACTCTGCAACTCTGGGCAATAGCTTGCTTAATCTCCACAACGGCCCCCACAACGCTAAGGATGCCTGGCCTCCACCTTGGGGGTGCCCAGGAGTGGACACCTCACAGGGAAAGTCAGGATAGGTTCCACAGCGGTATTCGTACAAGCGCCTTGAGACCCTTGCGGGTGAGTAGTGCGCTATACAAGTATCAATTTACTTACTTACTTACTTACTATCCTTTGAAATGAGTGAAGAGCGATAATCTTTAACCAACCACATTAACCCATTAAATGAAAAGAGAGTTCAACTCTCACCAAAAAGAAAGGGAATGGAATGAAAGGGTCTCAAATACAAGAGCTTATCACTGAGAGTCGCAAGACCCCCAAATAACTCAGCGGAGTCCATGAGCTGAGGATGCTAGATCAGAGATTGGTTAGGCTGCTTCTCGCAGGATCCCAATAGGGTTTCAGGGAATTCATTTTAACAAATGAAAGAAACCATTCTAAGGTTCGGGGTGGCCTTACAGTGCATGCAGTCGACAGTGGGAGCCGGACTCTTACAACAGCACTAGTGAGATGACCGGCTCAATGGGGGTTGTCCTGAAAAATACTGCGTGAACCATAATATCTTAATCTGGATATCTTTACAGAGCAGCGTGGGTGTGTTGGAGAAGACTTCCACTGGGTGAACTCTTACTGTGGGATACATAGCGTAGCACAAGTCTTACCCTGGAGGCATTTACTGTCGTACTATACCGGAGGGTACGCTTTAAGGATCCATTTTCAAACATTCACATTATGTTGGGGGTACTTCAAAAGCACAACAAAGACAGCAGACGGAAGCTTCACCTGCGTTCTAAGCAATGTTGAACTACAAGCAGTGGCCGCACTGTTAATATTCAGAGTACATTATATTGTCCATAGGGCACAGCTTCCTTTGGGAGGAGTTACAGTGAATGAAACAGTCTAACAAACACTGGGGGTACTTGTAAGATATGATATGAAACTACTAACAAGTGTCGCTTGAGGTCTAGTGCATTACAAGGGCTACAGGGAGGCGGTCGTTAAGATGGCTCAGTGACAATAATACAATGCCTTTGTGCATACATACATCCAAATATTAGGACACACATTACTTTGTGGGTGTTCATAGTCAATACAATCTTCTAGAGTAAGCCTGCTTTGGGAGAATTTGTAAAACATGATATGGGACTGCAGACAGGTGTCTCTGGAGGGGATATGCACTTTGTGGGCAACAGGGACGGGCCGGTCCACTATTGTGGTTTAGAAGGTTGCCACCAATTATGGCCGCGTTCTTGCGTAATAACCTACTTACTGAAAATCATGAACTAGTATATCAGGGGCAAGAATATTATGAACCTGTGCATGTGACGGGGAGAAGTGGAGAAGTGTGGCTCACTGGTTAGAGGAGGCAGACCTGGAAGCAGAGGTCAGCCCGGGACCAGGGTTCAATTCCCGGCTCGGCGGGGTCTTGAGTCCTAAAATGTCCATGGACTCGACAATTCTCGCTCCGGTGCCTACTCGATTCACGGGTTCACACTCTGCAACTCTGGGCAATAGCTTGCTTAATCTCCACTACGGCCCCTCGCGGCGGGATGCCTGGCTTTCACCTTGCGGATACCCTGCCGGGGTTATCTCACAGGAGAATACCAGGACGGGTTCCCTAAGCAAGCGCTTAGAAACCGCTTGGTGATTTGCGCTATATAAATTCCTGTACATTTACATTTACATCCCAAGTGAACAATCTTCACTGGGTGGTTCTCCGGCCTTCTTAGATATGTTTCAAGAGGTGAAGAGTGCCGTTTGACTATAGGGCTCGGGTTCCACTGAATGCGGTAGCCTTGAAAAGACTTATAATGGTTACGTTGGCTTTATGTTATTGACAACACTAGGAGAGTGCTGGAAGTATGTCAGTGCACCAGTTGGCATGCGACCTCCATGTCCTTGCATTACACATTGAAGTTACTTTGCCTCAGGTGTTGGGCAAGTGTGGGAAGGTGACACATAACCTACTTTAGGGACTACATCACTAAACAGCCAAATAGGGAGAAGTAGATAGCCATCCCTCTGCTGACGGTAATTGTTGTTCCGACGATGCCATCATCTCGGTGAATACTTAAGGCTGAGATTCAGATAATGGTCAGATTGTACTAACAACAGACGCCCTCTGATATAAACCTTAGGGACTTCCTCTGACAGATTATGCAGGGAGCCAATCTTTCTTGGCCCGGGCAGCGAGTGGGTAGGTCTACCGACATTGTTGCAGTTTAGCAAACGACACTGGGATTTCTATGTGTCTTTCCTGCCGGGAGTCGATGGTGTGAGTCACCGACTCTAATTGGGTTGGTCATCAAAACTACAGGTAACACATTAGAGGTGTTTTACGTGGTTTATCAGGGACATTTGACCAAACAACCACTGAGTGTGTAGATAGCTTTTTTTCTTGGTTCTGACGAATTGCCGCTAGATCGTAAGACAACCAGGCAAGAAACATGTTGACCACTTGACTGAGCGCGGTATCCTGACACATTATATCAGGAGTGCGCCACATCATTTTTAACCAGGTTGCAAGCCATATTGATTAAACGTTTCTTCTCTGGTACTTCCATTTCCTGTTTTAAACCCCCCCACCCCCCAGGGTCCACTAAACCTCACTCCTTACATCTACACCTTTAGGCGCCTCACCCCCACGGCACCAAACAGCTAATTGGAATCAAAGATCTCAGCCAAAGAGCCCCTCATTGCAGCACCGACCTGACGAGGAGCACGCCTATGATGTAGCATGACACCCAGCCGGGTGAGTGAGGGCCCTAGTTCCAAAAGGAGGAATTCCCCATTCCTCCTGCTATTAAATAAGGACCTAATTAACCCGTCTCCCCTTAACCAGTTAGGAACTGCATACCTTTTTGGATTGACTTGATCAAACAAAGCCACAAATGAATCTGGAGTGCTGATTGGATGTGGCCTAGCGTAACCATCTGGACAGACCTATGTGGGAGAAGAGGCTGAATTGGTGATGATACAAGAGGATTCAAAGAACAACCCAGAGCCTCTTCTCTGACGCAAAGAACCAGGAGGAAAACCTCAGCTTTGGCCTTTGCAGGTGAACAAGGCCGCCCAGAATCAATTATTCCATTAACTCCTAAAAAGCTGGATGGAAGTGGTGATAATAAGGAGGGGACAGAGGTACTGGGACTCAGAGGACTTGACATGTCACCAACAGGATATATGGAGCTCTCTGATAAGGGCGCTGAGGCCAACAGATCGAGAGAGATGTATCCCGTTATGATGGCAGCCTAGGGCGCTCCATTATGTCCAAAAGAAAGTTGGTTCTGCTTTTTAAGTTCTCAGAGGAGGGAGGTGTGCAGATTTTCTTTGAAGACGTGTCTTGCTTTCCCCTTTTTCTGCAGTTAGAGTAAAACCATGGGAAGAACTGAATAACATTTAGAAATGAGGGAGATCACACTTGGCCTCTTTATCCCAAGTTGGAGAGGCCAAGAACGCACTGCTCTCCCATCAGCTAGGACATTGCAGTCACTGTAAATGACTGGATTGAGACTCTGTGGCCACAAAGATGGCTTCCCATGGAAGCAGGGGTGTCTACCTTCTTCTTAACCATGAGGAAGGAAGGTGCTTGAGGCAGAATCTCCAGGCCAGCACCAACCTGAGACCCTGTAAAGGAACTCTGGATACCTGAGGCCCTGAGGGAGGGTACCCGTCCCACTCCTAGCACACTCATCTGATACTGACATGACATGACACCTTCCTCATTCAAACCAGCATATGCTCCACAACGCAAAGCAATCGCCCTCCTCCTTTGCGATCCAAGCCCAGATCCTCCTGAAAATACGGAAAGTGTGAAGCTGGACATCTGAAGTTAATGGGTCTCTCCTAGGAGGGTTCAGAGGCAATTGTAGTTTCACAACGAGGATTGTGTGTCTGGCCGAACTGGATCTCAAACTGAAAGGGCAAGGTTCATTTGCGGAATCAATTTACAAAAATCCATAGTGGCCTCTAAAACCATGTGACAAATGCTTCCTCTGTTGCTTTTTTCTTGTCTACCCAGAGGACCTTAGAAGTTGAAGAATATCCTTCCTCCCTAGTGGTATGAGTTTGAGGAGGAGTAGTAATATATGGGAAAGGGGATAGCAGGCAAGGAGTTTCTAGAATGAAAAAAGAACGAGTTTCCTGGGAACGATCTGCAGGACAATTCTCAAGGAATTTCCTATGTGGAAGAACCTACCATCAGTAGAATGTGTATCTGGAATATTTTTAAAAATCGAGACCGACCCTCTCACACCAAACCATGTGTCATGCTTCACCTTAGGATCGTCCCATCTGCCGGGCAGTTTACAGGGGGACGGATGGGAGCATCGAATGTCTTCAAGAACACTTTGGTGCTCCTAATGATCTCACCTCCTGAGAAGGTCTTGGGATCCACCAACCAAGAAGATTTAATTATTCTAGAAGTGCACTCCATTAGGATGGTGCAGCTGCGACATGTGATCTAGCAGTGTCTTCACATCTCATACGTCAACACAACACAGAGCAAGTGTGCGCCAGCGACCTGTGAAACAATGCCAACAAAATACATCCAGCTAACGCAAAGATGGACTAACCACAATCGAGTCCTGGAATGCCTGGAAAGTACAGGGTCCTAAGGTTTCCATGGTGGAGTACCCTGGCACACTTCGAGTGGGGTTCAGGGAGAGAGCACCAGAAGCATAAACAATCAGTGTCTGAATAGTGCTTTGGTTAAGCCAGAGGTTGCTCTTCAGATGATAGGAGCAAAGGTATTGATATGACAGCCCAGGCAGCGGTGATTGGTGCGTCCACACCCATCCGTGGACAGCAGCTCATGTTCTACAAAAATATCTCTGTGGTGCATCTCAAAAGAAAGAAAATGAATGAAAGAAAAATCAGCTCATCTAGTAAAAGCAAGGTGAATTGGCAGCAAGGACCTTGTAACAAAAACTGTATTCTCTTTCTCAAGCCAACCAGGAGGTTTTGGTGAGCAAACCAGCAGATCAGGGGTTGAGGCGGTGGATGTAGATGTAGAACAAGAAACAAGGTGTGTCCTGGGACTGGGGTCCATAAACTACAGGAGACAGAGACAACAGCCGCACAACAGGTGACAGAGACAACAGCCACACAACAGGAGACAGAGACAACAGCCGCACAACAGGAGACAGAGACAACAGCCGCACAACAGGAGACTGAGACAACAGCCACAACAGGAGACTGAGACAACAGCCACAACAGCCTTCTGCTTCATTCCAAAGGAACCATGCATCTGTAACTCACCTTACAACCAACCCCGATGCACACACATACCGGCTCCCAGGCAACCTACACGTGGCAAAATGACTACAGCAAGTGTCACTTATAACAATTCATCTTGACTAGTAAGTTGGGTTCTGATAATCTTAGAAAAGTCAGCTGCAAGCACTTTGCTAACTCACCATTCTGCTCAGGTGTCCAATCCATAAATCCAACAACACGGAGGTCTATTCCCCCAAAACATGTCTAACAGCATTGCTACAGTGCCAGCACACTTTTCTTAATTTTACTGTCCAGAGGCTCGACCGGCTTCATGCAAAAGGCATTTGACAGCGTCACCTCACTTTTTCGACCTTCTTCATTGTTAAAACTATTCTGCAACAAACCCGCGGTGTCTTACCGTCTAAAAGTGCATAGTATGGACCATTTAAAGTAAAAAGGCAAACAAATAAAACATTCTTACACAATAACCCCCAGGTTCCTGTCCCTTCTCTGGATCCTGGCCGGTTTGCCCCTTCTTCAGGTTGGTGCAGGGGGGCTGGTAGGGAGCAGGTTCTGGGGATACCTACAGCTCTGGCATAACTCCAACACCTTGATAAAGTGACTAATTAGCTCAAATCCACTATGAACACGCATACCCTGCTCTATCTTTAAACTACCTCCACAAACCATGACCTTAAACCTCCACAAGACAAGAGCTTACGCCTAACCCTGTGGCTTTGCACTGAATAAGTAGCGCTGTCATTCCAACGTCTACCCGAAAAACAAGTGGGTTCCTTATCTCTGGGAACCAGGAGCGCTCTGGTCTCGCCTGCCCCTTGGGGGCACATAACGGTCCCTCTCTTCTGTCCACCCCCAAGCACCTTGCCCCCATGCCACTTTGGATTTCACAGTTTCTCACAGGAGGTCTCGCAGAGACCAGCACTTCAAGTATTTTTGAAAATTGTTTCTTTTTTCTTTTTCTACCGCTCATTTTTATAGTCTATTGAAGTTTGGTTGCTTTTATGTTTTTTAACTCTTCTTAGAGTGTGCGGCAAGCATCGTGCAGGAGGTTGTGGTGGTTGGAGTCCTGCTTGTCTCTGTTTTTCCAGCCATGCCCACTGTGGAGGCGATGGTTCTCGCTGAGCCGTGTGCTGTCATCGCTCCAGTATTGCGTTATTTGTGGACAGGTGGTAAGCGAGTGAGGTTCTTTTATTGCGTTTCGGGGGCTGCCGCCTCTCTCCCCATCTTCTGGTCTTGGCCCTCCTCCTTTCCTCTCATCCCTCCGGGTCCTTCTCCTCACCTCTCAAAATGGCTTCTCTCTTTGCTGCACTATGTTTTGTGAGTGAAGCGAGCCCAGACTTGCTGCAGCTGGGAGCGGGAGATGCGCAGCACCGAGGGCACCAGTCTGTGGTTGCCGCTGCCGGGTGTCAGGGGCAGGTGCCGGCGGTGTGGAGGTAGGCGTACCGGACTGCTCTCCGCGGAGCGGCTGCGCTGGATGAAGGTACCGCCGCTGCTGCCGGCGAGGTGTGGGTACTGCTCCATCTCCAGGGTCGAGGAAGAGAAGACAGAGGACGCCAGTCTCCTCAGAGGGCTGTATCTCGGAAGGGAGGGTTGGGAGAGCCTGTCCTCCTCCAACTGAAAAACACCAAGAAGAGTGGAGGGAAATGCGTCAGGCAAACACTTCACTTGCTCCTGTTTACTTTTTTTTTTTTTTTTTAAATAAAGTTTAGCTTTTTTGATGTTCATTATACTGACATCTTCGCTGGTGGATGAATATTCCCCCTACAACTGACTGGCTTAGGTATTTCACTTTTTTTCCTTATTATATTGACTTTAAACTCATTCAAAAAAACATTGCATTTGCATTTTGCCACCATGCTTTTTCTGTAAACCCAAGGGACAGGGTGAGCTTTCACTAGCTACTGCTACAAAACCCCAACCACCAGCCAGTAAGATGAGCAAGGAAGAGGTAGGATTGATTATTCAGTGCAAAACCACAAACTTAGAGGTAACTACAGCAAAACAGGCAACAAAAAGTGATCTGACCTCACAGTAAGGGCCTCCACCTCGTTTTCAAAATACTTTCATTTTCTTCTGTCTCGAGCAGCAACACAGGAGAAATCAATTAATTACTTCATATTAAATTCAGCAAGGCCTATAGTATCCTTCAGGGGTGTCACAGGTCTGGGGGCATCAGGGGAAGACCCTAGCAGGTCAAAAGACTATCTGCTCTCACTCCCAAGTAAACCATGAGAGGGATGGCTCAGATGAAACAGGAACAGTGGCCACTTCCAAAGTCAACATAGGGTCTGCTGCTGAAATACGTGAGGTTAGCTCACTCTCTTCTACGATGACGCAAACACTCATCACAGAGTGGAATCCCATGCCGAGCACTCCTAGCCTAATGGGAGAGGTTCCTACCATGTGCCAGTGGAGCACACCATATGCACAACAAGCAACTTTTACACACTTAGTACTTACTCCTCAATGGAGACAACTACATGGCCATCATCCAATCTCCCACAACTTACACTCTAATATCAAAGGAGGCATCCAGCACTCTCACATCAGAGGAGAAGACTACATGTCCATCATCCAATCCCCTAGATGTGGCACTCTACCTTCAAAGGAGAAAGCTATACATACAACACAATGTGTTCTAAAAGTTAGTAATATAATCACCCAAGAAGATTACAGGCCTTATTTAGAGTTTGGAAAACAAGTTACTTACCTTCGGTAACCGCTAATCTGGTAGAGACTCCATTGAGCCACAGATTCCTTACCTTAGAATATTTCCAAGGTATCAGACTGGATCCGGAAAATCCTGAGCTGTAGGTTTGCTTGTCAGTAGGTGGCGCCAATCGTCTCCACGTCGGCGTAGTCCATACAGGAAGTGATGGTCAAGACGCCTACTTAGGTGCCACCCCAGTGCGCTGGCATCTGTTTCTTTCTGTGATATTTCCATACAAGAAGCACAGAGCCACATCAGAAGACTGTTGGAGCAGTGTGCAGAAACAAAGAACCTACAGGGATCTTTCTAGACAGAAAAAAACCTGTTTTCAGAAGCAAGGAGTATGAGAAGGTTAGTAAGGAATCTGTGGCTAGATTAACCCTGGGCGGAGCACCACGCTACGCTCACGGAGCGTGCGAGGTTTGCGCTACTACACGCTACGCGAATTGCACGTAGCACAGTGCAAAAACGCATAGCTTAGCGGGCATTTTCTGCTTGCTCGCGGTCCTTAACGTCAAGTTGGTGACCGTGAGCGAGCAAAATCAACATCCTGGTGAGACTTTTTCCTCATTCGCGATCAGCAACATCAAGTTGCCGATTGCGAGCGTGGAAAATAAACCTCCCAGCGAGATTCTCAACGCGGGGAGGTCAGGTTTATCATTGCGAGCGGTCGTCTGTGCTCATGACCGCTCGCGATGAGAAACTACTAGTCCGCGTTGAGAAAGCTGCTGCTCGAGTGCAAATCTACTTGAGCGTCAGGAAAAGGCCGCTTGCACTGTGCAAGATGCCATTTGCAATGATTGCACAGTGCGGACAAGCATCCGGCATAGAGCAATCAGTGCGAACAGCATTTCCCTTCCGCACTACGCAGTTCGCGTAGCTTGCGTAGTGCGAAGTGCACTTTGCGTAGCTACGCGTAGCGCTACTAAGCAAACTACGCCCAAGGTTAGGTTAGATAGTCTCTACCAGATAAAGCCTTACTGAGGGTAAGTAAGTTGTTCATCTGATAAAGACTCCTAGCTGCAGATTACCTACCTTAGAATAGACCCCCAGCAATATCTCCACAGAGGTGGGTCTGCGAACAGAGTCAGATCAAGACGCCCTGGAGGACCGAAGGGGCAAAGGGCTTGTCACAACAGACCTTATTGTCAAGGTAGTGATGCTTAGTAAACATGTGTAGAGATATCCACGTGGAAGTTTGACAGATGTGCAGGACGGCAACTCCGCGAGCTAACGTACTGGTAGCAGCCTTGGTTCTGGTGGAATAAGCCGGCAAGCCCTCAGGAGGTTGCTTCTTGGCCAGTGTGTAGCAGATCTTAATGCAGAGCACAATCCACCTGGAGATGGTCTGTTTCTGCAAGGCTTTCCCTTTCTTTGTTCCGGCAAACCCAACAAAGAGTTGATTGTTCATCCAGTGTCCTTTGATGCAATCGATGTAGAACAACAGTGCTCTTTTTGCTTCGGATGGGTGGGGCAGAGCGAAGAAGGTCAGAAGTATGATACTTTGGCTGAAAAGGTGTCACCACTTTTGGTAGGATAGAGGCACTAATGCGGAGAATCCGTTAGTCTGGAAAGAAACTGATGTATGGAGGGTGCACAGAAAACACTTGAAGCCTGATAACCCTCCTGTTCGATGTAATTCCCACTAAGAAGACTGTTTTGGTTGTGAAGAGACGTATAGGGCATATGCATGTGCTTGAAAGGTGAGCACATCAAAAATGTTAAAACCAAATTAAGGTCCCACTGGGGCATAGGGAAGGGTTTTGGGGGAAATGTGTTGATATCCTTTCAGAAAAATAGGCACAATTGATGAGTGAAATAGGGAGGGCTGATTTGGCAACCATCAAAAAGCCGATATGGCTTAAGGTACCCTTTTACTGTGCCCAAAGCAAAGCCTTACTGGGCTAACGATCGAAAAAACAACAAAAACACGGACAAAGGTGTAGAGGGAGGATCAACATGCTTGTGAGTCTTGATGGATGGGAGAAACCCTTTCAATGGCAGGTGAATTGCTCTCAACTCCAACAGGTTTGCGTGGAGCTGAGTCCTCTGATCTCCACTTCTACCAATGGCCGCCTCAGCCCAGGAGTGACGCATCTATCCCCACTGTGAGCTCCGGGTGGGGAAGGGAGCGGGGTCGCCTGGTGGCACATCTTTTGCAGTTCCCTCCACTAGCTGGACCAGCTCAGAGAGATTCCCCTGGTGCTGCTCCCACTGGGCCTTCAGGTCCCCTGCAGAGCTCCCACATGCTAGATGGTATGTGTTACTAGTATACTGCAGCAGGCCATGAGTCCTAGCAGCCTCAGAATCAATCTCGTTGAAATGCAGGCAACAGGCAAAAACAACAGAAACATAGCCTGAATATCCTGGAGTTGCAACGCTGAGGGATAGGCCCAAAACTGTACTGTGTCCAGAATGGATCAGAGAAAAGAGAGAGTCTGAGAGGGAGTCAGGTGTCGAAGCACAGGAGGACTGTAACCCCTGACCTCCGCAGATGGGCTGCAACGACCACCATCACCTTTGTGAACACCAGAGGGGCGCTGGTAAGGCCAAGGGGGAGCATAGCAAACTGAAAGTGCTTGTGGCCCACCGTGAACGGCAGGTAGCGTCTGTGGGCTGGAGATGAGTATATGAAAATATGCGTCCTGCAAGTCCACCTTCACCATCCAGACTCCAGACTCCAGACTAGACAAAACCTGAGCCAATGAGAGCATTTTCAATTTCTGCTTTCTCAGGAAGCAGTTAAGAGTGGCATTGGTCTAGTATAGGGTCTAGGCCTCCATCCTTTTTTGGCCCCAGAAAGTAGCGGAAATAGCAACCATGCCCAGCTTCTGATGTCGATATAAACATGTCCCGTCATATCTGTCCTGAAGAAGACTCGCATGGCCCAGGCATAACCCACCGCAAGGCCGAAAGACGAGTCGAAACGTCGACACCTACTTAAAAACCTGGACCACTAATGTTATCTCCCCTTTATTAGTGCAGACATTTATACATATTATGTCTTATGAGTAGCATTAAGGACTATATATTGACTTATTGGAGTGGCCAGGACTTAGTGTTCCAGTCCTTCTTTGGCTGGTTTTTTCTGAATAATACAGAATAATTTTTATATACTCTGTGTGATTTCTCTTCCTTTCATCTTATCACAATCACGCTCTTTGACACTTCTTTTTCTTTACTGCACGCTCTTGATACGGGGCATTGTATATAAAATGTACATAAAATGGTGGATTGAAACTTCATTTTGATAATAGATTAAAATATTGCATAAGGTCTGAGTTTGTTGCTGTTGCCTATTTCTCTGTTTCTCATTAATTGTGTTCAGGTTTGTGAATATAATACACGCCTTGAATTGTTTAAGTTTTGACTTATTGCTCTCATAAATAGATTGGTCTCGGACCATTGTTTGTTTATATCAATTGTTACCCAGGTCCAGTACCTTAGGGTTACCCCATTACTTTAATGGTTACAGCTTCTGATGTCAGCACCCTCTCGATGGCTCCTTTGGCCAAAAGAGCCTGCACTTCCTGTCACAGCAGAGAGAGAGAGAGCCCTCCGTCAGCCGCTCAGAGATTGGTGACCCGACCGGCAGGGTTTCTGTGAATGGAAGGGTGTAACCCTGGTGAACATTTAGAGCACCCATTTGTCCGAGGCTGTGGACTGCCATCGGGCAGGTGGTGCTTGATCCTGCCACTGACCGGTTGCCCGTGAGGGTGAGAGGTAATATTAAAGGGGTTTGGAGGCTGCGGCTGCCAGGATACTGGCAGACTGGGCAGATCTATGGCCTTGGGTCCCACAAGGCTTCTGAGACACAGAAAGAACTGGTGAGCCTACTGGCCATTTAAGTTGGGCGGGAATGGACACGGTTGGTAGCCCCTAACATGGCCACGGCAAGCGTGAAAGGCAGAGTGGGGAAGTGGACTGTTCCCACAACTAGGCGGGGGACCTGCTGTCCTTAAAGCGCTGAATGTGCCTTTTGGCCGAACAGGTGAGGGCCATTGAAGGGTATGCCCATGAGGGATGCCTGGACATCCTCCAAAAAGCCAGTTGACCTCAAACAGGCGTGGCGGCAAAGACATCATTAAAGGGGGGGTGAAGAGACTCCATTGTGGTTACCCCGGGTTGAAGCACCTCTGCAAGATGGCAGTCGAAGGTCCAGGAATCCAGCTGCCCTCCTCATCACCATGGCAAAGGAAGCACCTTTCTCAGTAACCATTCTAGAAGAAGAGACTTGGCCAGTGTCAGGAGAAGTGTCTAGAGCACTGGCATCTGCCAGTTCCTCATATCAGTTATCCTCAGCCAATGGCTTTTCCAGGGCGGCGGGTTCACAAAAACGTTCTTCAGATCTGCCCCAGTCAAATACCCCACAGGGCCTGTCAGTAAAAGGAGGCACTGCCTCTGTCCCTGATGATCGTGGACTGGTCAGGATAGGAGGTAAACATCAGACGATGCTGGTCCAGCTCCATATCGGAGTCGGGTATACCGATGGGGTCATTGCTGCCAAGGGACATCGACGACACTGGGACGGACTCTGAGGAGAGTCGCCGGCTGGCAAACGATGCTGATTAGATTGCAGGAACTGATTCAAAGGGCCTGACCGGTACAGGGAGCAGATCTGCCAACAAGAATCTAGTTGGAGCACCCGCTGAATCCCCTCCAGAGGGGTCAGCACCACACAAAAATTAGGCGCATGGCCGTGGGTCATTATTTAAGTTGGGCGGGGATCGTTCCAGCTCTGGGAAACTTTGGGAGGCACAGACACAGACGCAGCCTGCATGACTGAGTTGTGAGAGTGGGGCCTAGATTTGTGGCATCGTTCCCACGCCTCATCCAATGACTTGGACAATTGCAGTATAGTCTAAAAACGCTTCAAATTCTTCGACTTCTTGTGGGACTTATCCAAGGATGACTCAGAGCGCGACCACAACTGGCGGGAATGACTGCAAAAGCGGACTTGGGACCTTGAATGGTACAGAGTCGTCTGGTGTTAGGTGACCAGGAGCTTTAGGGCTCACCCGCGGACCATGTTAGGAACAGGATTCATCACTCGACAGTCTGGGCAGATCTTGGAGACGTTGCTCGGCTCCATGCACCACAAGCAAATTAGGTGAGGGTTCTGTCACAGACATCTGCCTGTGACACGATCCACAAGGTTTAAACCCCAGGGGACATCTCTAATGCACACTCATAGCACAAAAAGAATCTGGACACAAAGCTGAAAACGATATTCCAAAAAAGGACTATGGTAGCTCGCTCCGGATCTCCCCTGATACCACAGAAAGAAAAGAACAGATGTCAGCACACTGGGATGGCACATATATAGGCGCCGCGAACATCACTTCCAACGCTGACGATGTCAACACGGAGCCTATAGGACGCAGGCTCTCTTATATAGTGCACTAAAATGAAGTACACCGTGCAGAGAGTCGAGTGAGTCCCAGAGTGGTATACAGAGGCAAAAGTAGATAATACTAACTCTCTATCTGTGAAAGTGTGGGTGAGCAGTTAGGCTTATCAGATGGTGGTGCTAAGCATTTGTTGTACTCACAGAGGCAATAAATGAGACACACTCAAGAATACATCCAAAACCAATTTATAAAAATAACACAGATTTTTGTGTAATTTTTCAGACCAAGAACTTTGTTCTACAGTAAGTACTTTTTAGGATATGAATGATCAAAGTTCACAAAATGAATTACTTTTGTGTGCAACTACGCACCATTGAAGTCAATGGGAAGAAACAAGAAAATGCATATACAATCACACAGTTGGATTTCAACATTCACCTTTGGGATTTAAGTAAGTAGTAAGGCCAGGCCCAATGTCCCACAAGTGGATTCTTGGGAGAGTCCCAGATTCGGCCCGGAACAGCGTGCTGAGGTCGTTGGTAGCTGGTAGAGTATGACGAAGGGGGCCACCTGAAAACACACTGCACAAGGGGACTTAAAGGTAAGTCTGAGGTGTCCCAGGAGCACAACTGGTTCATTGGTACCCAGGCTGGGCGCAGAATAGATAGGTCAGCAAGGTAGCATGCGTCAAGATGTCTTTGCAGTCACAATTAGGTACTTGGTGATTTTGGGACAGCTGGGCCATTCACAAAGTGGGTCTCAGGAGTCTCGATGTCCCTCGACAGGTATTTGCTACCTGGGCAGTTGGAGTCCGGATTAGACTTTTTGTCTCGGTGAATGCTGAAGAGGTTCCGGTACCTCGGGTATTGGTGCTGAACAGCTCTGGTAGGTCCTTGTGTCTCCAAACTTGGTGGTGAGACAGTGCTCACCCTCCGGAGCTGGTGTATTTTGGTTCAGGTGCTGTGTCTGAGTCGCCAGGGAGGAGCAAGTTGTTAAAAGCAGATTCTGTGGTTTGGGCTGCAGGAGAGTGGTACCTCTACCCCAAGGGAGTTCTTTGGAGATTTGTAGAAGGTTGGAGGAGTTCCAGGTGTTCTTAGAAGCCTGACAGTTGCAGGAGGTGACAGCACACCTAAATTGTTGAGTCCTTAAGGCAGCAGGCAGGGGTTGTCGCCAATTTTCTGCAGCAGGGCTTCAGGTCAGCAGCTCTTCTTTGCCCTTTTCTTCTCTGTGTCTGTCGAACCTAAGTTCAGTTTCCAGGTATGCCACCTAAATACTACATTTAGAGGCACTAAAGAGGGAGACAGGCAGTAGCCAATGAGCTACCAACCTTTAAGGTGTCTACACCCTCAAAGTGACCACTTTCTTTTGGACGGGCACTACTCTGACCCTAATTGGCTAATTCCCCTTCAAACCAGGATGGAGGGAAATGAAACGTGTGGTCCACATCGTCTGCCCAACCTTAGGGGTGGTGATGGCTGAATGAGAACCCACCTCCTAATTTACATAATTTTCCCCCTGGTCCTTCCACAAAATGTGGAGCAGGAAAGGGGGATTGGCATCCTCCACTAGCTAGAGCTGCCTGGGTCACACTTCAAAGGCGTTATTGCATTTGAAGCTTCTTGACCTGGAAGGCCATCCTGTCCTAGGGGAGGTGTGAAGCACCTCTGCTCAGAGTAGGCTGTGTTCCCGGCCTCTGAGAGCGCTGGTTCTTACCGTATGAGGTCAGAAACATGTCTGGTGGTGGCAGGCAGCTAAGACTAGTCAGAGACCACACCCGTGCTTGGTAGGTTTTCAGGGGACCCTCTAAGGTGGCTCCAGTGTGCATTTATTAAGTAATCCAACAGTGCCATCAGTAAGGATTTATTAAGTCGAGATGTTTGGTACCAAGCATCTTAGGATCAGTAAAGCCATAGTGGAGCTAGGAAATTTGTGTTAACAAGTATCCAGCCCATGTACTCTCTTTGACTTCTCTGTGAACTTACTGTATGCAAGAATGGAATGGATATTATAGGATCTCTAGTCATGCAAATATGTCCACACATGGGATATAGTGCACCCTGCCTTAATCTTGCAGTCGAGGTGACTTAACTATACCTCATACAGTGTCTGTGTGCCATGTCGGCTCTTTGGTTTTCACTGCACCAGGACACGCAGCCTGCCATGGCAGTTTCAATGGCCATGTTTAGGGGTCTCTGGGGTGGCACAATTTGTGCTGCAGCCTTAGTAGACCCTCTTTAGTCTCAATGCCCTAGTTACCAAGGGTACTATTTACTAGGTGCTTATAGGGGTTACTGAAGTTGTGCCAATTGTGGTACAGTTTTAGGGAAAGAATATCTCGTGCTAGGAGCCTGGTTAGCAAGGACCCAGTTCCCCTCAAAGTTGCATAAAGTTGGGGGGGCGTGAGGGGGTACTGCAACAAGAACCCAGTTTTTCACGCAGCTGATCGCTGCCAACTACCGGTACTTAGAGATATTGTTCCAGATTTTACGGATCCAGTCTGACACTTGGGGAATATTCTAATGTAAGGAATCCCTGATGCAAAGCCTCTACCAGATGAACGGGACACTTCGTCACAAAGTGTACCATATGGCACTTATAATATGATGGACGGGAAATCCATCCAATTTTGACAGAGTATCCTGTACGCCAAACCCTAAATAAGGCCCTTCATGTGAATCATCTAATCTCCCAGGAGAAGGTTACATGTACAACATAGAGCTGTCTATATCTAGCACTTAATGCTCAGTGGATAAGACCAGATGGACACCATCTAAACTCAGATAACCAGTACTGTAACCTCACAGGAGAAGTTTACTTGTACAATATGCAGCTTCCAAATCTAGCTGCTAACAGCAGAGGAGAAGGGCACTTGCGCATCATCTAACCTCAAAGGAGACAAGTACTTTTACTACATGTGGTGTGCTACACCTACCCATCTAACCTCAGTGGTGACTGTTTTAAGGACAATGTTCAGCTCTCTATGTTTATCACTCTAACAACAGTGGATAGGACAACATGTACCCACCATCCCACATTCAGCACTTTCACCTCAGTGGAAAAGACAGCATGCACTTTAAAAAACTTTCCAAGTCAAGCAGCTATTCCACAGCTAAGGTGAGAATGAATGAGTAAATTAATCAGTAATTATTTATTGTGCCCACAACCATGAGACCTCTAGGCGATGTCCTGCGGAACCTTACCTGATTTTAAATGATTTTTCTAAAGATGGGCAGTGTGGACAAATGTCTGATGCTCAACCTACAATCTTTCAAATCTACAGTATTTTCCTTACAGTAGTGCATAATATACAAGGTTCTTCATCTACCATACCCTCTACAGTGGTGAAGATATTACAGGCACTAACCAACCTTCTACATCTAGCAGACTTACCTCAGTGGAGAGTACTATATGGACAACTTACACCTTTCCACATCTACTACTGTTTACTCAGTCAAGGAGACTATAGACACAACATACACATATCCACATTCAGAAATCTCATCTCATTAGAGAAGAATACATGTGCAGCATCTGCCCTCCTACATGTAAAGCGGTATCCTTGGTGAAGAAGCCACACATACAACATACAACCTTCCAAGGCTACCAGTCTCACTCCAGCAACCAACAACATCAAAAAGACCACATAAGGAACTCTCCACAAACACACAGTCGCGGCCGCTGCAGGTAAGAGTGCCGACCATGAGGGGAAATTAATGATTTATTTAATTTTTCCTTGCAGTTATCTCCCAAAATCCCCCCCCCCCAGCCGGCCCCACCACTCTTACCTGCAGCGACCACAGCTGCAATCACAAGACACACAGGATCCAACCTTCCACATGTAACACTCTCATCAATCACGAGCACACACACAGGATCCAACCTTCCACATCAGGCACTCTCATCAATCACGAGCACACACACAGGATCCAACCTTCCACATCAGGCACTCTCATCAATCACGAGCACACACAGGATCCAACCTTCCACAAGTAACACTGTCATCAATCACGAGCACACACACAGGATCCAACCTTCCACATGTAACACTCTCATCAATCACGAGCACACACACAGGATCCAACCTTCCACATCAGGCACTCTCATCAATCACGAGCACACACAGGATCCAACCTTCCACATGTAACACTCTCATCAATCACGAGCACACACACAGGATCCAACCTTCCACATCAGGCACTCTCATCAATCACGAGCACACACAGGATCCAACCTTCCACATCAGGCACTCTCATCAATCACGAGCACACACAGGATCCAACCTTCCACATGTAACACTCTCATCAATCACGAGCACACACAGGATCCAACCTTCCACATGTAACACTCTCATCAATCACGAGCACACACACAGGATCCAACCTTCCACATCAGGCACTCTCATCAATCACGAGCACACACAGGATCCAACCTTCCACATGTAACACTCTCATCAATCACGAGCACACACACAGGATCCAACCTTCCACATCAGGTACTCTCATCAATCACGAGCACACACAGGATCCAACCTTCCACATGTAACACTCTCCTCAATCACGAGCACACACACAGGATCCAACCTTCCACATCAGGCACTATCATCAATCACGAGCACACACACAGGATCCAACCTTCCACATCAGGCACTCTCATCAATCACGAGCACACACAGGATCCAACCTTCCACATGTAACACTCTCATCAATCACGAGCACACACACAGGATCCAACCTTCCACATGTAACACTCTCATCAATCACGAGCACACACACAGGATCCAACCTTCCACATCAGGCACTCTCATCAATCACGAGCACACACAGGATCCAAACTTCCACAAGTAACACTGTCATCAATCACGAGCACACACACAGGATCCAACCTTCCACATGTAACACTCTCATCAATCACGAGCACACACACAGGATCCAACCTTCCACATCAGGCACTCTCATCAATCACGAGCACACACAGGATCCAACCTTCCACATGTAACACTCTCATCAATCACGAGCACACACACAGGATCCAACCTTCCACATCAGGCACTATCATCAATCACGAGCTTCACACACACAGGATCCAACCTTCCACATCTATCACCCTCATCAATCACGAGCACACACAGGATCCAACCTTCCACATCAGGCACTATCATCAATCACGAGCTTCACACACACAGGATCCAACCTTCCACATCTATCACCCTCATCAATCACGAGCACACACACAGGATCCAACCTTCCACATGTAACACTCTCATCAATCACGAGCACACACACAGGATCCAACCTTCCACATCAGGCACTCTCATCAATCACGAGCACACACAGGATCCAACCTTCCACATGTAACACTCTCATCAATCACGAGCACACACACAGGATCCAACCTTCCACATCAGGCACTATCATCAATCACGAGCTTCACACACACAGGATCCAACCTTCCACATCTATCACCCTCATCAATCACGAGCACACACACAGGATCCAACCTTCACCAGCAAGCACTCTCCTCAACCGCAGGTGCACACGCAGGCTCCAACCTTCTAGTACTCTCTTCTTAGTGAAGAAGGCCAGATGTACAACATTCAGCCTTACACGTCTACAACTATCTCCTCAGTGGAGTACATCACATGCACAACAGCCAATCTTCCACATCTGGCATTCTGACCACAGAGGAGACAAGTCCATGAGCAACATACACCTGATGGCCTCCAGCACTGTACTTTATGCTGTTGCATTGGATGTGTGTGAATTCATTATCTGTCATTGATCTGTTCCTCGCGGTTCAACTCTGCACGCCTCTGCTTTCAGGAGACCTGCTTTTTTACTCTGGAAGTAAACATTCCTTTAGTGCTGGGAAAAATATAACCTTGTATTATGATGAGACGGCTTCTTGCATTTGTGAGGACTACATAAGAATAAGACACAGTAATGAAAACTGGAAAGGGACTGTTATCTAACACTTGAATTGTTTTACATTACACATGGCAATGCCTCATTAGGGCAGATAGGGCCCAAAAATAACATCAGGCAAACATGAAGAAAGACCTCTGTTTCAGGTTCTAAAACATTAGACCCAAGTTCATCCTCGATACTCTAATGAACTCAGTGTGACTATAATTGAATGCGCTTCAACAAAAAGAGAGAGGTCTGGTCAGTCGCAGGACTGCCACAAAATTGGAGCGAATGAAGAAGGGGTAACACACACACTCAATTTTGAGTAGGAAGGCCCTCACACACCGACCTGGTCAGTGTCATGCTTCATCATCGGGCCCCACCAAAGAGGCCGAGTGCCTCTTTGGTGTGCTGCGACGCCAGAAATACTGCGGAGCTGGTCGTGTGGGGAGGGCGTGATGTGAGTGAAGTATAATTAAAAGTGCCTAAGAGGGTATCAAAAAAGATTTTTTAATGAGTGATCCCTAAGACACAGGTAAGTGGTATATGTGTCTGAATTTACGTGCCAAGGTTGTTAGGATTTGGTTAAATTCAGCTAAATACCACACAGTTAATTAATCAGTCAACATGTTTCTGCCATACTAGTGGTATATATTCACCAAGGCATTCTTCAGGACTATACCCCGGCGGTATGGACACTCTAATAGTCCACCCTAACCTGGGGGCGTGAAAGTGAAAAAAGAAAAGGTGAAAAAAGTGCTTAAAATTAGAAGAGCGTGATGCTCATTCTAAAGAAAAAAGCCCCAAGTTCAGGGGTATTTCAGCACTTTAAAAGAGGGCGCTACTAGCACCATGGGTCTCGGGAGGAGGATTGGAGCGCGCCTGGCACATCGCCCTCAGCACTCGCAACCCGCTTTTGAACCTTCAAAATTCCTCTGGACCGGACCCCGATGATCGTATATATATATACTGACTATAACACACAAGTGAGCACAGGGCGTGCTAGTGATGGTGGGCGGTGCAGTGACACAAGGGTGAGAGACAACAGCACGAACAGCGCAAGGTGTAAGGAAAGTTACAAAAGTAGTCAAAAATACAAGATAAATATATACAATATGGTATGTAGAATTCAGGGTAAAAAAATTTACAGCGCCAAAGTTCTATGCTGGATAGTTGACGGCTTTTCAACCTGATTGATTTCAGGTCATCATCAGGACAATGGTCACGAATTTCAGAATTAGTGCTGGGATGAACAAGGCAATTGCAAGCGTGAGTGCAAAATGGGTAACACTGGCTGTGGTATTGGGCCAGAAGGGGCGAGACGCCAAGAAGAATTAAATCCAGCAGCGATGGACCGAGAAGAAGTGAATCCAGAGCCAAGTGGGAGAGTGGGAACCGGTTTTTGGAGTAGGCGTGCTGCCGGTCGGGGACGAGGTCCGTAGTTAAGGCACTCGGACGCATAACTCGCCCCGCGCGAACTCACACTTTAGAGGATTGGCTCCTCTCCACCACATGCAGTCTCCTGTGACCGCGGACGAAGCACCCCTCCTGCCGTCTCAATTGCGGTTACTCGCCTACGGACCTTCTCCCAGACCGGCAGCTCGCCTACTCCTCAAACCGGTCCCAACTCTCCCACCTGGCTCTGGATTCACTTCTTCTCGGTCCATCACTGCGGGATTTAATTATTTTTGACGTCTCGCCCCCTCTGGCCCAATAACACAGCCAGTGTTACCCATTTTGCACTCACGCTTGCAATTGCCCTGTTCCTCCGAGCACTAATTCTGTAATTCATGACCATTGTCCTGATGATGACCTGAAATCAATCAGGTTGAAACGCCTTCTACTACCCAGAATAGAACTTTGGCGCTGTTGTGGTCAATCAATTTACCCTGAATTCTACAGACCATATTGTATATATTTATCTTGTATTTTTGACCACTTTTGTAACTTTCCTTACACCTTGCGCCGTTCACGCCGTTATCTCTCACCCTTGTGTCACTGCACCGCCCACCATCACTAGCACGCCCAGTGCTCTCTTGTGTGTTACTTTCACTGTATATTTAATTGTACTGTAGTGCTGTCATAACTACTTACAAATAATAACTCCTTCACCCTACCTTGCCCAGTGTGGTCTCCCTTCCTTTGTTCCACTAGCCTATGTGATTTATCTCACTGTTCTGATTGCCCTTGTCATTGTTTTCTAGCTGAGACATTGTTGTATGTTAAAAACTTTACCCGGTCTCACCTGGGTTAACGGGTTTTCTCCTGTAATTGTTTCTCTGTTCCATCCAGGAGAAGTCATCGCTTTCTGGAAGAATCCCTCCATCTACCACTAGCTGACTTGGTTAAGAACCGAGGTCCACCCTGGTCCAGCCGGCTCTAATACTGGCGCTACTCAGTGGTGAAATGGAAGGTTACAGGGTATATGATGGTCTGTTCATCACAACCCTGGGATCAGATGACCACCACATGATATGTGTGGTATCCTTCAATGTTTAGTTAAGTTTTAAGGTTCTTTCTTTGGGTGGAATGTTTGTAGTTCAATCTAGAATGTTTAGATGAGTTGCTTAGTGCCGAGTCAGTTGATGCTTGATGTCCTGTGGATAGGACCTTATATCACCTGTTACCTGAATAAAGAAGATTACACTACTGCTACCTGACTATGTACTTCTGCACACTGGCGACGAGGGTGGGATGACTGAACTCAAGACTCGTGATCATTTTCAAGATACAGGTGACAACAATAAAAAGGTCCTAACACAACTTGATGACATCGCTATTTATCAAAGTATTTCCTTCTCTGAACTTTTTCTAAGGATAACCTTCTTCTTCAACTGGATTCACTAAACTAACTCTGAAGCGCAGCTAGCGGTACACGCATCAATTTAAATTCTGAAGCGCAGCTTGCGGTACACGCATCAATTTAAATTCTGAAGTGCCGCTTGCGGTACGCGCATGAAACGCTTAGACTGTCTCACACTACTACTGACTGTTTACTACTTTGCTACTGGATATTTACTACTTTTCGAGTCCCTTTCTTCTCGTTTAGTTATTTCTGCTCGTAAAGCATTTTATTTTTAAATGGAAGAAGGAAGATAAAAACGTTACTTGCATTTTCCTCGCGCTTCCATTTTGCTCGCGCTGCTTCACTCCATGACGCTGTTCTTTGTTTCTTCTGCTGCCCACGTCATTCCGTAGCAACAGCTTGACAACCTGCACGTCACTGAATGGGCGTATCACTTCAGCGTAACGCTGTACGTCACTGCCCTCATCTGAAGCTACCTTAGCAACCATGCTTGACAACGGCTGCGCGTATTAACTACGTCTTTAACAGCTTCCGTAACAACCAACGTTGCCGCAAGCTCCAATACTTGTTATTCTCTGTTTCCGCTGACACACGCAGCTCTGATTCCCATTTCCTTGTGTGTCATTTCTCCCTATCACGCACGAGTTTCACGCTGACACACACAGCTCTTTTGTTCAATTCTGTGTGTCACTGCTTCCGCTGACACACGCAGCTCGGATATACATTTTCTTGTGTGTCATTCCTCACTGTCACGCACTAGTTTCACGCTGACACACACAGCTCTTTTGTTCAATCCTGTGTGTCACTTCTTGCTGATACACACAGCAGAGGTCAAGATTAAAGTTTTACATGGGGCTGCGCTGATGCGCACAGCTTTACACGCCTTTAATAGTTTTTATTTACTTTCTTTTATTTAGGTGTGCTTCTCTTCGCTGTCACACACAGCAGTAAGACCTTATGTATTGATGTTCATTAACACATTTTGAGTTGATCTGCTTTATCTCTGATAATAAACTTTAGTGTTTAATTGCATATTATTTATTTAATGATACTTCCACGTTGATGTCTTCACGCTGACGTGCACAGCATTGTTCTTTGAAACAATCTAAAGAGTAGTTGGACTTCACTACAGAAAACTTAAAGAAAAGTAATTTTAGGTTTACTTCTCTCTACTTACTTTTATCAATATGCAAAACGTCACACCTCCACCGTTTTTCCTCTCCAACCCTGGTGATCCTCCCATTCGTTGGTCGAAATGGAAAAATGTTTCTTAAATTATGCAAGGGTGTGTGGTGTGTCTCTGAGTGCGGAGAGGAAATCTGCACTACTACTTCACTGTCTTTGCTCAGAAGGTCAGGAGGTATTTGAACACCTTCCTGATTTGAATGATGATGAGTCTGATAATCTCAACGAATTTGAATTTAATCTCAAAAAACTTGACAAACATTACCTTCCGAAAATAAGTACAATCTTGGAACAATATCATTTTGGGAGGCGCACGCAAAAGGATGAAGAGTCTGTTGAGACTTATCTTACTGCTTTACGGAAATTAGGAGCCACATGCAAATTTGAAGGTTCTTTAGAGGAGCGAATTCGTGACCAATTTATGCTTGGTTGCAACATAGAGAAAGTGAAAGACGAACTTTGTCAAAAGGACGATCCAAAATTGGATGAAGTAATTTCCATAGCCTAAAGAATTGAGCATTCTCTTGCTTGTGTTGACACTATTAAAAAGGAAAAGAATATTCCCGAAGAGAAAGTACTTTATGTCAATTAGAAACAAACTGACAAAGCTTTGTCCAAGTCCACATGGTCACAACAGGATTCTGCTTCTTCTTCCGCCTTGACAAAACCCAAAAGTTCTGTTAATAATAAGTGTTTCAGATGTAATGCCCTTGACCATCTAGACAATGATAAATCATGTCCGGCCATTACTTGCAAATGTCTTAACTGTGGAAAAGTAGGCCGTTTGACAAAAGCGTGTAGGTCGCAAAAGATCAATAAAGGTAGAAGAGTCAAAGAGATATTCATTGAAGATGACAGTGACTCTGACTGTAATGAATTACATTGTGGAGAAGTCTCCTTCCCTATCTGCAATAAAAAATGTAAAGGCCCTATAGATGAGGTATCGGTTAACAACTGCAATATCAAAATGCTATTTGATTCTGGGGAAAAGATTACTCTCATAATCAAAAGTGAACTGTTTGGCAAAGTTAAGATATTTAAACCTGATATTAAGCCGCTAGCTTATGGGGGCCGACCGATTAAGCTATATGGGTATTTTTTAGGTGACATTGAATATAAAGGAAGGCTAACAGCTGGATAAATGTACATCTCTTGTAGAGGTGATAGCATAATCAATTGGTTCCATCAGGCTGATTTAGGGGTATCTCTGGTTCCAGGTGGGGATCCTTGCATCATTCTCAGAGACTTATCACCAAATTTTAATTTGTCAGAAAAGGATTCATCTCATAATTCAGATTCATTGAACCCTGTGTCTTGTGATATTGATAAAATTCCTGGCTGGTGTTCGGAGTTCAAAAAAGTCTTCAGTAACAAACTTTGTTGTCTTTCTGATTATATACACAGCATTACACTAAAGGCTGGTGCTGTTCCGGTGGTGTCCAAAGTGCGTAATGTACCTTTAGCAATGCAAGAGCCGATGCGTCTTGAATTAGAGAAGTTAAGAAGTGAAGCTATTATTATTGAAACTGAAGCATGTGAGTGGTTGGCTCCAGTCATTTTGGCAAAAAAGGCTTCTGGAGAGGTACGCTTATGTGTGGACCTTCACGCACTTAATAGAGAGGTTGTGGCTGATAAATATCCCCTACCCAACATTACCACTATGCTAACTCAGCTTGGTGATGCGTGTGTGTTTTCATATCTTGATCTTAGAGCAGCCTATCACCAGGTCAAAATTGACCTGAATTGACTATGAAACTCACATCTTTTATAACCCCGTTTGGAACTTACAAGTTCACACGATTGCCATTTGGACTAATCTCTGCGGCATCCGTATTCCAAAGGGTTATGGAAGATGTTCTGAGTGGTATTGAAGGTGTTAAAATATATCAAGATTACGTACTTATCCATGGATCATCACAAAAGGAGCATGATGTAAGGTTGAGAGCTGTTCTAGAACGTTTCACTATAAGAGGTTTGACGTTGAGGCAGAATAGGCGTAAATTCAATCTGACAGAGATTGATTATCTAGGTCACTGCTTGACAGCAGAAGGCGTCAAACCTAAGGATCGCCTTGTCAAAACCATTAGTGAACTTTCTATTCCACAATCAAGAGATGAACTTGTTACCTTCTTAGGTATGGCTGAATACTACAATAAATTTGTCCCACGTTTTGCTTGTCGAACTCCCAACTTGAGGTCACTCTTGAAGAAAGGTATGAAGTTTAAGTGGTCCTCTGAGTGCCAAGTTGCTATTGATGATGTCGAACAAGCTCTTAATTCTGCACCCTCTCTCCAAAGCTTTGACATCCTGTCCACTTCAATACTTGTTACAGATGCCAGCTCACGTGGTTTGGGGGCAATTCTTAAGCAGATGAGAGATGTCAAAGAAATCACGATACTATTCCTCTCTAGAGATCCTGTTGGTCCTGAGCTTCTTTACTCTGTAATTGAGGAGGAAGCACTCTGTATCTTTTGGGCCATCAAGAAGTTAAAAAAGTTCCTATGGGGTAGTCCTTTTATAGTGCATTCCGATCACAAACCATTGAAGGATGCCTTTTGCAAGAAAAGTCTTGATGCAATCTCCTCCAGGATTTGTAAGTGGGTAATTGCTCTACAAGACTTTGATTTTGTAGTGAAATATATACCTGGGGTAGAAAATAGAGTTGCTGATTGTCTCTCTCGTTTAGTTCCTAAACAAATTGCTGGAGTTACTCTAAACCCCAAAGACACTTGGGAGGTTGATGAATTTAAAGTGTGCGGGATTGTTGAAAATGTAGTTTCAGAAAATGATTGGAAGAATGCGATGGGTGAAGACTTAGAGCTACAAGAAATTTTTAATCTAGTTTTGAAAGGGTGGTCTTGTTTGAAAGAGCTAAGTGAGAATACTCGCAAATTTTGGAATGTATTGTGAATGTAGGACTACTTTGGAGAGGTACTAGGTTGGTTCCTCCCTCTTTGATTAGAACAAAAATAGTTCATTTGGCTCACCAAGGACATCAGGGTGTTTCAAAAACTAAAGAAAGGGTACGTTTGCACTTTTGGTGGCCAGGTAGTGGAGAAGTGTGGCTCACTGGTTAGAGTTAGACCCGGGACCAGGGTTCAAGTCCCGACGCGGCAGGGTCTTGAGCTCAATGTCCGCGGACTGGATAATTCTCGCCTCGGCGCCTACTCTAATCATGGGTCCCACGCTGCAACTCTGGGCAATAGCTTGCTTAATCTCCACAACGGCCCCTACAACACTGGGATGCCTGGCTTTACCTTGGGGGTGCCCAGGAGGGGTTTCTCGCAGGGATTGCCAGGAAGGGTTCCACAGCGTTATACAGCGCTGGGACGCCCATTGGGGCAGCTGTGCGCTTTACAAAATACACTACATACAGGTATTGATATTTTTGTAGAGCGTTTAATAAGGGATTGTGTGGATTGCTGTACCTCAGAAAAAGTCTGTAAAACATGAGTACAACCCATGGTTATTCGATAAACACCTGTACGGTGTTGGCAAGACGTAGCTTTGGATATTTTGGGTCCTATCTCTAACAAAAGTGGTCAATATTATGTACTTGTCCTTATGGACATGTTTTCAAGGTGGCCAGAAATAAAAGTCACACAGTGTATAGAAACCAGAGTCATCATCAAGCTTTTACAAGATGTTTTTTGTAGAGAAGGGTTTCCGGAGTCTCTTCTGACAGACAATGGTGTCCAGCTAGTGTCAAGGGAGATGGAGGAGTTTCTTAGTCACAAAGGCATTAATCACTAACGTTGCTCTCTCTACCATCCCGAATGTAATGGAATGATAGAGAGGTTCAACCGTGTACTAAAGGAAACCATTCAGTTAGCTAGGGAACAAGGTAATGACTGGATAGCTAAAATACATGAGAGAGTCAAGGTGTATAGAATCTCACCTCACTCCACCACCGGTGCAATTCATTTTCAACTATTTAGGGGGCGCATCCCGAATACCTACATGTTTCAGACTTGGATGAGAGAAAAAGGTGTTGAAGCCAAGAATTCTGATGAAGCACAATTATTGAGTAAGCAGCAAGTCAAGTCCGTTGAAAGAAAAAGAAATTTTGACATTAGACATGCTGTTGCCCACACTAAGGTACTCATTGGTGACAGTGTTAGAGTACGTCTTCCTCACAAATCTTCTAGGTCTAAGTTTTCTGCTCCTTTTAAAGTGGTTAAACTTTTTTACAATGCTGTCCAACTAAATGATGGGCGCAGTTGGAACTTAAATAGAATTACACCTTTTCCTGTTACTGTACCCAGATGTACTGACCACTCTTTGAGTTCAAATAATAAGTTTGGTCAAATTGTGTCTAATGCTCCTCTGCGTAGGAGCTCACGTGTTGTCAAGGTTCCTTTGGCTCTACATGATTATGTCTTGAAGTAATTCTATCTTAGCTGGGTTTTTTTTCTTTTAGGTCGGGGGAAGGTGTGTGGTATCCTTCAATGTTTAGTTAAGTTTTAAGGTTCTTTCTTTGTGTGGAATGTTTGTAGTTCAATCTAGAATGTTTAGATGAGTTGCTTAGTGCTGAGTCAGTTGATGCTTGATGTCCTGCGGATAGGACCTTATATCACCTGTTACCTGAATAAAGAAGATTACACTACTGCTACCTGACTATGTACTTCTTCACAATAAGCCTGAATAATCACTTGGACAGTCCAATGCAGTGAGTTTTCAAGTCTTTTTTTAACCTCAAGATGTTTGCTTCAAGGTGAGAGGAGCGGGGGGTAAGCAGAAATGAGTTCAAGGGGCTGGAGCCTTTCACTGGTAGAGTTTGACGTCCAAATCTGTTCTTTTCTCCGAGAGCCTGTTTTGGCTGGCTGAACACCGGCTTCTGGTAGCCACTATGGCATCCTCAAGTGGCAAAGACCTCTGCAGATTCCATCACAGCAATCAACATTAGCAATGGCCACTGCTCGAACAAGGACAACCCTTTCAGGCAGGGTGAGTGCAGGCCCCATACTCTGGACGACACAATGATGGCAGAATGTGTTTCACCTGTAGCATCAGTGGCAGGTTTGACTCCAAGTGAGCCAAATACCAGACCCCAGCCTTCTCGTACTGCACTGAACTAATCAACATAGAGGTCAGCCTGGACCTGCTACAGATATTTAATTACTCTCCAAGAACATAAGCTGCCCCTGCGTGAGCCACCAGGACCTTCCCTTTGCAGGACTCACTGAATACGAAACAAAGTTGGCTTCAACAGACATATTATAGCCCAGGTCAGACGTCATTGTACAGCGAACCCAGATGCTGACGTTAAACATCATCAGTACACTTCAAAGTGCAAATATCCTCCAAAAAGAATTTGAATATATTAGTATTCAGTGGATGCAAGCCTTTCTTGGATGAGAGAAAAAGGTGTTGAAGCCAAGAATTCTGATGAAGCACAATTATTGAGTAAGCAGCAAGTCAAGTCCGTTGAAAGAAAAAGAAATTTTGACATTAGACATGCTGTTGCCCACACTAAGGTACTCATTGGTGACAGTGTTAGAGTACGTCTTCCTCACAAATCTTCTAGGTCTAAGTTTTCTGCTCCTTTTAAAGTGGTTAAACTTTTTTACAATGCTGTCCAACTAAATGATGGGCGCAGTTGGAACTTAAATAGAATTACACCTTTTCCTGTTACTGTACCCAGATGTACTGACCACTCTTTGAGTTCAAATAGTAAGTTTGGTCAAATTGTGTCTAATGCTCCTCTGCGTAGGAGCTCACGTGTTGTCAAGGTTCCTTTGGCTCTACATGATTATGTCTTGAAGTAATTCTATCTTAGCTGGGTTTTTTTTCTTTTAGGTCGGGGGAAGGTGTGTGGTATCCTTCAATGTTTAGTTAAGTTTTAAGGTTCTTTCTTTGTGTGGAATGTTTGTAGTTCAATCTAGAATGTTTAGATGAGTTGCTTAGTGCTGAGTCAGTTGATGCTTGATGTCCTGCGGATAGGACCTTATATCACCTGTTACCTGAATAAAGAAGATTACACTACTGCTACCTGACTATGTACTTCTTCACAATAAGCCTGAATAATCACTTGGACAGTCCAATGCAGTGAGTTTTCAAGTCTTTTTTTAACCTCAAGATGTTTGCTTCAAGGTGAGAGGAGCGGGGGGTAAGCAGAAATGAGTTCAAGGGGCTGGAGCCTTTCACTGGTAGAGTTTGACGTCCAAATCTGTTCTTTTCTCCGAGAGCCTGTTTTGGCTGGCTGAACACCGGCTTCTGGTAGCCACTATGGCATCCTCAAGTGGCAAAGACCTCTGCAGATTCCATCACAGCAATCAACATTAGCAATGGCCACTGCTCGAACAAGGACAACCCTTTCGTATTCAGTGGATGCAAGCCTTTCTAGCCCAAATCAACAGATGCCCCCTCCATTAGTCCCAGGGTTGTTCTTCCCCATCTACAGGGTGAAGAACCACCAGGCTTCTGACAGCAGAAGTTCAGCTGGCTCCGAGGTTGGCTTGCAGTTCATCCAACACAGGGACACTGACAACATTGCGTTGAAGCCTCACCCTACTTAGGGCGGACCTTCCGAAGCAGATGTTTTCATCCTGGGTCCACCATGTACGACACAGTAGAATCGGGTACAAGATATCATCAGCTGCCACTTTTCCAGAATGGTGGCTGGCAATCAGATGCTGCAACTAGGTCATCTTCAATCCCTGAGAGAAATTGAGGTACTCACTGTTACTGCAATAATATTAGATGTGCAATTTAGTGGTCTGGAGAGTGTAGCAAGAGCTAATGATGTTTGATCTAATTTCCAATGTGCTAGGGTCCCATCACCTACAGGGATACGGCCAGTTGGGCACATTATCCCAGGGTCAGGCATCTGCCAAGGCTGTCTGGTAGTCCATCAGGTTCTGTCTACCCTAACATAGGTAGCACACTGTTGTTCAGCTGTCAGTGTATAGTCAAGATTCACCGCCTTCATTCCATCATGCGATGCCCACAAAAACCTTTAGTTGTACATAAACGCAGAGTTAAGAATATTTGCTGCATTTGTAAAGCGAGACTTAAAGCTCAATATTCGGGTAGTGTGCTGATGAGAAGAAGACTTTCTCGTCTTCAGGTGTGTAAATGTAGGCTTTTCTTAAGAGCATACAATGCAAGCCATCACCAGCACTTCACCGCCTCCAGCAGATGCCCAACACAGAATCTTACACTTAACATTCAATTGAATCAACAGAAAGGGTACGATGGAACAGGAAGACAGACGGGGAACATCGTTCACAACGCGGTGTTTACACCGTGTTGCCTTTACAACGATGCCATTACAACGCAAGTCGTTACTACGACTTGCGCTGGATGGCGCTGTTGTATAAGGAATATTGTAATTTTATATTCCAACACCTTCCCTACTGTTACTTGGACTGGTGTTGGAATATAAAATTATAATATTCCACAATCCACGCCCTACAACGCAAGTCGTTGTAACGACTTCCGTTGTAATGGCAGCGTTGTCATGTACCGCGATCTAAAAGATCACGTTGTACTGACATACATCCAAGACAGACCTTACATACCTTTATCGCTTAGCAAATTAATAATTGAATCATCACAACAAATGAAAAAATTAAACAATAAAGATAGGGATAAGAAAATGGCATGAAAAAATAAGAAAAGCGTACACTATTGTGCACCATTAAATCCCTTCAACAGAACACAACGTCTTTAAGATGACCTTGAACACGTCTGGCCTTGTTTGGGCACTTAGGATATATGTCATCCCTACTTCTTTGTCTCATTGCCTTCCAAACAATAGGGCACGTAGTTGACCATATCAGATGGGACCACAGCCACCCTTTCCTTGTTCTGCACTAAACCATCCCTCGCTTGCACAGCACTGGATAACGCACGGACCACTTGATTAAGAGATGGGAATTTGGATTCTCCTTTCTGAACATGCCTAGGTTTTGTTAATATTGACCCAACTTTCAGCCATGTACCAGTAGTAACTTTGCTACTGCTCTCATAACCATTCTGCACACACTTCCTCTCGTCCATTACTTTTTTCAATTGTAGAGGACTCCATTCACTCCCTGTTCATCTTGGATCCTGCTCCTCGTCTTCTCAACAATACAAATAGCAACACTCCTTTGGTAATATTGGGTGTGATTCTCATTGCTTACAGCATTTTATTTACCACACATCTCCACTTGAGCTTGTTCACCAATGCCAATTATAACAGATTTTTTAATGTACAGTTAAAACGTTCAGCTAGACCGTTACTCCTGGGATGATATAGAGCTGTCCTTATATGTTTAATACCAAGCATATCCAAAAATCTCCTCATCTTTTCTGAGACCAACTGTGTGCCAGTGTACCATTGCTCTAGGTAGGTTTATTAGGACAACCTTCTTTACTAAACACACCCTATAAAAACTGTATCACAACTTGCATGTTTACATTGTTAAAATAAAAACTTTAGGCCATTTTGACAAATAATTAATGAACACTATAGCAAACTTAGAGGTCTCTTCCAATACTTAAATGGACCTGAGATTTTGAGAGCCACTTTTGTCCACTGTACTATGGGTATCGTGAGAGAAGTTACTGGAAGGACTTTAATCTAGTCCACCACTACAGCTCCCAAATAACTGTACACTGTGATCACTTCATGACGTCTCACAAGGACACTCAGATATGGGATGATAGCAACAAAGCCCACCCCAGTAAATCGCCCCACTTTTATTCTCTCTAACTATGCCAGCTTAGGATCAAAACTATAATCAAATTTTCAGGTTGGCCAACCCAGTGCAGCAACTATCTAAGCAGACTATGATCATAAGAAATGCCATAAAGGGAGCTGCACAACTAACCATTAACTGCCAGTCCAGCTCTCACAGCTCATCACCCACCATACTGCTAAGAGCTGCTGACCAATACACAATAACTGCACCTCGGTGATTATCACACACAACATGGAAACAGTTCTCAATTAGGATCATAAAACAACCTTTCAGCCACACACCTTACATGGAATACCTTGTGCCCATGTAGACATGTAGACGAGCAATTCAGGTCCCCACATAGGGGTAGTGAGCACTATATAAAAGCAGCAATACAGTGCAATACAACACAGGAGTGGGCTTTGACACGTGCAATTAATCACAAACAATGCAAACCCGTAATCCTCACAGAAGATCCAGTAGCCATGTCCAGACCAGGCCACAAAAAGTCCTCACGTATTCTTGAACTCCCACATGCTATTTGTGGGCTAAATCTAGTGCCTTTGTTCTTATATTGATAAGAACCACTACTGCCCAATGTGCTGAAGCAAACCCTCCTCAGAGATTAATTCTTACCCCACTTGTGCATGTGGTTTCAGTCCTTTAATATTAGGCCAACCGTTCACAACACAGGACGTGACTTGATTGAGTGCCAGATTCTCACCCAAGCCATTCTCCACTCTTCCGCACACCTAGTTCCTCTCAACACTGCCTGAAGGTGTTTGGCCATGCACTCTGTTTCATCTTCTCGCACATTCTGTCACACAAGTCATTAAGTGGCATTCTCCACAGGAAATCCGCAACCTCATTTCTTTTTCCAGGTACATACTATATTGTAATTATATTCTTGCAAACAAAATCGCCACTTTACTATTCTAAGTGTGGCTTTTCCACTGCCCCGTGTGTTAAATAGGCCAACCAAAGCTGGGATCCATCCGTAGAGTAAACGGGACACGCCAAAATATATCTAAAACTGTGGTACCGCTCACCACAAAGCATCTTTTTCTATGGTTGAGCAACTTGATTTCGCACCAAGGAGGGATTAGAGGTAAAAGCCACTACTTCTCTCCCTCATCATCAGTTGTCTGGATACGTGCAGCCCCAAACCAACATTGCTGGTATTTACACAGTAATCTTTTGCATCAAAAAGCTTTAATCACCTTGCCTTCCCGATGTCCGTATGAGCACATGGACACTACTTCAATAAATCAGGGAATTGTAAGCACGCTACTCACCCGTGAAGGTCTCAAGGCGCTAATTGCTCCATACATAGCTCTTGCACCTTCCTGAGCAACTTCCTTAATAGCAGTTTTCTCAGCAAAATGAGGGATAGATTTTGAGCATAACTCAATTAATCAGAAGAAAGTTCCCACTGCTCTTTGTTCGATGAAGCAGGAGCGTTATCACTTACTTTCAAGCTCCACATTCAATTGCAATCTTTGGCTCTATGGCTTTCTAGGAGATATAGTGCCCTAATTAGTCTATGCCTTACTTCTCAAACTTGTGTTTCTCATATTGTAGAGTCAAAACCATCTCTTGCAGAATGCTTATTACTCTATCTAACCTGTTATTGTGCTCATCCACATCTTTACCGTACACCAAGATATTATTTTGGAAGTGTAATACTCCCTTGATATTCTTAAGCATCACTTTCATGAGTTTCTGAAACACAAAGGATGCTGATGCCAAACCAAAAAGGCATAAGCTTATAGTTAAAAGCAACCTCTGGCATAACAAAGGAAGTGAGATGTTTTAAATATCACTCAGTACTACCTGATGATAAGTGGCAATCACATCAAGAGTGGCAAGTACAACAACCGTTCCTTTCAGTATACATAGTATCTCAGATATGTTTCGCAGAGGCTTGGGATTAACACAAATGTTATAGTTCAGGTCACGCAAATCCACACATAAACACAATGAACTGATCCCCTTGCATGCCAGAACAACTGGGGCCAACCATTCTGTCCTTTCAATGGGTTATATGATGTCCAGCTCACATGATTTGTCCAGCTCCTTACGAAAATCATCCTTCAAACATAGAGGCACTCTCCTTGCATTGCACATCATAGCACAGCTTTGTCTTTTAAAATGATCCTGTGCTGGAACAATTTCAACCTACCCAATCGTTCAGAGACAACTTCAGGAATTTCCCTCACCCAACTGTTTCTAAATGGTTACATTTGCTAACACAATCACATCACTATTGGTTTCATGTACATTCAATATCACATTTCAATCTTGATCCTTACGTGGACTGTTTGCATTAATGTGCTCCTCAGGAGAGGGAGTTGTTAAGGGATGGGGGATTCAGAAGAACTGCAACCAGGGAGACAGTGACAGAGGAAAATGACAGGGTAACAATCATGAACAGAATGTGATAGAAAGACAATATGGAAGAGATCAACCATAAGCATGTGAGAGTTTGAGTCTTACAAACTATGGAAAGTTACGTTTTGCTTCCATTGATACTAGGAAATCAGCAATCGTAGCTCTCAGTGTTGTTAACTATATTTCATCTACAATCATTTAAACATCCATTGTGGACTGTTTACTATGGGATGTGGCTTCACTTTTCTTTATTAAAGATATCGGTGTGGGGTTGAATAACAATACACTGTGAGACCTAACATCTGTGCTACACACAGAGAGTACCAGAGAATAGCCCTCACAGAGCCCTCACCTGACGAAGGTGAGTTTGGTGTGCCTGCTCAAAGTTTAGCGGTTAATTAGCAATGTCAACCACCCTGCGGCGTAAAGTAAACAGTCTCATCCTGATACTTCTCAGGAGTAGGTCAGATGCCGTGATGGCGAGATAAACATGCACCTGCTTGAACGCTAGGAGTTCACTTTTTCTGACAACTAATGAACAGTTAGTGACGCTTTTGATGTTCAACCATTGGTGGTCAGCGAGGTATTTCCTCACCTCAGGTTGAGTTACATCCTCTCTCGAGGCCTTTTATGAGTACCTCTTCAGAAAGTTGCTTGGGAGTACTTTGTTGATCAGGAAGTTGATGTATTCCTCAAGGAGTGGCGGCCCATTCCTTGGTTTCCAGGAATGGGTGATGCGTAATGTACTTCACCGCCTAATAGTCCTTTCCAGGCTTCTGGGTGATTCAGAAAAAATAAACCATGGGGCCCATGACCCCTCTTTTGATGCAAAGTGGCATTCTGGCCCTAGGGGTTCTCACAGATTACCAGGAGTCCTCAATGATCTGTAACACACATAAAAGGAATCCCCAACAGAAACGTGGTGGTGTTGGCACACTCACGCCGGACCTAGACTCTCTCTTTTAAGCTGTATGTAGACCTTTCAATATCAGTCAAACTCCTGGTGGCTCCAAATCCAAACAAACTAGCATCAACGTTTGGTTCAGTGAGTAAGTACGGGTCAAATCATACCACACGGTCAAATGATGCAACATCACCCTTCGAATGGTAAAAAGCGTAATTCAAAAACTCAACCCTATCCTCAACTCGCTGCATACCAAAGCTTGGGAAAATGTGACCAAAGATTGTTAGTTCCCATCTGTCCTGCTTCGCTTTTCCAAGACGCATGGTAGAACAGTCTTCTCCCCAACCTCCAAAAAGGCCGTTTGTATTCCTCCTTGTTTGGATCAAACACCAGGATGTATTCACTATAGTCAAAGTCATTTGTGAGACGGCAAATGTCCCTTCATATAGATTCTCAAAGTTTTACAGGAAAAAAAGCAGATCCCAAAACTGTGACAAACTTACCTGAATATCTCTTGGTATGTGGAAAATGTTGTAATGTACTGAGATGGTTCAACCACACCAGTTGATGGTGTTCAACATGAAAAACATGCTGTCCTTATTTTGGCGAAAGACACACAATTGAGAGACGGAATGCAGAACAAATCAAAACATTCACCCCAGTCAAGAGATCAGGGTTAAATCTATCATTCTTTAGCTCACTCTGCCACCCCAGTTTACACCTGGCCATAAACAAATCAGTCTTGACCCTGTGCCTCATGGGAACAGTCCAGCCCGAACTGCCAAGCCAGGTCCTCTCTGGACCGAAAACAAGCATCCGAGGACCAGTCCTCATTTTGGCGGGCAGTTATATCATGCAGGTGGACGCCAGGGTGTCATTCCATTTCTGCTGCAGTGTACGAGATGCACATATCCAGGAAGTGCTTTTTTTGGGGTGTTCTGTTTGGCACATCCATGAGTGGGAACAGAGTCTGTCCCACCGCTGGTTCTCTTATATCCTGTTCCAGCAAGCTTCTTCTTCTTCCATGGTTTTTGGAGGTGCACTGGTGCTCGACTGTCCAGCAAGATTCTTCTTCTTCTTCCACCATTTCTGGGGGTGAACTGGTGTTCGACACTCGATGCTGCAGCAAGCTTCTTCTTCATTCACGGTTTCTGGAGGGGCACTGGTGCTCAATGCTCCAGCAAGCTTATCCTTCTTTTTCCACCATTTCTAGGGGTGCATTGATGCTCGATGCTCCAGGAAGCTTCTTCTTCTTCCATGATTTCTGGAGGTGCACTGGTGATTGACGCTCCAGGAAGCTTCTTCTTCTTCCATGGTTTTTGGAGGTGCACTGGTGCTCGACTGTCCAGCAAGATTCTTCTTCTTCTTCCACCATTTCTGGGGGTGAACTGGTGCTCGACACTCGATGCTGCAGCAAGCTTCTTCTTCATCCACGGCTTCTGGAGGGGCACTGGTGCTAGACCCTCCAGGAAGCTTCTGCTTCTTCTATGGTTTCTTGAGGTGCACTGGCGCCTGATGCTCCAGCAAGCTTCTTCTTCTTCCATGGTTTCCGGAGGTGCACAGGTGATCAACGCTCGAGGCAAACTTCTTCTTCCACTGTTTCTGGAGGTGCACTGGCGCTCGATGCTCCTGCAAGCTTCTCCTTCTTCCAGGGTTTCTTGAAATGCCCTGGCTCTCAACGCTCCAGCAAGCTTCTTCTCCCATGATTTCTTGAGGTGAACTGGTGTTCGACGCTCCAGGAAGCTTCTTCTTCATCCACGGCTTCTGGAGGTGCACTGGCGATTGAAGTCCAGTAAGTTCCTTCTTCTTCTTCCATGGTTTCTGGAGGTGCACTGGTGTTGACGCTCCAGCAAGCTTCACCTTCCATGGTTTCTGGAGGAGCACTGGAGCTCAACACTCCAGCAAGCTTCTTCTTCCACGATTTTTTGAGGTGAACTGGTGCTCGACGCTCCAGGAAGCTTCTTCTTCTTCCACTGCTTCTTGATGGGCACTGGTGCTCGACCCTCTAGCAACCTTCTTCTTCTGCAATGGTTTCTTGAGGTGCACTGGTGCTCGATGCTCCAGCAAACTTCTTCTTCCACTGTTTCTGGAGGTGCACTGGCGCTCGATGCTCTAGTAAGATTCTTCTTCCACTGCTTCTTGAGGGGCACTGGGCCTCGACACTCCAGCAAGCTTCTTCTTCCACAGTTTCTGGGGGTAAACTCGTGCTTAGCGCTCTAGCAAATATCTTCTTCTTCCACGGTTTCTGGGGGTGAACTGGTGATCGACGCTCCAGCAAGCTTTTTCTTCTTCCACTTTTTCTGGGGGTGCACTGGTGCTCGACGCTCTAGCAAGCTTCTTCTCCTTCAATGGTTTCTTGATGCGCACTGGTGCTCGACGCTCTAGCAAGCTTCTCCTTCTTCAATGGTTTCTTGATGCGCACTGGTGCTCGATGCTCTAGCAAGCTTCTTCTTCTTCAATGGTTTCTTGAGGCGCACTGGTGCTCGACGCTCCAGCATCATCTTCTTCATCCACAGCTTCTGGAGGGGCACTGGTACTCAACGCTCCAGCAAGCGTATCCTTCTTCCACCGTATCTGGAGGTGCACTGGTGCTCGACGCTCCAGTAAGCTTCTTCTTCTTCAATGGTTTCTTGATGTGCACTGGTGCTCGACCCTCTAGCAAGCTTCTTCTTCTTCAATGGTTTCTTGAGGCGCACTGGTGCTCGATGCTCCAGCATCTTCTTCTTCTTCCACAGTTCCTGGTGGTGCACTGGTGCTTAATCCACTGGTGCTTGATGCTCTAGCAAGCTTCTTCTTCTTCAATGGTTTCTTGATGCCCTCTGGTGCTCGACGCTCCAGCATCATCTTCTTCATCCACAGCTTCTGGAGGGGCACTGGTGCTCAACGCTCCAGCAAGCGTATCCTTCTTCCACCGTTTCTGGAGGTGCACTGGTGCTCGACGCTCCAGTAAGCTTCTTCTTCTTCAATGGTTTCTTGATGTGCACTGGTGCTCGACCCTCTAGCAAGCTTCTTCTTCTTCAATGGTTTCTTGAGGCGCACTGGTGCTGGATGCTCCAGCATCATCTTCTTCTTCCACAGTTCCTGGTGGTGCACTGGTGCTCAATCCACTGGTGCTCGATGCTCCAGCAAGCTTCTTCTTCCACTGAGTCACTAAGCAGGGAGTGTGATGGCATCCGCTGCTGCATGGGGCTCATGCTTTCATGGATCAGATGTCCACTTAGCTCGATGTGAGCATGGTTTACATGCCCTTGGACATTGATTTCAAACTTGGGAGTTGTATTGCAGAAAAATCTGAACATGATTGCTTGTGTAACTGTAACCTACGTCTACCATGTTGTTTTGCTCATGCTAACTTGGCATCACTGGATGTGCCTGTCTCCGAGCCTCAGATGCGTTGCACCTTGACACACAAGATGAGAAAATCTGCTCTGCTAAACCACATGGAGACATTGGACACAAATTCCTTGATTCTCTCCAGTCTGGCTTTTGGCCTGCACACAGTACTGAATCTGTCCTGTAATCTGTACTTGACTATATGCATTGTGAAGGGGATGCAGGACAAACGTCAGCTCTGATCCTGTTAGAACTGTCAGCAGCTTTTGACATGATTGACCATGAAGAGTTGTCCATGTGTGTGGAGGCCACTGGATTACAATGTTCGGCCCTTGATTGGATCAAACTCTTTTTGGACAATAGTACTCAAAAGGTTCACCAGGTGCCTTTCACGGCCTCCACAGTAGAGGTTACGCGTGGGCTGCCTCAGGTGTCATCCCTGCCACTCTCCAACTTTTTAAACTATATCTCAGGCCCCTAATATGGGAATTTAGGGAGAAAGACTGTAGGTTATGAGTATGACTACATGATGACTCCCAAAACCTATTCTATTTGGGCAGCGCGGCAGTCTCCCAGGAAAACACCCAAAACATCACACGCTTCATCGGGGAATGGATGGCCAACAATCAACAGAAGCTCAACGCAGACAAAGTCGAAATAGTGAATTCAAATATTTAAACTTGCCTTGGAGACAGCTCTATTGGCCTGCAGAGCTGGTTACCGCTCCTACTCCAAAACATCCAAGCATAAAGGCTTGGAGGCATTGTAGATGGCGAATCACCCTTAAAACCTCACATCCGAGCAGTCATTTCATTGTGTGTCTGGATGTTGAGAAGAATAAAAAAAGATTCTATGTTTCTTACTCCAGATGCTCTTAAAGCAGTAATCATGGTCTTAATCGTATCCAGACTGCACTACACACATTCCATATTTATCAATCTTCCAAAAACTTTGCTCCGTAGACTGCAGTCCATCCAGAATCAATCAGCTAGATTGATTTATAGACTACAGAGGAATTCCCATGTCACCCCTCTATTAAGGAACTTTCACTGCAGTGGTGTAACATTATAGCCTTATAGCCGGCCGTAGTGGGCTATACTGGCTATTTAACTTTAACTTTAGCCTTTAACTAGGGAGCGGGTCTTTAATAGCCGGTATAGCCCAGCTACGAAGGGCTATAAGGCTATTAGAATATCCTGCCCTCGAGTGGCAGAATGTTCTAACACATAAAACAAAGGCTTTAGGGAGTGCGAGGGGATTGGAATCCCCTCAGGCTCCCTGAAGCCTTTGTTCACAGCCAGAGCTGGGAACAAAGAAACATTGGAATGTTGGAGCTCCGGGCTTAAACCAGCCATTATAACCCCGGAGCACTCCATTGTTTTCAATGGAGCTCCCAACATTCCAATGTTCTAATAGCCCATGCGGTGCAGGGAAGCGCCCTCTGGCCCTGTGCATGGGCGTCAGGCCCCTGGCCTGACAGCTCTTGACTGGGCCCTGGGGTGGGATGGGGGGGGGGGCTCCATGTACTTTGCAGGGGGGCCTCCTCAAGTTTCCTTATGCCACTGTTTCACTGGCTCCCTCTAGAACAGAGAATTAGGCCCAGATTAACCAAACCTTTGCACAACGCAGCGCGGCACCCAAAGGTATTAATGCTGCGTTGCATGACAGGGAGAGACCAGGACAGAATCATCTCTATAGAGATATGGCAATATCCTGCTCTCTCCCTCGGGCAGGTGTACAATTATGCTGCTGAACACCACGCACACATAGCGTGAAGATGTCTGTGTCCTGTGTAGCATAGGTTTTGTATTGGAAGTGTGCCCTTCCAGTACAAAATGCAAAGTGGGAAAAGTTAGGAGAAACAAAAAACATTTCTTATTTTAGGGTTCATTCATTCAAGGCCTGACACACTCCAGGCCCTCCAATCAATGTACATTTTTTATGCACTTCCACTTTTAGGATTCGCACGCATTCGAGCATAGAATCATTCTGTATAAAGTTGTACAAAGTACTAGTACTGCTGACACTGAGCCTATGTAGAGGCAGCTCAAGCCCTTTACCAATCCATTCTCCGCAAATTCTGTGCCCTACAATCAGGACATGTATTTCAGAATAATGGGTAGGATGTGAAGCGACCAAATCAAACTTGACCTCTTTAAAAAGTTCCTTACTATTGTGACCTTACTCCTTTGCTTTTCCAAGAAGCTATATTCCGGAATGTTGTCTTCTCTGTTACCGCAGATACCTTTCTTATACTAATGAATATACTTGTAGAAAACACAGCCTTGAAAAAGCCCTAGGCTTGCATGCTTTGATTGGGTGAAACACGTGTTGGCTACAATACTGTGAGTCTGGAAGAACAATAAAAACACGGAACCAGGAATATATTTTATTGATATACTCCAAACCAGTAGCGACCAAACAACTTTGGGAAGAACCGAATAAGAACTTCTTGGCGAATACAATCATTACTGCTTCACATTTCTCCTGTTAAGGCCGGCTACAAAGTGGCATTATTTTTGGCACGGGCAAAACCCTGTCGCCTATTGGTTGTAGATAGGGTTTCACATCAAAACCCATGGGTGGTGCATGGGGAACGCCCATGCGCCATGAACGGAACACCCCTTTGAGATAAAGTAATGCAAAGCATGTCTTTGTGCTGTTTTGCGTTGCTTTCAGGGAACTTTCCAACACAAAACAACCGTTGCGCTGGAAAGTAAATAAAGTAACACTTTGAGCTGGTTTGCTTCAGTTTTGTGATGCCAACCCAGTGCAAAATGTTTGTTAATCTGGGCCTCAAATAAATTATATGTTGCTTGCCATTTAAAGCTCTCTCTGGTGGGGGGACTCAGTTTCTTACAAAAAAGATCATCAAGTGCAGTCCGACCAGGGACCTCCGTGTTCATCAATGCGTCGTATTTAAAAGAATACGTGGCTTCATATATTTGACTTAGCGGTATGCCTCATGCACATACCATGTTTCGTGGTGCAAACGTGATGCAACCCTCTCATAAATAAGTCATACCGGATTTTAAACGAGCCTTCGTATGCAATTAATCATGCTGCATGCTACTCTCCTGATACGCCCCCGTACAGCGCAAAGAAACCGCTGATGAATGTGCACTTTACAGGAATCCGTTAACATAGCATAACACAGACCTTCAGGGTCTGCGGGTTATTCCTCATTTCGGGGACAAGTACTAGTAATAGCCGGGTTTATATGCAATGATCTTAATCATATACTTTATATCCAGCCTCACGATATTACTACACATATATCCAACTACCTTATAATTAGGTTTGAGTCAGATCAGAGATTTTCTTCCCCAGTTCGGAATGACGCTCCGGGTTGGACAAACTGTGGAAGCTTCAGGGATTCAACAATATTTTCTTTGTGCATATCACCCTGAATCCTCAGGGTAAGTCAAGCGAGTCAATATAACAGAAAAAACATAGCACCATGCAAGGGTACGCCGGGTGACACAAAACCTTGAATGAGATTTGCCAAGCCACACAAGGCTACCTTACGTGGCTCGGTACATCTGGAGTAACTTAAGGCAGTACAAGTCTCTGCCTTCGTTACTCTGGGAGGTGGAGGCGTTACATGGGTAAAGCATGGGTGTTCCCACGCATCCACCCATGTCTTTAAAGCATTCCCACATTTACCAACACAGGTCGACCTGGGAATGCATCAGAACTGTACGCCTTTCCACCAGAGGTGCAACGAGGAGAAATATCTTTATTTCTTCTTCTTGTTTCCCCTTTTTAAATGGGCTGCATTCTTCAGCACACACAGAAGGAGAAAAATGCATCTAACGATTGTTTATGTGCAATAAGGTGTCCCTTCCAGCACAAAAACAATCCCGAGTGCGACACAGGCACTGTTGCACCATGGCGCAAGGGTGGCTGCATTGGTGCAAGGAAGCACATTGTGTGCCAGCGCAGGCAGAGAGCAGGAATGCACCGTATCTTGATAGATATGTCA
The DNA here is from genome assembly GCF_964261635.1 of Lissotriton helveticus. Classification (NCBI taxonomy): domain Eukaryota; kingdom Metazoa; phylum Chordata; class Amphibia; order Caudata; family Salamandridae; genus Lissotriton; species Lissotriton helveticus. Next base: position 12,042,652 of record NC_136067.1, on the reverse strand, counting down.
TACTTCTGCCCTCTCCCTTTCACGCAGTGCAGTGCAGTGCAGCAAGTTGTCTCGCTGCGTTGCACTGTGTTGCGTAAAAGAATGTCGAACCTGGCCCAAAAAGGTATGTGAGGGAACTGGGTTCAAATGGCCCAGTTTTCTGCGCTTGACGCTATTATCACTCCAAGCCAATGCCATAGAAAAAGACAAAATAAAGGCCACACAAGATTTTTATGGGCAGACCTGTGACCCATCCCTCCACCCTAATAGTGTCTCCTGCTGTACTTGATTTGCTCTTGTCTGATGAGGCGACTTTAGAATACTGCAAATGACTAAGTTCCTGTCTCAGCGGCTTCCGCTTTCAATTTCATATTGCACTGCCCACCCGCTCGACTGAAGTCTACCACGAGGTACAACCCCGAACAGGTGTACATCAAGATTTAGGATCCAGCTCATCCTTTCAACCCTGGTGGGGCGGTCCGTTCCAAGTCCTGCTCATCACCACCACAACTGTCTTGTGCAGAGATGTGCCTGCCTGGATCGTTGCATCACAACGTTAGTTGACCATGAGCCGCGACACACAGGATCTCTTGATCGAAAAGCTCCAGTTGCTGTGCAAGGCATTGCAAGGATGAAGCCGCTCGTCCTGCCCATGGCTACGGCCTGCAGCTCCTGCAGTAGGAAGCCTCCCAGCGGTCTGATCCCTCAGTAGGTCTGGCTGCTCCTCCTCGCTGTACGTTTGTGTCGTTGGTGCATCGTGTGGCTGTGTCAGGAGTGGACGTGTGGTGGGCTGGGGGAAGTTGACTGTCAAGCCAGCAGTGGGCAGGAAGAAATTAAATGAAATGAAATGAAATGAAATTAAATGAAATGAAATGAAAGGAATGAAATGAAATGTATATTTGTAGAGCGCGATTGCTGCCCTGAGGCGTCCAAGCGCTAATGACAAGTGTGATTTGCCAAACGGAAGGAATACACTGGGGGATTAGTGAGGAGCGTTACCCATTCTCAAAATAAGCAACTGATCTACAAAGACAATACTTTACTGCAAGTCCTGGACCAGTACTTAAAAGACGTGGCTCACTCTTCATGCTGGGTGTGCTCCATTGTACCCACTTATCCCAATGAGGGCAAGCCAACGATCTCGATTAATTTTCATTGGGAAAAACAATGTGCAGATCCATAGCCATTTAGTATCCCTGAATGCAAGAATGATTCCACCTGTCTCACTCTTGATGACCCAATGTTCTCTTTGACTGATGAAGAACTATTTGTCCTGCCACCCATTTAGTCTCAACTGCCAGTGGGAGATGGAAAAGACAGTATCTTCAGGGGGCACAATAATCCATCAAAGCAAATTACCTCTATCCTATTTGCAGTCTTTACCCAAGAGGTCCCAAGGCCTATCTTTCCATCTGGTCTTCTGTTCACCCTATGTCTGTAGCAACTGGGCTAATGTGTGGGTGCCCAGATACCCATCTGAAACCTGCTACCCTGTGTATGTTGTGCCCGTATTCATACATTTTCTAACACATCCTCCTAACTTGCGTGGGCGGAAGAAAAGAGACAATTCAGAGGCTGACCAATTCTTTGGACTCATGATCCTGAGTTGCGTGATGGGTCTGTCCGGCTACGGGCTCTGTCAAGTTGTGAGGGTTCTGAAGGAGGTAGGTAACTAGACCGCTGACACCTCTGAAACGATAATGACTCAGTTGATGAGTCAACAAACTGTTATTGTACCGAAAAGAATGGCCCTAGATTTCATACTGTTCATTAAGGCTGATGGTGCACTCTAAACGGAGTAGAATGTTATCCCCTATCCTTGATTTTTCTCTAAGGAGCTACAAACAGATACTAACTAGACATGAGAGTGTCGGAGACATATGTAATATTGATAACGTTTCATCTGGTGGGATCTAGGCATGGTCACCCAAATATTTGGGAGGGTGGAAAACAAAAAAACTGGAAGTCAGCTTGATCAGTATTGTCATTTTCTTGCTGATTTCCATTCTCATACAAGTTTGTATTTCCTTAATCTCAAATCTTACAAGAGACGCCTCCCATCTAACCTAACACTCTAACCCTCTAACAGTGATGTGATGATAAGGACCAGAATTCTGAGATTGATGAAAAGCTGGTGACAGAACATTGGCAGGTAGAGATGATGGTGAAGGGGAAGAAGTTTTACTTTTAATGAGCGTTGAGCTGTTTTGGAGGCGCAATAAATAGAACAAGCGGGAAGGACTGCAGAAGAATATAACGTATTTGCTTGTTTAGCGTATCTGCTTTCTTGTTCATGATAACTTGACATTAACTAACATGCCCGTCTCCGAGCCTTGGATGCATTGTGCTGTTACACAAGGTGCAAAAAATTGAAAACCAGCCTGCAGAGGTAAATTGTTTATATTTCTGTAGCTTGTGAAGACTATCACTTAATTCTCATGAGTTCAGCCAGGCACCTGCTAGTTATTGGTTAGAATGGTGACATGTGGCAATTACAAGAACCGTCAGTATGGAGGTTAGAGATTTGACCTCTGCCTTATATAGGGCAGCCCTACTCCATTGCTGCTTCATGGATGATCCTCTGGTCAGAGGTGTCTGATTCACAGGCTATTGATTTTCATCAATAAACACTTCGAAAATTTGAGACAGAGTTTTCTTTCACAGGTTGTGATGGAGATATTCTTCTGTCTAAGAACATTTTAGGAAAATTAATGAAGCTCCCAAGAGCGGAGATGTTCTACACTCTTAAAACTCTAATGAGGGGGGCGTGGCTTGGAGGGCGAAGATGGCGGTCGCAGCTTAGAGGAGCTCCCGCCGGCCCAAACATAATCTGTTTACTTATCCTGGCCCCCGAGCCCGCTAACTGCCCTGCCTGTGCGGAGAGGGTTCCTGGTGGCACCCGGATCTCTCCGGTGTGCAGACTCGCTCCCTTTGCCACTCCGGTGACCCAAGATCATCCGCTGCGAGGTGCGGCCTGGAGTCCGCGGGCGGAGCCGGGACCTCGATTTTCGGGGTCGGTAGCCGACGGCCGGTGGTCGGGCCGGTCGGGCGACTCCCTGGCCGGGGACAGCGGCACCGGAGCTCAGAGGAACCACTGTGGGGCCCTGTGGAGCGGCCTAGAGCATCGAGGCGACCCCAAGACGGCGCGAAGGCGCTGCGGCCTGTGTGGACCCGGAGCAGCCGGGGCCTCGAGTTTCGCGACCCCGGGCTGGCCCGGGCCCGGGTTGCGGTGGGTCGCCGCGGATCACCCCTGGTGTTGGTGGGGCAGCTGCAGTGCCCGGAGGCCGCTGGACACGTGCAGGGGGAGCCCGGAGAGGTGGATCACAGCTGGAGCCCGACTGCCCGGTGGGCTAGACTTTGCTGGTGGCATGAGCCCTTGAGGCGTGCTTCCCTTTGCCTGGACCCGGGGCTGCCTGGAACCGTTAGCGCGACGGGGGACATCTCTGCTGGATTCTGCTTCGGACCCTGGGGACATCGGTGGGGGACTGCGGCCTGCCTGGCCCTGGAGACGCCGGGGCCTCGAGTTTCACGATCCCCGCCCGGCTACATCTTCATTGACTCCTGGACAGGGAAGCGAGCACTGTGCAGCCAGGGGTGCTGGGGAGTCGAGCGCCACTTCCAGATTGGAGAGCTGGGACTGCTGTAGCTGTACTGGATGGAGCGGTGGCTCGGCGATATATAGTGCTGTCCGGAGGGGCCCTTCTCCGCGCCTGGAGAGACACACCTGCTGCCCTGGTAGCGACCGGGAGCTGATCCGAGGATAGCCCACGACGAATTGTGAGTGCCCCCCCTTCCCCCCCTCCACGCTAGTGTGCCTGCTTGTGAGGTGCAGTGAAGAGACTTGTGGCCCGAGGGGTGGTCTGCGCTATTCAGCCGGAGGAGCTGGGTGCCTGCCCTACATATGCTGCACTGGGACCCGAGCGGGGTCTGGGGGGGCCTGGAGGACCGGCGTGACTTGGCTTCCCTGTGATTCGGGACTATACTGTGCGCGCCCTGGTTCGCAGGTCTTGGTGGAGGTCCGGACCTAGACCTTGGAGACCCTGAGCAAGAGAAGAGACAGCTCTATTTTGCACGCCTGGTGGGGACAGACGTATTCTGCCGGGGCTTGCCGCCAGGAGCTTAGCTGTGTTGCCCAGTATCTAGGGGTGCTCGCTAGAGACGGCTTCCGGGCTGTGCTTGTGGTCACCTTGGGCCCCCCGAGTGGGATCTACTGTTGGGTTGCAGTGGGGGAAGGGCCTACCGTAGGTGCGGAGCAGCCTGCTCAATTCCTGCTAACCATGACGAGAGGTGGGGGTGGCGCTGGCTCCACCAAGCAAGGACCGATCGATAAATTCACTGGGCCCAGTGGGGGATCCGGGGCCTCGGGGGCGGCCAGGGCACGGGTCCTGATAACGCGGCTCTGATGGCCGCCATTACACAATCCAGAGACACGCTTGATGCCAAGATAGGTGCGGTTGGAGCCGATGTTATGCTACTGCGTCAGGACCTCCGTAATGCTGTGGCTCGCATCACAGAAACCGAAACCCGGATTACGGGGGTGGAAGATGATGTAGTTACCCTGAAGAAGAAGGTGGAGGACATGGCCAGGATCCAAAAGGGGCTGGCACTTCGCGTCGAGGATGCGGAAGGGCGAGCGCGCAGGAACAATCTGCGCTTCGTGGGCTTTCCAGAGGACTGCGAGAAGGGGCCCATGGATGCGTTCCTGATGCAGTGGTTGGAGAGCTGGCTTCCCCCGGGCGTCCTGTCGCGCTGCTTTGTAGTGGAGCGCGCTCATAGGGCCCTGATGCAGAAACCGCCAGTGGGAGAGAGGCCGCGTCCGGTCATTGCTAAAATCCTCAACTTCCACGACAGAGACACTATACTCCGGGAAGCGGGGGCCAAGGAGACTTTGCTGTTCGACGGTCACAGGATTATGATTTTCCCAGACTATACTAAGCTGGTGCAACAGCAACGCCGATCCTTCCAGGATGCGAAGGCCAAATTGCGTGGTCTGAAAATTCAATATTCACTGTTGTACCCGGCTCGTCTCCGAGTTGTCTTTCAATCCAAGACCCACTTTTTTGATACCCCAGAGGCAGTGTTTAGCTGGACTGATGAGACGGTCAGGATCCGACCGAATGCCCAGCCGGGCTTGAACCCCGGCTCTTCGCGTGGGTCGTCGCAGGAGAGGAGTGGATCTTCCATCAGGGGTAAAAGACACAGGAAATCTCGTTCACGGCGACGCTCCCGATCCGGGGGTGGCCCTCTGGATGGTGCACAGTCTGACACTACTCAATCCGAGACTGGAAATTGAAGGCCGTGAAACCTCTTTCTTGCTTCCCTGGCAACTCTTCGTCACTGGTCTCTGCGGGTGGCCCTGAGTGGTTGCCACACTGATCGCTGGCCTGGCACCTGGTGTGGTGAGATCTGGGACATGGCTTGACACAGGAGTGGCGTTCTGAGAGTTGTAAGACTGCCTCGCTCCGTTTGAGCGGTGGGACACAAGTGGTTCAATGGGGCTCGGGGTACTGACCCATGGGCGGCCTAGTCCTCTCACGTTCGAGGGGGGGCCCTAAGGGGAGGTACTGTTAGTTGGGGAGAGTAGTGGAATCCATTGGTATGGGTGGCTTTGGGCGCTCTGTTTTGGGCCTGAAGCTCCTCATGCCGCGACAGATACTTCAGTGTTCCATGAGGTATAGGGGTGGGGGAGGGGGGATAGGCGGAGGTTGGGTAGTTGGGGGGGTTGTGTTGGTGGGCAGGGAGGGGGGGGTAAGGGGAGGTTTGACGGGGATGCACGTGATTTTTGCTGCAATGATTTACGTAGTACAAGGCGCTTGGGCTGGGTCCTGGGGTTTTCAGAGACTTTCCCATCGAGACTATGGGTGATTTCCCGGAGAAGGCGCTGGCTAGTGGTTCCATGCGAATCCTAAGTTTGAATGTCAGGGGAATGCTGGACAAAATTAAGCGTGGGGCAGTGCTGCGCTGGGGTAAGAGGGACTCAGCGGATGTCATGCTCTTACAGGAGACGCATATGTTGGGGACGAAGGTACTGAGTCTACAACGGTTTGGTTATACCCAGGTGTTTCATGCAGGTTTTACCAGGGGATCGAGGGGGGTAGCCATCCTCATTCATCGACGATTGTCATATACTCATGAGCGTCATTGGCTTGATCCCCAGGGTCGATATGTGTTTGTTAAGGGTATGATTGGTGCAGAACCTGTGGTGTTGGGCAGTGTGTATGCTCCCCCGCCTCTACAATGGTCTCTGGCGGAGCGTCTGTTTGAATTGTGGGCTGAGATCCCGGATTGCTTGGCTGTGATAGGTGGCGACTGGAACGATGTGGTGGATGTGGGCCTGGACAGAAAGAGATTACAAGGAGCCACGGGGGCAACCTCCCCATCACGTCTGAAGGCAATGATTGATGGGTTGGGCTGGGTGGACGTCTGGAGACATTGGCATGTCAGGACGCGTGAATACACGAATGTGTCTGCTGTGCATGGCTCCTTCTCCCGGCTGGACTGTGTGTTTGTCCCTGGGGCCTTCCTCGATAGGGTGAAGCAGGCCGTGATTCAGCCTCTTGGGCTGTCAGACCACTCCCCGGTCGCGGTAAGGATCGGGCTGCGCAAGTCGCACCAGCCGTTCCGGTGGCGGATGTCCTCGTGGCATCTCCAGCAGGCGGGTTATACGACATACATGCGCGGAGCGATTGCCCAATACTGGCAGGAGAACTTGACAGAGGGAGTGGATAGTATGACGGTCTGGGAGGCCATGAAGCCCACGTTGAGGGGCGTGGATATCGCCTGGTGCACTGCTGCCCGTCGAAGACGTCAGGAGGCCGCGGTGGCAGCGGCGGCTAAGGTGGGAGAACTGGAGAATCGGTGTCGGGAGGACGATGGAGATGTAGCGCTAAGACTGCTCCTGCAGGCGCAGCAATCCTACGCCTCGGTCCGACTGGACGAAGCTCGACAAGCCTGGCTTGATGCGGAGCAGGGTTTACCAATGGGGTGACAAGTCCTGCACCATGCTCCACAGGTTGTGTCAACAAACTCTACAGCCGATTACTCTGCCGGGCCTCACGGATGGAGAGGGGATTGCTATGACAGATCCTGCTGCCCTGGCGGCAAGCTTTGCTGGCTACTATGCGGTACAATACGCCCCAAGGGACGGTCTCCCACCAGAGGCGATTGACAAGTTCATAGCTGACCTTCCCCCCCGTGCGATATCGGGCGAAGCCAGGACGGCCCTAGACCTTCCCTTGACAGCGGAGGAACTAGGTGATGCGCTGGGACAACTTAACACTGGTAAGGCGCCAGGACCGAGTGGATTTCCCAGTGAATTCTACAAGAAATTTCACTTGCAGCTGGGACCGCACTATCGGCGGGCTTTGGAAGCAGCGCGGGAGTGTGGTAGCTTGCCGGTGGACTGGCGTCAGGCTGAGATCGTAGTTTTCCAGAAACCGGGCAGGCCTCCCGACAGACACGAGTCGTATCGCCCCATTTCTCTAATTAATTTTGAAGCCAAATTGCTGGCTAAAGCGTTGGCGAATCGTCTCCTCCCATATATAGTGGACTTGGTCCACCCGGATCAGGCGGGCTTTATGCCGGGTAGAGCGACAAGACACAATATCAGACGTGCACAGGTGGCGGTGGACGCGATGGGGGTGACTGGGGAGCGGGCGGCGCTCCTGCTTGCGGACATTGACAGAGCGTTCGACTCGGTCAGCTGGACTTACCTCTTCGCTCTTTTACCGCGCCTCAATCTGGGTCCGGTTTTTGTTTCATACGTCAGATTGCTGTACACAGACATCACCGCCTCGGTGCGTATTGCAGGAGCCATATCGGAGAGATTTCCGGTTGCTAGGGGGACCCGGCAGGGGTGCCCCCTGTCCCCTTATCTCTTTGCGTTGGTCATGGAGCCACTGGCTGCGTGGGTGCGCATTGATGCACAGCTTCGCGGCTTTGTATGGGGAGTGGGACTCTCAGACAGGATCGCGCTATATGCGGATGATGTCCTTTTCTTTTTGACGGACCTTGATCGTTCAGGCCCTCGAATCTTGGAAATACTGCGCATTTTTGGTGACGTTTCGGGACTCTTCCTCAACCCGCGCAAATCGACTCTTTGGGTACTGGGGGGAAGGTCCGAGGTATCTCCTTGGGCCTCGGCTCTACAAGTGGCGATCGGTGGCCTGAAATATCTGGGAGTTTTCCTGTCGGAGTCTGCTGCCATTGCATGGGAGCGTAACATACAACGATTGACAAGGTTCAATCGGACGTCAAAACTTGGTCGCGCATGCCCCTTAATATTTATGGCAGGTCTGCCATTTTCAAGATGGTCGCCCTTCCTAGACTATTATACCAACTGCAAAACCATCCGCACAGGGTGGACCCGCAGTGGTTCCGTCGTGTGAATTCTCTGCTAGGCCGATTTGTATGGGCGGGGGGCGCTTCCAGTGTGGCGCTGCGGACTTGTTTTTTGTCTACGTATTGTGGAGGTCTCGCAACGTCGGACATCCTATCCTACTACCAAGCCTCCCATTTGTTGGTTCTAAACGAGTGGTGGTACGGTGGACATGGCGATCCGGCATACGCCCTAGAGCACTTTCTGATGGGGGACGCCACGCTGCATACACTCTTGTATTCAGCCGGGCAGCGGAAAAAACTGCCGCAGGCTACTCAGGTAGTCTTCCTGATTTGGAGACAAGTACTGCGCCGCATGGGCTGGTGGGGTCGGCTGACGGCCGAAACTCCACTTTGGAATAACGGACAGGGGTTTGGTGGCTGGGACTCCATAGGGATCTCGTCACTTGGTCATGTCCTTAGCGGAACTACCCTCAAATCCTTTCAAGCTCTCAGCACTGAATTTGATATGCCCAAGACCCAATTTTTTAAATACTTACAGCTCCGTCATGCTCTTGCGCCGAGCCTAGTAGGGCTGGACCGGCTTCCAGAGTTTAGCCCCGTGGAAGCTAAGCTCTTCATGGGAGATCTGGGGGATAAAAAAAGTCTCCAAAATTTATCAAACGCTGGTCACTCATTGCTCCTCGTCCCTTATGTCGTTGAAGGCCTCCTGGGAGATGGATGTTGGGCCGTTGGATGAAGATGACTGGAGGGAGGCACTATAGTCCCCCCGTGGAGCGGCAATAGCTGTGAGACTACGGTTCATACAATACAAGTACCTGCATCGGGCCTATTACACCAGAGAGAGACTGTGGAAGGCTGGCCTTATTGCTACCCCAGACTGCCTGCGTTGCGGGACTGAGAGAGGCACATTGGTGCATACTGTGTGGTCGTGTGTGGGTCTAGCCCGGTTCTGGAATGGGGTATGGAACTGCTTATCGGAGGTGCTGGGGTGGGATCTGCCTCGTACGCCCAGATTGGGTCTTCTTCATATCCTAGATCAAGTAGGTGGTAACATCTATAAGCGTCATCTCCTTCTGCTGGGCCTCGTCGTGGCCAAGCGGGATTTGGCGAGGGCTTGGAAAAGTGACCGCGCTCCCCCGCTTGGCGCCTGGAGGGCGGGCTTGGATTTCCTCATGGGGTTGGAGTTACCAGTGTTTGAGGCCAGGGGCTGCCCCCGAAAACATTATAAGATCTGGAAGCGGTGGGCAGATTACAGGGACCTGACCTTGGAGCCTCCCATTGACAAGGATGATGGACTGCCTACATACGGAGACCTCGGGGCCTAGGTGGCTCCAAGATGCCTATTTTTGCTTTGATCTGTATACTGCAGCTGATAGTGATCACGTGCATTGGGCTAGGGCGGGATAAGGGGTGGGTAGTGGGGGATTTTGGGGTTGTTGGGTGGGACAGGGGGGTTGGAGGGGGCCAGTTAAACGTTTAAGCTATGCATGTACTCTTTTGTGTGTAGACCACTCACGTGCTCTCCTGATTTTGGAGAACTGTACATATGATCTGCTTAAACTTCTAATAAACACGGTTGTGAAAAAAAAAAAAACTCTAATGAGGATCCCGTGATGGAGATATTTTAATGTTTTGAAGCATTAACAAAAATCCCATGATCGGAGATATTCTACTGTTGAGGAACATTAACCCGTTTGCTGCTTTGAAAATTCCGCGCCAGTGCGGAACGTTTTATTAAGAGGGCGGGGTCGCGTTGGCCAACGGACGTGCGCAGCACTACCGAGGTAGTGCTTGCAACGGCCGTTGGCCGACACCCGCAGTGAACGGGTTAAAGGAAGATCCCATTCACAGAGATGTACTACTGCTAAGAACATTAAAGAAGGTACCATGATAGAGATATCCTTCGATATACGAACATTAACGAGCATCCCAAGCGTGGACATATTCTACGGTTTAGCAGCAATAATGAAGATCTCATGTGCTGGGATATTCTACTGTTTTCGAACATTGATGAAGATACCATGATGAGGATATTCTAATGTTTGGAAAGATTAACAAAGATCCCAAGCTTTGACATATTGTACTGTTTAGGAACATTAACGAAGATCACATACGCTGGGACATTCTCCTGTTTAGGAACAATAATGACGAAACCATGATGGAGATATTCTAATCTTTGGAAAGATTAATAAAGATCCCAAGTTTTGACATATTCTGCTGTTTAGGAACATTAATAATGATTCCAGGATGGAAATATTCTGCGGTACAGAAACTTTAACGAAGATCGGAAGCGTGGACATATTCTAGTGTTTAGAAACATTAACGAAGATCCCATACGCTGGGATATTCTCTTTAAGAACATTAATGTCGATACCATGATAGAGATATTCTTCGAAATATGAATATTAAAACATCCCAAGCGTGGACAAATTCTACTGTTTAGCAACAATAATGAAGATCTCACGTGCTGGGATATTCTACTGTTTACGCACATTGATGAAGATCCCATGATGGAGATATTCTTCGGAAATTTAACGAAGATCCCAAGCGTGGACATATTCTAGTGTTTAGAAACATTAACGAAGAGCCCATACACTGGGCTATTCCACTGTTTAGGAAAATTGATGAAGATCCCACGATGGAGATACTCTAATGTTTAGAAAGATTAATGAAGATCCCAAGCGTTGACCTATTCTACTGTTTAGGAACATTAATGAAGATCGTAACACTGGGGTATTCTCCTATTTATGCACATTGATGACGATACCATGATGAGGTTATTCTTCGGTACAGGAACTTTAATGCAGATCCCATACAGTGGGATATTCTCATGTTTACGCACATTGATGAAGATCCCATGATCGAAATATTCTGCAGTACAGGAACTTTAACGAAGATCCCAAGCGTGGACATATTCTACTGTTTACGAACATTAACGAATATCGTAACGTTGGGATATTCTCTTGTTTAGGAACATTGATGAAGATCCCATGATGGAGATAATCTAATTTTTAGAAAGATTAATGAAGACTGCATGAATGGAGATATTCTAATGTTTAGAAAGAATAATGAAGATCCCATAAATGGAGATATTCTTTTGTTTAGGAACAATAAAGAAGAGTTTATGCACGGAGATATTCTACCATTTAGGACGATCCCATATGTGGTGATAGTATACTGTTTATGAATGTTAATGAAGATTGCATGCATGGAGATGTTCTAATGTTTAGCAGCATTTTTTATTAATTTGTTTTACAATTTAAGCTCAAACAGAATGGAACCCTAATCAATTAACCATAAATGACATCTCTATTTGCCCAGTTATCTTCCCTTGTCGCATGGTAAACCAAACCGTGCATTTCTCACTCAGCATTGGGATTACACATTTAACTGCTCTTGATTGTTTTTGTTCTCATAACTCAGTAACAGATAATTTTGGAACGGTGCCCATATATCCTTTTGGCTAGAATTTATCAGGAGTAATATAGGTCAAGCTGTTCACCACAGTATGTGAGGTTTTCTAGCCATTGTCCTTTCTACACATTTGCATCTTGAATTGGGTGTTTGTTCCCATTAATGTAATGCTGATGGGGTGTAGTATACTCTGTGAGTGTACCTGTAAAGTATTAGAAATAGTCTACTGATGGTTAGAAGTTCACCCATCTGAGTACAACAATGTTCCCATATTTCATCTGTAAGGGGTGGGGGACTCTAAATCGGCATCCAAGCTTGTTCTGTCTAGGCACTCTTTACTGGGTAATGCCTCTACCATACCTCTGTATAGTGTGGCGGTAACCTTGTGGGAAGTTTTAGCTGTGATAAGAAACACCATTGACTTAAATCGATCGAATTCCTGGGGAAAATCGAGCATGATACATCTGTATGTTTGCTTCAGTCTGTACAGCAGAAAGTTATCCAGTGACATTAGTGTGACTCGTGCCCAAAGGGAGTCCGTACTAATGAATGTGTTATTCTCGTAAAGGTCTCCTCTAGATGTGATGCTACGTTTTTGTAGTTGCGAGTATGCTTTTTGCCAGGTGGCAATGTCCAACAGTGAATGAATGGATAATGAAAAATCTTATAAAGTGCATGAATAACCGGAGGTGTCTTGGCACAACAGTGGGTGCATCAGAGGTATATTTGGTGTGTATCAGAGTATCGCTTGTGATTTTTTCAGAGCTTATCCTTGGCTTGAACAATGCAGTTAACTGTATTGATTTCAGAGAGCGTTGAGGGTTCCTTAATCCATATGGCTGCCTCTAAAAGGACTAGGTTTGCCACATATTTTTCACCAACTCAGCGAAACTTGTATTTTTGATGAAGCACCTGTGCACATAAATAATATACGAGGGACGGTAAACCCATCATTGTGGTACAGCAGAGTCATTGGTTCCTACTCTAAGTAAGGGCAACGCCTCACCAGTGCTTCAGTAGATGCTTATTATTCGCTTGTTTAGCTGTGTCTCCTGGAACACAACAATATCTGCCATTTGTCTGTGCAGATATGCTGAAACGTGTCTCATTTTCTTGGGTTTGTTTAGGTCCCGTACGTTCCCATTAAGTAATGTGTATTCAATGTCTTTAAGTAAACTATGCTTCATCTGAGTGGACGGTCAAACAGCAACTATTGTAGTTGTGTGGTGTGTTGTTTAGTATGATATCAATCAAGATATTGTGTTTATATGGGTCTAACAAGACCATTAATGTATCTGTAATGATCATAATATGTTTTCCCATTCACCCCCTATCACACCAGCCTCCACATACCAGCTGGTGAATAGCCCCCCCCACACCGCCCCCTGCCACCCTCCCGCCTGTGTTACCCAAATGAGTAGCTAATGACAAAGAAAGTAAGTATTCCCTCAGAATGCACCACTGGAGAAGCGACCCATTCCCAACCTTATGCCACGCTCCATTCGTGTGTGGTGGCGTAGGGTGACAAAGATGAACGGACAGGAGTCAAGCGCCACATCATCATCTCTGTATTCGGCGATGCAGGGCACCTACACATATCATAGTTATGGTTACATACAAGCTTGTACATATCTGGGTGCACATTATCAGTTTTACGGCTGAGTGACAGACCTCAGTGCCGGGATGTAAGGGTTCATCGCAATAGAGTCATTCTATGTCTACCTCAGGGGGGGGGGGGGTCAAGATAGTTACCTCCACCAGTGTGACTTGTGAGCTTAAGATTAACTTTTTGGCTCTTTGGGAATACCGTTACTTTCTGGGAGTCAGTAAAAATCTTCTCTTTTCCAAAATAGTGATTCTCAAATGAAGCATTGCATATGGAATGTCTATTTCTTGGTATTTTTTTTGTTGACACAGCTGAGAAAGAGCGCCGGACCTCCTCAACTCCCAAGGTGAAATCTTGATTAAGTCATATATGGCAGCCATGGTATTGCAAATCTTTTTCCTCATGTGCTAGGTGGAACTCTACATCCTTGTCTTAGAAGATTAAAAGTCTAGTAATTATAGGACACAACAGAACATCCGGCAGAGGCCGAGACCCCAGCTCTCAATCGGCTCACTCTCTCCAAAATGAACAGTTTGGAGAAGTTGTCAACACCAAAGAGATAGCAATATATTTTCTACAAAGGTTTTCACCTGGCTAGTGTCCATGGATTCTGTTACTCTCAAGATGTGTAGATTATTCCGTCCTGACCTAGATGCAAGGTCTTCTTTTTTTGGCATTAGTTAGGGAGAGAATCCTGTCCATTTAGAGTAGCTTTTCTTTATTACTGTGCTGTGAATCTTCCACTGTAGACCAACTGTGCTCTGAGTCAGTGAGGAGAACTGATCTATAGTAGAGGCAATGTTATCCATATGGAGATGAATCTTTTTTGATGGACAGGAGGCGTGCATACTGTGTCAGGCTCTTCTCACATCAGGGTCCACTGCGCTCTCCTGATGATCTCTGGTGTCAACGCTGTCATTGTCTGATTGTCTGCCAGTTCAGCGGCTCCCCACTTGTAGCTTTGGTTGCTTACAGTAGTCTATAGTCGTCCCCACATCGGCAGTTGCAGCTTAGCATGGTGCAGAACTGTGCCAGTCGCATGCGTAACCAGAGTCAAAGATATCAGTGTGCCTAACCTTTCAGCTGCTGTGCTGTTCTACTATACATGAGATCAAAGCTATTAATGTGGCTTACTGTCAGCTGGACAGTTTTAAAAGCTCTGTCCCCATCACCCCCTGCCGCTACATACTCACCACATGCCTATTTCCAGGGGGAGTGGGGCAGAGGCACGAGCAATCCCAATCATGGTATTCCCCCACTCTAGTTTCTACCTTAATTGCTTGTTAGCGGGAGCGGAGGGTCTCAGGCTCCAAACAAATCCCGTGTTCGCCTTCTCAAGTCTCTTCAGGTAGACTTAATGGTCTATATTATGAGGAGATTCCCCTTTTCTGTTTGCGTTTCCAATCTCATGGTGTGTTACAAGTGTATAATAGGCTGACTTGCCCAGAGATCCCCAGGTAGGGCTCGCATATAGGCTCACGCTCTGGTTATGGTTGAAATCTCAATAGCCTTCCAGATAATGTTGTTAGAGGCCTCCAAATCCAACTTGGCTGCGGGCACCCTGAGGTGTTTCCGACGAAGGGCTGGGGACACAGGGTCTGTACGCAATGTCAGCTTTAGCACAACGCATACCCAATGTTTGTTGCCCTTTATGGGTTTGACTCACCAAGTTCTGCTCCACCCAGGTGCCCGGTCACCCACTCTCATCTCTCCTTTCACACGAGGCCCATTCACACGTTCACCCCGAAACCGGCCCTAGGATGCTTGTTTCCAGTCCATGGAGGACCTGGCCTGGCAGTTTGGCTGGTCTGTTCCCATTGGGCGCAGGGTCAAGATTGATTTGCATATGGCTGGGTCCAAACTGCAATGGCATGGTGAGCAAAAAAACGATGGATTTAGGCCCAGATCTCTGTACTGGGGTGAATGTATGACATTGTTCTGCATTCTGTCCATCAATTGTTTTTCCATTCACACTTTCTGCCAGAAACACATTTCCAATGCAGCCTCGCTGAGAGGTATTAGGCTGAAGGGGACAAAGGAGATCTTGGTTTTCGCAGCGTGTCCTCAGCCAGGAAGGTTAGCGACATCAATCCTCCACTCCAGCGGCAAGTCCCAGGGTACATCAAATTCTTATAACTTAATTTTTATCCACCTCCTGTGTGCTTCTTGCTTACTACTTAGGTGGAATTCGAAATCCTATGGTAGTTTTTATGTTGTTTAGCTGTCTGCATCATCCAGCAGCTTGCGGGGCTCTAGAACTATGCAGCCATTTTGTTTGCTGATGTGGCCCCGCCCCCAATGTTTAGCAACATTAAGGGCCATATGTAGGAAGCCTAATTGCGCTCGCAAATGCTGAAATTCGCAGAATTTCAGCATTTGTGATCACAATTATTGCAGTGTGCTATGTAGCACACAAAAAGTCACACGCAAAATAAGAAATCGCAAAATTTGCGATTCCTTATTTTGCAATTGCATTTAAGGAATTGCAAACTGCGATTCCTTAAATGCAATGTAGGAAGCACCCAAGTTGTGCGAATTGTGGCTTGAGGAATCGCAAAATTCCACCAACTTCAGGTTGGTGGCAAATTGCGATTTCTTTGAAAAATGCACTTTTTCGCATTTTTCAAAGTGCCATGTGGGTCACATACATGCCCTTAGGGCATGTATGTGGACCACATGTGCACACATGTTAATTTTTGGGTTGCGACAGGGTGTCCTATTGACACCCTTGCAACCCTTAAATTGCATTCTCAATTTGCGATTCTCTAATTGAGAATCGCAAATTGAGAATGTCTTCCAATTCCTTCCTATGGGCATTCTAGCCCATAGGAATGAATGAGAAGGTATTCCTTATTTGCGAATCGCAATTTGCGATTCGCAAATAAGAAATAATTGGGATTCGCAAAAAATGTGCTAATCCTACCTACATTTTGTTTTGCGATTCTCTAATTGCGATTCCCAAAAAAATCGCAATTTGAGAATCGCAAAACAAAAATTACCTACATATGGCCCTAAGAGACATATTCTGCTGTGTAGGAACATCAATGAAGGTCCCATACGCTGGAAGATCTCATGGTGGAGATGTTCTAATGTTTAGCAGCATTAAGGAAGATCTCGTGCTCAGACATGTTCTGCTATTTAGGAACAGTAACGAAGACCCCATGATTGAGATATTCTACCTTTTGGGATCATAACCAAAGAACTCAAGCACGGAGATACTGTATTGTATTGTATTGTATTGTATTTATTTATTTGTAAAGCGCTAACATTCATCCTGAAAGGACATCACGGCGCTGAAGAAGTTGCAAGTGATTTGACATCAGCTCTGATTGAAAATTATTGATCTGGCCTGGGAAAGAGGAATGTTTTCAATTGCTTCTTAAATGAGACAAAGCAGTCATCTGTTCTAATTTTAAGGGGTAGCTCGTTCCACTTTGTTGCCGCAATGTGAGAGAAGGCCCGCTCTCCCATCCTGACAGTACGAGCTCGGGTGATGACTGCTCTTCCTAACGTCATAGATCGTAGGTGTCTGGAGGGTTTATGAAATCTGACCCTGTCGTGTAGGATGGTGGGGCCTGTGCCGTGGAGTACCTTATGAGAAATGCACAACAGCTTAAAGATGGCTCGTTGCCGCATTGGGAGCCAATGAAGCTCACGCATGCAGCTTTTAGCTGAATCATATTTTCTTTTATTGCAGATGGCTTTGGCAGCGGCATTCTGAACCAGCTGTAATTTAGAAAAGAGATAATCCGCCATTCCTACAAACAGAGAGTTACCGTAGTCCAGCCTACTCATCAGTAGTGCCTGGACTAAGGTTTTCCTGCAGTCCGTTGGCACCCAGGGGAAGACACGTCTAAGCAACTTCAAAAGTCCAAAGCTCCTTCCACAAGTTATAGAAACATGGGATTTCATAGATAAATCCTATCCAGTGTAATACCTAAGTTTTTTGCTTTGGCAGTGGGGTTGGGAGGCAAACCCAAGTCACTTGGCCACCAGCTGTTGTCCCAGGCCTGTGTGCCTCTGCCGAACAGTAAGATTTCGGATTTGTCGGCGTTTAATCTAAGACAGTGGTCCTGCATCCAAGTTGCCAATTCGGTCAAACAGTTCGTGAGTCTAGTTTTGGAGTCATCATTTCCATCAATGGTGACCATCAGCTGAGTGTCATCAGCATAAGAGCACATTTCTACGCCCCACTTTTTGCCAATGGTTGCCAGCGAGGAGACGAATACATTAAACAAAGTTGGGCTCAACGACGCCCCCTGGGGAACTCCGTATTTTATGAATCGTGGAGGGGATGTGTAGTCACCCAGACGTACTGATTGGGTTCGATCCGCTAGGAACGATTGTAGCCATCCCAATGCTTTGCCCAGTATTCCTTTCTCTGCCAGGATGTTCAACAGTTGATTGTGGGGTACAGTATCAAAAGCCGCTGATAGATCAAGAAGTATCAGTGCGACTGTTCTACCCTGATCTACCTTGGTTCTGATACAGTCTGTCACCGCTAAGAGTGTAGTTTCGGTGCAGTTGTTTGTCCGGAACCCTGTCTGTGAATCATCCAGCAGGCCATTTGCTTCCAGAAATGTGGACAGACTTCTGTTGACCAACTTCTCCAGAACCTTTGATAAGTAAGGTAGCTGGGATATTGGTCTGTAATTGGCCGGATTGTTTACGTCTGCTCCAGCCTTCTTTACTAAAGGGGTGACTAGGGCCTGTTTCCATGAATCAGGAAAATCAGCAGAACTAAGGGAGAGATTGAGTACTCTAGTAACTGCTGGACATATTACAGGAGTTAACTGGGAAAAAATGTGATGTGGACAAGGGTCAAGTGGGGAACCCGACTTGACCTCAAGCATGACCTTTTCTACCTCCTCTTCTGAAAACGGGCCGAAACCAAGGCAGCTGGTGTGTGCAACGGTTGGTACATCCTGTTCATAGATTTCGGTTCGGTGATTTGGAAAGGAGGCATAGATGGTATCAATTTTTTCGCAGAAAAAGTCATTAAGCTTATTACAATTTTCCTGTGAGGGGGTAAGATGAAGAGAGAGATTGGTTGGGTTGCATAATTCTTTGACGATTTTAAAAAGTTATTTTGAGGAATTTTTATTCTCAGATATTCTACGTGTGAAGTATTCCCTTTTCGCCTTTCTGATTGCCCTGTGATAGAGTATTTGAGCTTTCCTGAAGTTATCTTTGGTCTCATCTGTTTTGGATAATCTCCATTTATGCTCAAAAGAAGTACAATTTCTTTTTAGAAGCTTAAGTTCAGGTCCGTACCATCTCTCTGATTTTTTGTTGCCTGGTGTATGACGAGATTGGGTGGTCGAACAATGTTCAAGAGCATTTTTGATATTATTGTGAAGGAGATCTATCTCCTCATGAATATTGGTGCTTATGCACGGGGGGTGTGAGAAATGATTTCTAAATGTATCAATTGTGAAAGATTTCCAGTTTCTCGTGCTTACTGTAAAAACATTGTGTTTTTTGGTCTGGGGGATAGGAAGATTAATACGAAAGGTAATCAAGTAATGATCAGTCCATAACAGTGGTATTAAAGGGTCGATGTCTATAGATTCAATATTAGAGAATATCAAATCTAATGTATGTCCTGCAATATGAGTTGGTTGATGAACTCTCTGAGATAATTGCAGGATAGCCATGTCTTCCACTAGTAGATTCGTCAGGGAGCTACTACTGTTGTCCAAATGTATATTAAAATCTCCAAGAAGGAGGATATTCTTATTCTTCAAACAAACAGGCATGATTTGTGTAAGTAGTTGTGTACTAAAATTTAAAGTGCAACCTGGGGGATTATAGATTAAAAAGCCCCCGAATAGTACATTAGTGTTCATAGACACAGTAAATGCCAGGACTTCATATTTTTCAGCCGGCACGATGGTCTCTTGCCTGCATGAGAGGTGGTCTCTGAACAATAGAGCTACACCACCACCCCTTTTATCAACTCTATTAACATTCAATATCTTATAGTCTGGGGGAAGGGCTGTGACTATATCAGGGATATTATGGTCATCTAGCCAAGTTTCCGATAAACACAGTAGATCGGGTTGATGTTCATTAAGAAGATCCCAGATATAGGTGGAATGTTTGGGTAATGATCTTGCGTTCGTGTATAGGCATTTAAGGGGAACTGTAGGTAAATTTAGTGTCACGGGGGACAGCGTGGGGGTGCATTCCCATCTACAATTATGACAGCTGAATGGGCCGTAAGTATCCATCGGACCCATGTGGGCACAGTCAGATGTATTTATGGCCGTCGTACCAGCCAGATCCAGCAAATTACGGCGTGTATAAGTGACGTTCCCACTAGAGTCCGGCATCTTACCCATGATTTGGGCAGGGGTCCTGGCCTCGGGCCCCGGTCGGCCGCGGACGGGCGCAGACGGGCTTGGCTTAGGCGCGGCTTCGGCGCGCATCCGGCGCGCCCGCTGCGCCAGCCCGCTGCGCCGTCTGGCACCTGACACATGATATAGAGGGGAGGGAGAGAAGAGGGCGGGAGGACGGCGCGACTAGAGCGCTGTCCCCGCCTCACTCAATATGGCGCCCACCGCCGCCGAGTATCGGCTGAAAAGCGGCTGGGCAAGTGTTAGGAAGTTTGTTAAGGTGTCAGAGTGCCTATGATTTAATTCCCCTTATTCTCAAAGCCCCCCAGGATAAAATAGTGCAATTTTTAAAATTTCATAAAAACGCTCCAATGCTCCGAGTTCAGATCGCTAATAACGCTAATAACACAGATCACAGTGTTGCAGCTCGCAGCCCCAGTTCCCTCAACTAGGGAGAGCTTCTAGAGGCACCGAGCGCAAGAAAGAGACTGATTAAATAATCTAGGAGGGCGGGAGGACGGCGCGACTAGAGCGCTGTCCCCGCCTCACTCAATATGGCGCCCACCGCCGCCGAGTATCGGCTGAAAAGCGGCTGGGCAAGTGTTAGGAAGTTTGTTAAGGTGTCAGAGTGCCTATGATTTAATTCCCCTTATTCTCAAAGCCCCCCAGGATAAAATAGTGCAATTTTTAAAATTTCATAAAAACGCTCCAATGCTCCGAGTTCAGATCGCTAATAACGCTAATAACACAGATCACAGTGTTGCAGCTCGCAGCCCCAGTTCCCTCAACTAGGGAGAGCTTCTAGAGGCACCGAGCGCAAGAAAGAGACTGATTAAATAATCTAGGAGGGCGGGAGGACGGCGCGACTAGAGCGCTGTCCCCGCCTCACTCAATATGGCGCCCACCGCCGCCGAGTATCGGCTGAAAAGCGGCTGGGCAAGTGTTAGGAAGTTTGTTAAGGTGTCAGAGTGCCTATGATTTAATTCCCCTTATTCTCAAAGCCCCCCAGGATAAAATAGTGCAATTTTTAAAATTTCATAAAAACGCTCCAATGCTCCGAGTTCAGATCGCTAATAACGCTAATAACACAGATCACAGTGTTGCAGCTCGCAGCCCCAGTTCCCTCAACTAGGGAGAGCTTCTAGAGGCACCGAGCGCAAGAAAGAGACTGATTAAATAATCTAGGAGGGCGGGAGGACGGCGCGACTAGAGCGCTGTCCCCGCCTCACTCAATATGGCGCCCACCGCCGCCGAGTATCGGCTGAAAAGCGGCTGGGCAAGTGTTAGGAAGTTTGTTAAGGTGTCAGAGTGCCTATGATTTAATTCCCCTTATTCTCAAAGCCCCCCAGGATAAAATAGTGCAATTTTTAAAATTTCATTAAAACGCTCCAATGCTCCGAGTTCAGATCGCTAATAACGCTAATAACACAGATCACAGTGTTGCAGCTCGCAGCCCCAGTTCCCTCAACTAGGGAGAGCTTCTAGAGGCACCGAGCGCAAGAAAGAGACTGATTAAATAATCTAGGAGGGCGGGAGGACGGCGCGACTAGAGCGCTGTCCCCGCCTCACTCAATATGGCGCCCACCGCCGCCGAGTATCGGCTGAAAAGCGGCTGGGCAAGTGTTAGGAAGTTTGTTAAGGTGTCAGAGTGCCTATGATTTAATTCCCCTTATTCTCAAAGCCCCCCAGGATAAAATAGTGCAATTTTTAAAATTTCATAAAAACGCTCCAATGCTCCGAGTTCAGATCGCTAATAACGCTAATAACACAGATCACAGTGTTGCAGCTCGCAGCCCCAGTTCCCTCAACTAGGGAGAGCTTCTAGAGGCACCGAGCGCAAGAAAGAGACTGATTAAATAATCTAGGAGGGCGGGAGGACGGCGCGACTAGAGCGCTGTCCCCGCCTCACTCAATATGGCGCCCACCGCCGCCGAGTATCGGCTGAAAAGCGGCTGGGCAAGTGTTAGGAAGTTTGTTAAGGTGTCAGAGTGCCTATGATTTAATTCCCCTTATTCTCAAAGCCCCCCAGGATAAAATAGTGCAATTTTTAAAATTTCATAAAAACGCTCCAATGCTCCGAGTTCAGATCGCTAATAACGCTAATAACACAGATCACAGTGTTGCAGCTCGCAGCCCCAGTTCCCTCAACTAGGGAGAGCTTCTAGAGGCACCGAGCGCAAGAAAGAGACTGATTAAATAATCTAGGAGGGCGGGAGGACGGCGCGACTAGAGCGCTGTCCCCGCCTCACTCAATATGGCGCCCACCGCCGCCGAGTATCGGCTGAAAAGCGGCTGGGCAAGTGTTAGGAAGTTTGTTAAGGTGTCAGAGTGCCTATGATTTAATTCCCCTTATTCTCAAAGCCCCCCAGGATAAAATAGTGCAATTTTTAAAATTTCATAAAAACGCTCCAATGCTCCGAGTTCAGATCGCTAATAACGCTAATAACACAGATCACAGTGTTGCAGCTCGCAGCCCCAGTTCCCTCAACTAGGGAGAGCTTCTAGAGGCTACTCTACTGCTTACCGTTATTAAAGAAGATCCCAAAGGGTGATCATATTCTAGTGCTTAGAAGCATTAAAGAAGATCCAGCACACAGAAATATTTCACTATTTAGTTACATTAGGGAAGATCCCAAGGGCAGAGATATACCACTGTTTTAGGAGCATTAAGATCTCATGTGGAGATATTCTACAGTTTAGAAGCATTAATTAAGATCCCATGTGTAGAAATTCTACTGTTTAGAAGCTTTAATTAAGATCCCATGTGTAGAAATGCTACTGTTTAGAAGCATAAATTAAGATTCCATTGCGAGAAATTCTACTGTTTAGAAGCATTAATTAAGATCCCATGTGGAGAAATTCTACTGTTTAGAAGCATTAATTAAGATCTCAATTGGAGAAATTCTACTGTTTAGAATCATTAATTAAGATCTCAATTGGAGAAATTCTACTGTTTAGAAGCATTAATTAAGATCTCATAAGGAGAAAGTCTACTGTTTAGAAGCATTAATTAATATCCCATGTGGAGATATTCTACTGTTTAGAAGCATTAATTAAGATCTCAATTGGAGAAATTCTACTGTTTAGAATCATTAATTAAGATCTCAATTGGAGAAATTCTACTGTTTACAAGCATTAATTAAGATCTCATAAGGAGAAATTCTACTGTTTAGAAGCATTAATTAAGATCCCATGTGTAGAAATTCTACTGTTTAGAAACATTAATTAAGATCTCATGTGGAGATATTCTACTGTTTAGAAACATTGATTAAGATCTCATGTGGAGATATTCCACTGTTTAGATGCATTAATTTAGATCTCATGTGGAGAAATTCTACTGTTTAGAAGCATTAAGATCCCATGTGGAGAAATTCTACTGAAGGCGGCCTCTTTAAAAGACTGAACCCTCTTCTGGGACTTAATAAACAAACTGACAAGAAGGGGGGTTGACCCTGTTCCAAGCCATATTACTGAACAACAATGGTACTCTCACTTCTTAAACCTTTACTGCTGTGAGACTGGCCCGGAGCAATTATTGGCAGTCCAACCAGAACTAGAATCAGCAATTATGATCCCTGAACCACCTGACCCCTTTACACTGCATGAGGTTCAAGATGCCATCAAAAACATAACCCCTGGAAAGGCCGCCGGGCCGGATGGCGTACCGGGCGATCTAATTCTTTATGATCCTATCCCATGGGCCAATCTTATCCTTCACCTGATGAACCTCTTGCTACAGGGCCACTCAGTCCCAGATTCCTGGAAAGGACCAGAGGTGGTCACAATTTATAAAAAGGGGGCGAGAGAGGACCCTGCCAATTACAGACCAATAAGCTTAATTGATGTAATTCAGAAGGTGGTTGGCAGGGTCCTGATTTCTAGAATGCTGGTTTGGCTGGAGGAGGGAAATATCCTAACGCACCTACAAGCGGGGTTCAGGAAGAAGATAGGCACAATGGACCAAGTATTTAGATTTACAGCTACATATTGGAAGACTGTGTCCGTCGGCAAAGGCTCATTATACTTGGCTTTTATAGACCTTAAAACTGCCTTCGATCTTGTACCCCGCGTTAAATTGTGGCAGGTGCTACACGATATGGGTCTACCGCGATACCTCCTAGAGTTAATAAAAAGACTCCATGATGGTACTTACGCTAGAATTAGATGGGGGAGTGAGGGACAATTAACTGAAAAAATACCAGTGCAGAGGGGGGTCCGCCAGGGTTGCGTGATGGCCCCCACTCTGTTCTCCCTCTTTATAAATGGGGTGGCAGACCATTTAAGGGAGGAACCAGCGGATGCCCCCACCCTGGCAGGCGAAAAAACACCGACCCTCCTCTTCGCAGATGACACCCTCCTAATGTCTAAGACCCCCTCTGGCCTCCAGAAACTGCTGGATAGGTTTGGTGTCTTCTGCGAGGAGCTGGGGCTCACAATCAACACCACTAAAACCAAACTGATGGTATTATCCCGAAGCAAGAAACCTAGGAAGATCAACATTACCCTAAATGGTTCACCCCTAGAGGAAGTGAATGCATTTGACTACCTGGGAGTAAGGGTAAATCATAAGATGAAATGGGACTCACATGTAGCTAAAATGCTCTTGAATCTTAAAAGGGTGGCGGGAGCAATTTCAAGAGACCATCGTGCTACCTCCAGTAGACCCATTGCCCCTGCTTTAGCCTTCTATTATGGAAAGGCATTGGCTGCTGCAACCTATGGGTCAGAACTGTGGGGTTTTGATAGTGTCCCGAGCTAGTCAAAACTGAGAACAAGTTTTTGAGAGAGCTAGTGAGTCTCCCGGTTTCCACCCCCTTAAAACCATTACTTCATGATATGGGTCGCCGCTCCTTTAAAGATATAGTTGGCTTGCGTCCATTACTCTACTGGGTGCGCCTCAGAAGGACCCTGGAGCTGGCACACTATGCTGCAGTCCTAGATGAAATCATTACCCTGAACAGCATAAGGAAGATTGCCTGGTTGAATAAGCTAAGGGTACTGATGATTAACTTGGGGTTAAGTGAAGAATGGTTGTCACAGTCACCTCCTCCAAGAGAAACCATTAAGAAAATCTACTGGGAGTGGATCCAAGCTAGGGACCTTGAAAGTTCAAAATGGGGTGCTTTGACTGATCAGTTTCTGGACCATAAGCCAGTGAGGAAGCTAGAACCCTTTCTAAATTTTATTCGATCACCGAGAGACAGAACCTTGTTTTTAAAATTAAGTTACGGGACTCTTCCCCTAAATGTTTTTAACAGACGCTGGAGAGACTCTTCGTACCATTATACCACCTGCCCGGGGTGTGCTAACCCCACTGAGTCTCTAGCCCACTTCCTGTTTGCCTTCAGGGCCTATAGTGGGCCCAGGAGAAGATGGCTAAAACCAGTCTGTAGAGCTTTGGGAACAAGGCATCACATAGTGGCCCTCCGCATCTTGACAACGGATACTACATCTATGATGGTTATCTGTGGTATAGCGAAATATCTGGGGAAAGCATGGCAGATACGTACAAAGCTTGCACAAACTAATTGGATCTGTTTTTAATGTGATTGTGTTTTTTAATTTTAATTTTTTATCTTGTGTCTTGTTCTTGGTACCTCGAATCCTGTTGTTTTTTAACAGAAATTTTACCTTACAAAATGATGAAATGTACTTACTTTTATGATACTTTGCTATCGAATAAAGTATTACAACAATAAAAAAGAAATTCTACTGTTTAGAAGCATTAATTAATTAAGATCTCATGTGGAGAAATTCTACTGTTTAGAAGCATTAATTAAGGTACCATGCGGAGAAATTCTACTGTTTACAAGCATTAATTAAGATCTCATGTGGAGAAATTCTACTGTTTAGAAGCATTTATTAAGATCTCTTGTGGAGAAATTCTCATGTGTAGTACCATTAAAGAAGGTTCCAATGCCCAGACATGTTCTGCTATTTAGGAACACTAATGAAGATGCCATGCGGAGAGAAATTCCAATGTTTAAGAACATTAATTAACATCCTATGCGGAGAGAAATTCTCATATGTAGGATCATTATCGAAGATCCCATTGGTAGAGAAATTCTCATATGTAGGATCATTAATGAAGATCCCATGCCCAGAGAAATTAATCTGTTTGGGAACTCTAATGAAGATCCCATGAGGCAGATATTTTAATGTTTAGGAACAGAATTGAAGATACAATTTACTGAAACTTTTTATGGTTTCGGAACATTAATAAAGATCCCACGTGGTAGATATACTACTATTTAGCAACATTCAGAAAGATCCTTTGCTTGGAGCTGTCCTAACTCGTAGGAAGATTAATGAAGATCCCTTGATGGAGAAGCTCCTCGAAGCCTCCCGACAGAGTTTATCAATGTTTACCTACTAGGGTCCTCTGGGTTGTCTTGCAGCCACCTGTGACCAATCAGGGACCTTGAAATTGACCCCTTATTTGGAAATCATCAGAGAGCTGGGATGATGACTGGAAGAGTTTCCAGGATAGGCCCCGAGGAATGTATACTCATAACCACCAGACACATCTGTGGACTAAAGGCAGGACGCACTTGTGTAGGGCAGGAGTGTCCAGTGGAGGAGTGCTGAATCGATGTCAGATTGTTATGACAACCAAGAATGACAAATGTACAAAGGTTTGGGGGAGGATGTGTCATTATAGATATACAACATACACTTTTTAAAAGTCAAGCCTCTAAATGGGGAGACAAGGCCACTTCCGCCGGCAGCACCCTCCCACCATTTTGTTCTGTGAAACTTAATCCTATGTGAGTCTTTGTAGTCTTTGTAGGCTAAGGATGTGGCAACTCCTCAGATAATGTTTGTCATTATTAATGCAGCGCTAGATACAAGGTAGGTCACCGGCAGCCAAACAGGATGTTGATCTGCTTTGGTGAACAATTACTGGTCGGCTTTGTGAACTAAGGAGAGTGGCTGAGAAGGCACCATGATAGCCACCGACTGGAAATAAATAGAAAGTATATGGCTCATGCACTATACCGCTCAAGCCATAAGAAGCATTAAGACTTTGCAATGCAGAGCACAGCAAGCTCGGTCCCATAAGATGGCTTCTCGAATAGGGTAGGCACAAGGTAGAACCACACTCTTTAATTCTTGAGTAACACCATCTTCTTAGGTTCAGCCTGTAGCAGAAAGAGAACTGACGCTTTCCTCGCAACTAAGCCATCAAATGCGCAAAACAATATTGTATAACATAGCTCTTGAGACAGTCAACCAAACTATTGCTGAGTATGCCCATGAAAGGAGTCAGTATGTTTCTGAGGAACTGAAGACTGGACCTTTTAACTACAGAAGAACAGACATGGGTGGGGTTGGATCATAGTGTCGGGCCGTCAGAGATTTTACCAAGGCGGAGACTGGATTAGTCTCCGCCGTCAGCAAATCTATGGTAGGCCAACTCTAAATGAGTGGGCATACCATAATGCTGGCGGGGAGGGAACACCGTTGCCACTGTGATGGAGTGCCCTTTCTGCCAACATTTAAATCAGGCCTTTTTATCAGGCTAAAGACATGTCCTGCAGCACCCATGATATCACCATATTCTTGACAAGAGGTATTTTTGCTGACGCAAGACTGCATCATACCCTAATGGTGAAGACTATTAATATAGAAACACAGAGGTGACAACGGAGGTGCCTGCTTGTGCACATGATGTTAACAATTGCAGAACACGGAGATGTCGTTCACCACAGGGGGAGGGCAAGCGACTAACAAAGGTGCATCTGAGTGGCTTATGAAACCTCGCTCAGGATGGCCTCATGCAGCGACTGAAGAACCAAATTGCTAGAATGAGGAGCCTGAATTAGTGAAAACATCTTGTAGTCGAGCATGGATGCACCGGATTCGCTTTCAATAGGCTCAATGTTGCATATCTTTTAGAGCTGAGTGTTTGAAACAGGGATGTTTATTGTCTAAACAACTAGTTACTTGTGAATCCAAAAAGTCATAGGTAGGTCCTTCTCATTTGTGTGAAATGGAGTGATAGCGTGCGGTATTTGAGAGGACTCGGGCATATCTGAGTTCAATCTCTATTTGCTCTGATGAGTCTCAGACTTTGTGGGCCCGATTCACAGAACTTAAGACAAAATCCTAAACTTACTATCAATTTTGGTATTCACAGAAGGTACTTACTCATTTTGGTATTCACAGAAGGCACTTACTCATTTTGGGATTCACAGAAGGCACTCACTCATTTCGGTATTCAACGAAGTTAGGACTCGTACCTTTACTACTCCTAAACTGAGAATAATCCTAACTTTAAGACTTTCGGTATTCACAAAAGGCATTTAGGAGTCCTAAATGGAATCCTAACTTCTGTGAATACCAAAATGGTAGTAAGTTTAGGATTTGGTGTTAAGTTAGTTCAGTGAATCAGGCCCTGTATCACTGGTAGGGGCCATGTCTGTTCCCTGGCCACACCAACATACACAAGGAGCCCATGCATTACGACAGGTTCTGTAGGCATTGGGGAAAATCGATAAGAAGCACTACTTGAGTGCAGATTTCCGTGACCAATAGGGAAAGTTGTGTGGTTTGTCTTGGGACTTGATGTGTAGGGAGACCTTTCAAAATGGGAGACTGCAGCAAACTCCACAAAGTCAAGAAAGTTGCCAAGAGTGTATCTTGGAAGGTTAATATTGGTAAACAAATCACAGAAAATACAAATGTGAGAAGTAGGGTTGAATTGTTGTGGTCAGTTCCACCTCTACAGTCTGCACAAGCTTTGGTCAAGACATCCTCGCTTTGAAATGTTCCGCACGTTCTTCTTTTAGGTCAGCCACATTTACTTAATTAAATATTTTGCCCCTCACTTCAGAGCTTCTTCGCATGTGTGTCTGTGTGAGTGCGTGTGTGGGTTTGTGTGTGCGTGAAAGTTTATGTGTATCGTAAGATTGCATGCATGTGTCAGAGCATGCATGTGTGTGTGTGTGTCTGAAAGTTTGTGAGTGAGTGTGATTGCATGTGTGTATGTGTATGCATGCATATCTGTGTTTACGTGTGTAGATGTGATTGCGTACATATGTGAATGTGTGTGTGCAGTTTATATGTCTGGGTGTGATTCATGCATGTGTGCATCTGGTGGAACTAGTAGGAATAAAAGGAAAATGATGCCACTATGGGTAAGCAACTCTTTGGTTTTTAAATGACCCTTGCATTAGATGTGGACTTCTCTGCCACTAACCTGACACCCAAGTCCCTTGAGGGAGCTCTATTTGCTTAACTTTTTGAATCCAAAGCACTTTTTGTTGGTAGTTTCAATTTTGCATTGATTAATGGTAACCAGAAATGGCTGTTCTTTGTAAATTGTGAATGGTAACATGCTCAGGGTGCAGACAAGTGTTAACTTCTTACCTGTCTCTGAGGGCCTGTGGGATCTGACTCACGACGCCGCGGCCGGATGGCTGGTGCTGAATGCGAGGGTGATTGGCCAGGACTTGCAGGTTGCAGTTCATGTCTGCCTTCAGACGTAGGGATGCCGAAAGCTTCAAGTCTGTGTGGGCTGTCCTCCTCCGCCACCGTTTGCATGCCCCTAAGCCGACCATCATGTACCTTGGGCCGGACGGCAGCCTCTCCCCAATGCCGCCTGTGCTCGTCACCCTCCTCAATGGGCCGCAGCTCCTCCGGCTCGTCGTCAGTCGTTCCCGACGTGCTGGGCTCGGCCCCAGGGTGGAAGTCCTTCAGCTCTGTTTCTTTGTCAATGATGACCCACTCTTTGCTGTCAAAGTCCTCCTCCTCGGCGAGCGGCACAGAGCGGAAGGCATTACTCAGGGCCTCATGCTCTACAGAGGCGGAAACGTCC
Source organism: Lissotriton helveticus (assembly GCF_964261635.1). Classification (NCBI taxonomy): domain Eukaryota; kingdom Metazoa; phylum Chordata; class Amphibia; order Caudata; family Salamandridae; genus Lissotriton; species Lissotriton helveticus. Next base: position 12,013,155 of record NC_136067.1, on the reverse strand, counting down.
ATCCTGCCGCTGGCCTGCCGGTCTGCCTGGCCAGTGTCAATGGATATCATCTGAGCTGGTTGGGAGGAACATGCATGGCGCGACGGGGAGCCGGGTAGATCCATCCGTGATCTGCAAGCCAAAGACAACAAAGGTAGAAAGCACGTTCAACTGGACTGTTTTCTCTTATTTTAGGAGAAGAAAAAAGCATACGACTAGTAGAGGTTTAATTCTCACTTTGAAGTACATATCTCTAGTAATTGAGACATTATCAACTACTAGAACATTCACTGGTGCAGGGGATACTCTATTATTCTTCCAGCTACACTACCTACTCTTGGGTGATAGGTAGGCCTGGACAGTGAACTCTGCTCCGTTCGCGGAGCTTGCAGAGCTATCCGCACTCCAGCCAGAGTTCCCAAAAACTATGAGTTTTTTCCTTGCTCGCGCTCGCCAACGTACAGTTGCCGAGCGCAAGCAAGCAAAATCTACCTCCTTGCGAGATTTCTCAACACGAGCAGTCAGATTTCTCAATGCGGGCGGTCGCGTATGGTCGAACCTGCTCGCATTGAGAAACCTTCTGTTAGCGTTGAGAAAGCTGGCACTCGATTACAAATCTACTCGAGTGACAAGAACAAGAAGTAGCGCCATCTTGCACGGCGCATGGTGGCGTTTACTCTCATTTTACAGCGTGGGACAAACACCTGGCGCTGAAAATCAACACGAACTGTATGACCAAACGTACTCTAACCGCTTGAGGAACTCCGCTAGTGCGGCAGAGTTTTTTTATCATCTCCTCCACTCAGGTTAAGCTGCTGACTTCACTCAAGTACCTATCTGTTGTAATGCACTTAGGCAGTCTCAGGTAGTCTGGGTCTGCAACCCATTAGATGTACCTGTATTCCATGATGATCTAACGGGGTTTTTTGTGGGATCTCACAGTTGATGTTCCAGCTGTGCCTGGCAAGACTGCCGTGGGGTTTTACCTCAGCTTTGATTCAAATACTTGTTACCAAGGAAAGCTGTGTTCATGTGTGAGTTTCACTACAACACTATCATCTCTAGGCGTGGCACAGCTCAGAGGTCTGAAACGCCCACCTCACAGACAGATCCAGGATCCAAAAACTTTCAATAAGCCTTGAAATCCTCAATGGTAAATTAACTCTATCCTTATTCCACTTGTGCCCATTTGCTACTTCCAGCATCAACACTTCGGGCCAGATTCAGATCTCGACTGTAAGGTACTACGTTGCAGTGGTGACAGAGTATCCTTACTGCCAAGATGTTGGTCCGCCCACCAGATTTAGATGTGAGCGGATCATAGGTGTAACCATGGTGGAGATTACTCCGCCCCTGCCATGGTTACACCCCTCGAAGGGCAAACTCAGTAAGGGTCGTTGGAGGCTGACCACTATGTCCGTCCACCTAATTCAGATGAACAGCCATACAGGTCAGTTTTCACTGTCCGTCACTGCCAGGAAAACGTTGATGGTAAGGGGCAGTGAAAATTGTCTAATTCTCCCATGGTGATGGTGGCATTTTTTCAAAAAGAAAATTTTGTTTGTGATTTTCTTTCTGACAGTAAAAAGAAAAAGTTTGACGGATGGCTCCATCACGTTGACTGAGCCGTGTGCCAAACTTTAAAAAGCATTGACAGAAACCGCTGTGACAGCGGTTCCTGATAATGCCTTAGAAAAGACCACTAGCTCGGCAAGGTCAAAATTTGGAGGAAGCAGTATTGTCCACCTGGTAGATGTTAATTCCTCCACGAGGGGAGCGGAGATTACTACGTCCGGCAAAAAAAGGGGTTGGGCGTGCGTCAGGTGATGAAGTCTAGGAAGCCAGTATTTTCAAATGTATCTTTATTTTCAATCAGTTAATTCCCACAGAATAGCTGAATTTACGGTCAGCCAACGCGTTTCGTTCTCATAGAGAGAACTTCGTCAGGGCTCAGTAGGTGAGTATCTTTCCTTAGGAATTAAAGGAAGACGTTGAAAATGATCGCACTCCACAGGTGTAATGGGTGCAATGTAGCCTAGGTCCAATGTGACCTCTCGTGTCGAAATACAAAAAGCAATCCTTTAGTCAAGTCGGTGTTCCAGGCTATTCCTCTGGAAACAATTGGGGTATCGCAGGGCCTCAGTTTTATATCTTTGATTCCAGAAAATCCTGACAGAATGAGCAAGCTAAATTGGGTCTTTAGTAACCTGTTTCATTTCAACCCAGTGAGTACAGAGATAAGAGTAATAAGAGTAATAAAGGATACTCAATCCAGGCCCACCACTCCGTGTACTGCTGCAGAGCTCCACTTCCCCCCTGTTTCTTTGAGTTCTTTCTCCTGCTTTTATCTTGTTTTTTACTGCTTTCTCCTTCCTGTTCCCAATTTTTCTGAGTGATTTCTCCTGCTTGCACCTTCTTTTTAAATACTTTCTCCTCCCTTTACACCCATTTTCTAAGTGCTTTCTCCAGCTTGTCTCTCATTTTAATGCTTTCATGGCTGTTCGGTGGAGCAGTGCACCGCGAGGCAGCTACAACTCCAGCGCTTTGAGACCCTCACAGGTGATTTGCTGCGCTTTATAAATCCCAATTGATTGATTGAGAACATCGGCCTGACAAGAACACAGCCTCCCTTTTCTTAGAAATCTTATAAATCAGTCAATGTGAAACAAGTTGCTTCATGACCACTTTCGAATTCATGTAGTTGCTGAGGGGTGTTTGCGTTCGGTGATTGGACGAACGTGAAATAGCGTGGTAAGAGCTGAAGTCAGTGATTGGATGAAGGCAACAAAGAGCAGTAACAGCTCTATCCTGCAGACATCAGACCTCAGCACATGATCACAGGCTCTCATGCTGTTTCAGGCAGCACTGTGGGTTATTGATTGGTTGTCTGAGTATCTGTATGGGTGGCTGAATGTCTGTGTGAGGGGGTGGGGGAGGGTGACTCTGCATAGATGTGTGAGTGGGTGATTCACTGACCCACCAGCACGGTCTTATATACCCTTATTTAGGTTAAACCTGAATGTAAAGGCACTCACAACAATAGCATCAGAAGGGATAATCACTGGCCAATCTCCTTTACTCCAAACAGAACAACACTCTTAAACTGACCAGATGAAGTGTATTAAAGAGTGAATCAAGGTATCACCATTTACTCGTTTGGCTTTCCAGGTACAGCAGGTACCTCCCTCCATGTGTCGCCCAAAGCACACTTTTAATAACCGGAGGGCTCGAAACTGCATATTAAAAAGAGCTACATAACAAGAATAGACAAGTAACAAGTGACAAGCCTGGCATGCAGCAATTATTTCAATATTGTTAGAGTAAAGCATCCTCATTCAGAATTCACAATACTTTTGTGATGATTAGAAGCAGCAAAAGTGACTCAAAAGACTGTAGAAGGCAGAGAACTATGAAGCTACACAGGAAGAGGGCTGAGTCAAGAGCAAAGAGCATAGAAGCACTCAGTGGTTTGACTCCTGTAACATCACCTGACAGGTTGAAGTGAACTTCTGACATTAACTCATGTAACTGTGGACAGGACCAGAGTGACAACCCTTAGCATGGCCACCCCAGATTCAAATCTGCATGCCATAATTGGCAACTGACGGGTCTTACTGAATATCTGACATTGACTCACATAACCGTGCACAGGGATGGAGAGACAATGTTTAAGATGGCCGCCTCAGATTTAAAACTGTTATGTTATGTTATGTTACTTTATTTCTTTTATAGCGCACGGCAACTCCAAAGGAGCGTCCCGGCGCTTTGGCAAAGAAAGACAGCATAGAAAGCAACCACACAACAGAAAAAACAGAAAGAAAGACTATTTCCTAAAAAGCCATGTCTTCAGATCCTTTCTAAAAGTCAGAAGACAGGGAGCCGATCTCAGGGACACTGGTAATTCGTTCCATGCCTTGGGTGTCAGATAAAACTGCCCGCCATAATTGCAAATTACAGGTCTTACTGAACATCTGACATGGAGTTACAAAAACGTACACAGAGCCAAAGTGACCACGTTTAAGATGGCCGCCACAGATTCAAAATTGCCTGCCAGGATGACAGAGCTTACTGAATATCTGACATTGACTCACATAACCGTGCACAGGGCCGGAGAGACAATGTTTAAGATGGCCGCCTCAGATTTAAAACTACCCACCATAATTGCAAATTACGGGTCTTACTAAACATCTGACATCAGTTACATAAACGTACACAGAGCCAGAGTGACCACGTTTAAGATGGCCGCCAGAGATTCAAAACTGCCTGCCAGGATGACAGAGCTTACTGAAGATCTGACATAGAGTCACGTAACCGTACACAGGGCCAGAGTGTCAACACTTAAGATAGCCGCTGATGATTCAAAACTGCCCGCTATGATTGGCAACTGACAGACCTTACTGATGATCTGACATAGAGTCACGTAATTGTACATAGGGCTAGAATTACATCATTCAAGATGGCCGCCATAGATTCAAAACTGCCAACTATGATTGGCAGCTCCAACACAACGTGTATACCTCCATCACTGATGTGTAGAGAGCTGCATTTGGGAAGCAGAGGCTGGGATTGCAGACGTTGCAGTCTTGAAGAAAACGTTTAAAAAAAAGAACAAATAATGGGTAAAATTAATTTTTCCGACCGACCATAGGGCAGTTGCATCCTAATACTGCGGGTGGAACCATCGACTAATAGTCGGTGGATTCCATCCCACTAAAGTGTCAGTAGGACACTTGTCCACCTCGTAATAAGGCTATATAAATCTATATAAATAAATATATATACATATAAAAATATATGTATATATATATATATATATATACACCGATTTGGCTCCGTTTAACAATCCTCTGGCGCTCTCTCCACCGGTGCAAAGACTCCTAAGCAGAGCCCCGCTTTCACAATATTTTGTCCAACTCCCTTTCATCAAAGGAATGAGTCCGCACTCACGGAAATGATTATTTCCCAAGTTCTTTATTTCAAATCGTCAATGCTCCAAACACCAGCACAAAACCAATGCGTTTCGCAACAACAGTCGCTTGCTCACGGTCAATTAGCAATGTGTTTACTCCTCCTATATTTCGAGGGAACCGCTATGACTTGTGATCTCACTTCCTGTTAGTTAGCAGGAAGCGAGATGGGAAATGTAGTTTTCTTTCATTTCGTAAATCTTGATTTTTACAATTGGTGAGATTTTAACAATTACAAGTTTAAACATAGATGTCGGTAAACAATTTCTTTACAGGACTCATTTATACGTGTGGATATTTACATTTCAGCAAATTTTCCGCATTGATTATTTAAATAATTATTCAAATAAAGAAAAGTCGAGTTCTTGCCCTCTGGTGGGCAGAATTGGATTCATACACTCTTAATGACATTTGATCTACATTAAAGCCCTCTGGTGGGCATATTTCCGCATTTAATCATATTAATCCATTCAACTCTCCGTAATCATGAATCCATTTTGAAAATCACATTAATTATATTCTTATCACTTGTAAATCATCACATTTGTTTCCATCTCCCACTGGGAATACCGATCAACCTTTTCATCACGAAAATCACCATTTGTCTCATACCATTATACTTCTCATTGTTATATTATCTTTTCACTACAATTTTTATATAAAAAGTTTTTGTTTGTCTACATTGCTTCTTCTCCTTTGGACAAAGTATCAACTTCAGTTCAGACACAATATTCCATCTGTCTCCTATAGGTGTACATATAATTCTTCGCTCTGGTTTAGTCCCCAAGGGGTCATTGTTCGGAAATTCAGGATTTGTCTGGATTCTCTACATCTTAATTGTCTTTCCTGATCTCCACCCCTTTCATGTGGCAATATACATTCAGGTGCATACGTTTTAAGCAGTTTCCAATCACTATTGTGTGCCAATTCCATATGTTTCGCGACTGCATTACTTCGATCTTTGTTTGCAGTCGCTCTTATATGTTCCAAGATTCGTTGTTTGAATTCCTTTTTGGTGCTCCCAATATATTTGAGCGAACACGGGCACTCAATTACATACACTACGTGTGTACTCTTGCAGTCGATCAATTGTTTAATTTGCCACATCTTTTTATTTGGTAACATCACTTTCTTTATGTTGGTCGCTATCTGGCAAACCTTACAATGTTGGCACTTTATGAATCCTTTGGTATTCAGCCATTGTATTCCTTTTTTCTTTTTTGTGTGATCTTTATGGTGACTTTGAATAAGTCTGTCCTTTAAGTTCCTAGCTCTCCTGAATGTGACCAGTGGGTGTTTACCCATTACTCTTCCAGTTGTCTGGTCAAGGTGTAGTAATTTCCAGTTTTTTCTTAGGATATTTATGATTTGTTTAGATTCTCTACTATAGTTGAGAATTAGTCTGATTTCCCTTTCAGAACTTGCACCCTCTACGGTTTTCTTGGTGGTTTCTTTTTTGGATGTTAAGGCATCCCTTCGAGTCTTCAAATTTGCTTTTTGCCATCCCTTCATTATGATCTTACTGTTGTATCCTCTATGTTTGAACCTCTGAGCCATTTCTTTGCTGGTTTTTTCCCATTGCTCCTCCTCTGAACAAATTCTCCTCAACCTGAGAAATTCCCCGTACGGTATATTTTCCTTTACCGATGGTTTGTGAAAGCTATCAAAGCTCAAGGTGGAATTCGTAGCAGTCTCTTTCCTATGTAGTGTGGTTTCAACTCGGTTGTTCCGGATATAGATTTCGGTGTCGAGAAAGATGGCTTTGTTACTGCTAATGTTATACGTGAATTTGATGTTGGAAGTAGAGGAATTGAGTATTTGGAAGTAACTTTCAAATTCTTGGGTTGTTCCTTCCCATATGATTAAAAGGTCATCTATATACCTTATCCATTTCGCAATTTTTTCCACATAGAAGTCATTTTCTGGGTGCCAGGCCACTTGTTGTTCCCACCACCCCATAGTGAGGCAGGCGTATGCAGGACTGAAGGAAAAACCCATGGCACAGCCACGGGTTTGTTGATAAATATCCTCTCCAAATAAGAACACATTTTGTGTCAAACACATCTCCACCATATCCATCAACATTTGGTTGTGTCTGTTGAACTGGATGCCGCGTTTTTTTAGAAAAAATGCTGTTGCATTCAGACCGATATCGTTGTCTATATTTGTATACAACGATACAACATCCATAGTCACCAGTAAGTAATTCGGCTGCCATGATAAATCCTCAAGATGTTTCAGTAGGTTTGTTGTGTCTCTTAAGTATGAACTCAAGTTGGTTACGAACGGCATAAGAAAAAAGTCTAAATAGTTTGCCACAGGTTCCATCAGAGATCCCTTTGATGACACTATAGGTCTCCCTGGTGGTCTTAGTGGGTTCTTATGTAACTTAGGTAGAAAATAAATAGTAGCTGTTACTGGATGTTCCGTACTGAGAAATTTCATTTCATCTAGATCAATTAGATTGTGATTGTTCCAGACTAAGTTTTTGATCTAGTTTTTCCTTAAACATCTTGGTAGGATTGCTTTGTAGTTTATTATAGTATTTTTTATTGTCCAACTGTAGATGTGCCTCAGTTACATAGTCTGTTGTATTTAAAATTACGATGTTTCCACCTTTGTCTGCTGTTTTTAACGTGATAGTTTTATCATCCATTAGATTTTTTAGGGCATTTCTCTCTTCCTTGGTTAGGTTGTCTTTGTAATTGGATCTTTTGATTTGATATATATCTTTTATGACTGCTTCCTGGAATAAGTCAATTTTATTACCTTGAGGTAACTGTGGGTAATATTTAGATGATGCTTTCATCCCGCTTAAACCTGCTCCTTCTTGGGGAATCACTCCTGATGCAGAGATGGTTTCCTCATCATTGTTTGTGTCTAAGTTTGTCAATGCTACCAAAGTTGGTGCTGGTGTTTGGAGCATTGACGATTTGAAATAAAGAACTTGGGAAATAATCATTTCCGTGAGTGCGGACTCATTCCTTTGATAAGAGGGAGTTGGACAAAATATATATATATATATATATATATATACACATATGCACGTATAGATATATGTATATTTACATAAAGATATCAAAATAAATAATAAATATTACAAATAAACTACAAGAAAATGTAAAATATTTGCAATTTAATTATACATAAAACAGTAAACAATATATAAAAATATGTTTACTAAAAATTAAAAAAATTACATAAATGTATATATAATTAAATACATAAACACAATAAATATTTCAACAATACTAAAAAAAAAAGATTAAACCCCAAGAATAATAAATATACTATTCCCACTCCAGTATGTGCAATAGTAGGGAAAGCGTAGGACTCAGCAAGAGTAAAATGTACTATTCACAGTCCAATAGATACAACAGTAGGGAAAACGTTGAACTCAGGAGGGTTACATTTACTATTCCCACTCCAGTGTGAGCAACAGTAGGGAGTGTGTTGGACTCAGGAGGGGTAAACATTACTATTCCCACTCCATTCACTGCTACAGTACAGAGAGCACTTCAACCAGATAACATATTTTAACAGCTCTATTGAACACCCAAAAATATAAAATTCTAAATATAAAAAGAAAATGTCCTAATTTTAAAAACTTTAAAAAAAAACTTAAATATTACAATTTTAAATAATGTTTATCAATAAAAACAAATATTATTATAATTAAAATACCACACTATATTCCCAGAAACATAGCAGACAACATTTAAAATGTAACACAAATAAACAAAGTACAAAACAATTAATATATGTAATTATTTTTAAATAAATAAAAAAAAATATTTCCCATTACTTAAATAACTTCCCCCTTCCTCTATAAACTAAACACACCTAAAATGTAACGTAACAAATATGATTATGTCACAATTGCCATCAATGTCAATAAAATAATTAAAAATAAAGTAATAATTAATTATCAATAAATAATTTTCTAATTAACTTCCATTCCTATAACCCCGAAAACGCAACAACCCACACTGGGGATATAATAAAAAAAAATCTTAATTATGCAATTTACATGATTAACTATCAATTAAATAATGAATACAAAAAAAGTATTCATTCTTTAAAATAATGTTTTCTTCCACACTGTACCCCTACAAATCCCACAACCCATACCTACAACATAACTTAAAAAATGACACAATTTATAATTCATCAATTAACTAATTAATAATTACAAAATAATTATTAATTACACATAACAAATTACTTTCCACCGTATACCTCTACAAACCTCACAATGTGCTACAACACCAAGGGGCTGATTCCAATTCCGGAAAAAATGCCTTCCTAATGCTATTCGTAGGGTCACATTCCGAGCGAATCGTATCCGGACCTTTTTCCTACAAACTAGCAAGTACGATACATTTTCATAGAAAAACCTGACCGAATCATCGGGTCCGATTCGTGCACTATGTCAGTACCTAACACGCTCAGGAAACATGGAAATCGAATCATACGGAGGCTCAGCCAACAAAATTTCCAGACACGCAAGTACGATGCATTTTTCATATGCGTCGTACAGGGCAAAAGTTCCAGCACCTCGCAGGATTCGGGCGAAGCGTATTTAAGCTCCGAATCGCACCATAATGCGGTCAAGGGAGATGAGACGGAGTCTGTTGTGTCATGTATGTGCCAGGCTGTGTAGAATCGTTCGCGTACGTGTCTAATGGGTTGTGTTAATGCTGGACTATGTGGCATCGTTCGCATACGAGTCTGTTGTGTCGTGTTGATGCTTGGCTACATGGAGTCGTTTGTGTACGAGTCTATCGCGTCAGGCTCCTTTCCGGCCTTCAATATTTTTTCCGGAAAATTCAGTTGAAAATTACATGATTCGCATCGTACTTGCTCATTCAGTTGGGGGGAGTACGATTCGGTCGGAAAAATTGACGGGTACGTGTCGGGTGAAACTACTTCCTGCCGGAATCGGAATCGGCCCCTAAGACTTGCAATAAACAATTAAATTAAATTTAAAAACAACAAAAAATGTACAAACTATATTAAGAAAAATTAACAATAATTATACAAATTATAACATATGATTAAAACATATAATAAACTACATAAAAATAATTAAAAAACAATATTATTTACAACTATATTTTTTTAAATGATGTTAACACCATAGATATTTTTGATATCGATAATACCTCAGAAAATCAATATTCTTGTCAATAATATTTCTGCATCACAATAGTTGTGGGTCATGATATTAAAAGATCGATATTTCTGCATCGCAATATTTTTTACTCTATATTTTGTCCGAATACCTCTGATCCAAGACACCACATGCAGATCCAAAAGGGATATCTACTTAAAGCATTTTCAACAAGGTGTGAAAACTGAAAGTCTCTAAGGACATGTAGGTGTTGAAATGCTGAAGGAGAAGTTCAGAAGAAAACATGTGAGTGTTTCTTCAGTAGCTTATCAGGGAATTCTAGACTGAAATTATAACTAGACATTGGGTTGTGTCATCCTACAGGAATCCACCCAATTTGAAGAACAGGAAAAAGCACCGAATCATAAAACACTGCAAATCAATTCAATTAAGGGCCTGATTATGATCACGTTCGGAGAGCAAACCGAACGACTCTGGTCTGGAATGCTTTCAGTACGACTCGCGTCAAGGGAGTCCGACCGAACAAGTACGATGCATTTGAATGTATCCGGAAATGATTCGGTTTTGACTTCAATGGGAGCCTGTGTACTGAACACCTACACAGTATACCATTGGCAAATAGGGGTGGTTAGGGATTATCGTGCACATTGTGGTAGGCACCCCTTTGTGCCTGCCACTGTGCATGGTTTGAAAGGGGGGACCCATGGGTACCCCCACAGGCACGATTCCGAGAGACCCGGGTGAAGGTGGACCTACTATGGGCCCCCAAAGACCGATTACGGCAGCCTTTTCGATCCAGGCAAAACGAATCGTAAAGGGTGTCCAAATCGTTTGGAAAACCTACTCAATAGAGCTATACGATTCGGCTCCGGAGGGCTCTATCTCTCCGTATGCTTTCCGGAGCCTATTCGGTCCGTGCTAAGGGTTTCCAGGCATCGTACGTGGTCATTCGGCATTGGGAATGAGTCGGTCGGAAACAAGGGCTTCGGATTTGAAGGAAGAAATTGGAGGCTAAAAATGATGTTTGCATCTTCAGATTGATTCGTGGGGGCATTGCAACTGCATCAAACAAAATATAGTTTGGACGACGAGTGGCCTCAATTTAATTTAGAAAATATCCAACCTTCCCAATACAATTAAAATCTTGATTTATTTTTTAAATTTGTAAATTAAATAAAGTATTTAATCATTTGTATATCTGTTTTATGAGTGCTTGTCTCTGTATTTTTTGTGCATTGATTTGTGATTCAAATCTTCAAAAATGCTTAGGCCAGGGTCCCCTGTTTTCAGTAATGACTCAGTGGGGGTCACCGGAATCCAATACATATTCATTGGGGAGGTCCCTGGGTCCCAGTAATGATTAAGTGGGGATCCACAGAAGACAAAAGGGTAAGAACCACTGCTCCACAGCATAACAGCCTAAACCCTACACCTAATCGCTTTTCAGCATTTTACGTTGTCTACACTTTGCTTCACATGACGCTCTGTAGAATACCTCACCAATGCTTCAGAAGCGCTTCTTTGAAGGACTCGTCTTGTTTATCTACTACAAGAATTGTCCTAACAAGTAAAATATCTACAATTGTATGTTGAACTGTTTAGTCAACTAGAAGCAGGGCGTCGCTTGTCAGCCTACTGAATAGTCAGAATTTCATGTTTTTACAATGAATATGTAATTGTGGGAATTTGTATATAATGCATTTAAGAGATAATTATTTGAATATTTGGTGCATCGACATCCCTGAAGGTAGAAACTTTAGGCCTGATTTAGAGCCCGGCAGATGGGTTACTCATTCACAACGGTGAACGATATCCCATCCGCCGAAATATAAATCCTGTAGGATACAATGGGATTTATATTTCGGGGACAGGATATCCGTCACCTTTGTGACGGTGTAAGCCATCCACCAAGGTATAAATCAGGCCCCTTGTGCTGGATGAAAGCGGGCCTAATTATATAACCAATAAACACTAGTCACAAAAAGCGCCAGTTCTCTTTAAACCATTCAAGTATTACTGAACTGCAACCACCAATAATCTATCCCCATTTAACATAGATTGGTGTAATTTATAATGACTGCAAAGCATGCTGTTTTAACTATATTTCCTACGGAATATTTGTAAGAGCACAATATTGTGTCATTTTTAAGTAAAACATGGATTTGCTGATATCACAGCCGCTTGTTACACTGCGACTGTTTAACATGTGTGGCGAGTGACCACCGTGGTGTACACGCATACAAAGTTCTAACGGAAAAAACCAAATGGAATGAAAAATGGAATAAAAATATTTTTAAGGCTGAGGCTTAAGAGTAGCTGTCACTCATCCACTCACGCAAGGACCATGCGCTTCTCATACTCACATAGTGACCTCGTCACATACGGCAACAGACGTTCCGCCCATTCCCAGGAAAGCAAGCCTGCCATCTAGCTGAAGGATCCCAGGGAAGGGTGAGGGAGCAAACCTTCTGTCGTGGAGGTCCACTCTGCAATCGGCTGTGGAAAGACGGTCAGACTCAGGGCTGTTGGCGCGTCGGAAGCGAAGCGAGCGAGCCTGTGTGGTAGGGGACTCTGGGGCAGCTCGTACTGGGGAGTTGGGGCAGACTCCTCGACTGGGGTCATCTTCCATCAAACACTGGGTCTGTATGAGGGAGAGACAAAAAGCATGTATAGTCAACCCTGCACAATCAGACCTTACCCTTGCCTGTCCTGCACTATACGCAAGGTCCTCTCTCTGCACTGATCACTCTTTCTTTAATTTGTTGTTAGATCTTTGAAGATGATCCTTGTGAACATGTCCCGAAATGGAGATTAACTATGCGAGATTGTGTCCTGCCATGACGCGATGGTTCCTTTCCACCCCATCAAACCCAACGATCACAAGTTCTTGTCGCGCAGCATCACAAACATGCTTTCTGACAATAAACCGCCATAGCCAGTGTATGCAGCAGAGCTCAGGGACACATGACGTCCTTGTAATTTTGTCACACCTCTCCTTTTGTTGTCTGGACAAGTCAAACCACCTTAAAGTTGTTTACTGCCATGAGATGATGGTACTGGTGTAATGAGGAGCAGGTGGAACTCTATAACCTATTCATTTCTTAGTCTTTCATGGTTCCACCCACCCTCAAACACTCAGCAAATCATATCCTGCCACAAAAGACACCTAAGACTATACCAAGAAGAACAGGAGTGGAATGGAAAGGCCTTATGGGAATTAGCACAAACCTCACATCTCTGGGTCAGGCATTCTTTTGCCTCCGTTGATGTGCATCTACACGCGTTTCATGAATCATTGTAGAACCTTGATAGTCAACTCTTAACCAGTGTACTAAACAGAAACTCTGGGCTAGTTATATTACATTTTTGGTGGTATATCAAAGGCCTGAATCTATCCCCTGTCATGTGTCACCCATGACTTATATTTCAGTACACCTCATTATCTTATAAATTACTAAAACCTTCATGACACAGAGGAAATCCCAACAAATTGACTCAATTATTTATTCTAGGCCAGTCACACCACTGTAGGGTCTGGAGCTCAAGGCTCACACATGCATAGACTCAGCTTGAATGATCTCAAGGCCTCTAGTAAACTTGAAGGCCCCACGAATCATATCCAAGTTATCAAAAACCTAAACTTTCTCTATTATTTTCTGTCACCTCATGTCTGTAAGCCCCTGAATTTAAGGAAGCCCACCCTTTGTGTACTGCACTCCATGGTCCCACACATTCCTAAGACCCAGAGATTTAAGATGTCCGTGGACTGTGCACTATATTCTGGGGCCCCACAAATCTCTAAGCCCGAAACTCGAAGAAGTCTCCTGGCTATGTACTACACCTTATACGCTCACAAATTTCTACGAGTCAGACATTGAAGATGTCTGTACATTCCAGAGCCTGCAGAAGCCTACGGTCTGTGGACTCTACTCTGTGACCCATACATATCTAGACTCCAATGCTTGAATAACCTCACTTTCCGTGTACTCCAATCAGTTGCCCCAAACATCTCTAGGTCCCAGGAGTTCAGAAGCCCACAGTCCGTCAGTTGATTTCCATTGCCCCACAAATTTCTACACCCCAGGAGTCGAACACGCCAAGCAAGCTGTGGCACATTACTTTGCTGATGCTGATTCTGAGCTTGTTGCGGTTCACGTCAGTCTCCTCCCAAATGTCGGTGTCATTAAAGCCAATGTTAGGGGCCTGGCCCAGGCTGTCAGGAGGCCTCCCTGTAAGAACCGGTGGTGCATTCTCCTGATCGCTGAGGTGCTCGCCCTGTAGGACATCCTCCGTGTTCTCACGCAGCATGTCTCCAGGCACCGGAGTCACATTTACCACCCTGAGGAAGAAAGATATAGACAAGATTAAGGGCATGCAAATTGCAGATCCGGGGCAATTAACCAATATCTTATGCAAAGCATAGCAAAGAGCAGGACAGCCCATAACTACAAAGACATGGCTTTGCTGCTCTCTTCCCAAGCACTTTTTTTTATAAACAAACAAAGGGGCCCCATGAGTAACTAAGGACCCCGGGTATCAATTATTTTAGCAAACAATGGTCCTTAGAGTGAGAAAATACAGGACAAATGAGATATATACCTAAATGGGTACTATATATATTCAATGTCCAGCCAGACAAATAATTTTAATGTGAGAATGTATTAGAAATGGCAAATGATATTCGAAAAACAATACAGCGGGACGCAATCCTGCACCCGATAAAGAGGACAAGGAGCAAAAAGAGCAAACAATAACAAATAAACAAAACAAGTTACAGGCAAAACTGGAGCTATGGTAGCTTGTACTTAATCATACAATAAAGCAAGCTAACCCAAATAGTGACCACTTTAATTATACACATTGGACCATAGTGGTACTATTTTGAATTGTCGACAACGTTTCGATCCCAAGCTCATTAATTAGAGGGATCATCATCAGGACTAAACAATTAAGATTAAGATAGATAGGTCTATATCTAATTTGTCCTGTATATTCTCACTCTAAGGACCATTGTTTGCTAAAATACTCTTCCCAAGCACTGGCACGCTCTCTGTATGCCTAGTGCCATGCAAACATCTGTGCACCATAGTTCAAAGGCATGCATGGGTCTAGCATATGTTTTGTATGTCCATTACAAAATACTATAGTGCTGTACACTATAGCACACATAAAAACTTAAAACAATTTGTGAGAAATATTTTCTGCTTCTTTGCGCCTACTTCATTGATGGCACAAAGTCTTCTCTACAAATGCTACTACGTAGGGTTTTGTGTCAAAACCCTTGAGAGGTAGCATGGTAATACCCATGCACCACCCATTGGATGCCCCTTTGACGCAAAGTAGCGCATAGCATAGCAGTACTTAGCATTACTTTTAGGTAACTTTCTAGCACAAAAGAAGTTCGCACCTAAACTGTAAACCAAACCTGGGGAGACCATCAATAAGCCATGACAACCCGACAGTGCACCCCACCAACAGTAACTGACCTCCACAAAAAAGGAGAAGACAGTGGAAAATGTTCTTAATCATTTCCAAAATTCTCCCAAAATTAATCCCTCAGGGACATACACCACACAGCTACAACCCTGCAGTAACCACTCAGAAAACTCACAGCACAGTTCTACAATTCCAAGAAAAACATGCTGTGAGGACTAACATCACACATCTACCTTCCTACACTAACCACACTCACAACCTACTTGGACAATTCAAGACAACACAATAAAAGGCGCACACACCACACATCTAGACTCCAACAAAAAGATCTCACAAAACGCTTCTACAGTTCTATAAAACATGGTACAGTCGCAAACATATGTACTACTACAACAACCACACCGAAAGAACTCACAACATACTTCTACAATTTTATAAAACACAATGCAGAATGCAGGGAGGGCAAGCACCTCACAACAACAGCTCTGAAAGAACTCACACCACACTTCTGCAAAACTATAAAAACACACTGCATGGACCAACATTATACATTAACACTGCCACAACAACCACACTGAAAGAGCGCACATCAACACCCTTAAAATACCTCACAACACACTTCTACAATTCTATAAAAACACTGTAGAGCACACATCTCTAACATTACAACCACTACAGTTAACTGACAAAACACTTTTACAATTCTATAAAAACACTGTAAGAGCACACATATCTAACATTACAACCACTACAGTTAAATGACAACACACTTCTAAAATCCAATAAAAAACACCAGGCAAACGCATTCACTATAAACGTAATAATATAAAAGTACAGTGCAAGTACACAACAGATATCAACATTTACACATCGATCACACTGAACGAACAAACATTACATTTCAACAGTCCTACCAAAATACACAAAAAGAAAATTTCATGATTAAAAAATCATACAACCACACTGATAGGATACACAATATACCCCCACTATTTCACAGAGCCGATAGTCAAAGAATGCACAAGCACACTTTTAAAATGCCTTAAAAACCACAACACAAGGACACACTACACATCTGCAAATGTCTGGAAATCGCGTGGAAAGGTCATCCATTATAAAACAACTACAATGCAAGGAAACTGTGAAGGGGCCACGACCCCTGCCTTGGCGAAGCTGCGCCTTCCCTCACGATCCCGGCGCCCGACTATTGATCCTCGGGCGTCCATAGCAACCCGGACTCCACCCCTCTCTCCTTCGTTGCAGGAGCCAATCACGGCGAGCGGAATCCCGGAAGGACTCTCCCGGGACCCCGGATGTTCCTCCCACATTCCAGAGGCGGAGCCCAGAAAACCCGGAACTGAAGACAACAGCGCGTTCAAGCAGGAAGACTCGTGGCAGGAGACAGCGTGCGGAGAACCCCGGGAGCCGAGCGGAGAGGCGGAAGAAGAAGACGAAGTCTGGACGGAGGACTGGTGGAGTCCGGTGGAGGAAGCTGGAGAGCGGCCGCAACTCACGGAAAGAGTTGCGGCGGGCCAAGTGAGTACCGACTCCCCTTGAGTGTAAATATCGCTGTGTATAGTTAGACCCTTATCCACCTTGCACACAGCACTGTAGGATATTGTACATAGCCCGTTTGTTGTCACTGGCACGAATGTATATATTGTCCCCTCACTGACCCGTCACTCAGTCACCCTTCGACCTACCCCCTCTTCCTCTTTCCAGCTCTTACTCCTCCCCTCCCTACCTCACGCTCGCTTGGCATCCCATCACAACCCCGGTGAAGGTAGACGGCTTCATACCGTTCTGTGTCGATAGAACTAACAGCCCTCTTTTTCTCTCCTTCTCATACCTCCGAGGAGCCACCGTCCCGCTGCTCGACCGACCAACCCTTCTCTGGGAAACCTCAACCCGTCTTCCAGCCAAGTGCCTTCCCTCCTCGCAGAACCACCACCGCGACGACGAACAAAGCCTCACCTCAAGACCCTGTTCTCCCTTCCTTCCCCCTTGAACTGTGTACAAACAATAAAGATCGGCTAAGAGATAGCCCACTACATACGGCCTCCACGCCTGTTATTCCGGTCCGCCTACACCCCACGATCACAGGTGGTGTCAGAAGTGGGATCACCCGGAAACATGGAGGCCGCCATGAAAAAGCTGGCGGAGACCCAGGAGCAACTGGGGAAGATGATGGAGCAATTCCTCAAGACGGCCGAGGACGACAGAGGGCAGTTACACGACGTCATGAAAGGTCAGGGCACCGCCCAGGACCAAGCGTTGGGCAAACGTACCGACGTCCTAGGACAACAGAGACCGGCCCCTTCTCTCCCCTCGGTGGTTCTCCAAAAGTATGTGCCAGGAGAAGACCCGGACTTCTTCTTCACCAATTTCTAACGACTTTCCCAAGCCGCTGCCTGGCCCCCTGACCGTTGGGGCCACTATCTGGGTCCCCTGCTTACCGGCGAGTTACAAGCGGCCTACCAACAGGCCAATATCCAGGGACAGACCCCATACGGTGACATCAAGACCTGTATCCTAGAACGCCTGGGTATTGACGACGAGACCTATCGGGTGAGGCTGCGCCAAGCCAAGGAAGGGCCGCAAGAGACCCCTCGGGCCCTGTCTTTTTGTATCAAGGACCTGGCCGACCGTTGGCTGCGGTCCTCCACGGCCACAAAAGAAGACATACTCTCCAAGATCTATCTGGAACAGTTCCTAGCCTCTCTCCATCCTTACACACAAAAATGGGTTCGTCAGCATGCCCGCCCCACACTGGAGAACGCGATAGAGATCGCCAGCGCTTACAGTCGGGCACAAGACTTTCAGAAACCTAAAGAGGAACATCCACATCGACCCCAACCCCATGGCCACAACCGGACCCCAAGACCTTTCTTACCTTCGAAACCGGAACCCCCTCCTCTCTTTCCTTACCCGGTTATGCCCCGACCACCTCCACCCGGTCCCCAATGCTACCACTGCGGGGGATATGGACACATCGTCCGAGGGTGCCCCCAGAAAGAAGAACCAATGGAGGTGGGTCTCGCCCTGAACTATGTCTGCCTCCCTGCGGGGAACAACCCTCCCGCATACCACTGACCCGTGCGAATTGATGGACACCCAGTACTAGCCCTTGCCGACATGGGATGCAGGCAGAGCGTGCTCCGACCCCAGGAACTTCCTCACCCGGTGGGGCCAGTGACCGGAACTGTAGCCATCCAATGCGTACACGGCGATACGAAACTGTACCCTACCGCCCGAATCAGGGTTCAACACCCCATGGATCACGGAAGCACCCTGACTGTGGTTCTCATTCCCTCTCTTCCGGAGCAAGTAATTTTGGGCAGCGACTACCCCGGTCTTCCCCGCCTTCTACACGACACCACCACCTCCTTAGAAAAGTGGTGGTCGGAGGCCCCGTATCCCCAAGACCCTCCACCCACAGACACAACAGCTGCCAGACCATATAAAACGAAAACTCAAAAGAAAAAGGAGAAGAGGAACTACACTGCGGCTTTTCCCATTCGTGTAGAGGAACACCCCTGGGAAACGGACAGGGAGTTTCTTGCTGCCCAACAGGAGGACCCCGTCCTCCAGGATGCATGGGGACGTGCCCTGGACAATGAAGACCGCTTACAAGTAGGTCCATACTTTTATAAAAAGAACGGCCTGTTGTATAGAAAGGGGGGAGCCCAACAGACACCCCAGTTAATCATTCCGGGACCCTTTCGCAACAAGGTATTGTTTCTAGCCCACAGTCACCTATTGGGGGGCCACTTTAGCGATGAGAAGACCGGACAGGCTATCCTGGAAAAATTCTATTGGCCAGGAGTCTACCAGCAAGTAAAACAGTACTGCCGCGTCTGCCCGATCTGCCAAAAGAATAATAAACACCGGCCCCCCCGAGTGCCTCTGCAACCGTTACCCCTTATCGACGTCCCCTTCAGCAGGGTGGGGATGGATATAATAGGCCCCATGTTACCATCCAAAAGTGGGTGTCGGAATGCTTTGGTCCTAGTCGACTACGCCACCCGTTTCCCGGAAGCAATTCCCCTACGACAACCCACCACCCAGAACATAGCAAAGGCATTGATAACGATCTTCTCCAGGGTAGGCTTCCCTAGGGAGATTCTGACGGACCAGGGGACCCCCTTTGTATCAGCCCTTATGAAACAGGTGTGCTCCCAACTAGGCGTTAAACAGATACGCACTTCCGCTTACCATCCCCAAACTGATGGGCTGGTGGAGCGTTACAACGCCACCCTAAAAACCACCTTAAAAAAACTATTGGCCTTGGAGAGCAAGAGGTGGGAAGAGATGTTACCCCTAGCGCTGTTTGCGATCCGCTGCAAAGTCCAGAGCAGCACAGGCTTCTCGCCCTATGAGCTTCTGTATGGGAGACCCCCGTGTACCTTGTTGGACATGGCCAGAGAAGCCTGGGAGGCCGAACCCGACCGAACCAGACCCCTCCCGGAGTACGTAGAGAACCTTAGAACCCATCTGGGTCAAATACGTGACATAGTGCGGCAAAACATGGTGACAGCACAAGCAAACCAGAAACAGCAATACGATAAGGGCACAAAACCACGGTCCTTTCTTCCGGGTGCCTTGGTACTCCTCCTGATGCCGTCCTCAGACCACAAACTGCTGGGTCAATGGCAAGGCCCCTTTCCGGTCCTGAGACAGGTGACGCCGGTTACCTATGAAATAGAAACAGACCCCACACGACGAGTCACCCAGATATACCATGTGAACCTCCTGAAAGAATGGGTAGGCCCTCGTCCTGTTCTCTCTAACACAGTATCAGGAACTGTCCTCCCCTACGAGGTCTGCATAGACGCTGATCTCGTGGCCAGACAGAAACAGGAACTCCGTACCGCCTTGAAGCCTTTACAACAGGTGTTCTCCTCCTACCCTGGCCACACGACGGTCCTCGAGCATGCCATCCTAACAGAACCCGGCAAAACAGTACGCCAGCGACCCTATTGGGTCCCTGAGGCTCGTAGACCTGTTATCAAGGAGAAAATAGCCCAGATGCTACGTATGGGGATCATAGAACCCTCTATTAGCAGTTGGAACTCGCCAATCGTGTTGGTGCCAAAACCCGACGGATCGCTCAGGTTTTGCATCGACTTCCGGGAGGTCAATAAAATATCATCCTTCGACACCTACCCTTTGCCTCGTGTTGATGAGGTGATAGAGCGAATAGGGAAAGCCAAGTACATCAGCACGCTCGACCTCTGCAAAGGCTATTGGCAGATCCCATTGAGAGCCGAAGATAAAAAGAAAACGGCGTTCTCCACCCCAGAAGGCCTGCACCAGTTCACCGTGTTGCCTTTCGGCCTTCACGGTGCCCCCGCCACTTTTCAGAGAGCCATGAATCAGGTGTTACGGCCTCATTCCCGCTTCGCGGGGGCCTATTTGTATGACATCATCATCTACAGTGATGATTGGGACCAACACTTATGCCACCTACAAGACGTCTTCTCCTCCCTAGCTTCCTATGGGTTCACCATTAACCCTTCAAAAACCACCTTAGCGGCACAAACAGTCAAGTACCTGGGTTATCTGTTAGGCGAGGGACTAATCCGACCCCAAAACAATAAAATCAAGGCCATACAGTCCATCCCCTTTCCCCAAACACGGAAAAAACTACGCGCTTTTTTAGGCCTTTTAGGGTACTATAGGAGATTCATCCCTAACTTTTCCCAGGTCGCAGTCTCCCTAACCGATCTCTTAAAGAAGACCACAAAGACAGAAGAAGTACTACGGCAGCCTGACCCCTCTTTGTTACACGCGTTCAACCTCCTTAAACAGTCGCTGATATCTGGTCCTGTGCTCATCAGCCCGGACTACTCCCAACCCTTTATTCTCCAGACTGATGCCTCAGAACAGGGCTTAGGGGCTGTCCTCTCTCAGAAAGATCACAACGGAGATGAGCGACCCATCCTCTTTTTGAGCCGAAAACTATTCCCCAGAGAGATGAACTACGCCGTAGTAGAAAAAGAGGCTCTGGCCATTAAATGGGCAGTGGAGAGCCTCCGCTATTACCTGGACGGACGTGAATTTATCCTATACACCGACCATGCCCCGTTGGAGTGCATGGCGCGGAACAAGGGATACAACGACCGCGTTCTTCGTTGGTTCTTATCCCTACAGCCCTTCAGGTTCAGGACCTTGCATCGGAAAGGCGTTGATCAAGGCAACGCCGATTATCTTTCCCGATACCCTCTCCCTCCAACCCGATCAAAAAGGACAGCTAGGGGAAGGGGATGTGAAGGGGCCACGACCCCTGCCTTGGCGAAGCCGCGCCTTCCCTCACGATCCCGGCGCCCGACTTGTGATCCTCGGGCGTCCATAGCAACCCGGACTCCACCCCTCTCTCCTTCGTTGCAGGAGCCAATCACGGCGAGCGGAATCCCGGAAGGACTCTCCCAGGACCCCGGATGTTCCTCCCACATTCCAGAGGCGGAGCCCAGAAAACCCGGAACTGAAGACAACAGCGCGTTCAAGCAGGAAGACTCGTGGCAGGAGACAGCGTGCGGAGAACCCCGGGAGCCGAGCGGAGAGGCGGAAGAAGAAGACGAAGTCTGGACGGAGGACTGGTGGAGTCCGGTGGAGGAAGCTGGAGAGCGGCCGCAACTCACGGAAAGAGTTGCGGCGGGCGAAGTGAGTACCGACTCTCCTTGAGTGTAAATATCGCTGTGTATAGTTAGACCCTTATCCACCTTGCACCCAGCACTGTAGGATATTGTACATAGCCCGTTTGTTGTCACTGGCACGAATGTATATATTGTCCCCTCACTGACCCGTCACTCAGTCACCCTTCGACCTACCCCCTCTTCCTCTTTCCAGCTCTTACTCCTCCCCTCCCTACCTCACGCTCGCTTGGCTTCCCATCACAACCCCGGTGAAGGTAGACGGCTTCATACCGTTCTGTGTCGATAGAACTAACAGCCCTCTTTTTCTCTCCTTCTCATACCTCCGAGGAGCCACCGTACCGCTGCTCGACCGACCAACCCTTCTCTGGGAAACCTCAACCCGTCTTCCAGCCAAGTGCCTTCCCTCTGCGCAGAACCACCACCGCGACGACGAACAAAGCCTCACCTCAAGACCCTGTTCTCCCTTCCTTCCCCCTTGAACTGTGTACAAACAATAAAGATCGGCTAAGAGATAGCCCACTACATACGGCCTCCACGCCTGTTATTCCGGTCCGCCTACACCCCACGATCACAGAAACACAACACAGTTTTACAATCCAAAGGCAACTGCACTTCCACAATCCCAGACCATATGCTCACACTTCAAGAACACACACCAGACTTTCACAATTCAACAGCAATTAACACAGCAAGACCCAAAGCACACTCCAATGCAACATCTGATACGGGAGCTGATTCTAAAAAAACAGAAACTAATTACTGTAGGCTTACAGAAACATTTTGAGGAAATGTCAAACTTTTTGGGAATTCTGAGTTTTTCATGACTACTCATTTGAAGATGTCATGAGCACAATTTTCCAGGAACTATTCTGAAATGTTTTTGTAAATTTCAACATTCTCACATGTGAAAGCATTTCTGCAGGTGAAGATGTTACAACTGCAAATGTATGCATGCATCAACACTTTGTAAACCTGCTTTTAGACTTAAAAATGTTTCTATTTTTATCCACTGGGAAAAGATTTTTTTCTTGGGGAAAACCCATGCCTACATAAACAATTGTCAAGATGATCCCATGTCAGTACTTTACACAAACAAATTCATGACCAAGGCATAAGTAAATCCCAGGCAGTATATTCTGTATGTAAATTCAACAACTTCACTACAACGGCACTGCAAAGACACAGGTCACCCTTCCACAATCATACATCAACCACACAGCACAGACACAAAGCCCTTCTGTGCACTGCAAGGACACAGAGCTCTTCTGCACACTGCAAGGACCCACCCACCCCTCTGGCAACCACACTGCAAGGCCACACACCAGCTATACAATCTTATTCAAAACAATGCACAAGAAACACCAAAAGTCTTCGTTCCCACATAAACAACTCTGTACTGACACAGACCCCTCTTCTACATTCCCACTGTACCCACAATGCAAAAACGCAGACCACTTCTACTATCCCACAACACTTCAAGGACTTGCACCAGCTCTATAATCCTGTCTCAAACACACTACAAGGACACATGCACAAACGACGACAGTTCCGCAGAGACCACAAGTCTCTGACACAGACTACTCTTTCAACGCCCCACAATATCCGCACTGTAGAGGCATAGACCGCTTTTACAAACCAACCACACTGCAATGGCACACACCAGGAATACAATCCTTTATCAAACACACTCAACAACATACACCAAATACCTTCATTCCCACATAAAACACTCAGACCACTATTCTACTATCCTACAGAATGTACAATGCAAGAACACAACCAACTTCCACAATCCCATCAAAACTACGCTGCAAGGACATGCATCAGCCCTACAATCTTGCATCAAAAAAACAGCAACAACAAACACCAAATGCCTTCATTCGCATGTAAACCACTCAGCACTGACAGTGACCACTTCTACAATCCCACCACAACGACACTGCAAGGGCACACACCATGTCTACAATGCTGCATCAAACACACTGCAAGGACATGCAGCAGGCTCTACACAATTGCATCAGAAAAACTGCAAAAACAAACATCAAAAGCCTTCAATCTAACATAAACCACTCTGCACTGACACAGACAACTATTCTACGACCCCGCAGTATCTGCAATGCTAGAACACAGCCAACTTCTACTATACCACCAAAACTACGCGGCACAGACCCGCCACGTCTACAATGCTGCATCAAACATACTGCAAGGACAGACACAAAAATACTTCACTCCCAAATAAACCAATCTGTACTGACACAGACCACTCTTCTACGACCTCTCACTATTCACACCACAAACAACAAAAGCACTCTTCTATGATGCCACAGCATCAACACTGCAAGGACACAGACAACTTATATAATCCCACCACAACCACACAGCTAGGACATGCACCAGGTCTACAAAGATGCAACAAACACCCTGCAAGGACAAACATCAAAAGCTTTCATTGCCCTGCTCTGACATAGACCACTCTTGAATGATGCCACAGCATCAACACTGCAAGGACACAGACAACTTATATAAACCAACCAAAACCACACAGCTAGGACATGCACCAGGTCTACAGATGCAACAAACACCCTGCAAAGACAAACACCACAAGCTTTAATTTCCATAGAAACCACTGTGCACTAACACCGACCACTCTTCTGCGACCCCACTGTATCCACACCGCAAGGACAAAGACCACTTCTACAATTCCACCGCAAGCCACACTGTAAGGACATGCACCAGGTCTACAAAGCTGCATCAAACACACTGCAAGGACAAACGCCACCAGCCTTAATTCCCACATAAAGCAATCTGCACTGACTCTGGCCACTCTTCACGGACCCCACAGTATCCACACTACAAGCACGTCCTACTGCGACAATCCCACCACACAGCAAGAACATGCACCAAGTTTACAATCTTGCATGAAACACACTACAAGGACAAACACCAAAAGCTTTTATTTCCACATAAACCACTGTTCACTGACACTGACCACTCTTCTGCAACCCTACAGTATCCGCACTGTAAGCACACCCTACTCCTACAATCCCACCAACTGCAAGAACACTCTCCAAGTCTACACTCCAACATTCAAAATCACTGCAAGGGCATGTTCACAAATTAGTACAGTTCTGCAGGGCCCACAAGCCACTGATACCCACCACTCTTCTATGACCCCACAATATCCACACTACAAAGATGCAAATACCTTCTAAAATCCCACTACAGCCACACGACAAAGACACGCACCATGTCTTATAATCCTGCAGAAACACACTACAAGGACAACCACCAAAAGCTAAACTCCTTCACCCTCGCATAAACCACTCAACTACAATCCCACAGTATCCACAGTGCAAGGACACAAACTAATTCTACAATCCCACTACAGCCACACGACAAAGACACGTACCATGTCTATAATCGTGCCGAAACACACTACTAGGACAACCACCAAAAGCTAAACTCCTTCACCCTCACATAAACCACTCATCTACACCACAGTATCCACAGTGCAAGGACACAAACTACTTCTACAATATCACCACAGCCACACTGCCAGGACATGCTTCAAGACTACAATCCTGCATCAAACACACTCCAAGGACAAGTACACTAATGACTACAGTTCGACAGGACGCACACGTCACTGGTGCAGACCATTCTTCTATGACCGCACAGCATCTACAACACAATGACTCACACCACATCTACAATCCCACTGCATACACACTGTAAAGACACACACCAGGTCTCCAATCATGCATCAAACCCACTGAAAGGACAAATAACAAAAGCCTCATTCCCACATATACCATTCTCCACCAACACACAACCCTTCTATTATCCCACCACAACCACTGCAAGGACACACACACACATATGTACTATTCCGCAGGAACCATTGGGCAAACCACACCACACTCCTACAATCATGCAGCAACGACACTGCACGGATGCATGCCATGTCTACAATGCCACTGCAACACACTTCTACTATCATACTCAAATACCACTGTAATATAAATGCTAGACAAAGAAGGTATGGCAGAGCCATATATGAACAGCAACATAACCTTACCTGCCTTGAAAGACCCCATGAACTGTAAAATGTACCATTTCTTTCTGCTCTAAATAGGTGCTGGCTTTACAACTGTGGTAACTTGAGCACATCCTGTTTTCACAGGCCAAGAGAAGGCAGTGGTCTCTGCTCTGTTGGAGTGCCTAACTCCTCCAGTGGAGAGATCTATTCTTTTAGGTGAACTGTGAGCTTTTAATGAATGGCAATTGAATCTCTGGCCTCTCTCATCAGGACTCTATAGTCATTGAGAGGGTAATTCTTCTCTAAAGCCACTGTGCCAAGGCAGTGTGATGGACATCAACAGCGCAAAGAACGATGAGCTAATAGCATGACTGCCTTCCACATATTCATCTATTTCTGTTCAGCCACTTTGCATATCCGTACATCAGGGCATATGTCATATGCTACTCAAGTACACGCAGGTAGCGAGCATAGAGAGGGACAACTCTTTTGGTGCTTGGGTTTTTGATATTGGGTTTGATTGAGGTCGGGCCAGTTCAATATGGCTGTAATGAGAGTCTGCAGGGTGAGAGAAAGCAAAGGCAACGGGTGGATCCTGGCTGGAAGGTTGGGTGAGGTGCAGTCGTGGTAGGGTAGTATGGGCTCAGGGTGTGGTGGTCAGAGTGGTGGTAGTCTTCTGCGATACCGGCAATTAAAGCATTGACAGGAACCACCATGAACACAATTACTGCCAATGCATTGTAACTGTAAACTTACAATTATTTTTATTTTCAAAAAGAAAATCCCAAAGAGGATTTTCTTTTTGAAAATAAAAAAAATGCTCCCCTCACCATGGAAGCTTCTGCCCATGGCAAGGGGGGCACTGTGCACTTTTAAATGATCCTTATTGCTGGGCTTTTTCCTGGCGGTGCCGGTCATTGAGAAATGGCTGTATGTCTGTCCATCTAAAGTAGGTGGGAGGACATACAGCCAAATCTCCGACAACCCTTCCTCTGTTGGACTGTCTGAGAAGTTTGACCATGGCAGAGAAGGAGTAGTCTCCGCAGTCATCAAACTATGGTCTGCCCGATTCAAAATTGTGCAGGCAGGCCAAAATTTTGGCGGAGAGGGAACTCCGGCGCCATTGCGATGAGTGTTTCTCCTCGGACCTGCAGATTGAGTCGAACTATGCCGCTCTCTGCACAGAGATTTTCTCAGTCTTGGACTCCACTGCTCCTTTAAAAACTCATAGGTGCAGGGGGAGACCTTCATCCCCCTGGTTCATGGACAGCCTAAAAAATCTGAGGCTGGCTTGCAGGCAAGCGGAGAGGAAGTGGAGACAGGCGTACTTGGACAGGGACAGGCTGGCATGGAAAATAAAGCGGACAGAATACAAGAAGGAGATTCATAGAGCTAAAGCATCGTATTACTCCAACAAGATTACTGATGCCCCGAATAGCTCCCACAGTATTTTCAATATTTTAAATAGCATTATCAGCTCTGACTGTGTCAAGAATGAGATCCCCCCCCTCCCAGGAACTGTGTGAGAATCTAGCTGGATTCTTCCAGGACAAAATCAATAAGATCATTGAAGACTTGAGGATGGGTCAGCAACAATCCAGAGCCAATAGCTTAGACTCCTCGGTATTGGCCGAGTGTGATAGACCTCTGAAGCAGGGCCTAGGCACCCCTCCCTCCCATCATTACAATCTTGGAGCGGCCTGCGAACAGGGAAGAGTTCAGTCCCTTGTGGAATTCTCGCAGCTGACTGCAGATGAGTTTAGGGGAGTGGCCTCTGTTATTACATCTGGGTCTCCACTTGACCCGCTACCATTGAAAATCTGGACGCAGTTTGAGGATGAGCTTTTTCCCACGCTTCGGCTTGTTTGTAATCAGTCGCTCTCCACGGGAGTGGTTCCTTCGCAGTGGAAGAGGGCGGTGGTGACCCCGTTACTGAAAAAGCCCACCCTTGATCCCAAGTGCTTGAAGAACTTTAGACCCATCTCGCTCCTACCTTTCCCAGCAAAAATCGTTGAGCGGGTGGTGGCAGGCACTCTTTCCAGACATCTTGAGCAATACAAGCTCTTGGATGAAGTGCAGTTTGGCTTCTGGCCAGCCCATGGTACCGAGACGGCCTTGGTGACCGTGCTGGATGAGCTTCGTTGGTGAGCAGACAGGGGTCAGGCAGGTGTGTTGATACTGCTTGACCTGTCTGCCGCCTTCGATACGGTGAACCATGCCATCCTGTTGGACAGGCTGAGAGAGAGGGGGGGGGGTGCTGGCAGGGCCCTGGAGTGGTTTGAGTCCTTCCTCAAGAACAGGGAACAAGCGGTGGCCCTCCCTCCCTTCCCATCCACCTTCTCTGCCACCCTGCACGGCGTTCCCCAAGGCTCAGCAGTCAGCCCGGTGCTGTTTAATATCTATATGAGGCCCTTAGTTGCTCTCATTCAGAAACATAATATCGAAATCGTCAACTACGCTGCCGATACGCAGCTGATTCTTTCCCTGGAGGGAGATAATTCGACCTCCTTGGAGGAATTTCATAACTGTCTGCGAGATGCGGCGGGGTGGTTGAAAGCCAACTCACTGCAATTTAATGCAGAGAAAACGGAAGTGCTTTACTGCCTAAGCCTAGGGTGCAAACTCCTTTACCCTGTAACTTCTGGCCTGGGGATTTCTCCTCAGCGGTACAGCCAGTGAAGGTAGTGCGTAACTTAGGTGTTATGTTCAATTCGGAGCTTTCTCTGGAGGCGCAGGTATCAAAACTAGTAGCTGGCTGTCTAGCTGTCATCAGACTTCTGAGAAAAATTCTTCCCCTACTTCCGCCCCCTTGCCCGGCTTGAGGTGGTACGCTGCACTGTGCTCAGCAGGCTAGATTATTATTATTAACTCCCTGCTGCTGGACTCTCCAAGCTTTCTTATTGATAGACTTCAGAGAGTCCAGTCTGCGGCGGCTAAACTAGCTCTGGGGTGGCCGACGAGAGCCTCCTCCTCTACAGCTTTGGCCCAGTTACACTGGCTTCCGGTGAGACAGAGGGTACAATTCAAGTCTCTCTGTCTGACCTTTAAGGCCCTGCATGATCTAGGTCCTGTTGGCCTACAAAGGAAATTTAGATGGTATGTTCCAGCCCGCAGCCTAAGCTCCTCCTCTGCTAGGTTGGTGACAATACCTCGGTTTAAGAAAATCAAAGCAGCAGGAAGAGCGTTGGCGTAGCCGCGGCGAAACTGTGGAATGCTCTCCCGGCTGACCTCAGACACACTTCCGATCTCCTTCTGTTTAGGAGAAGATTGGAAACACTTCTCTTCCCTAAACTCTAGTCCGCTACCGCCCTCCTTCTTACTGCTGTCTTGAGTCTGCAAGCGCCAGGATGCCTTTTAGGTGATAGACGCGCTTTACAAATGCAATAAATAAATACAATACATTTCCTCTCTGCCACCAGTTAGGTAGGGCTCTTTGTTTGGATTTACAAATGTTAAAAATTTGGAAGTAGCTCTTTATATAAGGTCAATATTTAAGCAGTTCCTATGTTGGAGTCTGTTCTTCTCAGTCTTTGTTTTTACATGAAATTAAAAGTCTGGTAGACTAGGTAAGTTTTCAGCAACTCCCTAAAAGGGGTAAGGACTATACCTATCAACCCACCCTCATTTGGCGGGTAAAACCCCCTTTTTGGAGTGATCATTAACCATTCAGCTAAGGGGATTACCTTCTTAAACGCCTGATTTCACCCGCATTTTTTACTTAAGAGGTTGAGAGGCATGAAGGTCACTCAGATGATTACTTGAGGCTGCTTGTGGAAGCAGGGGGTGGAGGTTTACAACAAGAATATGCAGGATGGTGAAAACCTGGGGTTTGGGAGGGTGAGAGTCAGCATACCTGGGGAGTAGATTCAGGGTAAGAGGCTACAGGAAAAGATTAAAGGAGAGGGGAGGGTGAGGGGAGAAAATCTGCTGAAAAGTGAAGTATGTGAAATGCTTTTTACCGGATCCCCTTTTCCACGAGGATTGCCAGAGACTTCTGTTCCAGCCTATTTGCCTTTCTGCTCGCCCTTCACCGTTCGCGACACCCGCTTCGCGGGTGCCGCTCAATTGCTCCCTAAGGCTGTCCCCCGCTGGTGTGAGCGGCTCTGCAGTCGGCAGAGAACACACGCGCTCCCAGTTGAGGAGGGACAGGTGAGAGCAACAAAGTGCGAGCTAGCGCGTTGAGACTACCGGGGGACTGCGAGGACCAGCAGCCTCAGCTCTACACAGCTGGTGCCTCTTCCCCCGGCGGCCACACCCCCAGCCCCCAGCAAACATTAAACGCGCCCAACACCGGCTGAGTGGGTGCTTTTTACCGGATCCCCTTTTCCACGAGGATTGCCAGAGACTTCTGTTCCAGCCTGTTTGCCTTTCTGCTCGCCCTTTACCGTTCGCGACACCCGCTTCGTGGGTGCCGCTCAATTGCTCCCTAAGGCTGTCCCCCGCTGGTGTGAGCGGCTCTGCAGTCGGCAGAGAACACACGCGCTCCCAGTTGAGGAGGGACAGGTGAGAGCAACAAAGAGCGAGCTAGCGCGTTGAGACTACCGGGGGACTGCGAGGACCAGCAGCCTCAGCTCTACACAGCTAGTGCCTCTTCCCCCGGCGGCCACGCCCCCAACCTTCTCGTATATTACTGGCTTGGTCACTACCGCACCGCGGGACGTGCGCGGGACGCAGCACCGGGGCGAAGACCGGGCAAAGAGCGGGCCGTTTGAGGCCGTTAGAGTACGTGAGAGTCCGGTCCGGGCCCTGTCTCTTTGCCTGCCACATCGAGGCCATTGAAACACCAGTAAAATGAGTACTAGGGAAACTAGGAGTAAAACATCTTCCCTAGCTGCGGCCGGAACTGTCAAAGGCCCCATTGACACCTACTTTGCTAAAGCGGGTTCTCTCCTGATTGAGGAAATCGAGGTCCTGGAGCGAAGAATCTCCCAAGAAATAGACTGGGTAAGGAGATCTTCAATAGGCCCAATGGCCCAAGCTAGAACCCCAGAGGATAGACCTGGTTTACCAACTATTTGTAGCATTGACCAGGCAACAGGTCCACTTCCAAGTACCTCAACTACTAACCCAGAGTTCACCATTGAGGTCCCGAGTGACTTTGAGGATATGAGCCTTATGGCCTTACCTAACACCCAAATCCCTCAACCCATATCAATAGAGAATACTGAGGCAGCCAAAGTCACAGAACCTTATAAAGATTGCAATAGGGGGGCTAGAGAAGGGGCTATACAAAAAAAGAAGCAGGGCCAACAAATCAAAGAAGATAATAGGATCAAATCTCCCAAACCCAAACAAGCTAGAGGTAAAGGGGGGATAGGAGATACCCCTGCCTCTAGGCTGGAGAGGCCGGGAAGGTTAACCACCCCTAAAACTGCCAACCCAACTTCCCCACCACAGCCCACTAACAACGCGCCAGTAGATATCACCTCCGATGACATTACATTGGAGGACATAGGCACACTCCTCAAGGCCCTATTGAGTCCCCTTGAGGCTAGACTGATCAAGATCGAAGCTAGACTAGTTATCATCGAAAAGGCAACTGTCCAACTTGCCGACTCAAGGAAAATCGATAATAGCGGGACAAATATAGTAAAAGAGGGACTGGGACCAAAACCCACTAAGGGCAATGGACCTCCTACAGTAACAAACAATAAGCTCCTACCCGCAAACCCTAAACCCTCACAATCCATGTCAAATAATACTTCGCAACCACCAGAGGCCAACAAGGCCCCTATCCCAAAACAACAAACAGTAACTGCCACACCAAAAATAATCCCCCCACCAAAAGACAATGCTTTGCCTTCGACTAATATCAGGGGCGATTCACCACTCATTGGAGAGAAATCAAACACTAATCGTAGACCAAAGCCTATAAACCTTCCCCCAGAAGCAGCACCCTACACCCTAGTACTGGCGGGGGTCCCGGAATTAAACTCTCTCACATTTGAATCCACTACCTCACTGAAGAATAAAGTTATTAACTGGCTCTCTGTAAATAGACCACTCCCGAGAGGAACAACCAGTGATATCTCCATGGCTAGGAGGGCAACGTGGGTGGGCTACACTAGGAAATCCATCAGGGGAGACTGCATTCTGGTCACTTTTAGAGACCCGAATACAGCCGCGTACATTTGCACCTGGGCTTCTGATGAGGATTTTGGTAGTATCATTCAACCACTTCCTCTTTCATTTTTCTATCCCTCAAATTTTTACAACTCAGAGGACTATAGATGGGGGCACCACCAAGAGCTGTTGGAGGGTTGGGAAAACTGACCTAGGGAGAGAATTGTCCACCCACAATACAGGGGAAGACCAATAGAGCAGTTCCCTTTATACGGGGATGAGGCTGGCTGGGAAACTGTTACAAGAAGGAGGGGGGGGGACGGTGGCTACAGGAGAGGAATTCCTGGGCCACACAGAACACATTATCCCGCCAATCCATCTACCCACAATAGATACAGTAGTCTAGAAATGGTAGATTGACAGGTGGCTGAAGAGGGGAGTGTCCTACAAATATCTCCCACGATTGAGATTAACACACCCCCAGCTCCAGATATATATCTTATGGCATCCAGTACAGTCGAACTTAGTCAAGTCCCAAGCAGGACGTATCCTATTCTATCCCCTGCCAACAAGCCCATGGGCATGAATCACTAAGCCAACCGGTGCCCATTCAGCTTACCCCCAACAACTCTGCTTCTTCAGGCCTAGCCACTACCCAATTGTCACATATTACAGTGATTTCTTGGAACGTGGCAGGCCTTGCCAGCAAAATAGATTGCACAGAGTGGGGTTCTTACATCAGCTCCAAAAACATACTCCTTTTTCAAGAGACCTGGGCACGTGAGGAAATATCATTCCTGGGCTTTGCCTCTTTCTTCAAAGCCGCTAAATGGGGGGGAAGGGGTAGGCCGTCAGGGGGACTTACGACATGGATAGCCACGGATTTAGGTTGTCAAGCTTCCTATCTAGAGACCGCCTCCGATGACTAATTGGCTGTTCTACTTGAGTGGCCAGACTCCACGAAGTTGCTAGTCATCAACATTTATTCAAGGCCGGTACCAATGCACAAAGAATCTGGGACTATAGATGAGTTAGCTGGGCTCTTAGAAGGCATTCCATGCGAACTAGCATGCCTGGTGGGAGGTGATTTTAATTCTCATTTCGAACCACTGCCTGGACTACGTGATGGTCCTTCCCACGAGGAAGACTCATGTTGGTTCGTCCCAGAGACAGTGGCACCACCCCCAAGGGCCTGGACTCCTTTGGCCTTGCAGATAACTGCCCTCACTCTTAACCTAGGTCTAAGGGCGTGCAACGGCCGTTGCAAATCAGATATACCCAGTATCCATACCTATAACAAAACAGGTAGTGAATCTAGACTGGACTACATCATGGTTAAATTGTTTATGTGGTCAGCAATAGTTGATTTCAAAGTCACGGAAAGAACGGATAGTGACCATAATGCCTTGGAATTTACTTATTCCCTGCCTGGGGGGGGGAGGTCACTTCCCACGGACCGGATAAAGATAAGGCGGGCCTCCTACTGGAAAACAATCGGAGGAAAGTCAAGTGGGAGAAATTGGCCAACAGTCCAGATAAAATACCCCGGCTATACGAAAGGATTATTCCATTTTTGGAGAACGCCTTTCAGCTAGGAAACGAGGTCTCAGATGATGCCAGCAGAGGAAAGCTTGCACAAATACACGCAGACATCATCAACACCTTAGAGCAGGATCTGTTCTCATCCTCAGGGAATAGGAAAGGCCCTACGCCCAAGACGTCCTGGTACAATGCCGCTTGTAGGGAAGCCACGGCCCTCTTGTTACTTGCCATAAAGGGTCGCCTTAACAATGAAGAAATCCGTGTCAGGAGAAGATCGTATAAAATCCTCCTGGTGAATGCGCGGGCGGAATGGGACCACGACTATTGGGAAAATCTCACTAAAACACTAACAAACAGAGATTCCCGAAAATTCTGGCGCATAGTCGCGAATGGCACGGAGGATTTATTTCTTCCGCAATAGAGCCTAACATAGCCCCCTTGGTATGGCAGTGTCACTACGAGGCGCTGTATGCGGAAGGAGGGGGGGATCAAAACAGCGATGGTATCATAAACATATCCAGTCCTACAGGGGTTGCTTTTACTGAAAAAGAGGTGAGGGAGGCCATTAAAAACTTAGCCGCAGGAAAAGCACCGGGTCTTGACGGGGTGCCAGGGGACTTGTTTAAGCAGGAACCGGGGATATGGACACCATACCTTACATTGATATTCAATGCTATTCGGGGGGGAATGGAGGTGCCCGATACTTGGAGGGGAGCAGAGGTGGTCCCAATTGATAAAAAGGGATCCCCCCTGCTTCCCGCCAACTACCGCCCCATCAGTCTCATCAATATATCCCAAAAACTCTTTGGTAGACTGATTCTGAATAGACTCCAGGCCTGGACAGAAGAGATGAACATCTTGTCCCCTTATCAGGCAGGATTTAGGCAGGGTGTATCGACCACAGACCAAATTCTTACGCTAAACCTCCTTTATTTGAGAACAGCTGTAATCGAGGGTGGCACTTTATACACTATTTTTGTAGACTTACGTGCCGCCTTCGATTTGGTACCCAGAGCAAGGCTGTGGAGAGTCATGGAGGAGCTGAACGTCCCTGGTGACATTTTGGCAATCCTGATGAGACTTCATCATAACAACTATGCCCGCGTAAGGTGTGGCAAAGGTGGCAAGCTAACCGAAAGGTTCCCCGTTCGCAGAGGGGTGAGACAGGGTTGTGTGCTTGCACCGACCCTGTTCTGCCTCTTTGTGAACGGGGTTGTTGCCCACCTTAACAGGATTGCCAATACTGATGCCCCAAAGTTGACAGGTAGCAGGGTGCCTGCAATTATGTTTGCAGACGACACCCTGCTGCTGTCTAAATCCCCTATGGGGATCCAACGCATCTTGGATGGCTTTTTAGAGTTCTGCTCTGAACGAGGATTGGAAATCAACCCACAAAAAACTAAATATATGATTTTGAATCCCAACCCCCATAATCGAGCCCCCCCCAGGATAGGCACAGTCCAACTAGAACGTGTGCATAATATCGAATACTTGGGGATCACCATAAATGAACATCTAACGTGGACGTCTCACCAGACTAAAGTGACCATCAAACTGGCTCAGTTGGCGGGTGGCACCATGCGTCTGGCGAACAAATCCTTTTATCGCCCACTAACCCCAATCATGCATATTTACAAAACTCAAGCCCGGGCGGGTGTCACATATGGGGGTGAGCTGTGGGGTCACTCTCAACTCCCTAAGTTACAGTCAATCGAAAACAAATTCCTGAGACAGGTCGTTGCCCTTCCCCAGAGTACTCCTCTACTCCCCCTCAGATTAGACCTGGGAATTCGATCAATAACAGAGGAGCTGGGACTCAAACCCCTAACCTTCTGGAGGCGTTTGTGGTGTAGCCCAGACCTTATAAACTACAGAGAGGAACTACAGGAATTCCTGGAGCTACGGAATGCCAAGAGGATCCCGTGGATGATCTACGTCAAGGGAATGCTAGAGAAGATGGGCTACCCGGAACTATGGACGGATCCTTCAAACTCTTGTGTAAAGACTCCAAAAAAGGTACTCGTGAGAGCATATTACGAACTGATGCTCACAAGAGCCATTGATGCCACTCGAGAAGGACCCTTGCCACACTTGTTCCTAAAAGCGAAAGACTCTTACTGTCTTGAAAGTACTCTAGACGCTATTTCTCCTGTACTAACGAGAAAACTATTTTTACAATGGAGATACGGATGCCTTCCCCTAGCATCATTTACAGCGTCATGGCAATCTCGCTCCACCGTAGAAACTTGCCCAATGTGTGCTCATCCGAAGGAGGACGATGTTCATGTTGTATTCTTCTGTAAGGGCTATGAGAGGAGTAGGAAATACTGGTTAGTCCCGTTACTCAGGAACTTGGGCTTTAGATCTTTTCAACCTGCTTATAGAGTTTTAAAGACAGACCTCTCTCCCACTGTAGTTTTTGCCCTATCGAAATTTTTGACCTCTATGTGGTACACTCGAAGCAGATTGATGAAAAGACTTGTATAAAAAAAAACCTCGAAAGATATATACCGTTTTACCCCACCCCTTGTTTTAAAAGGAAAAAATGTCTTAATTATTGGATCACATCGTGTTTAATTGGTTTTAAGTTTGTATAAATGCTATGCATCTTTTATGATCTGTGATCGAAATAAAGATTTTGAAATGAAATGAAATATTCCTTTTATTTATCTTATTTTGCCTTCAAACTAAAATTTGTATTTAAAAAAACTGCAACGCTGACTTTGACAATGACTATAGAAACTGGGGTATGTGGCGGAGGGAGAATGTATCGATTAAACACACAAATCGTATGTGTTTGGGCTTCTTAAGAAATCTGAATGGTCCTAAACCTGGCCGATTAAAATTGGTTGAAAGGAAGACCTATCAGATTGCTCTTCATTCAGCAATCTGATTGGCCAATCAGAATAAAGACATGTCTAATGCTCATTCCAGGAGCTGCTGGTAGCCAGTTGAAGAAATATTTCAAGCAGACCTAGTAAACAGGTTTTAGCCTCGGCCAAACCAGAGCAGATCAAGTTTCATCACCAGGACAAGCTGCAGGATACCAGCATGAGCAGTAGACCCTGTCCGCTGGGACAGTCTGCGGCACACTCACCCAAACATGGCCGCCGTCTGCCGCGTGTTCTGCTGCGGGGGGGTACAGGTGCTGGTGGAGAGCAGGATGTCGCTGCCGCCCTTCTCCCAGTCGAAGGCCTCATTCTCGGTGATGCCCCGCTCCTTCATACACTTCTCAAACACTGACATGATCATCTGCGGGGAAGAAGGAAAGCGCGTGTTACTCGTGTGGCTGGAAACAGGGCGCGGGGTGCATGATGCCACGCACCGGCCACAGCAGGACAAATGACCGGACATACTATAAGGCAGTAGTTATTAATATGGATTGAGAAGAGAGAGAATATTCTAGAGTCTCAAGCTCCACCTTTTAGGAAGAATCAGTGAGTATGACGCAAACTGATATTGTAGGGTCCTAGGTTGTGGAAAAGCATCTCTATTGATACCAGATCAGCACCGACCAACCTACAATTCAGAAAAGAGCTGAAGGCACACCTCGTCAAGGAGCACCACCCCTCACTCGACCCTTGACCTTTCTCTAATGATTGTAACTTTCTGAGGCTATGCACTACTCTGTCTCATCCCACACGTCTCCCAATATATCCTCTACCTCCACCCTCTGACTCATCCCAGACCCCATTCCACTACAATGATCTCCAAAATAACCCTTTCTAGACTCTCCCCTCCTCTACCCCTCCTTGGCTCACCCCAGCAAAAGTAACACCTTTTATTTATAGCACAGCAAAGCTACAACAATATAAAGCAAGTTATTGTTTATAGCACAAGGACTCATAGAAGTTGAGCACTGTCTGTGCAGCCGCTTCCTTTTTCCTGAAAACACCGCCATTTACAAAGTCTTTCTGGAGTCTAGTGAGGGGATGGTGTTTTTTCATCAACGGGAGGGTGGGTATCCCTTCCAAACCATTTTATTGAATTCAATCATGTGTAGACCCTTCCATCAGTGCTATTGGCGGAGCCAAGGGTCTCACTGCCTGTCTTTGTTTTTGTAAGTAACACTTTGGGGACCCCCTCCCCTAAGTGTAGGTAAGGGCACTGATATTATTCGATATGGCAACAGTGTCTAACTGACCATTAAATGAACAGGAAAATACATTAAGAAAAGAATCATTTTAATTTCATGCTATATTTAAAAAAATAATACCTTACCTCCCTCACTCCCACCTAGTTGGGAAAACAAACGCAACACCATCAATATTTCCTTTGCCGAACACATTGGTAAAAACCCGAAAGCACCAAACAAATCAACACCACACTACGCATTCTACCACACAACTTCAAGACACTCTCAACTGAAGGCCACTTAACCTCCTTGCCTCACTCAAGAAGCACGCACACCTCTTTTCAATGGAACCCATCCTCAAACAAAGACTAAATAAAAATATCCTCAAAATAAGGCCACCTATCAACCCATTGCTCATCCCTCATTCTGAAAAGATCATTCAAAGACCTGTTGTCAACACACCCTAGCCGTATGTCGGCACGAATCATCTACTAGATGTCTACCATTTGGACTTCTCACAAGCTCCCGCACTGACAGCAAATATCCAAGCAGAAATTTACACCAGCCATCTGCTACATGTCTACTATTCAGACTTCCTGCGGTGCTTTCTGACAGAGATAGACAACATGGAAGCACAGATGAACTCAAAACGTCTACTACACAGTCGACATTCTAGCTTCTCAGCGTGCTGCCACAACAACACAAAAACATCCAAGTGGAGATCGATACCAAGCATATACTACAGGGCTACCACTCTAGTTTCTTGCTGTGCTGCTGCACTGAGCGAATCAACAACCAATGTAGATCAAGAACAAATGTCTACTACACACATACCATTCCAGCTTCTCAGCTTGCTGCTGCAACAACACAACCAACATCCAAGTGCAGATCAATAACAAACATCTACTACAGGGATATCATTGTAGCTTCTTGCCTTGGTGCAGCAACGAGACAATCAACAACCAATACAGATCAAGAACAAACGTCTACTACACACTTACCCTTCTAGCTACTCAGCGTGCTGCCACAACAGCTCAACCAACATCCAAGTGCAGATCAATACCAAGTATCTACTACAGGGCTACTATTCTAGTTTCTTGCTGTGCTGCTGCACAGAGACAATGAACAACCAATCCAAATCAAGAACAGATATCTACTGTACACTTACCATTCTAGTGTCTCAATGTGCAGCTGCTACAACACAACCAACATCCAGTGCAGATCAATATCAAGCATCTACTACAGGGCTACCATTCAGGTTTCATTTTATGCTGCCGCACCAAGACAGCCTGATGAAACAGTCCTCATTGAAGACAAGGGTGACTGCTGTATTGTTGCTGTTCTTCATTTGTCAGAACACTTGTAACACTGATGACCAGTAAAACCTCATCAATATCGTGGCAACATGCATTTATATTCCACCTTGGGCCTCTGCGGTGTCAAACGGGTTGCAAATTCAACAAAGACTTTGTTGAAAAGTAAATATCCAAGGACCATGGTGACATTGTAAGAAACACGTCTAAAACTCACTGTCGGTCTGTGTGCTTACAAATGATTTTAGAAACTTACACAGACGCACATAGAAGGATTTAGGTTGCTACCTCCTCCTTCTGCCCTAAGGAAGACCCGGTTTGAGTCATATTCCGTGTCGAAATGTTGACACCTGAATTGTAAGTCTCGGCGTTTAAATGATTTGCCTATGTTTCAGCATTTACTGTCTATGATCCTTCATCAGGAGCACCTAATGCCAAACATAATTGTTTGTTGCGTTTGTATTTGCTCAGAATATATGTTTGTTAACAAATTAGACATATGCCTCATTCATTGACACAGCACTCTGTGATAGAACTCATCGAGGCTCCCATGATTGCTCAGAAAATAAAATATTAACAGATTAATAAAGTATATGTAAAGAAGCAAAATTAAAAATTGTAAAATGTTCACTAAGTGCGAAGGAATTTGAAATTGGAGGCTAAAAATGCCAGCTATGACAACCCACAAAAGATCTCCTGTGCAGGGGAGAAGACTTGCTTGGACAGAGCATCTGAGGTGTTACAGGAGTTGGAAGTCAAAATGGAAGAGATACTATGCCACTCTGTCCTCCACATGCGGATAAAATAGCCTTTCAAAGGGATAACATAACGTATATTTGTAAAGCGCACGTTCACCTGGAGCCATCTTGATGCTGAATAACATATGTTTATTGTTAACCAGTTGAGATGGATGAAAGGCTGAGTGGACCCGCCAAGATTTGAACCTGTGACCATGAGGTCAAAACAGGCCCCTGCAGTGGACGCATTAGTCTACTGAGCCACCAGACCTGGCTTGGAGAATACTGAGGATGAGTCAGGGAGAGCCCTGATATCAAGTTGCAGCTTCCTAAAGTCATGAAATAAAAAAAATATATATTATTTACTTAGTCCTTGTGAAGTTCACCTTACCTTTCCTCAGGACCACTATTTTCAATTTTCACACGTCACAAAAACCAGCCAGGAAAGATCTGTCAACTGTAGTGACAATATTACAAAAAGAAGATATACGTGATGTGGCAGTGAAATACATTACCTGGTAATCTGGCTTGGTGAAATAGTCCAGAGTCGCGATGTGATCAAGGAACAGATGAAATTCAGATGGCATGTGCTTCAGCAGCATCCGGTGGTCATACTTCTCCTTAATCATGCCAACCTGTTCCTGCCGGAGACACAACAGACCACGAGACACTCTTAATAAATGCCTAACACAACAGATCACGAGACACTCTTAATAAATGCCTAACACATCTGTGGATGAACCACGTCTTCAGGAACTAGCACACCACCTCCTCACCACTGATCTACTAAGGAGGTAATACCTCTAGCCTTTTTGACCACCACCACCAACCTGCCTCAGAGTGACTACTGCTGCGCAATCACCCAGCTCCCCCCACTGATCTGCTATAGAAGGGCAACCTATCCTCCACCCCCTTGCCACCACCAACAGCTGCATACGAAGAGTTCAACTCTACATCACCGGATTGTCAAAGTTGACACTTTGTGGAGGGACTCCTCTCAACAGCACCTCCCCACCACCCATTCCAGCCTGCTATGGATGGACAGCCGCTACACCATCAACTATCCACTACTACTGATTTAATTATGGAGAACTACCTCTAACCCATATCCTCATAATCACCCAAATATTCTAAAGAGAGACCTTTCCCCACCATCACAGAATTTCTACAGAACCTCCTTACCAACACTCCACCACCAACAATTTATTAGTGAACATCATCTCTAAAACATCTGTACAGACCTTCTAAAGAATACCACCGCCCCACCACCACCATTAACCTGAAGGCCAACATCTCTATAACATTACCACAGACCTTCCAAGAAGAAACCACCTCTATTTGACCTTCTTATCATTGCAACCATCAACCTGTAGGGGGCAACCATCTCTACAACATTAGCGCAGATCTTCTAAGGAGAGACCCCTCTCTTCTATACCACCTCCTGCTCACCACCACCACCACCATAAACCTGCTGGGGGCACCATATCCATAACATCAGCACAGACTTTCTAAGGAGAGGCCCCACTCTATACCACCACCTCACCACCCCCATCAAACTGCTGCCGGCACCATATCGACAACATAACCAAAGGCAATTCTATGGCTGGACCAGCGCTATGCAATCATCCCACAACCATTAACACCTTTGATGGATGGATTCCCTCCACCCAACGTTCCCATCAGAACTACTGACAAACTATGAAGGAACCATCACTGTATCATCTCCCCACCTTCCACTAATAATGCCTCTGCACCCAAAGGTGATCCATAGCAATAGCGGTAGGCTGCAGTCCAGTCCACTATGTGCACCCCTCAAGCACATACCAACGGCCAGTAGTCACAATTGTGCTACTGTGATTACTGGCCAGATGTAATTCTCCATCACTGTAGAAGCCAATACAATCCATACTCTTTGCAGGGGCCCTTCAGAGACAATCCACTTCCATAGGATTTCCAGATGCAAGGTTCACCCTGGACAGTGCAGATGATCTGCCTATCGCAAGGATGGCGATGGAATCCAAAGTGTGTCAGTAGCGGGTAGACCGCAGCTTCGCTTACGGAATGTTGGTCTGGTGCAAAACGTACCCAAGCATAACCGCCTAATCAACATGCAAGTTTCAAGTTTCAAGTTTAGAGATTTGTATAGCGCACTACTCACCCATAGGGTCTCAAGGCGCTTGTGGGAGGGGGTGCATTATTTATCGAATAGCCAGGTTTTAAGTTCCTTTCTGAAGGAAATGTGGTTCTGTGTGAGGCGGAGGTGAGTGGGGAGAGAGTTCCAGGTCTTGGCCCCCAGGTAGGAAAAGGATCTTCCTCCCATGGTGGATCTGTGGATGCGTGGGACTGCGGCAAGCGCTTGGTTGGAGGATCTTAGTTGGCGGGTGGGTATGTAGAAGGACAGTCGTGTGTTGAGGCATTCGGGTCCTATATTGTAGAGGGCCTTGTGGGCGTGGGTGAGGAGACGGAACGTTATTCTCTTGTTGACGGGAAGCCAGTGGAGGTCTTTCAGGTGGCCGGTAATGTGAGCTTGGCGAGGGATGTCCAGTATGAGTCTAGCCGACGCATTTTGGATGCGTTGGAGTTTTTTCTGTAATTTGGCTGTGGTTCCGGCGTAGAGGGTGTTTCCATAATCCAGTCGGCTAGTGACCAGTGCGTGAGTGACCGTCTTTCTAGTTTCGGTGGGGATCCAGCGGAAGATTTTTTTGAGCATACGGAGTACGTTGAAGCAAGAGGATGAAACGGCGTTAACTTGTCTAGTCATCGAGAGGGAGGAGTCTAGGATGAAGCCTAGGTTGCGTGCGTGGTTTGTGGGTATGGGTGCTGCGCCCAGGTCCGATGGCCACCAAGAGTCATCCCATGCAGAGGGTGAAGATCCTAGGAGGAGAACTTCAGTTTTGTCTGAGTTAAGTTTTAGGCGGCTGTTTTTCATCCATTCGGCTACTTCTTTCATGCCTTCATGAAGATTGGTTTTGGCGGTGTTAGGGTCTTTGGTGAGGGAAAGGATCAGCTGGGTGTCATCAGCGTAGGAGATGATGTTGAGGTTGTGTTGTCGCGCGATGGATGCGAGGGGGCTCATGTAAACGTTGAAGAGGGTGGGACTGAGTGATGAACCTTGTGGTACACCACAGATGACTTCGGTGGTCTCTGATTTGAATGGGGGGAGTCGGACTCTCTGGGTTCTCCCAGCGAGGAACGAGATGATCCAGTCCAAGGCTTTTCCTTGTATTCCAATGTTG
This sequence comes from Lissotriton helveticus, assembly GCF_964261635.1. NCBI lineage: Eukaryota > Metazoa > Chordata > Amphibia > Caudata > Salamandridae > Lissotriton > Lissotriton helveticus. Next base: position 11,969,978 of record NC_136067.1, on the reverse strand, counting down.
CTGAGGCGTTGTATGAGGGTGCTGTGACAGACTGTGTCGAAGGCTGCGGAGAGGTCGAGTAGGATAAGGGCAGCTGTTTCTCCGTTGTCCAGTAGTGTTCGGATGTCATCTGTCGCTGCAATGAGGGCGGTTTCGGTGCTGTGATTGGCTCGAAAGCCGGACTGTGATGGGTCAAGGGAGTTGTTGGATTCAAGGAAGGCGGCGAGCTGGCTATTGACGGCTTTCTCAATGACTTTAGCAGGGAAAGGGAGGAGGGAAATGGGGCGGTAGTTCTTAAGTTCGGAGGGGTCAGCTGTGGGTTTTTTCAGGAGGGCAGTGAGTTCGGCATGTTTCCAGCTTTCTGGGAAGGTGGCGGAGTTGAAGGAGCAGTTGATGACATCACGGAGATGGGGTGCGATGATGGAGTCTGCTTTGTTGAAGATGTGGTGGGGACAGGGGTCTGTTGGCGATCCTGAATGGATGGAGTTCATTAGGCGGATGGTGTCTTCAGTGGTGATTGGGTTCCAGGCGTTTAGGTTGTTAGGGACCTGTTCGCGTTTGGAAGTGGGTAAGGTGGGCTGTTCTTCTGAAATGTTCTTAAAGCTGTTATGTATGTCGGCGATTTTGTTGTAGAAGAAAGAGGATAACGAGTCGCAGAGGTCTTGGGAGGGGGTAATGTCGTTTGAGGCTGCGGTGGGGTTGGTAAATTCTTTGACGATTTTGAATAGTTCCTTGCTGTTTTGGGTGTTGTTGTCGAGTCGATCCTTGAAAGCTGATTTCTTGGTGGATCGGATCAGTTGGTGGTGTTTGCGGGTAGCTGTCTTGAGGATGGTCAGGTTGTTAGTGGTTCGGTTTTTTCTCCATGTTTTTTCGAGAGTACGGCAGAGTTTCTTGGAGTTCTTAAGGTCATCGTTGAACCAGGGGGCCTTTTTGCTTCCTTTTTTCATCTGGTGGTTCTTTAGGGGTGCTAATTCGTTAGCGCTGTGAGTAATCCATTGTTTGAGTTTGGTGGCAGCTTTGTTTGGGTCCGATGAGAGGGCTGGAGGGTTTTGGTTGAGCGATGTGATGAGTTGGTCGGTGGTGATTTTGTTCCAGTTTCTTCGAGGAATAGGTTGTGGGGTGTTGTGAGTCGTGGTAGTTTTGTAGCTGAAGTGAATACAACTGTGGTCCGTCCAGTGGAGGGCTGTGGTATGATTGAAGGAGATGTGTTTGCTGGAGGTGAAGATAGGGTCGAGCGTGTGTCCGGCTAAGTGGGTGGGGGTGTCAACAAGTTGTTTGAGTCCGAGATTTGCCATGTTGTCCAGAAGGGTGGTGGTGTTGCAGTCGTTTTTCTTTTTTAGGTGGAAATTGAAGTCTCCCAGTAGGATGTAGTTCTCAGAGGGGAGGGCATGTGGGCTGATGAAGTCAGTGATGTCTTCGCTAAATTGTTTACGGGTTCCTGGTGGTCTGTAGATGAGGGTGCCTCTAAGTGTGGTCCTGGGGTTTGTGTGGATCTGGAAGTGGAGGTGTTCGGCGGTTGCAAGGTAGTCGTCCGAGCTGGTCATGATTTTGATGGTGTTCTTATGGACGATGGCGATGCCGCCACCTGTTTGGTTGGTGCGGTCTTTTCGGATGATCTTGTACGCGTCCGGGATGGCTATGGTGATGTCGGGTGCTGATGATGCGTTCATCCAGGTTTCTGTGAGGAAGGCGATGTCTGGTGACGCAGTGTCGAGTAGATCCCAGAGTTCTGTGGCGTGTTTGTGGATCGAACGGGTGTTTAACAGGATGCATTTCAGGTGGTTAGAGTCGGAGTTGTTTTCAGAGGTCTTGGATTTGGCGTGGGTCTCGATGCAGGCGAATTTGCAGGAGTGGCAGGCAAAGGGGCCGTGGGTGCGTCCTGGGGCAGCTTCGTAGCATTGCGGTGTGTGTCCGGTGTTCAGGGCTAGGAGGGTAGTGGCGTCATACGTTATGCGTGTGGAGTGCGGTTTGCGGGGGCCAGGGGGTCTGGCGCTGGGCGCGGTCCAGGCGCGGACGGGAATAGACGGGCTTACCTTTGGCGCACCTTCGGTGCGACTGGGGCGCGACTGGGGTGCGATCGCTGCGCGTGAACGCTGCGCGCAAATGCAGCTGTCATATGTGGATAGTGGGAGGGGAGGGGCGAGGGGGGTCAGCTGGGAGGCCGGAGCGGGGAGGAGACACTGGCCAGGGATCACAACAACAAGATGGTAGAACAGGAATGGAAAGCGAAAGAGGGGCACGGGATAGCGCTATGATCTCTGAGCACAGTCAGGCACAAATGCAGACAGAGTGGGCACTTTAAAATAAATGATACACGCAGTTCAGCAAGGTACGAGACTGCACTACCCCAATATTCAGCCAATCAACAATACTGTATGCAAGTAAAAGCAAGCGCTATGATGCTAGGCGCTACGGGAGTCAAATCAGCCAATCCGCAATACTGTAGGCAAGTAAAAGCAAGCGCTACGCTTCTGGGCGCTACGGGAGTCAAATCATGCAAATCAGGCTCAGCTACTAAATAGCACTGAGCGCAACGATACCAGGCTGCACGAAGGAGTGTGGCGCTGTGGAATTCAGGAGTCAGGGAGCGTGGGGGAGCGACCGCTTCAGTGGGAGCTTCGACGGTCACAATTGGCTTCACATTTCCACAGTATTTAATCCTTGAAACTAATTTGATAACAGAATTTTTAGAACAAAAAGAGCTACAAGAATTCTAATTTTGAGTTGATTTGCATCGCTACAACGCAATGCTGAGGTCCACGCACCCTTATGGGTACGGTACTCCACACCATTCGCTGTGCACAGGGACTTTGTGTCTCTATGCAATACCCACACATTCTTTACCTTGTCTTTAATTTTACGCCAGGGAAGCTGACCAACTGCAAACTCGACTAGCATGTAAAAGAGAGACCAGAGGTCATCATGTCGCCCCATCTCCTGGAGAGAAAGAAACAGAATTTGGACTGGGTGTTAGTTGTTTTGCAAAGTTGTACAATATAAACGTGTTATCATATAATTTCAATAGAAATCAGTACAAACACCTGGCCACAGCGCAACCGCCCCCCACCAAAACCTGCTGAAAACATAGGTGACCAATTCAAGCCTGGATGCCACTCTCTTTGCCCTAAAGTCAGTCATTCATAAAGTGCTTAAACTGGCTGTTTACCAGTGGAGCAGAATATCCCTAAGGTGGTACAAAAGGGGGTGGTAATGGACGGAGCATCTGAACCAATCAAACACTCACACCCAGTCAAAAGATCTGGGTTTGATCCATCACCGTTCTTTAGCCCACTCTGCCACCCCAGTTCAGACATGGCTATATGCAAATCAGTCTGACCTTGTGCCTCATGGGAACAGTCCAGCTCGAACTGCCAAGCCATACCGGACCGGAAACAAGCTTCCAAGGACCTGTTTCTGGCGTTACAGCCGTCTTCAGCCCGGCTTGCTTGAATCCAGTGGCAAAGTGAGCAAGGGACTCACGTCTGAGCATACCCTGCCACACTTATTGCGGCCAAAAGCGGTACCACCCCCTTTTGAACCTAATATCCCTAAGGTGGCATCAGGCAGGAGAAGTAATGAAACGTAGTCCCTAGATGTGGAGACGGGAATGTTAGCATTCATCCAGATCTCTCGTGCAGCTGACATTGACAATGTGTAGATTGTTGACTTTCTTAAATTTACTCACCTCATACTTGGAGCAATGTAAAGGTATGTATGGTCAGTAATTATTCCGATGGACTACCCTATGAGTCAGATGGGAATCTACTTGCTATTGGAAATAAATTCTAATTACAGATGAAGTCAGATGGATTTCTAATTTAAATCACTGTTTTGAGTACAACTCCACCTTGACAACCAACATTACCCTAGCATTCCCTGACTCCTCCACAGCATGTAAGACCACCCCTACGTCTTTCTGCTCATGAATGCAAACCCATCGACCATTTCGGCCCTACAGGTAGCACAGACCCCATTTCATATAAATGCATTGACTCACCGCTAATATAAACTAAACCGAGCCCACATCTGCAACAATCATCAACACAAAACCCAGCATCCTTCATGAACAATAGCCAACACTAAACCCAGTACACCTCAGCATCAATTACCAACACTAAACCAAAAAAAACAGCAACATTAAACCCAGAACACCTTACCAACAATTACCAACAATAAACCCCGAAAACAATCACCAACACTAATCCCAGGACACCTAAGCAGCAATCACCAACACTAAATCCAGCACACCCAAGCAGCAATCAACAACACTAAATCTAGCACACCTAAGCAGCAATCACCAACACTAAATCCAGCACACCTAAGCAGCAATCACCAACACTATACCCAGCACACTTCAAGAACAATACCCTACACTAAACTCTGCACACCTCAGCAACAATTACCAACACTAAATCAAAAAAACAATCACCAACGTTGCACCCAGAATACCTTGCTAAAAATTACCAACACTAAGCCCAAAAGCCCAAGCCCCTAAGCCCAAAAGTGATCACTAACACTAAACTTAATACATGTTAGCAACAATCGCCAACACTTTGAACCCAGCAAACTTTAAGAACCATAACCAGCACTAAACCCAGCACACCTCAACAACAGTTACCAACACTATACCCAGCACACTTCAAGAACAACAGACAATACTAAAGCTAGCACACCTTACCAACAATTACAAATACTAAACCCAAAAAAAAACAACACGCATAAGCAACAATCACCAACACTATACCCAGCACACTTCCAGAACGATAGCCAACACTAAACCCAGCACACCGATTACCAACACTAATCCCAAAAATAATCACCAACACTAAACCCAGCACACCTAAGCAACAATCATCAAGACTATACCCAGCACACTTCAAGAACAACAGCCAACACTAAACCCAGGACACCTCAGCAACAATTACAATACTAAACCAAGAAAACAATCACCAACATTAATACCAGAAAACCTCACCATTAATTACAAACACTAAACCCAAATGTAATCACCAACACTAAACCCAGCGCTCCTAATCAACAATTGCCAACACTAAACCCAGCACACTTTCAGAACAATAATCAGCACTAAACTCAGCAAACCTAAACAGGAATTCCCAACACCAAACCAAAAAAACATTCACCAACATTAAACCCAGCACACCTCAGCAACAATTATCAACACTAAACCCAAAAATAATCAGCAACACTAAACCCAGAACACCTGAGCAGCAATCTCCAACACTATACCCAACACACTTCACAAACAATAGCCAACACTAAATCCAGCACACCTCAGCAACAATTATCAACACTAAACCCAAAAATAATCACCAACACTAAACCCAGCACACCTAAGCAACAATCATCAACACTATACCCAGCACACTTCAAGAACAATAGCCAACACTAAACCCAGCACATCTCAGCAACAATTACCAACACTGAGCCAAGCAACAATAGCCAACACTTAAGCCGACCAAGGAATAATTACAAACATTAAACCCAGCACACCTAAGCAACAACATCACCAACATTATACTCAGCACACTTCAAGAACAATAGCCAACACTAAACCCAGCCCACCTCAGCATCGGTTAACAAAATTAAACCAAGTAAACAATCACCAACATTAAGCCCAGAATATCTCACCAACATCACCAACACTAAACCCTAATGTAATCACCAACACTAAACCCAGTAAACCTAATCAACAACTGCCAACACTAAACCCAGCACACTTTAAGTACAATAATCAGCACTAAACCCAGCGACCCTAAACAACAATTACCAACACCAAACCAAAAAACAATCACCAACATTAAACCCAGCACACCTGAGCAACAATCTCCAACACTATACCCAACACACTTCACAAACAATAGCCAACACTAAACAAAGCACACCTCACCAACAATTATCAACACTAAACCCAAAAATAATCACCAATGCTAAACCCAGCACACTTAAGCAACAGTCACCAACACTATACCCAGCACACTTCAAGAACAATAGCCAACACTAAACCCAGCACATCTCAGCAACAATAGCAAGACACTTAAGCCAACCAAACAACAGTCACTAACATTAAACACAGCACACCTAAGCAACAATCGCCAACACTAATCCCAGTTCACCTAAGAAACAATCGCCAACACTATACCAAGCACACTTCAAGAACAATAGCCAACACTAAACCCAGCACACCTCAACAACAACTACTGACACTAAACCAAGAAAAATTTACCAACATTAAACCCAGACTATTTCACCAACAATTATCAATACTAAACCCATAATTAATCACCAACACTAAACCCAGCACACCCAAGCAACAATTGCCAACAGTAAACCCAGCACACTTCAAGGACAATAATCAGCACTAAACCCAGCACACCTCAACAACAATTACCAGCACTTAACCAAGAAAACAATCAACAACATTAAATCCAGAATACCTCATCCACAATCACCAATACTGAACTTCAAAAACAATTACCAACACTAAACCCAGAACCCCTCAGCAGCAATTGCCAACACTAAACCCAGCAACAATAACCAACACTAAACCCACCTAAGCAACAATCAGCAACACTAATCCCAGCACACCTCAGGAACAATCACCGATGCATGTAATCTGGCCTAAAACCACACACCACACTTCAGCAGTTATAACTCCAAGCAGAAAGACTATCCTGCCATAACCCCAAGACCTCTAAGGCAAACTGAATTAAAGAACATGTACTTTAAATCGATCTGACATCATTGACTATCCAGAATCATACAACATCAGCACACATGAAGAATTATCTTAATCCATACCAATCACTCAAGTGACACCCTCAACATGGTCAATATACGTAACAAACTGAGCCCCTTGTGAGCAACTCATTCCTGGTGCTTCATCACACTGAGTACCACACAAAGTTTCAACCTCCCAACACTCCAAATGGCATCTGTGCCCCTTGCTAGAGTCAACAACACATACCAGAATACAGAGCTCACAATTATGACAACCGAAAAAGCTGGCTTAGAGTGTGCATTTTTATTTTTTTGTATCAACTTTAAACACCTGCTAGTTATTTTGTCTGTACGTATCATTGTAACATTGTAGCTGCCTTTGATTTGAGTATTTTGTTAGGGGGAGATTTATTTTAGTTCCAAAAAAGAAAAACAATAATAATAAAATAACTAAAAGGGCTGCATCAGCGAATGTTCTTTAAATGTATATATTTTATTGCAAGCATACAATGGCCATATTTATGTTACATATGCTTGCAATAAAAAATAAAAAGAAGAAATAATATTGGCACCAGCCTACCAAGGCGTCACTACTGGCTTTGCCAATGCTTGTTATCACTTGGTTTCCACCTTACTTGTGGTTGTTTGTTGAGTGTTAGACCCTCATAGTTTGCCTCAAAGTAAGTTATAGATTGGCTGACCAATGCTAGTCAAAGGTGAGTTGAACAGTTCTACCCAAGGGGGAGGAGCCAACGAAGGCTACTCAATGGTAAACCAACCAAAGCTACTGAAGGGGGAGCCAACCAACGCTACTCAAGGGTAAGTCAGCCAATGATACTCAAAGGTAAGCCTACGAATGCTACTCAAGGGTGAGGCAACCAATTCTACTCTAGGGGGAGGAGACAACCAACGCTACTCAAGATGGAGCCAACAAATGCCATTCAACTGTGAGCCAAGAAACTCTACTCAAGGGCGAGCCAACCGTTACAGAAGGGGGAGCAAACCAATGCTACTCAAGAAGAGGCAACCAACGCTACTCAAGGGGGACTCAACTAATGCTACTCAAGGGTGAGCCAACCAGCACTACTCAAGGGGGAGCAGACCAACGCTACACAAGGGGCAGTCAACCAACGGTACTCAGGGGGGTCAAGCAACGCTACTCAATGGCAAGCCAACCAATGCTATTCTAGGAGGGAGCAAACAAACTCTAATCAAGGGGGAGCCAAGTAATGCTACTAAAGGGCGAACCAACCAATGCTATTCAAGAGAAAGCAAACCAATGCTACTCAATGGTGAGCCAACTACTTCTATTCTTCAAGGGAGAGAAACCAACACTACTCAAGGGGCAGTCTACCAACGCTATTGAATAGGGGGGTCAACCAATGCTACTCAATGGCAAGCCAACCAACGCTATTCTAGGGGGAGCAAACAAACGCTACTCAAGGGGAGCCAACTAATACTAATCAAGGGGCAGTCTACCAACTCTATTCAAGAGTGAATTAACCAACGCTATTCAAGGGTGAGTCAAGCACAGTATAAGGAGTACTTGGTATAATTAGCTGAGATCCTATTGGCCACTGCACATACATAGACTGTGAACATTCTCTTCTCTGATTCTGACATGAAGGTTTCTTGTGCCCTCCCTCAAGAATAGATCAACTTATTATCATGTACTCAGAGCTCATCTCACTTGCTTTAAATTGTGCTGAAATGAATGTGAATGCGGAAGAGAAATGATACTGTGAGCCAGCAGGTGCCATGAATGAGGGTTACGTAGCCACAGATGTATCTCTGACTAAATGAGTTTAATGATGAAAATACAGAACATTTAACACACACACGCATACACACCAGGAGTGCAGTAATCGTTCCGCCGTGCACATGTCTCTGGATATGTCATTTGTTTGGTATTCAGACAGAATATAGAGTTGGAAATGTTGACTAACACAAATATCAAGTTGGAAATATAGTGACACAGAAAGATCGACAACATGAATATCGTGGTCAGGAATTTAGAATTTAAGGTAAGAAATGCTGTTTTTAAAAATATAGAAGTCAGTAATATCGTTTGCAAAAATATGGTTGTTTAAAATCTCGATTTTTTAAATAGTGTTATGTATTTAAGTTTCTATTTTAAATGTATGATGTATTTTTTTGTATAAGTATTTTTTTTAATGTTTTTTAATATAAGTTTAACTTTTTGTGAGCTATCAATTTTATTTTAATTACATTTTGCATTGTTTTGTTCTGTAGCGGGTTGTGGGTTAATGGCGAATAGGGTGTCAAGTAATTTAATTATAATAAGTGAATGATTATTTTTATGTACTCATATTTATTCAATTGAGATTTTATGATGTTAATTGTGGGAAGTAATTTATTTGTAATTAATTAATAATTGGCTATCAATTTATATTATTTAATTGATTGACTATTAATTATGGAAATTGTGTTTAGGTGAGGGTTGTGGGGTTTATAGGGGTAAAGGGCAGGAAGTAATGTTTGTTTAATTAATTAAATATTAGTTTCTTAATTAATTAATTGAAAATTAAATATGGAAATTGTGCAATTATTTTAGGTGTGGTTTGTGGGGTTTGGAGGGGTAAAGGGTGGGAAGTAATTTATATTTAATGCATTAATGATTAGCTGATCATTAATATTAATTAATTAATTGATATTTAATTAGGGTAATTGTTTATTTTTTTTGTGCGTGGATTTTGCTTTTATAGGTGTAAAGGGTGGGGAGTAAATTAATTTGACCTACTTTATGATTAGTTGTTAAAAAACATTAGTTATTGAAAATAAGTTTTAATTGTGTAATTAATTTTGTACAGTTTAATTTTAGCTTTGGTTTATGGGGTTATAGGGGTAATGTTTATTATTTTTATGAGTTTCAATTTGTTTTTTAATTAATATGATTGCTTTATTTGGTAATTAATTATGTTAACTATGTAAGTAGTTTTTAAAAAAATTAGATGAGGGTTGTGAATCGTGTTGTGTTATAGGGGTGAACATTAAAAAAAGTAAATTATGTAATGATTATTGTTTTTGTTTCTAAATAATTTCCAATTAAAAATATTTATTTGTTTGAATTTTTTTTTTTATTTAATATAATATTTGTAGATATTAGTAATATGCATTAAATATTATATATTTTTTAAGTTGTAATATTAAATATATTTGTATTTTGAATTTTAACATATTTACATATTTGTAAACATTTTTGTTGTTGTTAATATTTAGTTTTTTTAAATTTTGAACTGACTGGAGTGAGAATATTAATTCCCCAATCTAACACTGTCCCTTTTGTTGCACTAATTGCAGTGGGAATAGTACCCTGCCACTATCCAACACTTTGCCTACTGTTAGAATTATTAGAGTGGGAATAGTAAATTCTATCTCTCCGCAATCCAACAATTTCCATACTGATGCACTGAATAGTAATTTTTACCGCTGCGCTATCCAACACTTTTCCTACTGTTGCACTCACTGGAGTGTTAATAGTAATTTTTTTACCCCTTCTCTATCCAATACTTACCCTACTGTTGCACTCATTGGAGTGGCAATAGTAATTTTTACCCCTCCGTTATCCGACACTTTCTCTACTGTTACACTCACTGGAGTGGGAATAGTAATTTATACCCCTCTGCTATCCAACACTTTCCCTATTGTTGCACTCACTGGAGTGGAAATAATAATTTTTACCCCTCCGGTATGCAACACTTTCCCTACTGTTGCACTGACTGGAGTGGTAAATTTACATTTAAAGATTTTTAAATAGTTTAATGTTTTAATTTATAATATAATGTTTTTTAATAGATTTTATGTTAATGGTTTATATGTACATTTTTATATAATTTTAAAATACATTAAAATAAATAGTTTAATAATTGTTTTAAAGTAAATATATATATGTATTATTATGTATGGATGTTTAACTTATATTAAGTTTATTTGTAATATTTGTTAAAATGTATAATAAATCTACTTTATTTTTTTCAATTAATTTTATTATTTAATATTTATTCATTTATTTTAGATATATATTTAAAAACGATATTTTGTACAAATATATTTTTAACATCAATTTTTTTATTCTATATTTTTGTACTTACCAGTGTAAGTATAGGGAGTAGATATTTTTACATTCTATATATTTTCATCCATATTTTTTACATCAATATTCTCTCAGTAAACCCATTTGTTTTTAAACATTTCTGTATATTAGGTGGACGCAGACGTGCGAGGAGCAAGGCCTGTTGGGGTTCACCAACTCCCATGCCTGAAACTTACAGCTGCTCACAGTCACCTTTACTCCACTGAAGGGGGAGTAAGTCGTGGATACTCACCCTGTTTTTGTGCGCGTTCACAGAAGCGTAGCGGACCGTCCCTCGAAAACCGGCCACATTGCGAGGCTAGGAGAGAAGAGAACATATTACATGAGATAGCAGAGGGAGGGGGGGTCAGCATGGGCCCTGCTGGAGACAAGGCTCCAGTTCTTCTGTCCCATGATGAAACAGAAGACCCCCCAGAAACCGGATTCCTGCTGCACCCCCAAACATCAAACCGGATGCCTGCAGCATCCCCAAATTTCAGACTTGACCCCTGCAGTACCCCCAAACATCAGACCGAACCCTTACAGCACCCCCAAACTTCAGCTGTAAGGAATTCTGTCAATTTGTTCTCTCACCACATCCAAACAGACTCCACAGACTTTCCCAAGAGCTTTGAACATGGCCGACTCTATTTTACCTTGGATATTACACCACCTTCCAAGTTTGGTAATTTCAACTCAATTTTTTTTGTAGAGTCTGAGGTTATGAATCCGTACTCTCTCAATACCAGCCATGTACTCGGTCAAGCAAATAAATAAATAAATATGGCACCAGAAACTTTACAATTTCATGTCTTGAGAAACTTTTCTTTAACACAGACGGGAAACATCCTTTACAACGCAACTGTTACAACGCACTACCATTACGATGCAACCATTACAACGCAAGTCATTACAAAAAATTGCGCTGGGGGGCGCTCTAGGATAGGGAATAGTTTTAATTTACTATCCACGGGGACTGGAGTTGGAATTGTAAATTAAACTATTCACTATCCAGCGTCCCCCAACTCAAGTCGTTGTAACGACTTGCGTTGTAAAACTTGCCTCGTAAAGGCATGCATTGTAATAGTTGAGTTGTAACATCATACATCCACACATACTCAAGGAGAATCGCATTCCATTTGTTTGATTACTGTGCCACAGACGTCTTAGGTCCCGACATTCAAATACGCTTGCTGAGTCTCCAAAGAGTGTGGACTAGAAATGAGATTCTAGTTGTAACAGAACATACGTATTTGTAAAGCGCACGTATCACCCAAAGCCCAATGGTATCTTGGCACTGAATAATAAATATTGTTAGATTGTTTTACGGCAAGAGGGTGAGATTGAAGTAAGTAAGTGTAGTAAAGAGATCTCCATGCGTATAAATGTATAATTAAGAACTGCAACAACTATAGGTACTCGGGAAGGTGGGTGGGTGCATTTGAATCTACAGCTCTGCATGCCAAGAACAGATGCTTACTGGGTAAGTAACATTATCCGTTCGAGGCACGTGTGCTGTAGTTACACATGCTTTGCATAGACTTTACAGCAGTATGCTCCCAAACGCGTGGCTAACCTGTAGATGTTGCAGTTGTTTGAAAAATTGTTTTAAATACTACCTGGCCTACATTAGCTTGTTGACGTGCTAACACATCTACACAATAGTGTTTGTCAAATGTGTGTGGTGTAGACCATGTAGCTGCCTTACATATGTCAGCTAGAGGAATGTTACCTAAAAATGCAATAGAAGCCCCTATTTTGCACTTTAGGGGGTATGGATAAAGTCCTTTTAGCTTTAGCATAGCATGCTTAAATGTATTTAACAATCAATCTTGCAATACAAGATTTAGAAATGGGGTTGCCTTTGTGAGGTGGAGCAAATGCATAAACGTGTTTTGCTTTGTGAAAGTCTTTTGTCCTACCTATGTAGTACAATAAAGCTCTTTTGACATCAAGTGTGTGTAGAGTCGTTCTGCTACAGAATCAGGTTGAGGAAAAAACACTGGTAACTCAACCGATGGGTTTATATGAAAAGCAGAAACTACTTTGGAGAGGAATTTAGGGTTGGTGCAGATAACTATCCTGTCTTTCTGTAGTTGAATGAAGGGTTCTTCCAATGTTAATGCCTGTAACTCACCAACTCTCCTTAATGAGGTGAATGCAATGAGGAAAGCAAATTTCCATGGAAGAAACTGTAATGGGCATTTGTACAATGGCTCAAAAGTTGGACCCATGAGCCTTGTAAGAACAATATTGAGATTCCATACTGAGGCAGGAAGAATCATTGGTGATATTACCCTTTTCAAGCCTTCCATGAAAGCTTTCATCACTGGAACCCTGAATAGTGATAAATGTTGCTTGTTCTGCAAATACGCAGCAACTTCTGCGAGATGCAAACAAATAGATGCATAAGCTTTGCGGTAAGTGTAACAGGTAACAAATAATGTTTTGTGTAGAAGCATCTAGCGAATTTATTTAGTTGTTATGGCAGTAGGTAACAAATCTTTTATACTTTGCTGCGTAGCAAGCTCAGTTGGTAGGCTTTCTTGCTTCTTTTAGAACATTCATATAGTCTGGTGGTATATTTAAATAACCAAACTCTAAGACTTCAGGAGCCAGATTGTTAAATTCAGTTCTTTTGGATTTCGATGTCTGATTTTTCCATGGATCTGTGTGAGGACGCTGGAGGGGAGGTGCAGCTTTTGATGTGGAACCAGAGACAACTCCAACAGGTTGGTGTACCACGGTTGACGGGCTCATGCATGAGCTACTAGAATTAATTTGAGGGATGTTTGTTTGAGCTTCCGAACCAAATACAGAAGGAGAGGGAGAAGTGGAAAAGCATAGGCAGATATCCCTGACCAGTTCATCTATTGGGCATTGCCCTTTGAGAGCATGTGTGGGAACCTGGAGCTGAAAATTGGGCTTTTTGTGTTTTCGGCTGTGGCGAACAAGTCTATTTGTGGGAACCCCCATTGTTGAGAGTATGGAAGGAGAACTTGGGGATGAATTTCCCACTCGTGAATTGGGTGTCTCTGTTTGCTGAGGAGGTCGTCAATTTGATTGTTTACCCCTGGAAGGTGTTCTGCCAGAAAATAAATCCTGTGATGGATTGCCCAATTCCAAAAGGCTTGAGCGAGTCTTGACAGTTGGAGAGAGTGTGCTCCCCCCCCTGTTTTTGTACATAGTACATTGCTGTCATGTTGTCTGTCTGGACTAGTTCAACTTTGCCTATCAGGGGAGTTTGGAAAATCTTTGAGCGTAAAAACAACTGCTAGAAGCTCTAGATAGTTGATGTGGAGGCTTTTGTGCTTGCTGCTTCACAGGCCTTGCATTGAGTAATTTTGGAGATGGGCATCCCAACCTGTCAGAGATGTGTGTGTGGTAGGCACGATCTGTGGAATAGGGTCGATGAAAGGCCGTCCGTTTGATACATTTTGTGGGTTCCACCACTGCAGAGAGCGATGGGTACAGTCGTCTACCAAGACTGGATTGGTTAATTGACCCTGTGACTGATTCCACTGATGTGCTAAGCACTCTTGGAGGGGGTGCATGTGAAGCATTGCATGGGGTACAATTTCGATGCAAGACGCCATCATTCCCAACAGTTGCATGACCACCCTGGCTGGTAAGGCTTGGTTGGGTTGAAACTGTAGTATCACAGACTGACGTTGTGAATTCTGGCTACATTGGGAGAGGCTAGAGCTTTGACTGTCTTTAGAGTGGCTCCTAGGTAAGATTTCAACCATAAAGGATGCAGGTGATATTTTTGTGCATTGACTGTTAAGCCCATTTGATGAAGTAGGTCTATTGTTATTTGAGTATGGCACAGACAGTTTTGGTAAGTGCTTGCTTTGATGAGCCAGTCGTCTAGGCAAGGGAAGACGTGAACATGTTGCCTCCTGGGATGAGCCACGACTACTGCCAGACATTTGGTAAATACCCTGTTAAATAGTCCAAAGGGAAGTACTTTGAATTGATAACACTTGCCTGCTATCACAAACCTGAGGTATTTGCGGTGAGCTGGGAGAATTGGAACATGAAAATATGCATCTTTTAAGTCTAGAGTAGACATAAAATCTGCCTTTTGTAAAAGTGGAAGTATGTGTTGAAGGGTCACCATGAGTTCTGATAGTATACATTGGTTTAACTCTCTGAGATCCAGAATAGGTCTTAGGGAACCGTCTTTTTTGGGAATCAGAAAGTACAGAGAGTAAACCCCTGGACCTTGGTATGGACTGGAACAGGTTCTATAGCTCCTTTTAGTAAGAGAGATTGCACTTCCTGTTCGAGCAATTGCACATGTGGAGACAATTTGTGAGAGCGAGGTGGAATGTTTGGAGGGCTGGTGGTAAGCTCCAGGCAATAACCATGTTGGATAATTCCAATCACCCATTTGTTGGTTGTTATAGATTGCCAAATGGGGAGAAATTGCTGAAGTCTTCCCCAACAGGTGTGGTATGGTCGGGGGGAGAGTGAGTAAGTCACTGCTTATTAACGGAGGGGGAATTACGGGTTGTGTTACCCTACCCCTATCTTTTGAGTTTTTCCCTTTATAACCTCCTCGAAAAAAGCCTCTTGAGTGAGAGGACTGATTGTTACCCTTGTAGGTGGAGGTATTTTGGTCTGAGGGTGCGGTCTTGGACCCCACTCGATAAAAGGAACGACAAAATGATCCTCTGTTTGAAGTGCTCCCATGGATTTGGCCACTTCAGTGTCCTTTTTCATTTTTTCTAGCGCCTGATCGACCTCAGGGCCAAGATGTTTCTCATCGAATGGCGTGTTTAGAATGAATTGTTGGACCTCAGGTATAAACCCAGAGATCCTTAACCGCGCATGTCTCCTAAGCAAAATTCTAGTGCTGACCTCTCTGGCAGAAGAATCATCAGCATCTAGAGCACACCTTATGAAAGAATTGGAAATTAGTTTTCTCTCATTTACCAACTCCTGTGCTCTTGTTTTATGCTCATCTGAGAGATATTGGAGCAATTGCTCCATTTCATACCAGTGTGCCCTGTCATATCTGGCTAAAAGCCCCTGCATATTTGCAATGCGCTGGTGATTGGCACCCTGAGCAGCTACGCACTTGCCAGAAGCGTCTATTAACTTGGACTCTTTATCTGGTGGAGAAGCGTCCCCTGATGTTTGGGAATTATCCAGCTTACGAGCATTAGACACCATGGGGCATATTATGAGCGCGGGCGGATCGGCACCGCCAAACCGGCTGTAGTGATCCACCCACCCGAAATTCCCGCCCGACGGTCATTTACCCCCACCACATCAGCATGGCGGGGGTACTGCGGCGGACGGAAAGACTATCTGCCTCTTTTCCGCCGACAGGCAATCGTCACGATTGCCTGCCGGGTGGAAAAGGCCCACAATATGGTGGCAGTGCCTTGCAGGCAACGCCGGCCATATTAGGATGGGTGCGTGGGGCATGCCTTTCCTTGGCGGAGATTCTGCCATGGAAAGGCATGCAGAGAATGCCTTTGGGGGCCTGTTTCGGGTCACCGGGGGGGGGTGGTGGTGGATGCCTGCACTTGGGGGTACCCATGGTACCCCACTTCACTGCCATGCACAGTGTGGCAGGCACCGCACAGTGCCTATCACGTTGTGCATGCCAATGCACAACATGCATATTTTGCATTGCGGCAGGTGCTTCTGACAACACCGCCCGCTGCAATGCATAATATGCCGGTTGCAACAGCCAAGGTGGCTGGCGCATCCTAATTGGCATAGCAAGACCTACGTATCTCTGGGGGTCGGTCCCGTTTACCGTTAAGGTGGTGGGCGGACAAAGTCCGCCAGCCATCGTAATGGCCCCCTATGAGTGAATCTATTGGTAACTGGCCTTTGATAAATACTGAAAGTGTCGGAAGGCTTTATACTTTTAGTCAACTCTAGGAGTCAAGATACGTGCACGCACGGGGTCTTAAAACATTTCAGCAGTGTGTCTCATCATGACCTCAAGCATAGGAGGTGTTTGTGACGACCTATGTGTGGATCCTAAGGTCTCAAACAAAAAATCCTCTTCTAATGATTCTCTGTGCAGGGCCACCCCATGATATTGTGCAGCTCTGGCAATGAGTTCATGGTGGGATACATTGTCTTCTGGAGGAGTTGGCTTGGCTGGGTACAGGTCTAAATCATTGTCTGCTGGATGGTCAATTGTGAAATCCGTCCATGGATCCACTGGTAAATGTGTACCCCCATCATCGATATCATCAGAAACTGAACGCCATGCACGCACCCTTGTTCCATGCTGCAATGGAGTCAGAGTGGAGGTCAGCACGTCACGCACGCACCCTTGTACCATGCTGCAATGGAGTCAGAGTGGAGGTCAGCACGCCATGCACGCACCCTTGTTCCATGCTGCAATGGAGTCAGAGTGGAGGCCAGCACGCCATGCGCGCTCCCTTATACCATGGTGCAATGGAGTCAGAGTGGTGGTCAGCACGTCACGCACGCACCCTTGTACCATGGTGCAATGGAGTCAGAGTGGAGGTCAGCACGTCACGCACGCACCCTTGTACCATGGTGCAATGGAGTCAGAGTGGAGGTCAGCACGCCACGCAAGCACCCTTGTACTATGCTGCAATGGAGTCAGAGTGGAGGTCAGCACGTCACGCACGCACCCTTGTTCCATGCTGCAATGGAGTCAGAGTGGAGGTCAGCACGCCACGCAAGCACCCTTGTACCATGGTGCAATGGAGTCAGAGTGGAGGTCAGCACGTCACGCACGCACCCTTGTACCATGGTGCAATGGAGTCAGAGTGGAGGTCAGCACGCCATGCACGCTCTCTTATACCATGGTGCAATGGAGTCAGAGTGGTGGTCAGCACGTCACGCACGCACCCTTGTACCATGGTGCAATGGAGTCAGAGTGGAGGCCAGCACGCCATGTGCGCTCCCTTATACCATGGTGCAATGGAGTCAGAGTGGTGGTCAGCACGTCACGCACGCACCCTTGTACCATGGTGCAATGGAGTCAGAGTGGAGGTCAGCACGCCATGCACGCACCCTTGTACCATGGTGCAATGGAGTCAGAGTGGAGGCAGGCACGCCATGCGCGCACCCTTATACCATGCTGCAATGGAGTCAGAGTGGAGGTCAGCACGTCGCGCACGCACCCTTGTACCATGCTGCAATGGAGTCAGAGTGGAGGTCAGCACGCCATGCACGCACCCTTGTTCCATGCTGCAATGGAGTTAGAGTGGAGGCCAGCACGCCATGCGCGCACCCTTATACCATGGTGCAATGGAGTCAGAGTGGAGGTCAGCACGCCATGCGCACACCCTTGTACCATGGTGTGATGGAGTCAGAGTGGAGGTCAGCACACCATGCGCACACCCTTATACCATGGTGCAATGGAGTCAGAGGGGATCCCAGCACGCCATGCGCGCACCCTTGTACCATGGTGCAAGTGAGTCAGAGTGGAGGTCAGCACGCCACGCACGCACCCTTATACCATGGTGCAAAGGAGTCAGAGTGGAGGTCAGCACGCCACGCAAGCACCCTTGTATCACGGTGTAATGGAGTCAGAGTGGAGGTCAGCACGCCACGCATGCACCCTTGTACCATGGTGTAATGGAGTCAGAGTGGAGGTCAGCACGCCACGCAAGCACCCTTGTATCATGGTGTAATGGAGTCAGAGTGGAGGTCAGCACGCCATGCGCGCACCCTTATACCATGGTGGAAAGGAGTCAGAGTGGAGGTCAGCACGCCACGCAAGCACCCTTGTACCATGGTGTAATGGAGTCAGAGTGTAGCCCAGCACGCCATGCGCGCACCCTTGTACCATGGTGTAATGGAGTCAGAGTGGAGGTCAGCATGCCACGCAAGCACCCTTGTATCATGGTGTAATGGAGTCAGAGTGGAGGTCAGCATGCCACGCAAGCACCCTTGTATCATGGTGTAATGGAGTCAGAGTGGAGGTCAGCACGCCATGCATGCACCCTTGTACCATGGTGTAATGGAGTCAGAGTGGAGGTCAGCACGCCACGCAAGCACCCTTGTATCATGGTGTAATGGAGTCAGAGTGGAGGTCAGCACGCCATGCGCGCACCCTTGTACCACGGTGCAATGGAGTCAGAGGGGATCCCAGCACGCCATGCGCGCACCCTTATACAATGGTGCAAAGGAGTCAGAGTGGAGGTCAGCACGCCACGCGCGCACCCTTGTACCATGGTGCAATAGAGTCAGAGTGGAGGTCAGCACGCCATGCACGCACCCTTGTACCATGGTGCAATGGAGTCAGAGTGGAGGTCAGCACGCCACGCGCGCACCCTTGTACCATGGTGCAATGGAGTCAGAGTGGAGGTCAGCACGCCATGCACGCACCCTTGTACCATGGTGCAATGGAGTCAGAGTAGAGGTCAGCACGCCACGCGCGCACCCTTGTACCATGGTGCAATGGAGTCAGAGTGGAGGTCAGCACGCCACGCGCGCACCCTTGTACCATGGTGCAATAGAGTCAGAGGGGATCCCAGCCCGCCATGCGCGCACCCTTGTACCATGGTGCAATAGAGTCAGAGTAGAGGTCAGCACGCCATGCGCGCTCCCTTGTACCATGGTGCAATGGAGTCGAAGCGGAGCCCAGCCCTTCCAGTACGAAACCCTACACGCAGGACAAGACTAACATGTAAAGTTTCCCTCTCTGGATGTACTTCACAGTGCAGAACACAAACCAGTTGGAAAAAATTCTCAGAAACAAAAATATGTCTCCTTTGAACTACTTGCTTCGGAGGGGTGCTTTTATTTGGTGCACCGCCCTAGGTACGAATGTTAGTAAACAGGACTTTGCCTCAAAACGCATGGAGGGTTGAAAGGAATGCCCATATACTGCCCATGAACACACCTTTGATGGAAACGTCACTATGCGTCATAGCTGGATATTGGATGGTCAATGTGAATGGCACGTTGTTCTAATAGATATATATAGCATGTTAACATGTCTCGTAGGTGGATAGTGGCCTGTTGATTGCAGGTCCATAGCACGTTATTACATGTCAGATTTGGACGGAGGCCTGTTGAGTACAGGCATCGTGAATGACATGTTGTAATATGTACGTTTTACGCTAACATGTGTCATAGGTGGACGGAGGCCTGTTGAGTGCAGGCATGGTGAATGACATGTTGTAATACGTACGTATTACGCTAACACGTGTCATAGGTGGACGGAGGCCTGTTGAGTGCAGACACATATGTCATCATGTGTCAGAAGTAGACGGTATACTGTTGAATGTAGTTGATAAGAATGAGATGTTTTTGTAATCTGTACATAGCATGTTAACACTTGTCATTCATAGACAGTGGCCAGTTGAGTGCAGGCTTTGTGAATTACATGTTGTAATATGTACGTAGCATGTTTACACGTGACATATGTAGTCGGTGGCCCTGTTGAGTGCAGGTCTTGTGAATGACATGTTGTAATATGTACTTAGCAAGCCATTACATGTCCGAGGTAGACAGTGGGCTATTGAGTGCAGGCTTTGTGAATGATGTTGTTCAAATATCTACATAACACGTTAACTCGTCATAGGTGGATGATGGCCTGTTGAGTGCAGGCTTTGAGAATGACATATTGTTATAGTATGTACGTA
This sequence comes from Lissotriton helveticus, assembly GCF_964261635.1. Taxonomy (NCBI): domain Eukaryota; kingdom Metazoa; phylum Chordata; class Amphibia; order Caudata; family Salamandridae; genus Lissotriton; species Lissotriton helveticus. Next base: position 11,949,566 of record NC_136067.1, on the reverse strand, counting down.
GCACATTAATACGTGTCATAGATGGATGGTGGCCTGTTGAGTGCAGAACTTGTGAAAAACATGTTGTTGTAGTTTGTATGTTATGTCATCACGTGGCAAAGGTGGACGGAGGCCCGTAGAGTGCAAGTACATAGCGCGTCATCATGTGTCAGAAGTGGGCACGTTAACATGTCATAGATGGGCGGTGGCCTGTTGAGTCCAGACTTTGTGGCAGGCATGTTGTTATAATATCTACGTAGCACATTAACGTGTTATAGGTGGACAGTGGCCTGTTGAGTGCAGACTTTGTGAATGGCATGTTGTTATCATATGTATAAAGCACGTTAACACATATCATAGGTGGACGGTGGCCTGTTGAGTGCAGGCCTTGTGAATGACACGTTGTTGTAATTTGTATGTTGCGTCATCACAAGTGAGAGGTGGATGGATGGTGGCCTGTTGAGTGCAGGTACTTAACACATTAACATGTGTCAGAAGTGGACTGTGGCTGGTTGAGTGCTGTGGATGAGAATTACATGTTTTTGTAATATGTACATAGCAAGTTAACACATGTCATTTGTAGACAGCAGCCTCTTGAGTGCAGGCGTTGTGAATTACATGTTGTTGTAATATGTATGTAGAACTTACACATAGGTGGACAGTGGGCCTGTTCAGTGCAGGTTTTGTGAATGACATGTTGTAATATGTACATAGCACGTCATTACATGCCCGAGGTGGACAGTGGCCTCTTGAGTGCAGGCTTTGAGAATGACATGTTGTAATATGTACATAGCAAGTTAACACATGTCATTTGTAGACAGCAGCCTCTTGAGTGCAGGCGTTGTGAATTACATGTTGTTGTAATATGTATGTAGAACTTACACATAGGTGGACAGTGGGCCTGTTCAGTGCAGGTTTTGTGAATGACATGTTGTAATATGTACATAGCACGTCATTACATGCCCGAGGTGGACAGCAGCCTCTTGAGTGCAGGCGTTGTGAATTACATGTTGTTGTAATATGTATGTAGAACTTACACATAGGTGGACAGTGGCCTCTTGAGTGCAGGCTTTGAGAATGACATGTTGTAATATGTACATAGCACGTTAGCGCGTGACATATGTGGGTGCGGCCTGTTGAGTGCAGGTCATGTCAATGTTGTCTTCTTCACATTAGTTTTATGTTTGTAACTAACACATCCAAAGTACATGAATCAATGTCTCTCCTTGTGCACTGAGAGCTGTTGTGCAACATTAGACACAATATTAATCACACAGAAAGTGGTACGTGGCCTCGAGGACAGCAGAGCCAGTGCAAGGGTCTGTGTAAGGATGTACAGTGTGCATGAAGGTGGCCCCTCTAGAAGTGCATTTCCAAATGTGCCGTTTGCGGGCAGGGAGCATCCAGGTCTCCCTTCTATACCAGGTCTCCCATTTCAATCATACACAGGATGGCCTTTCTGCCATTCCACACACATTCCATGACCATGAGGGCAGAGAAGAGGCAGAACCCAACACATCTTCACAAAGAGAGATGTGAGGACCCCAGACATCTCTCTCCTTCACAAAGACCACAGCACAGAGAACCCAACACATCTTCCTTCACAATGAAGCATGTAAGGACCCCAGACATCTCCCTCCTTCACAAAGAGAGATGTGAGGACCCCAGACATCTCCCTCCTTCACAAAGACCACAGCACAGAGGCTTGTGAGAACCCAACACATCTTCACAAAGAGACATTCAAGGACCCCAGACATCTCCCTCCTTCACAAAGACCACAGCACAGAGGAGAACCCAACACATCTTCACAAAGAGACATGTAAGGAACAACCTCCCCCAGCACCTCAGGACCGCCCCATCGCTCCAGCAATTCAGTAAAGGACTCAAGACCTGGATGTTTGAACGAACAAACCACCATGAAGCAGCCAACATATCCGGCGCCTAGAGACCCCCACGGGTGATTTTTCACACTTTATAAATGCCTGATTGATTGAAAAAAATTAAAGGTTAAAGTAAAGTTATCGTTAACTTTGGTTAGAACACATTAACATATGCTAAAAAAAACAGAACTTCACTAAAAATCCAGAGTTAACAGGGAGTTATGGCTGCCAAATTGGCGGCGGTCTGTGCAGGTAACAGCGGTGGGGCCGGGTAAGGGGGAATTTCGAGAGATGATGCTGAGGGAAAATAAATAAATAAATAATACATTTTCCCTCTGCATCGTCCCTCAAAATCCCCCCTTACCTGGCCCCAATGCCCCACCGCTCTTATTTATTTATTTAAAGAGTTTTATATAACGTTGGCGGGACCCGAAGGTATCAGAGCGCTTTACATAAGGTTCCACATAGTTGCAAACTTACATCAGTTACAAGTTACCAAAGATATCGGTAAAAAAATTTAAGGAGCATAGAAGAAAAGGAAAATGGGGTGGAGAAGGGAGAGGGGGTAAGGGAAAAAGGGGTAGGGAATAGATACAATGGAGAGACAAAGGGAAAGTCTTCCCAAGGTCCGGCTGGGTAGGTGATGGCCGAGGGGGAATCCGTAGCCCATCTCCTCTTCAGCGATCAGTTAGCTCCACCGGGCATCGGTCAAATAGCTAGGTCTCAACAGAAATGCATTAAATGGATAAAAGGCAGGTAGAAGGGAGCGTAGGGGGAAAGAGGGTAGGGTGAAGGGGTAGGAGGGGGGTACGACAGAGAGACGAAGGAACGTCTGCCCAATGTCCGGCTGGGTAGGTGACGGCCGAGGGGGGGATCTACAGCCCATCTCTTCTTCAGCTAACAGGTAGCTCCACCGGGCATCGGTCAAATAGCAGGGTCTCCACGGTGAGGGGAAAGTTCAAAGCCAACATGTCCTGGAGGGACCGTGGCTGCTGCCAATCAAAACTGATAAGCTATTGAAATACGCAAGTCATACATAGTTAGGATAAAAATCCACAACCACAGACCCGCACACCAAATGTGATGCTTTTGACATTATACAAGATATCTTGTGATGGCTCTTTTTTTGATTCTGTGCTGTTGGCACATAGGGGCCGATTAGGATGGCGGACGAACTTTGTCCGTCCGCCATCCTGTCGTGGCAAGGGACCATCCGCCATAACGGCAGATGTACCGTGCGTCGAATTAGGATGCACCCGCCACAGTGGCGGGTGCATCCCGCATTTTTAACATTACGGCGGGCGGTGCTGAAAGCACCGCCCGCCGCAATGCTAAAAATGCATGTTGTGTGTTTCAAAGCACAAAATGACTGGCACCGCGCAGGGCCTGCCATGTTGTACTTTGAAACGCAGGAGGGTACCATAGGTACCCCCCATGTGCACCCCCCACCCTCCCCTTCACCCTGGGGACCCGCAATGGGCCCCCAAAGCAAAGACCTTATGCCTTTCCGTGGCGGCAAGGCATTCCCCAAAGCCCATCCTAATATGGCTGGCGGTGTCTGATAGACACCGCCACCATATTAGACCTTTTCCGCCACGGTCGCAAGGCGACCGCGGCGGAAAAGCGGTGGACGGTCTTCCCGTCCGCCGCGGACCCCCCAGCCATCCTAATGTGGCGGGGGGTCATTTGAGTGAGGATGGCTGACGGATTGTCCCCGCCGGGCCGGCGGTGTCTACCGCCAGCCCGGCAGGGTCAATCCGCCCACCATCCTAATCGGCCCCATTGTGTTTTAAGCAAGGCAGGTGGTTCTAGGTTACTGTATGTGTTGTTTACATTCCTAACCATAAGTGTCGAATTTCAGTGGATTTGCACGTTGGCGTCAGAACTATAACTCACTTTTTAACGGTGGTTTTTGTTGTTGATGAATTTCATATCTTTTTTAATTATGCTCCACATTTTCAACTTTGGCTGAGCACGACCAGACACTTGGCCAAACGGCCGCAGGCCCCCTCCCACTGATGTGCTTATCATGGCCAGGCCCCACACACAATCCGCTGCACACATGGTAACACCCCCCGGCGGAAGGCCTTCAGCCGCGCAGAGCAGGGGTTGGGCATTTGGCATAGGACTGGGCCTGTGTTTATGCCCTATGCCCAACCCACTGCACGCGGCACACCGCAGCCATACCCTGTGACGCACAGCCTTCATCCAAGCACTCTTGGGATGGGCACATGAACTGGGCTGCAGCCAGACCTGCTAAAAAAAAAATCCAGTCTATATGTCTATTGTTCTGTTTTTTAAACTTTATTTTTCCTTGTTAGGTGAAGTGATGTCATCACTGATAACAGTGGAGATGTCATAAGCCATGTCATCAATGATGTCAGTTGTGATGTTATCAAGGATGTCATGTCTGATGTCATACACTATTTCAGAGGTTTGTCATGTATGAGCAGAACCACAACACACTTTCTAACTATGTATCTTAACAATGTCATTTTTTTAAATGTGTATTTACATACCGACCCTACTGCACAAAGGATGTGGCCTCCAACCAGGTCCGGCATTTGACCCACTGTGGACTGGCAGCCACCAGTTCCTGGACTCAACCCACCATGCACAGTCTTCAGCCATGCACAGTGGGGGTTGGCCGCAGGACCTGGTAATGCCAACCACAGCTGTGCCCACCGGGGGTGGCCCACAAGATCAAGGCTATGAGAAAAGTTAAGAACATTAAAAAAGGTTCACAAATGTAATACTAGTACTTACCTAGAAAGTAATGTCCCTTGTGATTCAGTAATTGCCAAAGTAAATGTCGCAAAGCTTACCTGTGATGTAATCACTTACAATGTAGTGTCTGTGATGTAATCACTTACAATGTGGTGCCTGTGATGTAATGACTTCCAGTGTAGTGTCTGTGATGTAATGACCCTGAATGTAGTGTCTGTGATGTAACGACTCCCAATGTAGTGTCTGTGATGTAATGACTTCCAGTGTAGTGTCTGTGATGTAATGACCCTGAATGTAGTGTCTGTGATGTAACGACTCCCAATGTAGTGTCTGTGATGTAATGACTTCCAGTGTAGTGTCTGTGATGTAATGACTTCCAGTGTAGTGTCTGTGATGTAATGACTCCCAATGTGGTGTCTGTGATGTAATGACTCCCAGTGTAGTGTCTGTGATGTAAAGACTCCCAATGTAGTGTCTATGATGTGGTAGGGGTACACCTAAAATGAAGCTTAAGTGATAAAACTCTACTCCTGTGATTTATGGTAAACATAAAGGAAAAGAAACATAAAAAACATAACATTTAACTATAAACTTAATATTCAGAAGCAAACAGAAAGAAAGGAACATAATGTAAAACATAAAAAGATGTGATGGCCTCACTCACAACTCATTGCTGAGATGGTAACAAGCCAGGGATGGTGCCAGTGCTGCTGCAAAGATAACCTTCAAAAGAACTGCAAAACAGAAAGAGAACCAATGGAAACAGAACATAAACACAACACAGGCAAATCATAAAGAAAGCAGGGTGGGGGTCGCCTGGACGCCTGGTGGGACAAAAAGGTTGCTAGCCACATTCAGCATTTCTAGTCACTATTCAACTCAGGGAGGGCTTGTGCCTTGTGGCTGTCAATTTTATCAAGGTGAGGTGGACACTTGTGAAGATGGGTAGCTGTTAGATTAACAAATTGTCTGAGCAATGAAGCGTGAAGCATGTAAACATTTTATACCACACCAGTACATATAGATTGCTGATACTAGGCAAACTCGTTATGGGAACTAGGAAAGGCTCTAAGTTACAGACAGACCCATTGTTGGTAAGATGCTGTCTGGTGGCGGTCAGCTGATTTTAAAAAGGTCTCAGAATTGGAAATAACTTAAGCACAAGGCACTTTTTATGACCCCTCCATTTTCAGTGTCAATCAGCTGATTAATAAGTAACAGCATGCCCTTCTGTAAAGACCATGGACACTTGAATGGAAAATAATAATGTCAAGAGATAAGAGTGGTAAAGAATCAAGTGTAGTTTTATTTCCACAAAGTTAATAAAAAAACTAAACCTAAGAAAGAACTTTGTTAGACAAAAGGTAAAAAGTAAGTCATCAGCACTTTAGCACAGTATTCTGTACAGGCGAAACATAAGGTAATCAATTTCTGAGCTATAAGCTAAGGATGTTGTTGTTCACAACATTTCTAAAATCAATGCTGCTTCAATGGACCATGAATACTATTTTCTTTTTTTTTTAAATCCTGTTCATCTCTTGAATATCCAAATGCATTGAATGGTAATGGTGCTTCAGTTCAGTTATACATTTTTACACAAGCCTTCTCCAGGACCAACACATAGTTGAACAAATAATGCAAGGAGTCAAAATAGCAATTTGCAGAATCTTAACAATCAAATGTAGGTGGATTTTATTATTTATGCTTGTAGAGTTCTATGAGAAGGAGCGACCAATCTGGTGTTGGTACTGCTTGTAATTTATTTGGTCATGCTGTATATCTGGGCACAGTTATGTGGATGACTGAATGTTAGAATAATAGAATCTTGATAGCGAAAGTGAGGAAATTCTATCAAACTTTTTATAGGTTGTAGAGAATGGCACTAGACACAGTGCATCCCTTATTTGTTCATGTTATTTCACTGCACCATTCCCAATGATTGACAGAGTTGTCCTTTATCTTTCAGGTCTACAGTAAGAAGAATAGGGAATGCCAGTGTAGATAGAATATAATGACTACAGCCTGAGTACACCAAGTCAACATAGTTACTTTCAAACATAATAGAAAGACAGATCCAAAAACCCCCAGAAGAATAAGCAGCAAAAGTAACATCACATTTCCTTTACCCTTATGGAAGCAGCAAATGCATAACATTCACTCTCAGAGGCACGCCTACCCATGACAGATTATTAAACAATCTGCTTTATTCCCACACATGCTTAAGATTGAGGCAAGATCAACAGTGGAATTACCACAGTGTCTGGAGATGGATGAATTTAGTCCTCTGGAATGGCAAATGTAATAACATCTGTCCTTTATCCTAAAATCTGTACCTCTAATAGTGGAGCAGCAGCAAATTCTTGGTGTCTGTAAGGCGTGTTGGCAGGTTCAACATACCGGACCACGAAGAACATCACCCTCCCGCCCAGACATACATAACAGATGTGTTTATGTGCCCGGTTAGGGATACCTTGACTCCGTTTTGTTAAACACTGAGCATGTTCTACTGGCATAGAGCCATGAAGGCTGCTCGCCTTATTTTGAAATCATGAAGGACATCTCATTTCTTCTAAAGTTACCGCTAGATTTCAACCTGAAGGACATTCCCTCCCATCTCAAGGTGGTATCGGTCAGACTTTTGAGATCATGCACTCTCTCTGAAGGTGACCCACACTATCCCCACACTTAGATATAAACAACACTTCATTTCCTGGAGGTGCACCATTCTACCCCCACACTTAGTCATAATCAACACTTCATTCTCTGGAGGTGCCACCCACTACCCCCACGCTTAGTTATAAACAACACTTTGTTCTCTGGAGGTGCCCCATTCTACCCACATATTTTGTTATAAACAACACTTCCATCTCTGGGGGTGCCCCACACTATCCCCACACTTAGTTATAAACAGCACTTCCCTCTCTCTCTCTGGAGGTGCCCCACACTACCCCCACAGTTAGCTATAAACAACACTTTCCTCTCTGGAGGTGACCCACTATACCCCCATACATTGTTTTAAACAACACCTTCCTCTTTGGTGGTGCCCCACTCTACCCCCACACCAAGTATAAACAACTTTTCCCTCTCTGGAGGTGCCCCTCTCTATCCCCACGCTTAGTTATAAACAATACTTCATTCTCTGGAGGTGCCACACACTACCCCCACACATAGTAATAAACAACACTCAATCTCTGGAGGAGGCCTACTCTACCCGCACACTTATTTATAAACAAAACCTGCCTCTTTGGAGGTGCCCCCTTATATCCCCACACTTAGTTATTAACCGCACTTACCTCCCCTGTGAGAGACTCGGGCACAGTACAGCCCTCCTGATTTATAAAATCCCCACCCTCACTTTAGAGGGTTCCAACTTTTTAGCAATACGGGGGGCTTTAATACCCCACTGGAAGCAGCATGTGCAGAACTATAAATGCCATTTCACCTCCATCTCTCATCTCCATAATAATTATAGTAACAACTGCTTGGTAAAAACAACTAATATAGTGCCAACAACTACAGTTTTGCTGTTTCATAGCGCTGTGAGCAGTAGATACTATTACCAAACATAATGGCACTCAATTTATCAACCTTGAAAGGATGAAAAACTGGGTAGACACTGCGAGGATTCAAACGTTTGATGTACAGGTTACATAAAAGTATTAGCGGTGGGCACTTAATTCACGGAGACATCCTGCTGGCCTTCCTCAACATTTATAGTCCAACTCCAGGCTGCTGCCCTCAACATTATGAGCTGATGCAGAAATAACTAATGCATTGCTTTCTCAACAAGGAGAAAGCGACTCTGAGCACAACATGGGGGACCCAATGGTCTTATTCCATCAAACCAAAATGTAAATCGCAAGGTAGAACATGCCAAAAATTTCATCCAAAGTTCAAGTTTTTATTCAACAAAAGGTTTAAAGGTGTTGAATCATCGATCAGAAAAAAATATATTCAATAACGTGTCTCCATCATTGAGAACAGTTTTAAACGATGATCACACATCCCGATGCATTTCGGGCCACGCCCTTCTTCAGGGGATTACTCTACAAAACAATCCAAATAAAAACTATTCAAATACATGTCAGTATGATATCAGGCAAATACATAATAAGTGGTGCTCATAGATAGTCCAAAGAGCGAAGGTGCCAGGTAAGAAAAAAACAAAAACAAAACATCAACCGAAGTAACCACGCCCAAAGAAGTATGGAAATAAAAGTCGTAAAACATAAGAAACACCGAAAAACTAGTCACCAATATTAAAGTGCTGTGCTCAGAAAGATGAAACGAGTAACTGTGCTCCAGGAAAGTGCAGAAATGTGTATAAAGTTGGATACGTGCACTGATTACAACGAATGTCGAAAGAACATGAAAATTCAATTAAATCGGTTCGTGAGTGCCGCATGCAAAATCAACGGTCTAGTAGAGTCCCGAGTCGGGTACTTACAAACGAGTGAAGAAGTTCAAGCTCCGCGGAGTACCGCAGAGACAAGGTTCAGACGGGAAAGTCGCTGGTCCACAGGTTAATAGCGTGAGGGTGAAAGCGAAATGAAAAAAGGACTGGCAATCAGAATAGAAACAGACGGTAGACAGAAAAAAACGGTAGATAGAATAACGTCGCCATGATAAAACGGGATAGAAACCAGAAAAAAGACTCACCACATAGAAAGAGGGAAATATCAGATGAAAAGAAAAGATAAAAATGAAAATAAAAAGTATGAAAATAACAAGTGACTGCACAAAAAATATATATTACAGATAGCATAGATATTCCATCCGGTCATTAAGCCCATGGGGCACCATGGTGGACAAAAATCGGATCCAAAAGTTCTCTCTTTTTAAGAGGGTGTTCTTGTTGTTCAAAGTAACCTTGACTTGTTCCAATATTTGAAATTTCAATTGCGCCACACTGTGTCTGTTTTCGTTTAAATGGGTTGCCACACTGGATTTCTGGTTATGAGTGCGAATGTTACTTTTATGTTCAAGGATTCTGACCCGAATCTTTCTCTCAGTGTGTCCAATGTAACATTTACCACAGGGGCATTTCAACATGTATATAACATTACTGCTGTTACAGGTGGCATTTACACGCAGTTTAATCGTATGTCCTTTCATAGGATGATTAGTGGTGTTGCCCGGAATGCAATTGTTGCAGTTGCTACAATTGTAGCAGGGTTTAAGTCCCATGTAGGAGAAGGGGGTAGTAGTTGTGCTGGGTTGACTTAGGATTTCTTTCACATTTCTGCCTCGAGTGAATGCAAACATGGGAGGTTGACTAAATAAACCTTGGAAATCAGGTTCCATAGAAAGAATAGGCCAATGCTTACGAATGATGTGTTGAAATTTATTGGATATCTTCGAGTATTTAGAGACCACGACCATGCGGTCAGTGTGTTTCTTCAGTTTAGGCTTGAGAAGTTCAATCCTGCCAATCTTCTCTGTTCTTTCAACAGCTAGATCCAGGATAGGGGTAGGATACCCCCGAGCCTTGAGTCTCTCCAAGGTGAGTTTCATTTGCTTCTTGCTTTCTTGTTCATTGGAAACAATGCGTTTCACACGGAGAAGTTGAGCGTAAGGTAAGTTGTTTTTTGACCTATTCGGTGAAAGCTTTTATAGTGTAGTGTGGAATTCCTATCGGTGGGTTTCCGGAAGATTGTAGTGAACCACTCATCTGGTTTTCTGTGAATTTACACGTCCAGGTAATGGACACATTTATCACTATATTCCCAGGTAAATTGAATTCTCTCGTTGAAGGTGTTCCATGTACCTAGAAAGTTAACTAGGTTGTCAACTGATCCACCCCATAACAAATGCAGAAATGTCTGGAAGATGCCCAATATGAAGTAAAAACAAGAATGAAATGAATTGCATTAGGACTGGTGCTTGTCTCCTGACTTTCTGCTACGTCAAGAAGAAGTGTTGGTGTTTAGCAAAGAACACGCAAAGGAGATTATCAGCGTTAATGCTGCAGATTCTTTCCATGGTGTCTTGCGATTAAAAAATTGTCAATAAAGCTTTGCATGGCTGGGATAGTCAAGATTTGCCATGAAGAATTTAAACCAAGGAGGTGTTACCACACCAGAATTTACAGAGTAGAAAAACACATATACGGACATCCCTGGTACCAGCTGCCTGTGGAATTAAACACATAAGCCCACATGTCCCCCAAACCAAGCCCCAGGAGCCATGGTACCCTGTATCCTATGGGACCTCCCAGATCCTCAGAGGCTGGAGATTTAAATCCAGGAGTCTCTGATCAGCATCCTTCGGACTCACACATCTGTTATATATTTGCTTATAACGCGCACTAATAGTCACGACTGTCCTGGCGCGGGAGAGGGTTCAAATATCAGCTAAAAGAAAGCGAGTGGTCTACAAGGTTTGCCTAAATAGGAAAGTTTTTTAAAATATGTGAGGCTTGTCGTATGTCTAAGATGGTCGGGGAGTTTGTTCCATAGCTGGGCGGCTCTGACCACTAGGGATTTACCCCCGAGACGAGTTCTCTTGAATCTGGGAGTGACCAAGTGTCTAAGGGAGGCAGATCTCAGATGCCGCGGAGGATGGTAGAAAGCAAACCTATCTCTTAGGTAGGACGGGCATGGGCCGTGTAAGGCTTTAAAAGCCAATGTCAGAATCTTAAAGCGCACTCTGAGAGCTACTGGAAGCCAATGAAGCTCAGAGAGTTGCTTCCGCACACTAAGACACCTGAGAATGTTAAATAGGAGCCTTACTGTCGCGTTCTGGATTACTTGCAGTTTGTGAAGCAGGAAGTCGGGAGCGCCCACATAAAGGGCATTGGCGTAGTCCAGACGCGAAAGTATAAGTGCTCTGGCCACTGTTTCTTTAGCATCCTGGGGGAGAAGGGGAAAGAACTTCCGGAGGGTGGTAAGGGTCCCATAACAGGTTCCCGCCAATCGCATGATCTGATCTCGGAAGCATAGATCAGCTCCGAACCAGATCCCTAGGTTCTTTGCAACCCCGCAATTCCCAGTGGGGCACGGCAGTCCCATGGGCCAAATGGATTCTTTAAATCCCACTGGAAAGTGGCCGTACAGGAGAATCTCCGACTTGTCCTCATTGCATTTGAGATCCGCCTGGGCAAGCCAGGCAAATACTGAGGACAAGCACTGCTGGACTCTCTCTGTGCAGAGATTGTTCTTGTCCCACGTGAAGAGAAGTTGGGTGTCGTCGGCATAAGCCATTATTTTCGCACCCAAGCTCTCAGCAAGATAGACAAGGGGGGTCAAATAAACATTAACAAGTAGGGGACTCAAAGTCGACCCTTGGGGGACTCCAGTATCTACCCTGCTGTTCGAAGAGTGGTAAGGGGGAAGCCAGATTTGTTGGAACCGGTCTGTGAGAAAGGATTCGACCCATTTGAGAACCGCGCCAGTAATGCCAATATCCTCAAGCCTAGAGAGCAGCTGGAGCAGCATCTAAGGAACATATTGGTAAAACACATCCCAGGGACAGCCCGGCAATCATTGTTCAGGTGGGGAAATCCTGATGCTTGTAAGAATAACATCTTTACTGGTTGTAACCTGCTGCTATTAAAAACTTTGAAATATCCCCATAAAACCAATGTATTCGGTCTTACAGACACAAGACTGAAAGAACAATAAATTAAAAACTATGAAATATCACCATAAATGCACTGGATTTGGTGTTATATACACACATTTAAAAGAACAATTATTAAAAACCATGAAATATATCACTATAAAAGCACGGGATTCTGTGTTATAGACACAAGAATGAAAGAACAATTATTTAAAGACTATGAAATATTACCATATAAGCACTGGATTCGGAATTATAGACACAAGACAAAGAAAAATTCATTAAAAAAAGATGAAATATCACTACAAAAGCACTGTAACAGGAGGTATAGACACAAACCTTAAAGAACAATTTATTGCAAACTATGAAATTTCACCCAAAAAGTCCTGGATCCGGCCTTAAAGACACAAATCTGAAAGAACAATTAATTAAAAACTATGAAATATCACCATAAAAGCATTGGAATCGACCTTCCAGGCTAAAGAGTAAACGCACTATTAATTCAAAACGATGAAATATCAGCATAAAAGCACTGCAATCAGCGTTATAGACACAAACTTGACACTGGGTTTGGCATTATAAACACAAACCTAAAAGAAAAAAAACTATGTAATATCCCAATAAAAGCCTTGGATTCGGCCTTAAAGACACAAACCTGAAAGTACAATTAATTAAAAAGTATGAATTATCACCATAAAAGCACTGGATACCCGCATCATAGACACAAGACTGAAAGAACAATTAATAAAAAAACTATGAAATATCAGCATAAAAGCCCTGGATTCGGCCTAATGGCCACAACCCTGAATGAATAATGTATTAAAAACTTAGAAAAATCACCAGAAAATCACTAGATTTGGCCTCACAGAAAAAGGATTGAAAGAACAATTAAATAAAAACAATGAAATATCACAATTAAAGCACTGGATTCGGCCTTACAGACAAAAGACTGATAGAAAAACATACTATTAACCACAACATATGAAGTTAAAAGCACTAGATTAGGCGTTATAGACAAACCTGAAAGAACAATTAATTAAAAACTATGACATATCCCAATAAAAGCACTGGATTCGGCCTTAAAGACACAAACCTGAAAGAACAATTATTAAAAAAGTATGAAATATTACCAAGAAAGCACTGGATTCGGCCTTATATACACAACCCTGCAAGAATTATTTTTTTAAGCTATATAATATCATTTTAAACGCATTGGATTTGGTCTTATAGACACAGACCTGAAAGAAATTTTTTTTTAACTACAAAATATCACTTTAAAAGCACTGGATTCAGCGTTATAGACACAAGACTGAAGGAACAATTTAATAAAAACTATGAAATATCACCATAAAAGCACAAAATACTGCATTAAAAACAGAAACCTGACAGAACAGTTAATTAAAAACCATGAAATATCACCATAAAAGCACTGGATTTAGCTCTGCAGACTAAAGACTAAAATACCAATTTATTAAAAACTACGACATTTCACCATAAAAGACCCTGGTTCAGCGGTATAGACATAAACCTGAAAGAAAAATGAATTAAAAATGATGAAATGTCACCATAAAAGCACTGGATTCTGTCTTAAAGACACAAGACTAAGAGAACAATGAATTAAAAAACATGTAATAGCACCATAAAAGCACTGGATTCGGCGTGACAGACCCAAGACTGAGAGAACAATGAGTCACGAACCCATCACAGACACAATGTGGTAGAACACCCAAACTCCAAGCCCAAAGCACAGTATTATCATTCTTATGACAGATTTGATAATGAAATTATCATTAATTATTTGATTTCTATCTCACAGAGGCCGGACAGTGACTTGCCATCAATTCCTATCAGAGCCCATCTGCATCCGATATGGAGGTCCACGGGGCTTGTCTCCGAGTCCCCAAGGCTTGTGTCTGAATCAATGGAGCGCGTCTTTTAGTCCACAGGGCTCGTCTCTGAGTCCACAGGGCTTGTCTCTGAGTCCATGGGACCCGTCTCTGAGCCGTCTCTGAGTTCACTGTACTCCTGTCTGAGACCAAGGGGCTTGTTTCTGACTCCTCGAGGCTCGTCTCGGAGTCAAAAAGGCTCATCTGTGAGTCCACGGGGCTCGTCTCGGAGTCCATGGGGCTCGTCTCGGAGTCCACGTCTCGGAGTCCACAGGGCTCGTATCTGAGTCCACAGGGCTCGTATCGGAGTCCACAGGGCTCGTCTTGGAGTCCACAGGGCTCATCTTGGAGTCCACAGGGCTTGTCTTGGAGTCCACGGGGTTCAACTTTGAGTCCAAGGGGTTCGGCTCTGACTCCACGATGCTTGTCTCTGAGTCGATGGGACTCTTCCGTTTGTCCACGGAGCTTGTGCGATAGGCCATGGAGCTCATCTGTAAGTCCACTGGGCTCATCTCTGAATCCGCGGGGTTCGTTCCTGAGTCCACATGGTACCCGAATAGAGACAGGGCACACCTGCCAGAGGTGGACAGGTAATCGGTCCGGCTGGCAGGACTGGTAACTGCAGGTTGCAGGAGGTTATGGAACCGATGTATGACGGTATGACGCGTACCGTTAAAACGCGTCCCTTTACGACGCAGTTTTAACAATGACTAGCGTTGGGGGGCGCTGATAGTGAATAGTTTAATTTACTATTCCAACACCAGTCCCCGTGGATAGTAGGGAAGGTGTTGGATAGTAAATTAAACTATACCCTATCCTAGAGCGCCCTCCAGCAAAAGTTGTTGTAACGACTTTCGTTGTTAAAGCTGTGTCGTAACGCAACCGCGTTGTAGCGGTTGCGTTGTAAAGGATGTTCCCCTTATGGAACCTGCCATGGTGGGGGGGGGGCCAGATATGACAGCGGCCACATCCAGGGCATTGGCAGAGTTACAGGGCGATCCAGAGGCTGATTGGTACTAAGGGGTACCTTCTCAATGAGCACAGCAGGGGTGCTTTATGCCAAACCTCAGGAGTCTTTATGGCAGGACCCATGATGGAAACATCGGCGCCCCGCTAGTTCTTCGGGCGGTTGTAAGCCTGAGCAACAGGGCACTTGCCTTGCAACACTCCGCCCCTAAAAAGGTGAGTAAAGTCATGGACTGGGGGTCCACGGTAATTAAGGTGGATAATCCCCACATACATGGTAGCACCAAGTGGGTTGGCCACTGTGACGTTGGGCTCATCAGGCAGGTTGGCAGCTCAGGTTACTCATTGGATCGCCCGTAAGTTAACCCATCACGTGCATGAAATAAACCTGCAGCAAACTGTTTTCCAACCAAATTTATGTGGCGTGATTATTTATTGCAATGCGTACCAAGTACCATACTATGCTTTGGGGAGGGTTGCCGATATCGGCACTATGGTACCTGCAAAGGGCGAGGTAAACCCCAGTGGCGTAACAAAACATGAGGCGGCCCCACTGCAAGATATGTTGAAGGGGCCCCTCACACTCATACCAGTAGGGGCTGAGAGGGGCCCCTCCAGTATGGGTAATCCTACCCCCTCGCACCGCGGGGGCTGTGGGGGCCTTTGTTACGCCCCCATCCCAGGTTGGAAGGAGAGAGAACACACCCACATTTGTTGGGGGTCTTGGGAAAGAGTGATGCACAGGAAACCATTTTTTCTATTGGAGAAAAAGGGGAAACGTGGAATTCCACATAGGAACGTGTTTCTGCAAAGAGGGATTGTACTTAGCAAACAATTCCGCACAGTGGGAACAGCAATGTCTAAAAAGTCACACAAGTTTCTCAATTCGAGGCCGGGAGTGGAGGTAAGAAGGTGTACTTTGTGCTTTTTTGTAAATTAGGCATAACAAGTCTATACACACACACACACACAAACACACACACCTAGTGCACAAACACATCTCCACACGGAGACACACAATGTCCCTATTCACCGCGCGTTTAAAAACACACAGCACATCTACATACACACACACACACATTCTCACACACACACACACACAGCTAATGCACAAACACATTACCACACAGAGACACACAATGTCCCTATCCACTGCGTGTTTAGAAAAACACAGCACATCTATACACACACACACACATTCACGCACACACACACACACAGCTAATGCACAAACACATCACCACACAGAGGTACAAAATTTCCCTATCCATTGTGTGTTTAGAAACACACAGCACATCTTCACACACAACCACATACACATTCACACACAGCAAATGCCCAAACACATCGCCACACAGAGACACACAATGTCCCTATCCACTGCGTGTTTAGAAACACACAGCACATCTATACACACACGCACATTCACGCACACACACATTCACGCACACACACACACACACAGCTAATGCCCAAACACATTGCCACACAGAGACACGCAATGTCCCTATCCACTGCGTGTTTAAAAACACACATTCGCACACAGCTAATGCATAAACACATTGCCACACAAAGACACACAATGTCCCTATCCACTGCGTGTTTAGAAACACACAGCACATCTTCACACACACACACACACACACTCATTCACACGCACACAGCTAATGCCCAAACACATCGCCACACAGAGACACACAATGTCCCTATCCACCACATGTTTAGAAACACACAGCATATCTACACACATACACTCATACACACACACACACACACACACACACACACACAGCTAATGCCCAAACACATCGCCACACAGAGACACACAATGTCCCTATCCATTGCGTGTTTAGAAATACACAGCACATCTACACACATACGCATACACACATACACACACACACACAGCTAATGCCCAAACACATCACCACACAGACACACAATGTCCCTACCCACTGCGTGTTTAGAAACACACAGCACATCTACACACATACACTCATACACACACACACTCAGCTAGTACACAAACACATCGTCACACAGAGACACACAAAGTCCCTACCCACTGCAGGTTTAGAAACACACAGCACATCTACACACATACGCATACACACATTCACACACACACACAGCTAATGCCCAAACACATCACCACACAGGGACACAAAATGTCCCTATCCACCACATGTTTAGAAACACACAGCACATCTAAACACATACACTCATACACACACACACACAGCTAGTACACAAACACATTGTCACACATCGCCACACAATGTCCCTATCCACCGCGTGTTTAGAAACACACAGCACATCTACACACACACATAGCTAATGCACAAACACATTGCCACACAGAAACAATGTCCCTATCCACCGCGTGTTTAAAAACACACAGCACATCTACACACATACACTCATACACACACACACACATACAGCTAATGCACAAACATATCACAGAGACACAAAATGTCCCTATCCATTGTGTGTTTAGAAACACAGCACCTCTATACACACAAACACACAGACACGCTTAATCTACTCACACATGGAGTACACATTCCACTGCAGTGCAGGCTGAGTCAGGAGGGGCGGGGGAGGGGTATCTGTGATCAATGGACAGCAGCAGAGTCAGCAGAAGCACACAGGCTGCAGGAGGGACTGCAGCTCAAACAGAGAGGAGGAGGGGGGCAGGAGAACAGGAGGGGGTGAAGACAGGCAGGATAGAGAGCAGGCAGGGGGGGGAGCAGGCAGGAGGGAGAGCAGGCAGGAGGAAGAGCAGGCAGGAGGGAGAGCAGGGGACCAGGAGGGGGTTGGACACAGGAGGGAGAGAGAGCCCAGGACCAGGAGAGGGGTGGGAGATAGGCAGGCAAGAGAGCAGGCAGAGGACATTCATTAGTGTCTTGGGCAGAAGAGCTCAGTGTGTCTAGATTGTCAACTACACTGGATTCAGGATGAGGTGTGCTGGATGTGTGAATGGAATTGTCTGTTCCCTCTGACTCATTAGAACTGCCCCGTGCCTCGGTAGATGCTGGTTCCCTGTTGCCAGCAGAGGACCCTAGATCGTCTACCTCAGACCACAACCACCCATCATTTCCATTTGTAGTTCCAATTTCCTTCCTCCACCCTAAAACTTTGTTGCATTTGGCCATTCTCGCCAGAGGCCATATTTTCCCATTACTTAGCATAGCAGAGCGGGAATAAAGCTCCTTGATCTGTAGAGGCTCACTGAACCTACTGCTGCCTTTCTTGCAAAAAGTGCCTAACTTGACTCCGACCCAATCACCCACATTAAGGGAAAAGTCTTTCACCCCATGCTTCTTGTCATAGTACTCTTTATATATTTTCTGTGCTTTCTCAAGGTTGCTTCTTACTATGGAAGGGGACCACCTGCTCTGTATTTTGAGGTTCATCCACACGTTATTATCTCTAGTAAAGGGCTCCGTCCACGCTAAATGTTAAAAGGAGTGTATCCGGTCAGGGTGAGCGTTATGCCCATACCGTTTTCTCATTTTCCATTTCCCAATTCCTACCAGCATTTATGGTTGCTTGAATCGAACCCATGATAACACGGTTGAAACGTTCCGCTAATCCATTTCCCGCCGGATGGTACACTGGGGTGTGTTTTTCCTTAATTCCGTTCCTCCTCAGGAAGGCCGTCCATTTGTCTGATGTGAATTGTGGGCCATTGTCGCACATTATGGTCCTAGGAATACCTTCACGCAAAAATGTGCTAGTTAAGAATGCTATAATTCCAGAAGTATCTGTTTTCTCACAAACTTTCACTTCTGGCCATTTTGAGTATCTGTCGATTAGTACGATGACATATTTCGCCACACACCATGAGTCTAGAACAGGACCTAGGATGTCGATTGAGAGTTCCACCCAGGGATTTTCTGGGTTGCTGTATTCCCCCAATGGCGGCCTCAGCATGACGATTGGCACAGTGCATGCATGCTCTCACATTTTTCTCGATCTTGTTGTCGATGCCGGGCCACCAGTAGGAAGACTTCACTCTCCTCTTTGATTTAACAATATGAAGATGTCCTTCATGCATTATGTCAAAGATGCGTGTTCTCAGGGCTTCCAGAGGAATTACCTTGTCTTCCCTCATCATAAAGATCGCATCATCACTAATAGATAGTTCCTCTCGCAGTTCCCAATATTTTTTATGTTCCTCTTTGAAGCTCCTTTTTTCTGGCCATCTTTCCGTCACGAAGAGCTTGAGTGACTCCAGTGTGGGATCTTTGTCATAAGCTGATTTCCAATCCTGAGCGCTTATAACGTACTGTTTATCTATCATAAACGCTACACTGTAGTCTTCCCATTCATTGTGTGGGACATCTGCCCCACTTACTGGAGAACGGCTTAAGTAATCTGCTACTTTGTTCTTTTTGCCTTCAGATACTCCAGATCAAAGACAAAATCCAGTAATCTGTGCGTCATTTTGGCAATGCGGGGATTGGCCTTTATGTTACCACTGGTTGTGAGGACTTTCACTAAAGGCTTGTGATCAGTCCTATTTCTAAATTTTGTGCCCCATATATACTATCTGAACTTTTCCATGCCCCATACGAACGCCAACATCTCTTTCTCGATCACTGAAAACTTTTCTTTGCAGGGAGTAAGGGATCATGATACAAATCCTATGGTTGATTCTATCCCTTCTTCTGACAATTGAGAAAGAACAGCCCCCAGGCCTTTCTCACTGGCATCTGTCATTAAAATGCTCGGAGCTGACATCAAAACTCTATAGAGATATGGTGTCACAGATGTCACTCTTAGTTTCTGCGTCCCATATGAAAGCATTCTTTTCCTTTAAAATCTGGGGCATACTGGGAGTCTTGGTGGCAAAGTTCTTCAGAAACTTGTCGTAGAATTCGCGTAGGCCTAGGAAAGATCTTACATCATCTTTCGATCTCGGTTCCTAGGCAGACCTGATGGCATCAATGATGTCTTGCTTGGGAGTTATTCCATTCTCGCTAATTTCATGACCTAAGTATGACACCGAACGGAGGCCAAATTGACATTTGCTTAGTTCTGCTGTAAGGCCATTTGTCGATAGTATCTTTAAGACTTCCTTCAATTTGTGGTCATGTTCAGATTTGTCTTTTCCCATAATGAGTATATCGTCCTGGAAGTACAAGACACCTCTTATGTTCCTGAACAGTTTGTGCATCAATTTCTGGAACACTGCGGCGGCAGAACCTAGGCCAAAAGGTAGACGTCTGAATCTGTTGCATCCGAATGGCGTAATGAATGAAGTCAGCTTTCTGCATGATGAATGAAGGGATATTTGGTGGTAGGCTGCCGTCAAATCTAACATGGAGAACCACTTGACACCTGAAGTTTGCGCCAACATCTCATTTATCTTGGGTAGGGGAAATGTGTCTACAATAATATTCTTATTCAGCTCCCTCAGGTCTATGCACAAACGCACCTTGCCGTTCTGTTTGAGTGCCACTACCAAGGGCGCCAACCATTCGGCACTTTCAATAGGCATTTTCAAGACGGTCTAATTCAAGCTGTACCAGCCTCCCTCTTTCAATACTATTTTGTGTTTAAATTTGGATAGTTTCCTAAAAGTTCCGCAAAAAACATCTGGAAATTCTTTTCTTAACTCTTCCTCGGGGCTACTCATCATAAGTACTTTGTCTAACCCACTGGGATTGAGTGTGATTCCTAACGCCCCTTAATCTGCACAACCAAGGATGGAAGGTCCTCTTTCTGCTACGTATAATTTCCCTTCAGTGTTTCTGCCCTTAATCTCGAACTTGAGACGTCTGAAACCCACCATAGGAATTCTTTCTCCAGTAACCCCCTTATTTTGAAATTATTATAAAGCAACATTATCAAACCTGTTATTAGTCATCACTTCGAAACTAAAGTATTGGCCTATGCCGATGATATTGCGGTCACTACATCTAACCCGATTGAGGCTATTCGTGAAATAGAGAAAGTGACTACTGAATTCGGACGCTGTTTGGGCTATTCTCTCAACAAAGGAAAAACGATTATTCTGTGTACTGATAACACCATCTGTCTGGATCAACGAAGAGCTAAAAAGGCCACTTATTTGGGTGTTGCTCTGTGCACAAATATTAAACTATTACCAAAAGCCAATTTTGATCCGTTAGTGGCTAAAATTAAGAATGATTTTGAAAGGGTTAACAGCCTTCATCTTTCTATCATAGGAAGAACCAATTATGTAAAAATGAACACGTTACCTAGATGCCTCTACTTATTCCGAGCCATCCCACTAGCCATTGAACAAGAAATGTTAGTATTGATCAATTCACTTATATCGAAATTCATTTGGCAAAATGGGAAGACTCGGAGATCACTTGCACTTTTATCACTCCCGTTGGACAGAGGCGGTCTTACTGTACCCAATATAATTTTATATCATTGGGCAGCATTTTTAAAACAGCTTACTCCCATGATTAGTGACTATAGCTTAGAGAGCTCAGAAGGCTTTGAAGAAATACCCTCAATATATGAGCTCCTCATAGGACAGGAGGCTAAGGGTTTACTCCTCCGGAAGACCGAGGCAAGAAATTATAAGGATTTCAAGGGAGAAGTAATGACTAGTGCACGAAGAATTTGGAATAAAGTGGCCAAATATATTTATATTGGGAAGATCAACCGATATACGCCGCTCTGGCGTTCTAATGTTATTCAAGCTCAGGATTTTGCTTCGGTTGCGAAGAAATGGGACAAGTTGGGAATCAGAACAATTGGTGAGTTTCTAGTAAATGGTTTTGATACTACTTTTTTTGATTTGAAAGCTAAATTTAATTTACCAAATGGTGACTTCTTAAAATTTGCACAGGTATTTGCTACACTGAAAGCTAAAGAGTCCCTAATTTCTCTTGATAATATTGAAATTTTGGATGCAATACCTAGAATAAACACCAGGATTGGAACTTTGTATAATATTCTCTTGAGTAAGCAAAAAGATGACCTTGACAAAACTGAAAATAAATGGGCTATAAAATTAAATAATTCTAATGTAGATATCGATAGAGTGTTAGAATTGGACCAGAAGTTACTTATGGCTAGTAATCTTAAAGCGCAACTGTATAAAACTGTATTTGATCTTTATTTTACTCCCGCTAAACTATTTTCGTGGGGTATGCGTGAGAATGATTTATGCCCTAGATGCACGCAAGGACCAGCAACCCTCACTCACATGTTTTATAATTGTCCTGAATTGATGTTGATCAAAAATATGTTATTATCCTTTTGGGAAGAAATATTTAGTCATAAAATATTAGGGGCCAGATGTAGGTAGGCTTTTACCGGTCGGTAACGGCCGATTTCGGCAGTTACCGACCGGTAAATGGATTTTGAGATGTAGGGGGCAGAATCGGTAAATTACCGAATCGGTATTTTTATCGATTCGGTAATTTTGATATGTAGGTGGGACTCTTCTGAGTTCCACAAGCCTGACAGAATCGGTATTTTACCATCAAATTCAATTTGATGGTAAAATGCCGATTCCGGTGTGCATGCACATGTGTGCATGCACACCTGTGCCATATGACAGGCAGACCTGCCCTTAGGGCAGGTATGCCTGCCACATGGCACCCAAGCCTGTTTTGGGGGTGCTAGAGGGTGTCAAAGTGACACCCCCTGCACCCTTGTGAAATTCGGTATTTACCGATTCGGTAAATACCGACCGGTAATGCCCATTCATTCCTATGGGCTTCAAAGCCCATAGGAATGAATGGGCATTACCGGTCGGTATTTACCGAAACGGTAAATACCGACCGGTAATGCCCATTCATTCCTATGGGCTTCAAAGCCCATAGGAATGAATGGGCATTACCGGTCGGTATTTACCGAAACGGTAAATACCGATTTTTACCGATTCGGTAAAAAAACATCTGGATTGTCCTACATCTCCCCCCTTCATATTTACCGACTCTTAAATACCGAATCGGTAAAATTCGGTATTTAAGAGTCGGTAAATATTATTTACCTACATCTAGCCCTTGAATCAGAAACTTTGTTTTTACTAGGGCATGATCATTCTTTAAATTTAGCTAAATCTGAAGAAAATTTAATCTTTATAGGTACAGCAGTATTAAGACTAATTCTATCTGCACGCTGGAAAGAAGCAGACCCACCTAGTTTTCAGATGTGGCTAGCGCGTTTTCTAGCGGTTTATAGATTTGAAACCGCTATATTTGAAACAAGAGGAGTAAAGGCTAGGGCACGCGGAGAAGCTCTCTGGCGTCCAATTGCCAATTGGAAAGCGGGCATTATTCCCAGTGGTATTGGTTGATTTGAAATTTATGTACTTAAAATTTATGTTTTAAGCACCTAGTGATGTATTTGGGTTTTTTTTATTCTGTTTAATTTATGCTTTATTAATCGTTCAGCTTGTATCAGTCTGTTTCACCTCCTGTATGATCTATTTATATTGTGTTATTTTCTGTAATCTTTGCAAAGTGACTTATGCTTTTTCCTGGTTAAAAAAAAAAAATAAAACAAAAGGAATTCTTTCTCCAGTAAATGTAACAGGATGCAGGTCGGTGGGGTTTAGGTGAATGCCTATGATTCCTGCAAATTCATCTTCCCCCACATTCCTTTGACTTATGGTGTAAGGCGAACCTGAGTCTGCTACCATCATTATGTATACCCCACCAATGTTTACCAGGCAGGAAGGCTTTTTCTTTGCACAATTGTCAATTCCTAATACGTTTCCTTCAATGCACAGGACACAGTCATCCTTCATGCACTCTTCTCCTCATCAGAATCAGTGCCATACAAAACACACTTAACAGAGGTCTTACCTGACCTCCTTCTGCACACTCTGGCCAGGTGTCCAACAACACCGCAATACGTACACTTTGAACAAAAAGCAGGGCAATTCCGGCCATTTTTACTAGATGCAGAATAGTTCCTCGTACACTTCTTATTGCTCTTAGTCTCCGCTATAGGAGCATTTTTATTGCCCCAACACTCTTGTCTGACACCTTGCATACAGTAGGGTTATGATCATTTTCTTTTTTAGCTGCTGCAGCAAACCTCTTAGACATTTATGCTTTTTTCACAATGGCTATAATTTCATTGAGTGGTGCATCCCCCTACCCATAGATCAACATAGGATTCTGGACTGCCACCAAAGCCACACCTCCATAAACATAAACCCTGTGGAAGATTGACTTTGGTGGAATTGGGGAGGGGAGGCAAATTCTTTCATCAAATTATGTTTTACATTTTTGTTACAAACAACAGTTTTTAACTATTTGTTTTAGCCGCAATATGTTAAGCACTTTTACTGTAATGATTTTAATTAATTGTACAGTTAATAATAAAGAAAGGCATCCCCACATACCCACAACTTTTTTTGTACATTAGTATTAACTGTGTGCATTATAATTTGATCACGAATAAACTCATCTTGAAGGTACCCGAACTTGCAATGAATCGCCAATATCTTAAGTGCTACCACGTAGTCCTCCACACTTTCAGTTTTGCTTTGCTTCCTCTAAAAAAAATTGTACCTGTCTATGGCTGCACATATAACAGGTTGGTAAGACTCTCAAGATCCTCCAAAGAATGTTGGAAGACATATCTACCATCTGCACTTCTGGTTTTATTACCATCTCACTGTATACTCTTAACCCTTCCGGACCCAGATTATGCAACAAGATTTTCTTCTTCCTTTGACTGCTGAACTCCTCATTGCCCTCCTCCTCAATGGCAGATAAATAGTTCAAGAAATACCATTTCCAGTCCGCCCATTTCTTGGCAGGCTCCCCTGGCATCGGAAGAAAAGGAACAGGGTTTGTCGAAGAGAATGTTTGCGCACACATGTTGAAAGAGGCAAAGTACTTGTAGTTCACTACACAAGAGCGAGATGAAGAGCTCTATTCCGTAACACACTACTTGTGCGTTCTTGACTTCAAGCACAAGATAAAAAAAACGTTCTGTTGCTGGAAGGTGTGCCCATCACCATATGAGGATAGCGCAAAGGCAGACCATTTGCTGTTAGAACATGTTAAGTTATGGCATAATTTGAAATGCACTAAAATGGCCACCGCTGCTCGCCTGCTAACTTCTAAAACGGCCGCTGAGGACTGCTGAAGCCTGACGTATGAGCGCTGACTAAACCCACGAGAAAAAAAAATTCTTTGCTGCTGTAAGTTGTGCGCATCACCATGTGAGGATAGCGCAATGACAAACACTTCGTGGTAGATCCTGTGAAGGTTTCGCAGACTTGAAATGCATTAAGATGACTGCCGCTGCTTGTCTGCTGCTTCTAAAATGGCCGCCGAGTACTGCTGAAGCGTGACGTATGAGCGCTGACAAAAAATTCAATTGACAAGAGGCAGTAAATTTTGAATATGGACTCTACAAGTAAAAATTAGGAGACTGAAATATAGTCATTTAAAAAAAGAAATCCGAATTGCGTACAAAGTCCACCGTAACTACCGGTCTCCCTCTTCATGCCAACTTTAAATCGAATAAAAACGTATGCCAAAAGCCTTAGAGTAAAGGTGCAGCTTTAATTATGGGTACATTGACGTAACTTTGTGCCGTAGGAACTGTTAACATGAGGGAGCAAGAACCCTAGGTTTCAAAGCTGGGCTGGGTGAAGAAAATTGTAAAATGACCATGTATTATAAGGAATAAAGTATCCTTCCTACACATACAAAGATGCAGCAAATGAATCAAATGCAGCCTTTGGCCATGTACGTCCATCTCTCCTCAGAACTTATGACTTTCAATACCCTTGAAATGTACTGTAGCCGGTACATTATTCGTACAAATGTGGATGGACCGGTGGGTACTGCCTTCCAGCAGAGTGGAGGTTAACTGCCTAGAGGCTGCCAGAGGATGCGGCCTGTTTGGTACCTTCCATCAAAACACACTGAGCCCATTCACAAAGGCAATCTGAGACAAAAGTCAATCTTTACGACTTCATTATTTACAGAGGTAATTTACGAGTCATATCTTTACATCCGCAGTTGGGCCAGAAGCTCCGGCTTGAGCAGTACTCTCCACACCCGGGCCGTACTCTCTGTCTCGGGCCGTACTCTCTGGTTCGGGCCAGATGAAGTGTAATCAATGGGCCGGAATGCAATTTTTACATAAAGGAACATTAGGAACATGTGATAAATGGCGGAGGAGGTCATGAAAATTAGTTTTCCCATTGCCCATTCTTGCCCATTGATTACACTTCATCCGGCCATAGCCGGAGTGTACAGACCGGTTGCGGAGAGTACGGCCCAAGCCGGAGAGTATGGCCTGAGCTGGAGAGTATGGCCCGGGTGTGGACAGTACAGCCCGACTGCAGACGTAAAGATATGACTCATGAATGACCTCTGTGGATACCAAAAGTTGTAAAGTTAGACTTTTGTCTCAGATTGCTTTTGTGAATCGGGGCCAGTGGCTTTAAAGGAGCAATACACAATTCAATGTACACATGCGAGTACGCCTCTATTCAAGAATTCCTTAATGGACTGCAATTTTCAAAGTACAGATTCGTAAATGTCTGACCATGAAAAACACAAGATTGCTGGTAGAAGCTGGTGGCTGGCCACGTCGAGGAACTAATGATGCTAAGGCCAGTCAGAAGGTGGGAACACATTGCAGTGTGCAAGATTGGGGCTACGCCCACCCCCATTTAACATAAGGTCCCCAAATCTGTTTTTAAAGCCCTTGAAAGACATTACCATGGTAACAGGTATCCTGTCCATCATTTCATTATTATTAAAGTGCCTTGAAGCCTGTAAAAACAAGCACCGCTAATATCCCGTTGCTACCCCACAATATACCCCTCCTGGTCCATTGCCACACCGTTCCACGACACCTGTGTATGATGTGCCCATGTTAGTACCTCATCCGCATGTCCTCCGTCCACAGATTGTATGTTCTAACATTGTGTCTTAAATGAATGAATGAATGAATGAAAGTAGATTTATATAGCGCTACTAAGCCCAAAGGGCATCAAGGCGCCTTGTGGTCTACATACAGAAACATCATCTGATATAAACATTGTGTTCTAAACGTCGTTTAACTCCAACAGGCATATGTTTACATGACGCTTAGGGATGGATATATGGCAATATACTGACAACGACAGACTGGCCCCCGTACTGCACCGGTGGTACGGTCACACGGCGCCCATGCGCAGCACGTGTACACAGCCTCCATTCAGGACACACACTTTCATACACAAGATTTGAAAAAGGTTAACTTCAGACGTGGCTGCAACCTGCACAAGGTCCTCTCGTCTCCCCCCAGGAGCCCCCCGGTACTCACCGGCCTGACCTCCCCGTTGGTGTTGGTGTACTGCCGGGCCAGCCCGAAGTCCAGCATGTAGCACTTCCGGTAGGTGGAAGGCAGCCGCCCCATGGCAAAATTGCTCTAGACAAAAGAAACAGACACAACAATGTTAGTGAGTGGCGGCGAGGGGCAGTTAGTAGGTGGAGGAGATGGGCAATTAGTGGGTGGCGGTGAGGGGAAGCTAGTGGGTGGCGGAGAGGGGCGAGGGGCAGTTAATGGGTGGCGGAGAGGGGCAGCTAGTGGGTGGCGGAGAGGGGCATAGGGCGGATAGTGGGTGGCGGTGAGGGGCAGGATGGTAGGGCCTTGCACTAGTTCTGCAAGAGGAGTGCGAGGGTAACTGTTCTTTACTCTGTGGGTGGAAGGGGCAGCATGACTGTGGCATTCAGAGTAGGCCAGAGGGAAGTGTACCCCTGGAGTCCACTCTGAGCCGCAGAGGGCAGCTGTGGCAGTGGTGTGTGAACACCATGGATCAGGGACAGCCACTGAATGTGCAGGAGATGGGCAGTTTCACAACAAACAGCAGAAGAGCTGGTGTACTACTGGCATGATGTCACAGTCCAGTTACACACACTTGTAAACTAGCAATGGGCCATACGTACCAGTTTAAAATCCTGGTGCAGGTACACACACTAGTAAACTACATACAAAACATTGTGCCTATGTAGTGGGCCATACGTGCCGGTTTTATGTCACGGTGCATAGTGGGCCATACATACCAGTTTTATGTCACGGTGCATAGTGGGCCATAGGTACTGGTTTTATATCGCGTTGCATAGTGGGCCATGCATACCAGTTTTTTGTCGCAGTGCATAGTGGGCCATAGGTACCGGTTTTATATCGCGTTGCATAGTGGGCCATGCATACCAGTTTTATGTCACGGTGCATAGTGGGCCATTGGTACTGGTTTTATATCGCGTTGCATAGTGGGCCATGCATACCAGTTTTATGTCGCAGTGCATAGTGGGCCATAGGTACCGGTTTTATATCGCGTTGCATAGTGGGCCATACATACCAGTTTTATGTCACAGTGCATAGTGGGCCATAGGTACTAGTTTTATATCGCGTTGCATAGTGGGCCATACATACCAGTTTTATGTCACGGTGCATAGTGGGCCATAGGTACTGGTTTTATATCGCGTTGCATAGTGGGCCATGCATACCAGTTTTATGTCACGGTGCATAGTGGGCCATTGGTACTGGTTTTATATCGCGTTGCATAGTGGGCCATGCATACCAGTTTTATGTCGCAGTGCATAGTGGGCCATAGGTACCGGTTTTATATCGCGTTGCATAGTGGGCCATACATACCAGTTTTATGTCACAGTGCATAGTGGGCCATAGGTACTAGTTTTATATCGCGTTGCATAGTGGGCCATACATACCAGTTTTATGTCACGGTGCATAGTGGGCCATAGGTACTGGTTTTATATCGCGTTGCATAGTGGGCCATGGATACCAGTTTTATGTCGCGGTGCATAGTGGGCCATACGCACCGGTTTTATGCTGTGGTGCAAAATGGGCCATACGTATTTGGATTTATGTTGCAGTGCATAGTGGGCCATACGTAAAGGTTTTATATCACGTTGCATAGTGCGCCATACATACCAGTTTTATGTCACAGTGTCTAGTGGGCCATACATACCGGTTTTATGTCACGGTGCATAGTGGGCCATACGTACCGGTTTTATGTCGCGGTGCAGGAAGCCCACTGAATGGATGGCTTCGATGGACTCCAAGATCTGCTTGCCCAGGCGAAGAGTTGTGCTCATAGCGAACGTACCCCGTGGTTGGCTCCGTCGCAGGTCTGCCAGGTTCCGGCCCTGCAATAGTCAGGCATCACGGTGAGGCGGGCATGATTCAGCGTATACATTTATACATGACACACTGCAGCACTGTACATTGGGATACAGAGGTGGTACAGAGGGAGGTCAGAGACTTTAGGCCCAGCAGCGGTGCAGAGCCCAGGGTATGATAGACCGGGCTGTGACAAGGACCGTGACAGTGTCAGTCACTGCTTAGCTATTGGATTTGCCAATGTTTGTCTATAAAGTATTGTTAAAAAAAAAGAAAAAAACCTTTGAAAATAGTGGGGGAAAGGAAAAATACATATTATGGTATCGCAAATCAGTACATTGAATTTGACGTTTTCAATCTTCATAAATCCCCCAGACACCGTAACAGCTGCTGAATTTCCTCCCCCCAAACAACCTAAGGACCCTTCCCCTGCCACCATTGCCACTTCTCCTGCAACACAGGGCTACTAGCCCACGCTGGAGCCCACGCTGCTCCCGCCCAGAAGACAACCAACAACCTCGGAACCGCTTCAATGCATCCTGCTCAATGCCTGATCGTCCTGCAAAAACGCTACAGAAATCTGAGACACCATCGCCACCCTCTCCCCTGACATTGTCTTCATCACCGAAACATGGCTCAACACCTCCTCAAACTCAGACATCGTCACTAAAACACCCAAAGGCTACAAGATGATACACCAAGACCGTAGAACAAACAAGGTGCATCTCCACCTACAACAACCCCACACCTCTCATGGAACAGCTCAACTTCCAACTACAAACCGACACCAAGACCATGATCAGAGGCACCCCCGTATACAGACCCCCGGGACCCCGACCGGCCTTCTGCAATGCCATCTTCAACCTCACTGCCCCCCTGGCCATCGACTCGTACCACTATGTACTACACGGCGACCTTAATTTACCCGTCAACAACCCCAACGACTACAACTCCATCACCCATGATGGTGCTCCACAAGAAACTGCTTAAACAGAGCCGCTCACAAAGCAGCCGTCAGCAACTACCACCTGCGCATCAAGGAAGTCAAGAGATCAGCCATCACAGCCTGCATCAGTACCGCCGGAAACCACACAAAAGAACTCTTCAAAATAGTCAAGGAATGCCCCAACCCAGCAGCCACTGAGAACACCACCCACCCCTCCAAAGCACTCTGTGACACCCTCTCAGACTTCTTACACAGCAAGAGTGCCACCATCTACAACAACATTGATCCCCAACCCATTGCTCTCAACCAACCAGGGTACAGCAGTCGAATGTTCACCACTTGGACTCCGCTCACCACCTAGACCACCAAAGCCATCATGTCACCCATCCACTCCAGGGCACCCATTAACTTCTGCCCCCACCATCTTTTCTACCTCGGAATCAACCCAGTAAGCACAGCACTAACCAGCATCATCAACACCTCCATCTCCACAGTAGCCTTCCCGGAAAAATTAAATCATGCAGAAGTCAGAGCCCTCCTAGAGAAACCCTCTGCTGACCCCAATGAACTCAAAATCTATCGACCGATCCCCTTGCTACCCTACCCAGCCAAGATATTCGAGAAGGCCATCAACCAAGAGCTAACAGAACACCTAAAACAAACCACCTCCTTGACGCCTCCCATTCAGGATTCCGTGCCAACCACAGCACCGAGACAGCGCTCATCACTGCTACAGACGACATCAGATCCCTCTTCGACCGCGGAGAGACTGTGGCCCTGATCCTCTTCGACCTCTCTGCTGCATTCAACATGGTATCCCACCACACCCTTATCAACAGACTTTACAACATCCGCATACAGCAAAACGCCACCTTTCTTCCTTACAGGACGCACACAGAGCATTCAGCTGCCTTCCGTTATCTCCAAAGTCAAGGACATCATATGCAGCGTACCACAAGAATCATCCCTTAACCCCACCTTGCTTAAAACCTACATGATCCCCAATCAGACATTGTCAGCTCCTACAGCCTCAACATAATTTCCTATGCAGACGACACTCAACTTAGCCTCTCGTTCACCGAAGATCCCTCGAACACCAGTACTAACTTCTGTGACGCCATGTCCGACGTAGCCAACTTCATGAGAGACAACAGTCTCAAACTCAACTCCAACAAGACAGAAGTACTGATATTCGAGAAGAACACTTGCATATTAGACCACAGCTGGTGGCCAGCAGAACTCGGACCACCACCTACTCCAACAGACCACGCACGCAACCAAGGCATCCTCCTTGATAGCGAACTGTCCATGAAAGGACAAGTTAACGCAGTTGCCTCCTCATGCTTCCACACTCTTCGCAGTCTCCGCAAAATATTCAAATGTATTCCAGTAGCAACAGAAAGGCTGTTACCCAGGCCCTAGGAAAATTGGCCTTGGATTTATTCTTGAGTGTGTGTCTCATTTATTTCCTCTGTGAGTACAAGAAATGCATAGCACTAACCTCTAATACGTCTAACTCCTCTTTCACACTACCACAAATAGAGCATTCATATTTTCTGCTTTTACCTCTGTATACCAATAAGGGTTCCACTGGACTCTCTGCACAGTGTACTTTGTTTTAGTGCACTATATAAAGAGCCAGCTTCCTATAGTTTGTCCTCCTCGTCTTGCGTTTGTCCTACTCCTAGAACATCACCTTTTTGAAATCAGTTGATTGGTTGTCTTGTATCCTTGCACTGCTAACATTTAGGGAGCTACTTTTTTAGTGTTCTCTCCCTTGTGTGCTGCTTCACTCCTTAAATACCCGCCGCTGCACTGTGTTGCTCTCCACTACTCCCAGCTTGACTGTAAAAGCAAAGCAACAGGAATATTTTTACTGGAGTATGGATGAAGAGCAACTTTTAAGGGTTGTTTTTGTTTTATACCCTCCATGCCACATATTGCTTGAAACATAGGTTTTGACACCTCAAAGAGTTTATGCTGCTGGGGGAAAGGTCATCTACTGCACTCCTTCTAGCCTCCGAGGCAGAAAGTGTACTTAACATGACCCATCTCCAGGAGGCCCATAAATCTGCTCCCTGGGTTATTACCGAGGACCCAATGGCTGAATCAGAGTTTCCTGATTTAAACATATTGAAAAATAAACCATGCCATTTATCAATAAATCAATCAATCAGCATTTGTATAGCGCAACACTGTCACACTTAGGGGTCACTGGGCACTGTGGGTGTGACGTCTCAGTCGAGAAGCCAAATCTTGAGCGTCTTCCTGAAGTCCACCAGGGAGGGTGCTGTTCGAAGATGGAGGGACATGTTGTTCCAGCCTGTGGTGGCGATGTAGGAGAAGGAGCGGCCTCCACTGCGGCTGCAACAGATGCGGGGGTGCACGGGCTCGTGAGAAGGAGCACAGGTGTCTTGTGGGTAGATGGAAGTTCAGTCTGCAGTTGATGTTGGCAGCTCTTCTTTGGCCTTTTTTACTGAGTCTGTTGAATCTAAGTTCAGGGTGCAGGGATGCCACCTCAATACTAAATTTAGGGGCGTTAATGGGGGGGGTGACAGGTAGTAGTGAATGGGCTACCTACCTTTAGGGTGTCTTCACCCTCTAAGTGACCACTTTCTGTGGGAAAGGGCACTACCTTGAAACTAACCCTAATTGGCGAATTCCCTCACAAACCAAGATGAAAGGAAATGGTGGGCTCCACATCACCTGCCCCCTTAGGGGCAGGTGATGTGGACCCACCTTCAAATCAAACTAATTTTCCCGCCTCTCCTCCCACCAAATGTGGAGCAGGAGAGGGTGGGTTGGCACCCTCCACTATCTGGAAATGCCTGGATCGTATTTCAAAGGCAGCATCGCCTTTAGAGCTGCCCGCCCTAGAAAACCATCCTGGCCTAGGAGAGGTGTGAAGCACCTCCACCCAGAGCAGGCTTTATTCCTGGCCTGACCATGAGGTCAGAAACATGTTTGCTGGTGGCAGTCTGGCTAAGACTAGTCAAACATTGCAACTGTGCTTGGTAGATTTTCAGGGGACCCTCAAAGGTGTCTCCTGTGTGCATTTATTAATAAAACCAACACTAGCATCTGTGAGGATTTATTTAGATGAGATGCTTGGTACCAAACATCTTAGGGTACATTGAAGCCGTCATGGAGCTAAGAAACTCATAATGATAGGTACCCAACCCATGTACTCCCTATGGCTTCCCTGTGCAATTACAATATCCAAGAATGGACTTGATATTCTAGGGTCACATCTGCTCATGCTGATATGTCCACACATGGATATAGTGCACCCGGCCTTAGGGCTATAAGGCCTGCTGTAGGGGTGATACTCATGCAGTGTAGGTAGGCATGGCACAAAGGGCTGTGTGGTATATCGACTCTTCGGTTTTCTCTTCACCAAGACACGCAGCCTGGATTTGCAGTTTACATGGTATTGTACCAGGGGTTCCATTTACTGGGGACTTACAGGGGTTGCTGAAGTTGTGCCAATCGTGGTACAGTTTGAGGAATTACTCTTATTATGTAGTTTTATCTTATGTGATGCTTTTTCAATTCCAATTGCTAAAGCATTTGTAAACTTAAAAAAAATCTTTCAACAAGACCATTAGTCTATGGATGGTATAGCGTAGTGAACTTATAAGTCACTCTAAATTCCTTCCCCATGTGTTTTAAGTATGCAGACATGAAGATTGCACCTCTACCTGATACTACCTCCTTTGGAAACCAGATCCTGGTCAAAAAAAATACTATCAATGACTTGTGCTGTCTTATATTACTTGTTTACTTGATTGTATATTGATATGTTTTATGTATGTTATTATTATTACCATGTTAATGACTATTACACTGCTCCCATTACCTCTGTTCATTCCTACTGCCCCTACCCTGTCACTGTGAAGCGCTCTGATATCTGTAAGGATCTTGTTCGCGCTATATAAAACTTTGAATAAATAAATAAATAAAATAAATAAGCGGGGCCTTAGCCACTGCATGAGGCAGTGGAAGTCCACAGGGCAATTGCCCCAGGATACTTAGTGGCATGATCCACTATCACTAGTATAAATCGGTTACCTGATGCTATCTGAGGGTCAGGGGACCAACAATGCCAATCCCAACCTTCTCAAAGGGTACTCCAATCACTGAAAGTGGCATTAAAGGGGCCTTTAGGTCGCTACCTGTCTTGCCCATGGCTTGACAGGTGTCACAGGAGTTACAGAACTCCTTCACCTTCTGGGACATTCCTGGTAAGTAGAAGTGGTTAACCAACCTACTCCAGGTTTTGGTCTGGCCAAGATGCCCAGCTAGGGGAATGTCATGGACCAATGTTACGAGAAACTCTCTAATCTGCTGAGGCATGATTACTCTCCTGGTGGCACCAGGTTTGGGGTATCTGGCCTCAGTGTTAAGGGGTCTCTCCTCCCATTAGGTACTGTGGAAACCACTAACACTTCCCTTTTCATGATCAGCAGCTTGCTGTCTTATGCTTTCAAGAGTGGGACAGGTTCTCCGCCCCTGGCACAGATCTTCCCTAGAGGGTCCCCCTGGGCCCAAAAGCTCGGCTGTGTAAGGCCAAGCTCCTGGAGCTCAGTTCCCTCTGGGGCTGACATGTCTTCTCCCTAAGGAGAGGGAACCTGATCTGGTGTCTGAATTGAAGTTGGTTTCCCAGACTTCTTGGACTTTCTCTGGGAAGGTTGGTTCATAATCTCAGGCTCTGAAACTTCTTTTTTACACTTGGTTCTACACTGTACTCTTGCTTCTACACAAACCCATTTAGGTTTTCCCAGCATTGCTGCATCAGTTTTATTTTCTACCTTCGCCCATACTGAGTGCTCCAAATCATTGCCAAGCAGACACCGTACAGGAATAGCAGAAGACACCACTGCCCTTTTGATGCCAGTAACCTCTCCCCAATCTAATGACACCAATGCCATTGGATGAACCTTAGCCGGATTGTCAGCATTGAGGGCTGTATAGGTCTCTCTTAGCAAATATTGGTCTGCGGAGACCAGTTGCTCAGTCACAATAGTGATACTGGCACCAGTGTTTCTCAGGGCTTCCACTCTAACCCCATTGATATTTGGCTTGTGATACTTGACCAGACAGCCAGGGCAGCTACATCCAAACCTCCCTCTGAGACTAGAGTTGCCTCAGTGAGCTGACCTGCGATCCCATCTAGAGACTCGTTATTGCATTTCCTACATGTGTGCTAGAGGCATTCTTTTAGTTTTTACAGCTCAGTATTCAAAGACCTTACAGTCATGACATCAAGCCTTTTCAGGATGTCAGTTCTTACCCACCCTTGGGCAGTTAAGAGTTTCTGGTCCCAACCTCCTGTCCAGGTGTTTGGGGGCCTGTAGAAGACTCATTTTTATCTTTTTGGTCACCATCTTTCCCTTGGGAGGTCTTTTTGTCATCTTTCTGTTGGTCACCACCAACAGTGACAGTTTTGGTTATCCTTGTTTTGACCTAGTGGTCTGCCTTCTTCCCCAACTCTTGACGAGAAAGTGGACCTAGGTCTACCAGGTTCTGATGTAACTTCTCATTGTAGCAATTACTTAGCAGATGCTTTTTCATGATTAAATTGTAAAACCCAACTTAGTTGTGCACATTGTCACCTGTTAACCAACCACCTAGAGTTTTCATTGAAAAGGCTACGAATTCAACCCAGAATAGACTCTGGGTCTTTCGAGTCTCTCTGAATTTTATTCTATATTCCTCAGTAGCGAGTCCAAAGCCCTCAATCGGGGTACCCTTCATGAGGTCACAAGACTCAGCGTCTTCCGCATTCAATGTCAGGAGTCTGTCCCTGCATTTGCTTGAGAAACGTTCCCACAAGAGAGAGCCCCAATGCCTTTTGGCTACTTTTCTGCGAATGCAGGCTCTCTCAAAAGCAGTACACCATTTGGTTATGACCCCAGCCTCTGCATACTTAGGAACAACTCCTTTGGGGAATTTAGGGTCAATGAATTACCCTCTCTTCCTTCTTATTATATTGCTCTCACCAGAGATACGTCCTAACCCAATTTTTTCTTTGTTTCTCTATGTCCAGAAGTTGAGCTTCTATGTTCAACCTCCTGGCCAATCTTTCTAGGGCAGGCTCCTACTCTAGGGGAGTATCCTCTTCTGAGCATGGTTTTCCACCATCTCCTCAGCATCTTCTTATCCTGTATGATTCTCCTGTGAATCATTGTTATCTGTTTAATGATCTCGTTCATGTTCTGCCAAACCTTCATAAGCTTTTCTTTGGTAGCATGAGCTCCAGTTTTAACACCAAAACCCCTAGCTGGGAGTATGACATCTCAAGGTATGATGTCAGGTCAAGCTCCTGAGCTTGTTCCTGTGGTGTAGTAATTTTGTTCACAAAAGTTGGGACCTTTTTATAAAGTTAAGAAAACCTTAACACTTTCCTTTTGTCCGAACTAGAGTAATATTTGTAAATTCTAACTGGGTTCAGGGACTTAACCAAGGCCCTAACAGTTAGTTTAAAAATATAGAAAAATACAACTAGCTGAAGGCAATTTTAGGATGTATTCGTGGGGCCTCTTATTGACAGAATGGTATTAGCAAATGCAACCCAACAGCTGATTCACCAATGTAGGAATGTGGCTCTCTATATAGTGCACTGAAATTAAGTACACTGTGTAGAGAGTCCCGGGAGACCCAGACTGGTATACAGAAAAAAAAATAGATAATACGAACGCTCTATTTGTGGTAGTGTGGGTGAGTAGTTAGGCTTATCAGAGGGAAGTGCTAGGCATTTGTTGTACTCACAGAGGCAATAAATGACACACACACTTAAGAATAAATCCGAGACTAATTTACAAAAATAACACTGGTTTTTATGTCATTTTTCAGACCAAGAACTTTGTTCTATAGTAAGTACTTTTTAAGATAGCAAATTTCTAAGTTCGCTAAATGAATTGTTTTTGTGCGTAGTTACGGACATGAAAGAAATAATAAAATGAATATAAAATCACAAATTTGGATCTCAAGGTTCACCTTCAGGATTTAGGTAAGTAGCAAGGCCAGGCCCACAGTTCCACCAGCGGACTCTCAGGAGCGTCCCGGCTTCAGCTGAGAGTGGGATGCTGAGGTAATTAGTAGCTGGTGCGCTACGAAGAAAGCGGCCACTTGAAAACACACTGCATAAAGGGACTTAAACGTAAGTCTGAGGGGTCCCACTCGACGGAGCGGTTTGCAAGGGCCTCAGGAACACAACAGAATCATCGTTACCAAGGCCAGTCAGACCGGGTGCAGAGCAGATATGTCAGCCTGGCGGTGCGCGTCAAGATCTCCTCGCGGTCAGGAGCAGCCAGCTTGTAGAGGACATTCTTGTACAGCTTAGCCACTCACAAAGTGGGTCTCAAAAGTCTCGACGTCCCTCGACAGGTGCTTGCTTCCTAGGCAGTTACAGTCCAGATTAGACTCTTCGCTTTCGTGAATGCTGAAGAGGATACGGTACCATGGGTACGGGTGTGACATGGCTCCGGTAGATCATGCTGTCTCCACACTTGGCGGGGAGACAGATTTGATACTCTGGACCTGATGTACCACTTTTGGTTCAGGTGCTGCATCGACGACGCGGGGAGCAGAGAGGAATAAAGGAGGAAGGGGGCAGAAAAGTAACCAGGGAGTGAAAACTGAAACTGAAACTATGTGGTGTTAAGGCTTTAATGAAAGTAAGTAAAGAGGAAAGAGAGACCTGAGTAGATGTGCCCCCCGGTGTGGGTCGCTACGAGACAGATAATTGAGGCCGTAGTTCATCCATCAGGGTCGTTGGGTGAACAGACCTGCTCCTGCACTAGAGCCTACCACTCTACCTTCATTACCTGCTCAAACTCCGCACTAAAGCTGGCTACTCTTCCTTTATTACATACACACACTCATCACTAGAGCTATCCACTCTTTCTTCATTACATACGCACATTGAGCACTAGAGCTCGCCACTTCCTTCATTACATACACACACTCAGCACCAAAGTTGGCCATTCTTCATTCATTACATACACACACTCAGGTCTAGAGCTGGCCACTCTTCCTTCATTACATACACACACTCTGCACTAGAGCTGACCACTCTTCTCTCATTACATACACACACTCAACACTAGAGCTGGCCACTCTTCCTTCATTACATACACACACTGAGCACTAGAGCTGGCCACTCTTCCTTCATTACATAAACACACTCTGCACTAGAGCTAGCCGCTCTTCCTTCATTACATACACACACTCAGGTCTAGAGCTATCCACTCTTTCTTCATTACATACGCACATTGAGCACTAGAGCTCGCCACTTCCTTCATTACATACACACACTCAGCACCAAAGTTGGCCATTCTTCATTCATTACATACACACACTCAGGTCTAGAGCTGGCCACTCTTCCTTCATTACATACACACACTCTGCACTAGAGCTGACCACTCTTCTCTCATTACATACACACACTCAACACTATAGCTGGCCACTCTTCCTTCATTACATACACACACTGAGCACTAGAGCTGGCCACTCTTCCTTCATTACATAAACACACTCTGCACTAGAGCTAGCCGCTCTTCCTTCATTACATACACACACTCAGGTCTAGAGCTGACCACTCTTCTCTCATTACATACACACACTCAACACTAGAGCTGGCCACTCTTCCTTCATTACATACACACACTCAGCACTAGAGCTGGCCACTCTTCTCTCATTACATACACACACTCAACACTAGAGCTGACCATTCTTCTCTCATTACATACACACACTCAACACTAGAGCGGACCACTCTTCTCTCATTACATACACACACTCAGCACTAGAGCTGGCCACTCTTCTCTCATTACATACGCACATTGAGCACTAGAGCTCGCCACTTCCTTCATTACATACACACACTCAGCACCAGAGTTGGCCACTCTTCATTCATTACATACACACACTCAACACTAGAGCCAGCCACTCTTCTTTCATTACACACACACACTCAACACTGGAGCTGGCCACTCTACCTTCATTACATACACACACTCAGCACCAGAGGTGGCCACTCTTCATTCATTACATACACACACTCAACACTAGAGCTGGCCACTCTTCCTTCATTACATACACACACTCAGCACTAAAGTTGGCCACTCTTCATTCATTACATACACACACTCAACACTAGAGCTGGCCACTCTTCCTTCATTACATACACACACTCAGCACTAGAGCTGGCCACTCTTTCTTCGTTACATACACACACTCAACACTAGAGCTGGCCACTCTTCCTTCATTACATACACACACTCAGCACTAGAGCTGGCCACTCTTCCTTCATTACACACACACACTCAGCACTAGAGCTGGCCACTCTTCCTTCATTACACACACTCAACACTAGAGCTGGCCACTCTTCCTTCATTACACACACTCAACACTAGAGCTGGCCACTCTTCCTTCATTACACACACACACTCAGCACTAGAGCTGGCCACTCTTCCTTCATTACATACGCACATTGAGCACTAGAGCTCGCCACTTCCTTCATTACATACACACACTCAGCACCAGAGTTGGCCATTCTTCATTCATTACATACACACACTCAGCACTAGAGCTGGCCACTCTTCTCTCATTACATACACACACTCAGCACCTGAGCTCGCCACTTCCTTCATTATATACACACACTCAGCACTAGAGCTGGCCACTCTTCCTTCATTACATACACACACTCAGCACTAGAGCTGGCCACTCTTCCTTCATTACATACACACACTCAGCACCAGAGTTGGCCACTCTTCCTTCATTATATACACACACTCAGGACTAGAGCTGGCCACTCTTCCTTCATTACATACACACACTCAGGTCTAGAGTTGGCCACTCTTCCTTCATTACATACACACATCAGGTCTAGAGTTGGCCACTCTTCCTTCATTATATACACACACTCAGCACTAGAGCCGGCCACTCTTCCTTCATTACATACACACACTCAGCACTAGAGCTGGCCACTCTTCCTTCATTACATACACACACTCAGCACTAGAGCTGGCCACTCTTCCTTCATTACATACACACACTCAGCACTAGAGCTGGCCACTCTTCCTTCATTACATACGCACAGTGAGCACTAGAGCTGGCCACTCTTCCTTCATTACATACGCACAGTGAGCACTAGAGCTGGCCACTCTTCCTTCATTACATACGCACAGTGGGCACTAGAGCGGGCCACTCTTCCTTCATTACATACGCACAGTGGGCACTAGAGCTGGCCACTCTTCCTTCATTACATACGCACAGTGGGCACTAGAGCTGGCCACTCTTCCTTCATTACATACGCACAGTGAGCACTAGAGCTGGCCACTCTTCCTTCATTACATACGCACAGTGGGCACTAGAGCTGGCCACTCTTCCTTCATTACATACACACACTCAACACTAGAGCTGGCCACTCTTCCTTCATTACATACACACACTCAGTGCTAGAGCTGGCCACTCTTCCTTCATTACATAAACACACTCAACACTAGAGCTGGACACTCTTCCTTCATTACATACACACACTCAGCACTAGAGCTGGCCATTCTTCCTTCATAACATACACACACTCAGCACTAGAGCTGGCCACTCTTCCTTCATTACATACACACACTCAACACTAGAGCTGGCCACTCTTCCTTCATTACATAAACACACTCAACACTAGAGCTGGCCACTCTTCCTTCATTACATACACACACTCAGCACTAGAGCTGGCCACTCTTCCTTCATTACATACGCACAGTGAGCACTAGAGCTGGCCACTCTTCCTTCATTACATACGCACAGTGAGCACTAGAGCTGGCCACTCTTCCTTCATTACATACACACACTCAACACTAGAGCTGGCCACTCTTCCTTCATTACATACACACACTCAACACTAGAGCTGGCCACTCTTCCTTCATTACATACACACACTCAGGTCTAGAGTTGGCCACTCTTCCTTCATTACATACACACACTCAGGTCTAGAGCTGGCCACTCTTCCTTCATTACATACACACACTGAGCACTAGAGCTGGCCACTCTTCCTTCATTACATACACACACTCAGGACTAGAGCTGGCCACTCTTCCTTCATTACATACACACACTCAGCACTAGAGCTGGCCACTCTTCCTTCATTACATACACACACTCAGCACTAGAGATGGCCACTCTTCCTTCATTACATACACACACTCAGCACTAGAGCTGGCCACTCTTCCTTCATTACATACACACACTCAGCACTAGAGCTGGCCACTCTTCCTTCATTACATACACACACTCAGGTCTAGAGTTGGCCACTCTTCATTCATTACATACACACACTCAACACTAGAGCTGGCCACTCTTCCTTCATTACATACACACACTCAACACTAGAGCTGGCCACTCTTCCTTCATTACATACACACACTCAGGACTAGAGCTGGCCACTCTTCCTTCATTACATACACACACTCAGCACTAGAGCTGGCCACTATTCCTTGATTACATACACACATTGAGCACTAGAGTTCGCCACTTCCTTCATTACATACACACACTGAGCACTCGAGATGGCCACTCTTCCTTCATTACATACGCACAGTGAGCACTAGAGCTGGCCACTCTTCCTTCATTACATACACACACTCAACACTAGAGCTGGCCACTCTTCCTTCATTACATACACACACTCAGTGCTAGAGCTGGCCACTCTTCCTTCATTACATACACACACTCAGGTCTAGAGCTGGCCACTCTTCCTTCATTACATACACACACTCAACACTAGAGCTGGCCACTCTTCCTTCATTACATACACACACTCAGTGCTAGAGCTGGCCACTCTTCCTTCATTACATACACACACTCAGCACTAGAGCTGGCCACTCTTCCTTCATTACATACACACACTCAACACTAGAGCTGGCCACTCTTCCTTCATTACATACACACATTGAGCACTAGAGTTCGCCACTTCCTTCATTACATACACACACTCAGCACTAGAGCTGGCCACTCTTCCTTCATTACATACACACACTCAACACTAGAGCTGGCCACTCTTCCTTCATTACATACACACACTCAGCACTAGAGTTGGCCACTCTTCCTTCATTACATACGCACAGTGAGCACTAGAGCTGGCCACTCTTCCTTCATTACATACACACACTCAGGTCTAGAGCCGGCCACTCTTCCTTCATTACATACACACACTCAGGTCTAGAGTTGGCCACTCTTCCTTCATTACATACACACACTGAGCACTAGAGCTGGCCACTCTTCCTTCATTACATACACACACTCAACACTAGAGCTGGCCACTCTTCCTTCATTACACACACTCAACACTAGAGCTGGCCACTCTTCCTTCATTACACACACTCAGCACCAGAGTTGGCCATTCTTCATTCATTACATACACACACTCAGCACTAGAGCTGGCCACTCTTCTCTCATTACATACACACACTCAGCACCTGAGCTCGCCACTTCCTTCATTATATACACACACTCAGCACTAGAGCTGGCCACTCTTCCTTCATTACATACACACACTCAGCACTAGAGCTGGCCACTCTTCCTTCATTAGATACACACACTCAGCACCAGAGTTGGCCACTCTTCCTTCATTATATACACACACTCAGGACTAGAGCTGGCCACTCTTCCTTCATTACATACACACACTCAGGTCTAGAGTTGGCCACTCTTCCTTCATTACATACACACACTCAGGTCTAGAGTTGGCCACTCTTCCTTCATTACATACACACACTCAGCACTAGAGCTGGCCACTCTTCCTTCATTACATACGCACAGTGAGCACTAGAGCTGGCCACTCTTCCTTCATTACATACGCACAGTGGGCACTAGAGCTGGCCACTCTTCCTTCATTACATACGCACAGTGGGCACTAGAGCTGGCCACTCTTCCTTCATTACATACGCACAGTGGGCACTAGAGCTGGCCACTCTTCCTTCATTACATACACACACTCAACACTAGAGCTGGCCACTCTTCCTTCATTACATACACACACTCAGGTCTAGAGTTGGCCACTCTTCCTTCATTACATACACACACTCAGGTCTAGAGCTGGCCACTCTTCCTTCATTACATACACACACTGAGCACTAGAGCTGGCCACTCTTCCTTCATTACATACACACACTCAGGACTAGAGGTGGCCACTCTTCCTTCATTACATACACACACTCAGCACTAGAGCTGGCCACTCTTCCTTCATTACATACACACACTCAGCACTAGAGATGGCCACTCTTCCTTCATTACATACACACACTCAGCACTAGAGCTGGCCACTCTTCCTTCATTACATACACACACTCAGCACTAGAGCTGGCCACTCTTCCTTCATTACATACACACACTCAGGTCTAGAGTTGGCCACTCTTCATTCATTACATACACACACTCAACACTAGAGCTGGCCACTCTTCCTTCATTACATACACACACTCAACACTAGAGCTGG
Source organism: Lissotriton helveticus (assembly GCF_964261635.1). Classification (NCBI taxonomy): domain Eukaryota; kingdom Metazoa; phylum Chordata; class Amphibia; order Caudata; family Salamandridae; genus Lissotriton; species Lissotriton helveticus. The sequence goes on along the minus strand of NC_136067.1, from coordinate 11,906,021 downwards.
CCACTCTTCCTTCATTACATACACACACTCAGGACTAGAGCTGGCCACTCTTCCTTCATTACATACACACACTCAGCACTAGAGCTGGCCACTATTCCTTGATTACATACACACATTGAGCACTAGAGTTCGCCACTTCCTTCATTACATACACACACTGAGCACTCGAGATGGCCACTCTTCCTTCATTACATACGCACAGTGAGCACTAGAGCTGGCCACTCTTCCTTCATTACATACACACACTCAACACTAGAGCTGGCCACTCTTCCTTCATTACATACACACACTCAGTGCTAGAGCTGGCCACTCTTCCTTCATTACATACACACACTCAGGTCTAGAGCTGGCCACTCTTCCTTCATTACATACACACACTCAACACTAGAGCTGGCCACTCTTCCTTCATTACATACACACACTCAGTGCTAGAGCTGGCCACTCTTCCTTCATTACATACACACACTCAGCACTAGAGCTGGCCACTCCTCCTTCATTACATACACACACTCAACACTAGAGCTGGCCACTCTTCCTTCATTACATACACACATTGAGCACTAGAGTTCGCCACTTCCTTCATTACATACACACACTCAGCACTAGAGCTGGCCACTCTTCCTTCATTACATACACACACTCAACACTAGAGCTGGCCACTCTTCCTTCATTACATACACACACTCAGCACTAGAGTTGGCCACTCTTCCTTCATTACATACGCACAGTGAGCACTAGAGCTGGCCACTCTTCCTTCATTACATACACACACTCAGGTCTAGAGCTGGCCACTCTTCCTTCATTACATACACACACTCAGGTCTAGAGTTGGCCACTCTTCCTTCATTACATACACACACTGAGCACTAGAGCTGGCCACTCTTCCTTCATTACATACACACACTCAACACTAGAGCTGGCCACTCTTCCTTCATTACACACACTCAACACTAGAGCTGGCCACTCTTCCTTCATTACACACACTCAACACTAGAGCTGGCCACTCTTCCTTCATTACACACACACACTCAGCACTAGAGCTGGCCACTCTTCCTTCATTACATACGCACATTGAGCACTAGAGCTCGCCACTTCCTTCATTACATACACACACTCAGCACCAGAGTTGGCCATTCTTCATTTATTACATACACACACTCAGCACTAGAGCTGGCCACTCTTCTCTCATTACATACACACACTCAGCACCTGAGCTCGCCACTTCCTTCATTATATACACACACTCAGCACTAGAGCTGGCCACTCTTCCTTCATTACATACACACACTCAGCACCAGAGTTGGCCACTCTTCATTCATTACATACACACACTCAACACTAGAGCTGGCTACTCTTCTCTCATTACATACACACACTAAGCACCTGAGCTCGCCACTTCCTTCATTATATACACACACTCAGCACTAGAGCTGGCCACTCTTCCTTCATTACATACACACACTCAGCACTAGAGCTGGCCACTCTTCCTTCATTAGATACACACACTCAGCACCAGAGTTGGCCACTCTTCCTTCATTATATACACACACTCAGGACTAGAGCTGGCCACTCTTCCTTCATTACATACACACACTCAGGTCTAGAGTTGGCCACTCTTCCTTCATTACATACACACACTCAGGTCTAGAGTTGGCCACTCTTCCTTCATTACATACACACACTCAGCACTAGAGCTGGCCACTCTTCCTTCATTACATACGCACAGTGAGCACTAGAGCTGGCCACTCTTCCTTCATTACATACGCACAGTGGGCACTAGAGCTGGCCACTCTTCCTTCATTACATACGCACAGTGGGCACTAGAGCTGGCCACTCTTCCTTCATTACATACGCACAGTGGGCACTAGAGCTGGCCACTCTTCCTTCATTACATACACACACTCAGTGCTAGAGCTGGCCACTCTTCCTTCATTACATAAACACACTCAACACTAGAGCTGGCCACTCTTCCTTCATTACATACACACACTCAGCACTAGAGCTGGCAATTCTTCCTTCATTACATACACACACTCAGCACTAGAGCTGGCCACTCTTCCTTCATTACATACACACACTCAACACTAGAGCTGGCCACTCTTCCTTCATTACATAAACACACTCAACACTAGAGCTGGCCACTCTTCCTTCATTACATACACACACTCAACACTAGAGCTGGCCACTCTTCCTTCATTACATACACACACTCAACACTAGAGCTGGCCACTCTTCCTTCATTACATACACACACTCAGGTCTAGAGTTGGCCACTCTTCCTTCATTACATACACACACTCAGGTCTAGAGCTGGCCACTCTTCCTTCATTACATACACACACTGAGCACTAGAGCTGGCCACTCTTCCTTCATTACATACACACACTCAGGACTAGAGCTGGCCACTCTTCCTTCATTACATACACACACTCAGCACTAGAGCTGGCCACTCTTCCTTCATTACATACACACACTCAGCACTAGAGATGGCCACTCTTCCTTCATTACATACACACACTCAGCACTAGAGCTGGCCACTCTTCCTTCATTACATACACACACTCAGCACTAGAGCTGGCCACTCTTCCTTCATTACATACACACACTCAGGTCTAGAGTTGGCCACTCTTCATTCATTACATACACACACTCAACACTAGAGCTGGCCACTCTTCCTTCATTACATACACACACTCAACACTAGAGCTGGCCACTCTTCCTTCATTACATACACACACTCAGGACTAGAGCTGGCCACTCTTCCTTCATTACATACACACACTCAGCACTAGAGCTGGCCACTATTCCTTGATTACATACACACATTGAGCACTAGAGTTTGCCACTTCCTTCATTACATACACACACTGAGCACTCGAGATGGCCACTCTTCCTTCATTACATACGCACAGTGAGCACTAGAGCTGGCCACTCTTCCTTCATTACATACACACACTCAACACTAGAGCTGGCCACTCTTCCTTCATTACATACACACACTCAGTGCTAGAGCTGGCCACTCTTCCTTCATTACATACACACACTCAGGTCTAGAGCTGGCCACTCTTCCTTCATTACATACACACACTCAACACTAGAGCTGGCCACTCTTCCTTCATTACCTACACACACTCAGTGCTAGAGCTGGCCACTCTTCCTTCATTACATACACACACTCAGCACTAGAGCTGGCCACTCTTCCTTCATTACATACACACACTCAACACTAGAGCTGGCCACTCTTCCTTCATTACATACACACATTGAGCACTAGAGTTCGCCACTTCCTTCATTACATACACACACTCAGCACTAGAGCTGGCCACTCTTCCTTCATTACATACACACACTCAACACTAGAGCTGGCCACTCTTCCTTCATTACAAACACACACTCAGCACTAGAGTTGGCCACTCTTCCTTCATTACACACACACACTCAGCACTAGAGCTGGCCACTCTTCCTTCATTACATACACACACTCAACACTAGAGCTGGCCACTCTTCCTTCATTACACACACTCAACACTAGAGCTGGCCACTCTTCCTTCATTACACACACACACTCAGCACTAGAGCTGGCCACTCTTCCTTCATTACATACGCACATTGAGCACTAGAGCTCGCCACTTCCTTCATTACATACACACACTCAGCACCAGAGTTGGCCATTCTTCATTCATTACATACACACACTCAGCACTAGAGCTGGCCACTCTTCTCTCATTACATACACACACTCAGCACCTGAGCTCGCCACTTCCTTCATTATATACACACACTCAGCACTAGAGCTGGCCACTCTTCCATCATTACATACACACACTCAGCACCAGAGTTGGCCACTCTTCATTCATTACATACACACACTCAACACTAGAGCTGGCCACTCTTCTCTCATTACATACACACACTCAGCACCTGAGCTCGCAACTTCCTTCATTATATACACACACTCAGCACTAGAGCTGGCCACTCTTCCTTCATTACATACACACACTCAGCACTAGAGCTGGCCACTCTTCCTTCATTAGATACACACACTCAGCACCAGAGTTGGCCACTCTTCCTTCATTATATACACACACTCAGGACTAGAGCTGGCCACTCTTCCTTCATTACATACACACACTCAGGTCTAGAGTTGGCCACTCTTCCTTCATTACATACACACACTCAGGTCTAGAGTTGGCCACTCTTCCTTCATTACATACACACACTCAGCACTAGAGCCGGCCACTCTTCCTTCATTACATACACACACTCAGCACTAGAGCTGGCCACTCTTCCTTCATTAAATACACACACTCAGCACTAGAGCTGGCCACTCTTCCTTCATTACATACACACACTCAGCACTAGAGCTGGCCACTCTTCCTTCATTACATACGCACAGTGAGCACTAGAGCTGGCCACTCTTCCTTCATTACATACGCACAGTGAGCACTAGAGCTGGCCACTCTTCCTTCATTACATACGCACAGTGGGCACTAGAGCTGGCCACTCTTCCTTCATTACATACGCACAGTGGGCACTAGAGCTGGCCACTCTTCCTTCATTACATACGCACAGTGGGCACTAGAGCTGGCCACTCTTCCTTCATTACATACGCACAGTGAGCACTAGAGCTGGCCACTCTTCCTTCATTACATACGCACAGTGGGCACTAGAGCTGGCCACTCTTCCTTCATTACATACACACACTCAACACTAGAGCTGGCCACTCTTCCTTCATTACATACACACACTCAGTGCTAGAGCTGGCCACTCTTCCTTCATTACATAAACACACTCAACACTAGAGCTGGCCACTCTTCCTTCATTACATACACACACTAAGCACTAGAGCTGGCCATTCTTCCTTCATTACATACACACACTCAGCACTAGAGCTGGCCACTCTTCCTTCATTACATACACACACTCAACACTAGAGCTGGCCACTCTTCCTTCATTACATAAACACACACAACACTAGAGCTGGCCACTCTTCCTTCATTACATACACACACTCAACACTAGAGCTGGCCACTCTTCCTTCATTACATACACACACTCAACACTAGAGCTGGCCACTCTTCCTTCATTACATACACACACTCAGGTCTAGAGTTGGCCACTCTTCCTTCATTACATACACACACTCAGGTCTAGAGCTGGCCACTCTTCCTTCATTACATACACACACTGAGCACTAGAGCTGGCCACTCTTCCTTCATTACATACACACACTCAGGACTAGAGCTGGCCACTCTTCCTTCATTACATACACACACTCAGCACTAGAGCTGGCCACTCTTCCTTCATTACATACACACACTCAGCACTAGAGATGGCCACTCTTCCTTCATTACATACACACACTCAGCACTAGAGCTGGCCACTCTTCCTTCATTACATACACACACTCAGCACTAGAGCTGGCCACTCTTCCTTCATTACATACACACACTCAGGTCTAGAGTTGGCCACTCTTCATTCATTACATACACACACTCAACACTAGAGCTGGCCACTCTTCCTTCATTACATACACACACTCAACACTAGAGCTGGCCACTCTTCCTTCATTACATACACACACTCAGGACTAGAGCTGGCCACTCTTCCTTCATTACATACACACACTCAGCACTAGAGCTGGCCACTATTCCTTGATTACATACACACATTGAGCACTAGAGTTCGCAACTTCCTTCATTACATACACACACTGAGCACTCGAGATGGCCACTCTTCCTTCATTACATACGCACAGTGAGCACTAGAGCTGGCCACTCTTCCTTCATTACATACACACACTCAACACTAGAGCTGGCCACTCTTCCTTCATTACATACACACACTCAGTGCTAGAGCTGGCCACTCTTCCTTCATTACATACACACACTCAGGTCTAGAGCTGGCCACTCTTCCTTCATTACATACACACACTCAACACTAGAGCTGGCCACTCTTCCTTCATTACATACACACACTCAGTGCTAGAGCTGGCCACTCTTCCTTCATTACATACACACACTCAGCACTAGAGCTGGCCACTCTTCCTTCATTACATACACACACTCAACACTAGAGCTGGCCACTCTTCCTTCATTACATACACACATTGAGCACTAGAGTTCGCCACTTCCTTCATTACATACACACACTCAGCACTAGAGCTGGCCACTCTTCCTTCATTACATACACACACTCAACACTAGAGCTGGCCACTCTTCCTTCATTACATACACACACTCAGCACTAGAGTTGGCCACTCTTCCTTCATTACATACGCACACTCAGCACTAGAGTTGGCCACTCTTCCTTCATTACATACGCACAGTGAGCCCTAGAGCTGGCCACTCTTCCTTCATTACATACACACACTCAGGTCTAGAGCTGGCCACTCTTCCTTCATTACATACACACACTCAGGTCTAGAGCTGGCCACTCTTCCTTCATTACATACACACACTCAACACTAGAGCTGGCCACTCTTCCTTCATTACATACACACACTCAGCACTAGAGCCGGCCACTCTTCCTTCATTACATACACACACTCAGCACTAGAGCTGGCCACTCTTCCTTCATTACATACACACACTCAGGACTAGAGCTGGCCACTCTTCCTTCATCACATACACACTCTCAGCACTAGAGCTGGCCACTCTTCCTTCATTACATACACACACTCAGCACTAGAGCTGGCCACTCTTCCTTCATTACATACACACACTCAGGTCTAGAGTTGGCAACTCTTCATTCATTACATACACACACTCAGGTCTAAAGTTGGCCACTCTTCATTCATTACATACACACACTCAACACTAGAGCTGGCCACTCTTCATTCATTACATACACACACTCAACACTAGAGCTGGCCACTCTTCCTTCATTACATACACACACTCAGTGCTAGAGCTGGCCACTCTTCCTTCATTACATACACACACTCAGTGCTAGAGCTGGCCACTCTTCCTTCATTACATACACACACTCAGGTCTAGAGCTGGCCACTCTTCCTTCATTACATACACACACTCAACACTAGAGCTGGCCACTCTTCCTTCATTACATACGCACAGTGAGCACTAGAGCTGGCCACTCTTCCTTCATTACATACACACACTCAACACTAGAGCTGGCCACTCTTCCTTCATTACATACAGACACTCAGCACTAGAGTTGGCCACTCTTCCTTCATTACATACGCACAGTGAGCACTAGAGCTGGCCACTCTTCCTTCATTACATACACACACTCAGGTCTAGAGTTGGCCACTCTTCCTTCATTACATACACACACTCACCACTAGAGCTGGCCACTCTTCCTTCATTACATACACACACTCAGGTCTAGAGCTGGCCACTCTTCCTTCATTACATAAACACACTCAACACTAGAGCTGGCCACTCTTCCTTCATTACATACACACACTCAGGTCTAGAGTTGGCCACTCTTCCTTCATTACATACACACACTCAACACTAGAGCTGGCCACTCTTCCTTCATTACATACACACACTCAACACTAGAGCTGGCCACTCTTCCTTCATTACATACACACACTCAGCACTAGAGTTGGCCACTCTTCCTTCATTACATACGCACAGTGAGCACTAGAGCTGGCCACTCTTCCTTCATTACATACACACACTCAGGTCTAGAGTTGGCCACTCTTCCTTCATTACATAAACACACTCAACACTAGAGCTGGCCACTCTCCCTTCATTACATACACACACTCAACACTAGAGCTGGCCACTCTTCCTTCATTACATAAACACACTCAACACTAGAGCTGGCCACTCTTCCTTCATTACATACACACACTCCGGTCTAGAGTTGGCCACTCTTCCTTCATTACATACGCACAGTGAGGACTAGAGCTGGCCACTCTTCCTTCATTACATACACACACTCAGGTCTAGAGTTGGCCACTCTTCCTTCATTACATAAACACACTCAACACTAGAGCTGGCCACTATTCCTTCATTACATACACACACTCAGGTCTAGAGTTGGCCACTCTTCCTTCATTACATACACACACTCAGGTCTAGAGTTGGCCACTCTTCCTTCATTACATACACACACTCAACACTAGAGCTGGCCACTCTTCCTTCATTACATACGCACATTGAGCACTAGAGTTCGCCACTTCCTTCATTACATACACACACTCAGCACTCGAGATGGCCACTCTTTTTGCATTAACTATACCACACAACACTAGAGCCGGCCACTCTTTCTTCATTACATACACACATTCAGCACTAGAGCTCGCTACTATTTTTCCTTCTTCTAAGTGCCTTCATTAGAGCACCTTTACATTGGCTCAAGCTCCTCGGTATCTGTGGATTCTTTGAGAAAGGGGCCTTGTGGGAAGGTCTTTTTTTGCGTTGTTCTTTGCCCAGCTTCCGTCACAGATCATCTGTTAGTGCCTCCCAGTGACCAATCATCTCTAGCTTGATCTCCCGCGGTTCTCGAACTTCCCACGTTGCTTCCCACTCCTGCATTTTCCCTTCTAGTTTGTTTGTCCATTTTATTCTTTTAAGGGCTCTGAAGTGTTCCTCCCCTGTGGTTTCTCCCATCATTTTCTGGAGGTCTGCTGATTCCGTTCCTAGGTAAAATGTTGCACATAGAGGCCTGTGATGGCTTTCTCCTCGCTCATCGACCTGAAATTCTTTCAACTTATCAACCATTTTCTCGTTGATTAAAATATAGTCGATAGTAGATATGTTTCGAAATGATGGTTTGGGCACCACGAGGGTGAACGTAGTTTCATCATGAGGTGAGCTGAGTTGAGTTTGACATTTTTAAGAAGAGAGAGCAGTGTGCCCTTTATTTTGTATGCCAGGGGCATCTTCCAGACTTCTCAAATTACAATCTCCTGCAACAATCACATGGTAATGTTCATATTTAAGTATTATATCTTCCAGCATGTTGGTAAATGATTCAATGCTGGCAGCGGTCATTGCCGGGTTGATGCAACAGTTTATGAGCAGCAAGTTGAGCGGGCAGTGGCCCTCCCTTGGACCAGCAATTGTCATTACTTGCAGGTCTGGGAAGTTTACTCTTATTTCTGTGGGGCGCTCTAGCACTTTCAGTGCTAGAACGGCCTCTCTTCCTTCATTATATAGACACTCTCAGCGCTACAGCTGGCCACTTTTCCTTTTTTCAGATATATGGAAACATAAATTTCTTTGACAGTGTGCACAATCATATTCAGAACTCACCTGCAGCTGCATGACAACATAGTTGAATTTCTCATTCCTCCCACAGCCAATGAACCTGCAGACGTGGTCCTTCCCTGCAGAGGGCATAATAGAAGAAACACAGTCACACAGGGCAGAGACAGGTGAGAGCTTTATGGATGTTTTCCATGAAACTCCTGCTATTATTGTACTGAGGCCCACACACATTGCTAGCAACACACCACAGTACTGACCTGCAAGACCCCATACTTTTATAGTATTGAGACACACAATGTCCTGGAAACACATCAGAGATGACCAGCAACACCCCCTACTTTTACACTACTGGGATCCTCACTGCTGTGCACAGCACTGCAACCGTGGCCTTCAGCGTTCAAGTCTGTTCAATTACTGAGGGCCACACACAGCTCTGCCAGTGCATCTCAGTCCTGAGCAGAAGGATCCTGTGACATCCAGGTTCTGAGGGTTACCCACAGTAATGTCACAGCACCACCACTGTGATCTGTAGCCTCTTCTGCTATCCTAGTGCTGCGGGTCACACAAGGTTCTGCCAGTGGACCAGAATCTTGCCCTTCAGCATCCCCTCCTATTGAAGTACAAAGGGGCAGAGCTCTGCCAGTGCACCTGTCCTGAACTGTGGTACTCCCTGCTATTCATTACTGAGCCTTACACTGCTGTGACGTACACAGTAGAGCTGTCAACGCCACACATGGCTCACACAACGTCCAACGAATGTTTACATAACCAGTGACTGCGATACAGGAACCACCCAAAAGTTGGGACTGGTGTGATTAGGCGGTTCATGCAAGGGCGTCGAGACACTATGGGCCATATGTATCATTGAAATTCGCATTTGCAAAGGCTGACATTCGCAGAATTTCGGGATTTGCGAATGCGAATTCGCAAAATGATATGTATGAAGGAAATCCCGATGCAAAATAAGGAATTGCATGTATGTGCACCACTGTGCACCTATGCTTATTTCAGGGGTGCAACAGGGTGTCCTTTGGACACCCCTGCACCCTTGAAATTATTCTCAATTTGCGCTTAGCAAATTGCGAATCGCAAATTGAGAGAAAATTCCCATTCCTTCCTATGGGCCTCCTGGCCCATAGAAATGAATGGGAAAGTATTCCTTAATTGCGAATTTGCATTTTGCGAATTCCCAATTAAGGAATATCAAGAAATCGCTAAAAAATTGCATTTTTCTTGATACATACCATTTTGCAATTCTGAAATAGCGATTTCTTAAAAATCGCTATTACAGATTCGCAAAATAGTTCCTTGATACATATGGCCCTATATTTCTGGGGCACCGACACCCTTAGGAAGAGCCGAGCCATAGGTCTGTCTTGGCTCTAAAACACAAAGAACAAGCCGAGCCATCAAAATATGCAATTCAGGAAACAAATGTTATAAAAAATATGATACAGGTTTTCAAACGAGAAAAAAAATGGCATCATATCTCGCGGTCTCAACTAAATGCAGATGATATTTATTACATAATTGAGTTCCATTTATTCAAAGTATTTTTTTAAACTTGAAACATTCAGGCAGAGTTACTCAAAATGTGTCAGTGTGCCATGTTCTCTACTTATATAGCCTATATTGCTATTAAGGGCCTCATTAAGATGTCGGTCGGAAAGCATTCCGACCGACTCGGTTCAGAATGGTTTCTGACCCACTCAAGTTCGGGGAGTCCGACCAATCGACCGATTACGATCTTTCTGAACGCCGTTCGGTGGGACCCCCATTGACTTCAATGGGAGCCTGTGTTCCGTCCGACAACACAGGCTCCCGTTCAAAATAGGTGTAGTCGCGGAAAACCTTGGACGCCGTGGCGGGCGCCCTTTGGTGAAAGTCATTTTTAGACAAGGGGCCAGCGCTTCATAGTCTCAACGCCAGATTTGGACTCTTTCATCCATGTCTTTTTAAGGTCACATACAAAAATAAAACCACAAGCTATAAGGATCCAGCTTTACTTCAACATTTTTTTTTGGATCACCGAGGAGAAAAGATATGGACGTTTCCAGGATTTCTAATGTTTAAGTTAATTGTGATGTGCTTTAAATGCTATACTTCCTACGTGTATGTAATCATTGCCTGTTTTGATTTTTGCCGCCTATGTGTTATTTATCCTTCACGTTTTCTTCCCTTTGTTAGATGCAGTGTTTGTGCATGAACATCTGCTCTTGGATGGTCCCGATCTGGCCTGAGTTGTCTGGTTAGTATCATCTTCCTTATGTGGCTTCGCCGCCCTCATTTTGTCCATGTTATTTTTGGTCTGTTAGTTTGTTCTCTATGCGTATGGTTTTTGTCTTTCCTTTTTGTAAACACTTCTATTTTCTTTTCTTCTCTTTCCTGTGGTTTTTCAGTCTATTTCTTTTTTCTATTAGGTATTTTTCCCTCTTTCTGTCTTTCCCATCTTTTTCCTTCCTCATATCTTACTTTCTATTTGTTTTCCATTTCTTTTTCTTTCATAGCTATTTATTTTTTTCTATGATATTCAGTTTTGCTGATATAGTTATGCATGCTCTTTGTCAATTTTGTATTGCTCATATGGCTTTATTGTATATTTTAATTATTGTTATCTCTTGGAATGTTAAGGGTTTAGGCTCTCCTATAAAACGCCAGAGGGTATTGGCACGTATGTCTAATTTGAATTGTGGCATCGCTTTAATGCAAGAAATTCATATTTTAGACAAGGAAATATCGAAACTTAAAAAGCAATGGGTTGGTCATGTTTTTACTTCTCTGGGTACGGGAAAACGTAATGGAGTAGCCATTTTTATGTCACAAGCGTCTTGACCTGCAGGTCCTTACACAGGGTGCTGATGTGATGGGTAGATGGGTTTCTGCTTCTTTGCTGGTTAACAGAATCCCCATGACTATTTTTAATCTTTAGTCGCCTACTGCTCCAGACACTACTTTTTGCCCCACAATATTATCTAAATTCATGTCCTATCAAGATGATTAATTAATATTTGGTGGCAATTTTAACATGGTTTTTGACCCCATTATTGACCGTAATTCTAAATACAAATTCATTCCCTCCCACATTCATTTTCAGTTTACAGTTACTATTCAGCAACAGTCTATAGTGGATGCTTGGAGATTAAGTAATCCTTCACTTTTAGAGTATACTTTCTTCTCCCCTGTACATTCTTCCCAATCCCGTTTGGATTATTTGTTTTTATCTAAATCACTCGCGCAACATATTTCTCATTCAGATATTGGTTCCATACAGATTTCGGAACATGCCTCCATTACTTTAGACTTGGATCTTTTTCCACCTACTCAAGGTACTAGAAGGTGGAGATTCAATAACTCTTTTTTTGGATTGCAATTTTACTCAAAAGTTAGAATTTTTTGCTACTACTTTTTTCTTGAAAATGAGAGCCCATCCATGTCACCTCAGATTATATGGGACACTTTTAAGGCTGCCACCAGGGGCTTTATTATCTTTTTTGTATCTCATAGAAAGAACGCTTCTCAATGTAGTTTTAAGTTACTTATGGCCCGCATTAAGCAATTAGAACATTTCTACTATCACACAAACTCAAAGACTTGTCTCGAAGAGCTTATTAAATCCAAAGTTGAGTTCAATAAATTTTCTACAGAAAACACCAACTAGTTTTTACTTAAAGCCTCTGCTAAACGTTATGGATGTAAAAAATAAGGCTGAAAAGCTTCTGGCTAATTACCTCAAAGTGAAAAAAAGAGTTTACCAAAATTGATTCCATCCTCCCGTCTACCAATCGTATGGTTTATAAAAATGAAGATATATTATCAGAATTTACACCGTTTTTTCAGACTCGTTATGCTCCAGATTCTTCTGTACTTCAAGAAGATATTCTCCAATATGTATATTCTCTTACTCCTCCTTCTCCTCCTACAATTTTTTCAGCATTAGATGATGCTATTCGCATCCAAGACATTCTTAATGCTATTTATACTATTTACGTGGTGTAGCCCCAGGGCCTGATGGTTTTACTATTGATTTTTAATCTCATTTCTCTAAACTTCCTATTTCTTTTTCTCTTTTTTATTTCTTCTCAACAATCAAGTGGTTCTTTATCAAGATACTTTGATATGTCTCCTTCCCAAGGATGGTAGAGATCATACTCTGTGTAAGAATGATAGACCCATTTCTTTAATCAATTTAGATTACAAATATTTGCAAAAATGTTGGCCCTACGTTTAGTATCTGTATTACCTCAATTGTTGGTCGGGAACAAAGTTGTTTTATTAAGGGCAGACATATTTCAGACAATACTAGACAATATTCCATTTACTTACCAAATCCAAATCCTATAAGTACTCTGTTGCAGCTATCTCATTAGATGCTGAAAAGGCGTTTGATCGTGCTGGTTGGCCTTTTATCTTTTCTACTCTAATCTGGTTAGGTTTTTGTGCCACGTTTATTATTTATGTTTCTTTGTAATTTTCTTCTTCTGCCTTTTCTATCTTAACTAACGGTCTTATCTCGCCATCTTTTTCTTTATATCATGGTGTTAAACAAGGTTGTCCCCTCTCCCCCCTCTTTTTTATTCTTGCTCTTGAACCCTTCTTAATTAAAATTCGTCTAAATCCCCAGATTACAGGTTTCCAGCATGGTGCTAGTCAATTAAAGCTTTCCATTTATGCGGATGATATTTTTTTTCTTTCTTTCACAACCACAGACTTCTTTACCTGCTTCTTTATCCAAAGTAAATCTCCTTGACTCTGTGTCAGGCAGGCGCGCAACACCCATTGGCCTCAAAGGGCTTTAGCCCCCCGTCGTGTGTGGCAGCCCGGGATGAGACACTTCCTGGGCCCGCTCACAGCCGCACCCGAGCACTTCACAGATCTTTAAAAGACCTTGTGCATGTTAATGGGGCTTTGTTGTTGTTTCACCCCTTCTAAGAGCCCCTGCAGCTCGACTCTGCCGATTGCCTAAAGATTCAGCCCCCCCCCCCCAAAAAAAATTCTTAGCCCCCCCGAAATTTGACTCTAGTTGCGCCTCTGGTGTCAGGATATATATTGAATACTGACAAGTGTGAAATTCTTCTGTTGAATAAATTATGTTTTTCTGCTTATTATATTTTTTCTGGTTTATGGTTTAAGCCTTCTATCAAGGAATCTATATCACTCAATTTGAAAATGTTACAGACAACATTGAGGTCTTTTATGTCCAGATGGAATTCCCTATTTTTATCTTGGCGGGGTCGCCTTGTTGCAATAAAGATGATGCTAGTTCCTATAATACTTTATCTTTCTAATATTCCTATAAATATTTCTACATCTCACTATAAGATACTTTACTCTATTTTATCCAAATTCCTATGGAATAAGGAGACGTGCCGCATGACTCTACATAAACTCAAACAGCCTAAATATTTAGGGGGAGTTCATTTTCAGGATTTTCAAACCTATCATACAGCATTATCCCTCAAACAATGCTCTTTGTTACTGCAAGAGGATGAAAAGTCAATTTTACCATTATGGACTATTATCGAAAATCTTTTATTCAGACTTTTTCCTTTCAAGAATTGTTATCCTTTATACAAAGACCTCAGTCACTTTCCCTTCCTATTTTTACCAATAGATGTACATTTCTTCACCCAGTTTTTATTGCTTATCGCAATGCTAAAGATCAATTTTTGCAATCTTCAATATGGTATAACAAATATCCTAAAATTAAAAATTAAATCATTTTTTGGAAGGACTGGCATGGTAAAGGACTTTGTTAGGTTCATCAACTTTTTCAAGGTGACCCTTGCATACCTTTTATCATTGCTCAAACACGTTTTTCTCAACCTTCTTCTTATGCACCCAAATATACATTTTTAATTTCGATTGTTCAATCAACTTATAATTACCTTTCACATACTCCTATGTCCCACTCTTCAACTCCTAGTATTCTGTCGGGTCTGACTTTCTCCCTCTGCACGTCAGTTATATAAACATTTAACCTCCTTTTCAGTTACTCAAATTAAACAGAGGTGGAACTTTCTTGGGAATCTAATCTTCAAATTTCCTTTTATATCTCTGTTTGAAATAGGATTTGAACTAGAATAAAAAAAAATCTTCTAGAGCAGCTAATAAAACATTATTTTTTATTTACAATTGACGTATATTTACTCCTGTTTCATCTCCCGCAGATTTACAACATATGTTATTTGACTCCACTCATTTTGGACACAGGTCTGGTGACAAATGAATGATATTTTTCACACACAAATCCCTTTTACGTTTGTCAATATTTTCCTGGGTAGAGTCTCTAAAGATCGGGCATCATATTTTCATAATTTTTATATAATCGATTTGCTTCTTGCAGTTGCTTTCCAACAAATTACCAAAACCTGGAAGGATTCTACAAAGGTTTCCTACCAAGCTTGGAGGTATGGTGTCTGCTACAATCACAGATTGGATAGAGCATTTGTTTATCCAGTTACCCTTGCTATTAGGCGAGATTTTCTTTGGTCACCCATAATTATTATTTTGAATATATCTGCAAATACAACATGTTTTCATAATCCTTGACTTGAAGAAGTAACTAAACCCCTATGAATATGTATTTCATGTCAGTATCACTCAATTTTGAATATGTATTTCATGTCAAGTGTTACTCAATCTTGAATTAATTTCTTGCTCTATGCTTTTAGAATAGTTATTGTATAAGTGGTTATGTTATTCTACATATATGCGCTTGTCATTTACCTTTTTCCTTTCCTTTCCCCTTGTTTATTCATTACCTTAGCAGTCTGTGTAACCTGATTTTATCTTGTATTTTATTATATTGTGATTGTTTTTCTATTTTATAAATAAAATCTTCTCTTCAACTAAAAATAAAAAGCACCACTCGATCAACTGCTTCAACCGACTTGACACTAAGAAGCATGCGAGCAACGCAGAGCCGCACTCGATCAACAGCTTCCCCAGACTCGAAGCCGGGCTGCATCCCAGCATCGATGCGGACAGCTTTCATCAACAGTTTCACCAGACCTGACATCGAGCAGCCTCCGATCACTGCAGAGACTTTGCGTAGCACCTCCCAGTTATTGTCAAGCACTTCCTTGGATCTAGTCAGCTGCCTCGCACCGCAGAAGACTTTCTACTGCCATAAAAGCTTCTACATAAGAAGGTAAACTTTCCACTAGGACAAGCCTGATCCCTGTAACCATCCTGCTGTCCGTAGCGGTAGGCCTAAACTTGTGTCTTTGACCCTGTCTAGCACGCCTAGATACCTATGGTTGGCCTTAGTGTTTTTTGGTGCTAATTTTAGTGCAATCTTTAAATACACATATCTCTGCTTCTACTTATCGGATTTTTTGTCATTTTGCTGTCATAATATTTATTAAGATATTCCCTATTTTTCTAAATTGGATTGGCATTGTTCTAGTGTTTTCACTTTATTGCTGTTTGTGTACTACATAACTACTTTACACATTGCCTCTAGAGTTAAGGCGGACTGCTCTGCGCCACAGCTGTCAGGGGGGAGCGCAGGTTTATTTAATGACTTTTCTGGTTCACCCTGACCACAACTGTAACTAACCCCTTGTATGCTTATGACCAGCTCAGCTGGTCATGAGGCACAGCAGAGCTGAGCTCATGACGAGCTGAGCTAGTCATAATTGCCGCGGCCCGCCCACACGCGGCTAATTCCCCGCCTGTGCGGGTGTTCTAAAGGAGTGGGTGGAGTCATGACGAGTCCAGCTCGTCATAAGCACAGCTCCGCTGTGCAGCATGACGGGCTGGACTCGTCATGAGTACCGCAGTGCCGCGCGCAGCCCCCCCCCGCACCACGGGGGAATTAGCCCCGCGTGGAAGGGGTTAATGTTTGCAGTGGGTTCTCACCCCCTTCAACTAATACTCTAGTTTTTTGCAGTCTGCTTCTAAGGTAAAGAGTACAACGTCCTAGTGAAGAGTCAACGCCCAAGACAAAGACACTGCATGCTAAGGCAAGAGTTTACATTATGGACAATGGCTTTTGTATCCCAGGGAAAGAAACTATATTCTAAGCAAAGAGCCTACTCCTCTCACCGTGCACTTTTACAGACTTTTAGCAGCCACGTACCTTGTAGTTTCTTGAGCACCGCCACCTCCATCTTCAAAACCTGCTTGGGCTGCTGCGCAGACTCCACTTTCAGGGCCACATTCTCCCGCGTCAGAAGATCCATCGCCTCATAGATCTCCCCGAATCCCCCACCGCCAATCTTCTTGAGCTGGAGAGAAGCAACATAAGGATGGCTTTAAAAGGCATTTTCACACAATTTTCAGTTTACAATGAAAGACAGTAGACTCTTACTGATTAGTGTTAGGATCTGTGTTGAGATCTAGGGACTGAGGTCAGGGCAGAGTCCACTCATACCCAGGTTCTCATGGGGTAGACCCCTCTGGCACTGGGAAATGTCACGTGCGTTTCACAACCAGCCCGCCACTGACTCCACCATCGCACGGTCTTAAGGAAAGGGGGATATTGTACTTAGTGCAGCTTTAAACATGCCTAGGATTGCGTACAATAATGTCTGCACCCTCCTGGTGGTCGCAGAGAGCCTAGCGACCTCCATGGAAGCGAAGTCATTCTTTACCGACAGGGCTCAGAGCACGGTGACCGGGTTGGATGGTCCTTGAGACCAGGGTGGCTGGGCCGATCAACAGGAATATCTCAACAAGAGGCAGAACCAAGATGACCAGATAACCTCCTAGATAACCAGCACATGTGGATATTACATCTGCACTTTGACCACGATGCAGCCCCTCCTTGAGGAGAATGGCGGGGCAACAACCACAAGAACCAGTGTTGGCTCACGGGTTGAACGTTACTTTACTAGGCCTTTGGAAGCTCCCAAGAAAACCAAGAGTAAGTTGCAACATTTACAAAAATAATTCAGCCAGGGTGGTAAGTAACAGACATTAGCGACAACATATCTCCCCAACGCTGGTCAGACTGCACTAGCTTCGACTAAAAGAAAAGGAGAGCAATTCATGGCGCTAACTTTGGTCTTTAAGAAAGTCTAGAGGTAGTGTCTGGGACACTGAAAAGCCAGAGTTATGGACTATGTCCATGTAGGGCTTTCAGAGCCAGCAAGCGGGATTTGTTCACCTAGTGGATACATGTTCTTTTATTGGCAGAACGCTAAAAGCACGGGTGTAGATTCTAAACGTGACTATATGAAATGATTTGGAAAGGTGAGAACGTAGACGTTATTTTTATTGCCTGACACAATACAACTGATGAGTGACTATCCTAGGTGTTGCACTTTGAACAGTAACTCCTGAGGGTTCCAATAATGAAAATATATGTTGAGATGTTGCCTAGTGTATTAATGTATTATTCAAAAATAATCTAGCCTACGAGACATCTGAAAACAATGGAAACATTGCCAGCCAAAACTAATTTCAAAAGAAGTTCATACAAATGTTGACAGTGAAACCCTATAATGGCTCGCACCTAACCTATTGTCCCCAATATGTCACTTTAGAACAAGGGGTAATGTACCCCAAAATGTGTGCACTCAAACCAAGCACCCACTGTCAAGGTGCGGTCCCACTGTTCCCAAAATATTCCACTTAAAGAGCAATTGGTGCACCAACACATTAATGCATTGACAATTCATTAATACATTGACAATTATACAATCTGTATCCCGAATAATTTCTTTAAGTCGTCTTTTATTGATCAGGAGTATCAAACAACATGTAAGGTAGACCAGCCAACGCGTTTCGTCCAAAGAGATGGACTTCTTCAGGGCAAAAGCGATACCGTACCAAACTTGATTTCTCCAGATTTTTATGATTCTCTAAGAGAATGAGGTATAATCCTAAAAAGGTATCGGACCTTGAAATGCCCTTTGTACTAATATACAAATATGACATGAAATGACTCTACAAAGATCATGTGTGGTGTCATATAATAATGACAATCAGTGACATTACCGACCACATCATAGGTATGCATCTTAATACTGCTAGGCTTGGGCCTGATATGGATCTTGGCGGACTAGTTACTCCGGCACAACGGTGACGGATATCCCGTGTGTCGGAATATAAATCCCATAGAATAATCAAGATTTACGGAGTAATCCGTCCGCCGAGATCTAAATCAGGCCCTAGGATACAATAGCATTTATATTTCAGCGGACGGGATATCCGTCACCGTTGTGATGGAGTAACCCGCCCCGGAGATCTAAAGCAGGCCCTAGGATACAATAGAGTTTATATTTCAGCGGACGGGATATCTGTCACCGTTGTGATGGAGTAACCCGTCCGCCGAGATCTAAATCCGGCCCTAGGATACAATAGCATTTATATTTCAGAGGACGGGATATCCATCAACGTTGTGATGGAGTAATCCGTCCGCCGAGATCTAAATCAGGCCCTAGGATACAATAGCATTTATATTTCAAAGGACGGGATATCCGTCTCCGTTGTGATGGAGTAACCCGTCCGCCGAGATCTAAATCAGGCGCTAGGATACAATAGCATTTATATTTCAGAGGACGGGATATCCGTCACCGTTGTGATGGAGTAACCCGTCCGCCGAGATCTAAATCAGGCCCTAGGATACAATAGCATTTATATTTCAGAGGACGGGATATCCGTCACCGTTGTGATGGAGTAACCTGTCCACCGAGATCTAAATCAGGCCCTAGGATACAATAGCATTTATATTTCAGAGGACGGGATATCCGTCAACGTTGTGATGGAGTAATCCGTCCGCCGAGATCTAAATCAGGCCCTAGGATACAATAGCATTTATATTTCAGAGGACGGGATATCCGTCACCGTTGTGATGGAGTAACCCGTCCGCCGAGATCTAAATCAGGCGCTAGGATACAATAGCATTTATATTTCAGAGGACGGGATATCCGTCACCGTTGTGATGGAGTAACCCGTCCGCCGAGATCTAAATCAGGCCCTAGGATACAATAGCATTTATATTTCAGAGGACAGGATATCCGTCACCGTTGTGATGGAGTAACCTGTCCACCGAGATCTAAATCAGGCCCTAGGATACAATAGCATTTATATTTCAGAGGACGGGATATCCATCACCGTTGTGACGGTGTAACCCGTCCGCCGAGATCTAAATCAGGCCCTAGGATACAATAGCATTTATATTTCAGAGGACGGGATATCCGTCACCGTTGTGAGGGAGTAACCCGCCTGCCGAGATCTAAATCAGGCCCTAGGATACAATAGCATTTATATTTCAGAGGACAGGATATCCATCACCGTTGTGATGGAGTAACCCGTCCGCCGAGATCTAAATCAGGCGCTAGGATACAATAGCATTTATATTTCAGAGGACGGGATATCCATCACCGTTGTGACGGTGTAACCCGTCCGCCGAGATCTAAATCAGGCCCTAGGATACAATAGCATTTATATTTCAGAGGACGGGATATCCGTCACCGTTGTGATGGAGTAACCTGTCCACCGAGATCTAAATCAGGCCCTAGGATACAATAGCATTTATATTTCAGAGGACGGGATATCCATCACCGTTGTGATGGAGTAACCTGTCCACCGAGATCTAAATCAGGCCCTAGGATACAATAGCATTTATATTTCAGAGGACGGGATATCCGTCACCGTTGTGATGGAGTAACCCGTCGACCGAGACCTAAATCAGGCCCTAGGATAAAATAGCATTGATATTTCAGAAGAGGGGATATCCATCACCGCTGTGACGGAGTAACCCGTCTGCCGAGATCTAAATGAGGCCCCAGGATACAATAGCATTTATATTTCAGAGGAAGGGATATCCTTCGCCGTTGTGGAGTAACCCATCCGCCGAGATCTAAATCAGGCCCTAGGATACAATAGCATTTACATTTCAGAGGATGGGATATCCGTCGCCGTTGTGAAGGAGTAACCCGCCCCCGAGATCTAAATCAGGCGCTAGGATACAATAGCATTTATATTTCAGAGGACGGGATATCCGTCGCGATGGAGTAACCCGCCGGCCAAGATCTAAATCAGGCCCTAGGATACAATAGCATTTATTTATCAGAGGACGGGATATCTGTCACCATTGTGATGGAGTAACCCGTCCACCAAGATCTAATTCAGGCCCGTAGCTTGGAGGTAATAGGCAGAGGGAGCAGTAGAGGGAGTGTTTAGGGTGAGCTGGAGTTTGTAAGTTGGTCAGTGACACGGTAATGGACCCAAAAACAAGCAGTGGATTCGGGTAAAAAGTTAGTAGCATACATACTCACCACTTTCCACCGGTCTTTCACGACGTAGCTCACCGGCAGGATGTCCACCTGCTCCCCTCCCCCGCTCATGTTGGCGTCGTCCTTGATCACTGACGCGAGGCACTGCATCTGCCAGCCAGAGAGGATTTTGCTGGCACCCGATTTAAATGAGCCATTTAACTAGAAGAAGAACAAACACAGAAAACAAGAGTTTACCAACCACAGAATAGGCAGGCAGGGGAATCATGCCAGCAAAGCGAATACTTGCTAATCCTCATACGGAAATGACAAGAGCTGGGGACAAGGCAGTTGGAGAAGAGCATGTGGTGTTCCGCCCCATGGATAGCATTTCTCCTGTCACCGTGCATGAATCCAACTGGCTGCCTTCATGCACAGACCTGGCAAATGCAGCATACCATGCACGGAGGTCAAAGGAAGGATGGCTCATGGGGACATGGTGCACACCTCGCAGATGGAGGACATGCCATGACGCCAGTCCTAATGATTGAAAGCAATTGACACAGCTGGGGGTCACTGGTTGAATGGCCAAGCTAGTCATTCCAAGACTGGGTACCAACACAGGGTGTCTTGGTGGGTGGAGGCTGCAACCTACGTGGTGGGATAAAGTACACCTAGTAGTCTATTGAAAAATTCAAGCAATTTAAGCTTAGATAACTCAGTATGAATGTATATCTGTTGAGGTGGTTTATGTTATATCCATAGGCTGATCGTCCGGTTCTGGCCGCTCAATGTTCTAAAAAGGGAAATGCCCAATTTTCTAAATCAACTTTAAGTGAGTGATGCATAAAGATGGTGGTAGAAATGGAAAGGACAAAAGAATACTGCTCATGAATATTTTAAAAAACACAGGTCATGGCGCACGGAATTCCATTCTTTCAAACTAGCTTTTTGGTTTTGATGTTACACACATATCCTGGTCCCTGAGTTCTCTTTAATTTGGAAACACACAAGGCTGCATAAAGCATTTTCAGATATTAAACCATCTCTCTGTGTGTGGTGCACATGAGCTGATGCAATGGACCTGTCTTTCCTCCCAGCACAACTAGACCATTTGTGCCGTAGAGTGAAGAGCAAGCTCTCTGCAGACAGCTCTACAGATGAAGAACTTAAAGAATGAATCTAGACCAGCTAATGACTACTGGTATATAAGAATAAACAGTGGCCCGGGAATCAATACAGAATCTGAACTAAAGTGTTATGGACGGGCAAAGAATGGAGGAGCAAGGTGAACATTGGGAAAAGGTGAAAGAGAAATTGAGCAATTACTTCATAAACAGCATGGAAATAGGACACAATGGGATCAGGCAAAATCTAAAGGATGTATAAGAGTGAATTCTTAAATTACAGTGAGAAGGTAGTCAGAGGTGGGGGCTCACTGACACATAGATCTCTAAAACCTAGCTATGAAGGGATGGAGAATGGGCTGATGAGACCAACCTGAAAATGGGACAAGGGAGACAAAGCTAAAGATATTTTGATAAAGAGTCAAGGAGAAGGCAAAAGCATTTTGGGCTGTTAAAGTTCACAGAAAGATATGGTGGAAGAGATTAGTGATAAAAACTCAGTAACCAGTTTATGGAGTGATTAGGAAGAGATTCATTAAAGAGCAAGAAATAATTGAACAGAATTCTGTAAAATGCCAAAAAGGGATCAAAGGCCACATCTCAATGTAAGGAGAAACGGTTGGGAGAGAATTTAGAAAGAGTCAAGTTGGAACGGATGGTGAGTTGCAAAGGATAGCTGGGTAAAGTCGCCATAATGCCATTGAGGGTTCAGCTGCTAAGGAAGCTAGAAAAAGAACCAGCGAAGGGCTTGAGGAGCAGCTGTTGAGGATGCCTAGGTAAAAGAATACATCAAAAGGGTTGAGGAACAGTTGCTGGAGTTAACTAGGTAAAGAACCATTGAAGGCCTTGAGGAACATCTGATGCGGGCAGCTGGGTAATGAGCCATTCAAGATACCGAGGGATGGCTTTGAGT
Organism: Lissotriton helveticus; assembly: GCF_964261635.1. Lineage (NCBI taxonomy): Eukaryota > Metazoa > Chordata > Amphibia > Caudata > Salamandridae > Lissotriton > Lissotriton helveticus. The sequence goes on along the minus strand of NC_136067.1, from coordinate 11,882,629 downwards.
ATAGCTATAAAAAGTACCATTGCATGATTAAGGAAGGACTATAGAGGATAGCTGATAAAGTACCATCAAATGCATTGAGGAACAGCTGCTGAGGAAAGCTAGGTTTGAACCATTCAATGGATTGAGGAAAACCAGCTACATTCAAAGCACTGAGGAACATCTGCTGAGGATAGATTGGTAAATAACCATTGAATAGATAGAGGAACAGCTGCTGAGGACAGCTAGGTAAAGCACCACTGAATGGATTGGGGAACAGCTGCTAAGGGTAGCTAGGTAAAGAACCATTCAATATATTGATAAACAGCTGTTAAGATTAGTTAGATGAAGAAACATTCACAGGACTGAAGGGGAAGCTTCTGAGAAGAGCTAGAAAAAAACCACTAAATGATTGAGGAAGAACCGTAGAGGATAGCTGAATAAAGTACCATTAGATGGATTGAGGAAGAGCTGCTTAGGACAGCTAGGAAAAGAACAATTAAATAGATGAGGAACTGCTGCTGAAAATAGCTAGGTAAGGAACCATTCAAGGGATTGAGGAACAGCTGCTGAGGGCAAGAAGGTAAGGGACCATTCATGTGATTTGGAACACCTGCTGAAGATAGCTAGGTAATAACCTCTCAAAGTACTGAGGAACACCTGCTGAGAATAGATAGGTAAAGAACCAAGAAGAAGTGTGGCTCACTGGTTAGAGGAGGCAGACCCTGATGCAGAGATCAGACCCGGGACCAGGGTTCAATTCCCAACGCGGCAGGGTCATGAGCCCAAATGTCCACGGACTCGATAATTCTCGCCTCGGTGCCTACTTGAATCATGGGTTCACACTCTGCGACTCTGGGCAATAGCTTGCTTAATCTCCACTACGGCCCCCCCGCGGCGGGATGCCTGGTCTTCACCTTGGGGATGCCCAGTAGGGGTAATCTCGCAGGGAAAGCCAGGACGGGTTCCCAAAGCAAGCGCTAAGAGACCTGTCGGTGATTTGGCGCTATATAAATCGAAATTAACATAACATAACATAACATAACCATTGAATAGATAGAGGACCAGATGCTGAGGATCGATAGGTAAAGCACCAATGAACAGATTGGGGAACAGCTGCTAAGACAGCTGGGCAAAGAACCCTTCGAGAGACTGAGAAACAGCTGCTGAGGTTAGTTAGATAAAGAACCATTCGGATGGCTGTGGAACAGCTTCTGAGGTTAGCTAGAAAAAGACCATTGAATGACTGAGGAAGAACTGCGGAGGATAGCTAGATAAAGTGCTGTTGAATGGATTAAGGAACAGCTGCTCAGGACAGCTAGGAAAAGAACAATTGAAGGGATGAGGAACGGGTGCTGAAGACAGGCGGGTTAAGAACCACTGAAGGGCTTGGGGATCTGTGGCTAAGCACAGTTAAGTAAAAGACCATTTGAGGTTTTCAATAAATGTTGCTGAGAGTAGCTAGGAAATTACCATTGAAAGGATTGAAGAACAGCTGCTGAGAGACATTGTTAAAAGAAAATAATTGAAGCACTTCTGCTCGGCACAGCGAGGTAAAGAACAATTAAAGGGATTGTGGGGCAGCTGCTGAGTTAAAGAACCATTGAAGTGCTTGAGTAATAGTTACTGAGGATAGCTAGGTAAAAAACCAGTCAAGGGATTGTGGACGAGATGCTGAGGATTGCCAGGTAAAGAACCACTGAAGAACGTAAGTAACCGCTGCTGAGGATAGCTAGGTCTCCTTGGGCCCGATTCACAGAACTAACTTAAGACAAAATCATAAACTTACTACTTTTGGTATTCACAGAAGTTAGAATTTTGTCTTAAGTGTGTCTTAAGACAAACGTAAGACAGACTTAAGACAAACTTAAGACAAAATCCTAACTTCTGTGAATACCAAAAGTAGTAAGTTTAGGATTTTATCTTAAGTTAGTTCTGTGAATCGGCCCGACGTGTTTGCTTTGTTTGCCCTGGGTCAAGAACCAGTCAAGAGATTGAGTAACAGCTGTGAAGGAAAGCTGTACTGGCCATAATGAACGGAAGACTCCTAGCCATGATTGGACCTGAAATAGTTAAAGGATTCACTGACAGGGAAAACATCAGAAATAGGTGGTAATTCACTGTGTATGAATGGGTCAGGAAATAGAAGTTGGCTGTATATTTGGTTTGGGTGACATGTGAAATGTGGCTCTGTCAGCATTGTCAGCTTAGTTTGGAACAGGTCTAGTATTCCATCCTCTAACCCAGCTCTTAGATGACGCTGGAAAGGGTCTAAAGGCCAGGCTTGTCCAGCAATATTAGCAGTGCGGTGTCTTCAAGGGGACCAACTCTAGACCAAACCCAAAAAATAAACTGTGCCATGCTGTCTAGATACCTCTATGAGTTATTGACTGAAAGAAAAACTGCATATATATTTTTCTTATCTCTATAATCAAGCTTAAACTTTAAAGGCAGAAATTGTGCAGACATCATTTGAGGCTTTGGGGAAGTAACCTTCCTACTGATTGCAATGGTCATGAGTGTGTTGGAGGACCACACGCAAGTTGCACAGCCTCAAATGATGCTCAGCATTGGCCGAAGGTCAGCAGCAGTGCATGTGAGCGGGGGTGTCTGGCATTGGTGTACCAGGTTAGGGGGAAAGTATTAATGCTGAAGCTGTGGATCAATTGCAAAGGCAGCAGAAATTAAAATTAGAAATCAAAATGATGCCTAAAACAGTCTGCCACAGCATCGCCATCACCAAGCCTTGCAAAGATACAGAAACCTCTCACCATCCTAAACAGAGCTTGTGAGACTGCTAATGGCTAAACTCACAGCGGGCACCGCTGGGACCCAGTCTCCAACCTGATGTGAGCGGGCTGCACCGTCACGCTCACTCCTGCAAGCCCTGAAGGTACGAAACAAGCAAGCGGAAGCTGTTTAGGTTACTCCACGCCATCCTCTGGTGCAGGGTGTGTATAGACAACTTTTAGGAATCTGTGGACACGCATGCATGACCAAATGGGCATACAGCACACAGGATCAGGGAAGTAGGGGGTGACCCAAGCATAAGGAATAAAATCACCAAATATATTCAACAAAGGAACCTCGCCTCAAGTTTGGCACATCGCCTCTAAACCCCACCGCACAAGAAAAAAAACATAGGTGGTACATCTTTCTCTGTGCGGGCAGCCAAACATAAGATCACTATCTTATCTTCAGAATATCCTCAATATATCCTCAGCATATCCCTGAGTATACAAAAATGTATAATTTGATTACTTGTAAGTATTTAGATATGAGTATTTTTGTCTACAGATATGTATAATAACTATGGTTTTTAAAAAGCATGGATATTCTTTAGGTCTGCTTAACAAATGTATATATTACTTATGGTTACATATTTATATTTACTGAAAACACCAAAGGTTACAAGGACGTTATAGTTAGGCTCAGATTTCATTTGTACAAAACCAGTGAAATTCGGCAGTTAAAGTTACCTGAGCTAACTATAACTTACACCCCCGCAATGCATTGCTTATGAACTCGCACATTACATCACTCATGACATGGTCAGTGACATCACTCATGACATCATCCAGTGAGTGTGAGTGTTTTCCAAAATATTAGGAGTGTTAAACATATATACTAAGGTACTACAAAAGGTAAAATAGTATACTTTCTGTACTACTAATGAGTGATACTATTTCTAACATATATTATGTGAGATGGCTGTGTATATCTGTACGTGAGTGGGTATCTGAGTGCCTGTATGGGTATGTGAGTGGCTATATGGATGAATAAGTAGGTGTGTGAGTAGTTGTGTGTGAGTGAGTGGCTGTGTGTAAGTTGTTCTGTGGATGATGTCATCAGTAATGTCATTGGTGATGTCATTTGAGATGTCATCAGTGATCTCACTGACTATGTCATGAGAGATGTTTTATGTGATGTCCTAAGCAGTGCATTGTGGGGGCGTAAGTTATAGTTAGCTCAGCTAACTATAAATGAAGACTTTCACTGGTTTTGTATGAGTGAAATCTGAGCCTAACTATAACGTCCCTGTAACCTTTGGTTTTTCAGGGAATTTCTAAGGTTTTTCAAATTCTATTTGCTAACTATAACGTCCCTGTAACCTTTGGTTTTTCAGGGAATTTCTAAGGTTTTTCAAGTTCTATTTGCTAACTATAACGTCCCCGCAACCTTTGGTTTTTCAGGGAATTTCTAAGGTTTTTCAAATTCTATTTGCTAACTATAACGTCCCTGTTACCTTTGGTTTTTTAAGTGAATTTCTAAGGTTTTTAAAATTCTGTTTCCTAATTATAATGCCCCTGTAACCTTTGTTTTTTACGTGAATTTCTATGTTACTTAACTAGTAGTCGCGTTTGCAGAGCGGTAGAGAAAGAGGGCGGTACCTCTGGCCATCTCTCAGGAATTCCACTGTAAGGGTCTTACTGGAAGTAACAGGAGGGCTTCTTGGTCCCCAAGGTCCTTCTGGAGACAAGGGGACTTCATCACCCACCCAGCAGTGCACCAGGAGGCGTGTTTGCAGAGTGGTGGACAAAGGGGGTGTGCCTCCGAAGTCCTCTCAGCAATCAGCCTGTGTGGGATTTACAGGAGGTAACAGGAGAGCTTGTTGGCACCCAAGGACCCTCTGGACCCAAGGGGACTTTATTACCCAACCAGCAGTGCGCCAGGAGGCACATTTGCAGAGTGGTGAAGAAAGGGGACGGGCCTCCGGCGACTTGTCATTTTTATTTTTAATTATGATTATTTTTATTTGGGGGTCAGTGTGGGCCCCTTCCCTGGACCAATGTTGGTCCTGGGGACCCCTTCCCCAGGGGCCAGGCCTATTTTGAATAGGGGAGAGGGGCTGAGCTGATTTCAGCCCCGGGTACCACATACCCCGGGGACCAGCCTTTTTGATAAATATTTTTTTATAAACTAAAAGCCCTCCCAGGCTGATTTTGGCCCCAGGGACCCCATTACCCGGGGCCTGGCCTCTAATGTGGGTGCCCTGATCCCACCCAGGGCACCCACTTAGCAATGTTAGGGTCTGCGGGGGAGCATCAAGGCCCCCGCAATCCCTGCTGGCTCCCCGCCTCCTGCAGGAGCCGGCATTGCTTTGACAGAGAGGGAGCGGCTTAAATGCAGCTACTGCTGTGTCAAAGCAATTGTGGTCTGCGTTGAGCAAGCAAGAGCAAAGTCCTCTTGTTTGCTGAAAGCGAAGCAAAGTTTGCTATGGATTGGTTAGGCACCCTGGGACATATAGCAGGAGCTGGCCCTGGGGAGTGGCAGTACCTAGGGCCATCTATGGATCCAGAAGGGGGGCCGTGTGGCCCCCGTCCTTTGCACTGCACAGCCCCAGGAAGGTGGTGGTTCCCTGGGCTGTGGCAGGGCCGCGCGACCCCCAGTCTATAATTATGAATTCTCCCTGGGAGGTAGCGGTCCCTGGAGCTCTGGGGGTGCCCTATGGGCCCCGCACTAATTTTCTTTTTTGGCCCCAGGGAGGTGGCGTCCCCACGGCTGCGGGGGGCCACACTGACCACCCATTCATTTTGCATTTTGCCCTGGGGAGGTGACAGCAACACATGCAACTGCTGGATTTTTATGAACATTAAGCCCTGGGGAGGTGGTGGTCTCCGGGGCATAATAATTCCCAGGAGGGGGGGGGCTCGTGGGCCCCCCTTCTTTATTTCCATGATGCCCCAGGGACCTGGCCCACCCAGGGGCTGAATAATAACATGTGCGGGAGCCCGTGCTTCATTTGTTTATTTTTTTCTGCGTGATTTGCGGATCCATTGCAACTCCTGCTTAACTTTTTTAAATAAAATGCTTTTTAGGCCCTGTGGAGTCCCTCTGGGACACCCCTCCAAGAGGCTTAGGGGGTCAGGCGGTTCCTACCCTGCCCCCTTTTATTTTATTTACATTTTTTCCAGTGACTCGGTTCAACCAAGTCACAAGATGGCTGCCAATACTTCCTGGTTAGAAGTGTTGGCAGCCAATCATATCACAGCACAAGATCCGGGAGTTGATGCAACCCTTCGCATCTCCAGTTGTTATCTGAAAAATCTTTAAGTAACTCAGAAAATACTTAACTGACTTTCATCAATTCACAAAAAGGTTACTTTCTGGACTAACAGCTACCTTCCTACCAAATTTGGTGTAATTTCGTTCCGCAGTTTGGGCTGTAGCCTTGTCTAAATTTTCCTATGGAAATTAACATGGAGAAACGCATTTTCGGCCCCCGCTTGATGGATCCCCTAAAATCTTTCAAGACAGCGGCTGAAGAAATCGTCAAACTACTTTTGAAAATGTTGGTAGGATTTGTCGAATGACGCTAAAGATATTCACCAAACAAAAAACGCTCTTCCTATGGAAACTGCATCCTAAGTACAATTACCTACTGGCGACCACCAGTAGGTAACTCAGTCACCCATAAAGCCAATTACACAGCCAGTCACTCATTCTTACAGCCATTCAGACTTCAACTCACTCACCCATACAGCCACTTACACAGCCTGTCACCCACCCATACAGTGACTCACACAGCAAACCACTCACCCATACAGCCACCGACACATCCACTCACTTACCAATACAGTCACACACCCAGCCACTCACACACCTACTTATTCACCCATACAGCCACTCACATACCCATACAGGCACTCAGACACACACTCACACACAGATATACACAGTCACGCAGCCACTCACATAATTCATATTAGAAATAGTATCACTCGTCAGTAGTACAGAAAGTATACTATTTTAACTCTTGTAGTACCGTGGTATATATGTTTAACACTCAATCTTTAAGAAAACACTCACACTCATTGGATGATGTCATCCGTGATGCCATGAGTGATGTCACTGACCATGTCATGAGTGATGTAATATGTGAGGTCATAAGCAGCGCATTGTGTGGGTATCGGTTATATTTAGCACAGGTAACAATAACTGCCGAATTTCACTGGCTTTGTAAGAGTGAAATCTGAGCCTGACTATAGCGCCATTTTACCTTTGTTTTTTTCATTAAATACATATATATTGATTAGATGCTTATGGATTTCTGTTTTATCTATCGCAATATGTAAATATTACCATAACGATTTTATGTACAAGTGCTTGTCTATTGAAATATTGAGGAAACGTTAAAATTTAATTACACTCAAATAAAAACAAGTAATTAAAAAATAGTTATAAAAATACACAAATAAGTTAGCTTCAAGTACATCAACCCTTGAAAGTATGAGTCTTTAGAATACAACTTTAAATTTTGATATATTATCTTCTTTGTACATGTTAAACCTTCCTATCTAGATATGTATCTATATATTTATCACTTTACTCCTACTGAAGAAGGGAAGAAAAGAAAGAAAAAAAATCCTTTGACTTTCTTCAATGCACTACTCGGTCTCATCCTACATTTCTCACAATATATCCTCTGCCTCCACTCTCTGTCTCCTTCCGAACCTCATTCCACTACTATGATCTCCAAAATAAACCTTTCTAGACTCTTCCCTCCTCTATCCCTCCTTGGCTCACCCCGAGCCTCATTTTGCTACCAAGATCTTCCAAACAACCTTTTCTAAATTCTTCCCTCACCTATCCCTCCTTTGACTCATCCCTAACCTCAAATTCAGCTTTATTCGATTTTTTGTAAAATAAAAAATATTAACGCACAGTTAAAAAAACACATCAATTTATATTACAGAGTAAATTCAATGAATATGCATCAGGCAAACAAGAGTTACATAACTTACATCTTTACATTGTATTCCCGTACCTAATAACACTCTTTAAAAATAAGGAAATAGCCATTATAATCAATTGATTTTCAAAAGACTGTAACTTCGGGTAAGCTATTCTGTATTGTCTTAAATCCATACTTTTTAAAATTGGTATTAAAAACCTTTTCCAAGGAAATGTATAAAATGTACAAAATAAAATACTATGCATCGTGGTTTGGGTTGAAATGTCATCACACGGATATGGGAGTAGGCTTCTCGACCATCCATAAACTCATTTTACTACTATGATCTCCTACTCCCTTTCTAGAGACTCTTCCCTCCTCCATCTCTCCTTTGACCCATCCAAAACTTCATCTAACTACTAAGATCTCCTAAATAACACGTTCTAGTCTTTTCCCTCCTCTATCCCTCCGGTATCCGACTCAATCCAACTAAGAGACTCACATATCTACCGCTCAAACTAACTCATATTTCCCTGTACTAATCCACCACTAATCCTTTTTGGGTTCTGAAGTAACGTGCTACTTACCGAAAAGCGCTTCGAGGCCTCGCCAGGGATAGTAAGTTCTATATAAATACAATTACAATTTTACAATTGCAATAATCAAGTCCCAGGTCTTTCAAACCACGCACTCAGGGCCCGATTTACAGAGCTAACTTAAGACAAAATCCTAAACTTACTACTTTTGGTATTCACAGAAGTTAGGATTTTGTCTTAAGACAGACTTAAGACAGACTTAAGTTAGGATTCTGTCTTAAGTTTGTCTTAAGTCTGTATTAAGCCTGTCTTAAGTCTGTGTTAAGTTTGTCTTAAGACAAACTTAAGACAAAATCCTCACTTCTGTGAATACCAAAAGTAGTAAGTTTAGGATTTTGTCTTAAGTTAGTTCTGTGAATCGGGCCCGACGTACCAAACACAGACTCATGTTCATCCTCAAACCAGTGGAGGAGGCCAAGCCCAGTGTAGCCTCCCCCCCCCCTTCTTTCTTGGTATATCCCCAAACCATAAAATCCTCAAAAACACAATCTGGACTACATATCTGCAGACAACGCCAGGAATTACAGGTGACCAGTTAAGTTTATTCTCCCCACATCAAGCTACAGTTTTGAAAAGTGGAGTCCTAGGAATTGAGCAGAAATAATAGGATATATTCTCATAACTACATGAAATTACCACATGCAACCAAAGAACACCATCATACAACACTACATTCATAAAAGGGGTTAGGAGCATTCCACGTGCCAGTAGGAGCTTTTCTCCATGATAGTTATTAATATCTAAAGAAAACCTGATGAAGGCAACTAAATTCAGTCGAAACTATCTGTCATTGGTGAGCTGGAGCTCCAGCCAGGTGAATGCATTGTTTATTAATGTAAGCAGCAAACTTATGGGCGTGCAGGAGAACAAAGACCCCATCATTAAAAAAATCTTTTGTGCACATGAGTGTCATTTAGTAGGTCAAAAAGTGTAACTTGATGTCCAAATTTGCAAATCCTAACTCACAGAACCAGCTTTTGTAGGTGTTTCTGGCTGCAACACACACTTGGGGGCATATGTATGAAAATCCCTGTTTGCGTTTCTCAAATAGCGATTTTTTTGAGAATCGCTATTTGAGAATTGCAAAAAGGGATGTATGTAAAAAAATTGCAATTTTTTAGCGATTTCTTAGTTTTCCTTAATTGCGATTCGCAAGGAATACTTTCCCATTCATTTCTATGGGCCAGGAGGCCTATAGGAATGAATGTGAAGTCATTCTCAATTTGCGATTCGCAATTTGAGAATCGCAAATTGAGAATAATTTCAAGGATGTCATAAGGACACCCTGATGCACCCCTGAAATGAACGTGTGTGCACGTATGGCACACATACATGCCCTAAGGGCCCGTAGGGCATGTATGTGCGTCATATGGCACCTTCACAAATGCAAAAAAGTGCATTTGTGACAGAAATCGCTAATTACCATCAACCTGAAGTTGGTGGTAATTTGCGATTTCTCATAGCATTTAAGGAATCGCAATTTGCGATTCCTTAAATGATTACGCAAAATTAAGGAATCGCAAATTTTGCGTAATTTTGCGTAATGTATGTGTTGAAAACTGTTACCTGTGTTAAGCACGCGTTTGCCATGTTTAGCATTGAGGCGTGCCCGCTGCACGCGCAGTCGTCTGGAGAACACACAGCGCTTTCAGAAATCTACAATTTGTGTATACTTCCTTGCCTAGTCCAGATAATTTTTGGGAATTGCCTAAAATCCCAAAAGTCTATGCAAATGTTAGGAGAAAACCAACAGAGCATTAATTTAAGACTTTTAAAAAGCAGTAAATTGCGAATTGGTCCCCGGTTGGTATGAATTCCCCTGCCCACCCATCCGCGTAGGCAGACAGCCCAGTGCACACCATCTGACACCCACGCTGGGTGTTCGAAGACCCTGCCAGCTGGATTTTCTATGTGTTGACAATATGTCCTTTGCCACCAGGGAGCCATCTTGTGCACTCAACAAATACTTGGCAACATAAAACTGTTTGCATGGAGGCTGCCCAAGTTAGAACTTAATTACACATCATTTGGCTAAATAATAAACACATTCTTCCAAAAAAACAAAAACAAATATTGGCTTGATGAAGCAAGTGAGTCTTCTTGCTGCATGATCCCAGACTGTGGAATGTACCATCACACTGGAGGGGGAGGGGGATGCTTCCTACCCCTGCAGCATGGGTTCCACCAGTCTGCTGGCTCTGGGAACATGCTGCAAATTATGATATTTTGACCCCACTTCTAACTGATCACCTTTGCCTTACCGCCCCTCAACTTACTGCATTGTTCGTCTCTACCACCCCAGGCAGAGGGGCAGTCTGCTGTCATCACCAGAGAGGATGTTTTCAGAAGACTTTTGGTACCACAAATATTGTGATAAAATAGTGCTTGTGAACCAGAAATAGATTGTTGGATTATTAAAGGCCAAGAATATAGTTGCATAAACTTACAAACATTCAACAGTACTCACTGCATCTATTGGACATGTTATGAAATATATAGAACTCATTTCATAACCCACAAGCTGTACGTATGTGCACCTCTACGAAACTCCATTAACTACTCTCCGGGCACAACTGGGTCTAAAAGAGAAATAAAAGGAGAAGGTTGAATAATTTGTGTGAATTGCATGTGCCAGGGGTCTGGGGAATTGCATGTGCCAGGGGTCTGGGGAATTGCATGTGCCAGGGGTCCGGGGGATTGCATGTGCCAGGGGTCTGGAGGATCGCATGTGCCAGGGGTCTGGGGAATTGCATGTGCAAGGGGTCTGAGGAATTGCATGTGCCAGGGGTCTGGGGGATTGCATGTGCCAGGGGTCTGGGGGATTGCATGTGCCAGGGGTCTGAGGAATTGAATGTGCCAGGGGTCTGAGGAATTGCATGTGCCAGGGGACTAGGGAATTGCATGTGCCAGGGGTCTGAGGAATTGATTGTGCCAGAGTCTGGGGAATTGCATGTGCCAGGGGTCTGAGGAATTGCATGTGCCAGGGGTCTGGGGAATTGCATGCATGTGCCAGGGGTCTGAGGAATTGCATGTGCCAGGGGTCTGAGGAATTGCATGTGCCAGGGGTCTGAGGAATTGCATGTGCCAGGGGTCTGAGGAATTGCATGTGCCAGGGGTCTAGGGAATTGCATGTGCCAGAGTCTGGGGGATTGCATGTGCCAGGGGTCTGGGGAATTGCATGTGCCAGGGGTCTGGGGAATTGCATGTGCCAGGGGTCTAGGGAATGGCATGCATGTGCCAGGGGTCTGAGGAAACGCATGTGCCAGGGGCCTGGGGAATTGCATGTGCCAGGGGTCTGAGGAATTGCATGTGCCAGGGGTCTAGGGAATTGCATGTGCCAGGGGTCTAGGGAATTGCATGTGCCAGGGGTCTGAGGAATTGCATGTGCCAGGGGTCTGGGGAATTGCATGTGCCAGGGGTCTAGGGAATGGCATGCATGTGCCAAGGGTCTGAGGAATTGCATGTGCCAGGGGCCTGGGGAATTGCATGTGCCAGGGGTCTGAGGAATTGCATGTGCCAGGGGTCTGGGGAATTGCATGCATGTGCCAGGGGTCTGAGGAATTGATTGTGCCAGAGTCTGGGGAATTGCATGTGCCAGGGGTCTGAGGAATTGCATGTGCCAGGGGTCTGGGGAATTGCATGTGCCAGGGGTCTGGGGAATTGCATGTGCCAGGGGTCTGGGGAATTGCATGCATGTGCCAGGGGTCTGAGGAATTGCATGTGCCAGGGGTCTGGGGGATTGCATGTGCCAGGGGTCTGGGGAATTGCATGCATGTGCCAGGGGTCTGAGGAATTGCATGTGCCAGAGTCTGGGGGATTGCATGTGCCAGGGGTCTGGGGAATTGCATGTGCCATGGGTCTGGGGAATTGCATGCATGTGCCAGGGGTCTGAGGAATTGCATGTGCCAGGGGTCTGGGGAATTGCATGTGCAAGGGGTCTGAGGAATTGCATGTGCCAGGGGTCTGGGGAATTGCATGTGCCAGGGGTCTGAGGAATTGCATGTGCCAGGGGTCTGGGGAATTGCATGTGCCAGGGGTCTGGGGAATTGCATGTGCCAGGGGTCTGGGGGATTGCATGTGCCAGGGGTCTGAGGAATTGAATGTGCCAGGGGTCTGAGGAATTGCATGTGCCAGGGGACTAGGGAATTGCATGTGCCAGGGGTCTGAGGAATTGATTGTGCCAGAGTCTGGGGAATTGCATGTGCCAGGGGTCTGAGGAATTGCATGTGCCAGGGGTCTGGGGAATTGCATGCATGTGCCAGGGGTCTGAGGAATTGCATGTGCCAGGGGTCTGAGGAATTGCATGTGCCAGGGGTCTGAGGAATTGCATGTGCCAGGGGTCTGAGGAATTGCATGTGCCAGGGGTCTAGGGAATTGCATGTGCCAGAGTCTGGGGGATTGCATGTGCCAGGGGTCTGGGGAATTGCATGTGCCAGGGGTCTGGGGAATTGCATGTGCCAGGGGTCTAGGGAATGGCATGCATGTGCCAGGGGTCTGAGGAAACGCATGTGCCAGGGGCCTGGGGAATTGCATGTGCCAGGGGTCTGAGGAATTGCATGTGCCAGGGGTCTAGGGAATTGCATGTGCCAGGGGACTAGGGAATTGCATGTGCCAGGGGTCTGAGGAATTGCATGTGCCAGGGGTCTGGGGAATTGCATGTGCCAGGGGTCTAGGGAATGGCATGCATGTGCCAAGGGTCTGAGGAATTGCATGTGCCAGGGGCCTGGGGAATTGCATGTGCCAGGGGTCTGAGGAATTGCATGTGCCAGGGGTCTGGGGAATTGCATGTGCCATGGGTCTGGGGAATTGCATGCATGTGCCAGGGGTCTGAGGAATTGATTGTGCCAGAGTCTGGGGAATTGCATGTGCCAGGGGTCTGAGGAATTGCATGTGCCATGGGTCTGGGGAATTGCATGCATGTGCCAGGGGTCTGAGGAATTGATTGTGCCAGAGTCTGGGGAATTGCATGTGCCAGGGGTCTGAGGAATTGCATGTGCCAGGGGTCTGGGGAATTGCATGTGCCAGGGGTCTGGGGAATTGCATGTGCCAGGGGTCTGGGGAATTGCATGCATGTGCCAGGGGTCTGAGGAATTGCATGTGCCAGGGGTCTGGGGGATTGCATGTGCCAGGGGTCTGGGGAATTGCATGCATGTGCCAGGGGTCTGAGGAATTGCATGTGCCAGAGTCTGGGGGATTGCATGTGCCAGGGGTCTGGGGAATTGCATGTGCCATGGGTCTGGGGAATTGCATGCATGTGCCAGGGGTCTGAGGAATTGCATGTGCCAGGGGTCTGGGGAATTGCATGTGCAAGGGGTCTGAGGAATTGCATGTGCCAGGGGTCTGGGGAATTGCATGTGCCAGGGGTCTGAGGAATTGCATGTGCCAGGGGTCTGGGGAATTGCATGTGCCAGGGGTCTGGGGAATTGCATGTGCCAGGGGTCTGGGGGATTGCATGTGCCAGGGGTCTGAGGAATTGAATGTGCCAGGGGTCTGAGGAATTGCATGTGCCAGGGGACTAGGGAATTGCATGTGCCAGGGGTCTGAGGAATTGATTGTGCCAGAGTCTGGGGAATTGCATGTGCCAGGGGTCTGAGGAATTGCATGTGCCAGGGGTCTGGGGAATTGCATGCATGTGCCAGGGGTCTGAGGAATTGATTGTGCCAGAGTCTGGGGAATTGCATGTGCCAGGGGTCTGAGGAATTGCATGTGCCAGGGGTCTGGGGAATTGCATGCATGTGCCAGGGGTCTGAGGAATTGCATGTGCCAGGGGTCTGAGGAATTGCATGTGCCAGAGTCTGGGGGATTGCATGTGCCAGGGGTCTGGGGAATTGCATGTGCCAGGGGTCTAGGGAATGGCATGCATGTGCCAGGGGTCTGAGGAATTGCATGTGCCAGGGGCCTGGGGAATTGCATGTGCCAGGGGTCTGAGGAATTGCATGTGCCAGGGGTCTAGGGAATTGCATGTGCCAGGGGTCTGAGGAATTGCATGTGCCAGGGGTCTGGGGAATTGCATGTGCCAGGGGTCTAGGGAATGGCATGCATGTGCCAGGGGTCTGAGGAATTGCATGTGCCAGGGGCCTGGGGAATTGCATGTGCCAGGGGTCTGGGGTAATGCATGTGCCAGGGGTCTGGGGAATTGCATGTGCCAGGGGTCTGGGGAATTGCATGTGCCAGGGGTCTGGGGAATTGCATGTGCAAGGGGTCTAGGGAATTGCATGTGCAAGGGGTCTAGGGAATTGCATGCATGTGCCAGGGGTCTGAGGAATTGCATGTGCCAGGGGTCTGAGGAATTGCATGTGCCAGGAGTCTGAGGAATTGCATGTGCCAGGGGTCTGGGGAATTGCATGTGCCAGGGGTCTGAGGAATTGCATGTGCCAGGGGTCTGAGGAATTGCATGTGCCAGGGGTCTGGGGAATTGCATGTGCCAGGGGTCTGTGGAATTGCATGTGCCAGGGGTCTGGGGAATTGCATGTGCCAGGGGTCTGTGGAATTGCATGTGCCAGGGGTCTAGGGAATTGCATGCATGTGCCATGGGTCTGGGGGATTGCATGTGCCAGGGGTCTGAGGAATTGATTGTGCCAGAGTCTGGGGAATTGCATGTGCCAGGGGTCTGAGGAATTGCATGTGCCAGGGGTCTGGGGAATTGCATGCATGTGCCAGGGGTCTGAGGAATTGCATTTGCCAGGGGTCTGAGGAATTGCATGTGCCAGAGTCTGAGGAATTGCATGTGCCAGAGTCTGGGGGATTGCATGTGCCAGGGGTCTGGGGAATTGCATGTGCCAGGGGTCTGAGGAATTGCATGTGCCAGGGGTCTAGGGAATTGCATGCATGTGCCAGGGGTCTGGGGAATTGCATGTGCCAGGGGTCTGAGGAATTGCATGTGCCAGAGTCTGGGGAATTGCATGTGCCAGGGGTCTGAGGAATTGCATGTGCCAGGGGTCTAGGGAATGGCATGCATGTGCCAGGGGTCTGAGGAATTGCATGTGCCAGGGGTCTGAGGAATTGCATGCATGTGCCAGGGGTCTGAGGAATTGCATGCATGTGCCAGGGGTCTGAGGAATTGCATGTGCCAGGGGTCTGGGGAATTGCATGTGCCAGGGGCCTGGGGAATTGCATGTGCCAGGGGTCTGGGGAATTGCATGTGCCAGGGGCCTGGGGAATTGCATGTGCCAGGGGTCTGGGGAATTGCATGTGCCAGGGGTCTGGGGGATTGCCAGAGGTCTGCTAAGATCAAATGAAGTGCATCTAATTACTTCCTGCTGCTATGTTGTACCCTTCTTGCAAAAGGGCCTTGACGCGATTATAACATGCAGCAAGCATTTACAAATTAAATCCAACATTTTCACAGTTTTGTGCACAGCTTTATTAAGGGTTTGCACCAGTGCTGTGTCATTCAAAGTGATGCAAACCAGAACAAACTCTTGATACAGCCCTAGCACGCTATTTCCCGACGAATCAACGCCAGAAGGATGCTCATCGGCTCCCTCAGGTCAACGCCAGAAGTATACACACTGTGTCTGAAGAGGTAATGTCCATCATGAGTACTCTACTAGGAGAAGTAATGCCAAACAAACATACTGTGTCCGAAGAGGTAATGTCCATCGTGACTACTCTACTAGGAGAAGTAATGCCAAACACACATACTGTGTCCGAAGGGGTAATGTCTATTATGAGTACTCTACTAGGAGAAGTAATGCCAAACACATACTGTGTCGGAAGGGGTAATGTCTATTATGAGTACTCTACTAGGAGAAGTAATGCCAAACAAACATACTGTGTCCGAAGGGGTAATGTCCATCATGAGTACTCTACTAGGAGAAGTAATGCCAAACACACATACTGTGTCGGAAAAGGTAATGTCAATCATGAGTACTCTACTAGGAGAAGTAATGCCAAACAAACATACTGTGTTCGAAGGGGTAATGTTCATCAGGAGTACTCTACTAGGAGAAGTAATGCCAAACAAACATACTGTGTCGGAAAAGGTAATGTCAATCATGAGTACTCTACTAGAAGAAGTAATGCCAAACAAACATACTGTGTCCAAAGAGGTAATGTCTATTATGAGTACTCTACTAGGAGAAGTAATGCCAAACAAACATACTGTGTCCGAAGAGGTAATGTCCATCATGAGTACTCTACTAGGAGAAGTAATGCCAAGCAAACATATTGTGTCGGAAGAGGTAATGTCAATCATGAGTACTCTACTAGGAGAAGTAATGCCAAACAAACATACTGTGTCCGAAGAGGTAATGTCTATTATGAGTACTCTACTAGGAGAAGTAATGCCAAGCAAACATATTGTGTCGGAAGAGGTAATGTCAATCATGAGTACTCTACTAGGAGAAGTAATGCCAAACAAACATACTGTGTCGGAAGAGGTAATGTTCATCAGGAGTACTCTACTAGGAGAAGTAATGCCAAACAAACATACTGTGTAGGAAGAGGTAATGTCAATCATGAGTACTCTACTAGGAGAAGTAATGCCAAGCAAACTTACTGTGTCGGAAGAGGTAATGTCTATTATGAGTACTCTACTAGGAGAAGTAATGCCAAAGAAACATACTGTGTCGGAAGATGTAATGTTCATCAGGAGTACTCTACTAGGAGAAGTAATGCCAAACAAACATACTGTGTCGGAAAAGGTAATGTCAATCATGAGTACTCTACTAGGAGAAGTAATGCCAAACAAACATACTGTGTCCAAAGAGAAAATATCTATTATGAGTACTCTACTAGGAGAAGTAATGCCAAACACACATACTGTGTCCAAAGAGGTAATGTTCATCAGGAGTACTCTACTAGGAGAAGTAATGCCAAAAACACATACTGTGTCGGAAAAGGTAATGTCAATCATGAGTACTCTACTAGGAGAAGTAATGCCAAACAAACATACTGTGTCCGAAGAGGTAATGTCTATTATGAGTACTCTACTAGGAGAAGTAATGCCAAGCAAACATACTGTGTCGGAAGAGGTAATGTCAATCATGAGTACTCTACTAGGAGAAGTAATGCCAAACAAACATACTGTGTCCGAAGAGGTAATGTTCATCAGGAGTACTCTACTAGGAGAAGTAATGCCAAACAAACATACTGTGTCGGAAGAGGTAAAGTCAATCATGAGTACTCTACTAGGAGAAGTAATGCCAAGCAAACTTACTGTGTCGGAAGAGGTAATGTCTATTATGAGTACTCTACTAGGAGAAGTAATGCCAAACAAACATACTGTGTCGGAAGAGGTAATGTCTATTATGAGTACTCTACTAGGAGAAGTAATGCCAAACAAACATACTGTGTCCGAAGAGGTAATGTTCATCAGGAGAACTCTACTAGGAGAAGTAATGCCAAACACACATACTATATCCGAAGAGGTAATGTCCATCATGAGTACTCTACTAGGAGAAGTAATGCCAAACACACATACTGTGTCCGAAGGGGTAATGTCTATTATGAGTACTCTACGAGGAGAAGTAATGCCAAACACACATACTGTGTCCGAAGGGGTAATGTCTATTATGAGTACGCTACTAGGAGAAGTAATGCCAAACAAACATACTGTGTCGGAAGAGGTAATGTCTATTATGAGTACTCTACTAGGAGAAGTAATGCCAAACAAACATACTGTGTCCGAAGAGGTAATGTTCATCAGGAGTACTATACTAGGAGAAGTAATGCCAAACAAACATACTGTGTCGGAAGAGGAAATGTCAATCATGAGTACTCTA
This sequence comes from Lissotriton helveticus, assembly GCF_964261635.1. Lineage (NCBI taxonomy): Eukaryota > Metazoa > Chordata > Amphibia > Caudata > Salamandridae > Lissotriton > Lissotriton helveticus. Next base: position 11,864,657 of record NC_136067.1, on the reverse strand, counting down.
CTAGGAGAAGTAATGCCAAGCAGACTTACTGTGTCGGAAGAGGTAATGTCTATTATGAGTACTCTACTAGGAGAAGTAATGCCAAACAAACATACTGTGTCGGAAGAGGTAATGTCTATTATGAGTACTCTACTAGGAGAAGTAATGCCAAACAAACATACTGTGTCCGAAGAGGTAATGTTCGTCAGGAGTACTCTACTAGGAGAAGTAATGCCAAACAAACATACTGTGTCGGAAGAGGTAATGTCTATTATGAGTACTCTACTAGGGGAAGTAATGCCAAACAAACATACTGTGTCCGAAGAGGTAATGTTCATCAGGAGTACTCTACTAGGAGAAGTAATGCCAAACAAACATACTGTGTCGGAAGAGGAAATGTCAATCATGAGTACTCTACTAGGAGAAGTAATGCCAAGCAGACTTACTGTGTCGGAAGAGGTAATGTCTATTATGAGTACTCTACTAGGGGAAGTAATGCCAAACAAACATACTGTGTCCGAAGAGGTAATGTTCATCAGGAGTACTCTACTAGGAGAAGTAATGCCAAACAAACATACTGTGTCCAAAAAGGTAATGTCCACCATGAGTACTCTACTAGGAGAAGTAATGCCAAGCAAACTTACTGTGTCGAAAGAGGTACTGTTCATCATGTGTACTCTACTAGGAGAAGTAATGCCAAACAAACATACTGTGTCCGAAGAGGTAATGTTCATCAGGAGTACTCTACTAGGAAAAGTAATGCCAAACAAACATACTGTGTCCAAAGAGGTAATGTCCACCATGAGTGCTCTACTAGGAAAAGTAATGCCAAGCAAACTTACTGTGTCGAAAGAGGTAATGTCAATCATGAGTACTCTACTAGGAGAAGTAATGCCAAACAAACATACTGTGTCCAAAGAGGTAATGTCCACCATGAGTACTCTACTAGGAAAAGTAATGCCAAGCAAACTTACTGTGTCGAAAGAGGTAATGTCAATCATGAGTACTCTACTAGGAGAAGTAATGCCAAACAAACATACTGTGCCTGAAGAGGTAATGTCCATCATGAGTACTCTACTAGGAGAAGTAATGCCAAACAAACATACTGTGTCGGAAGAGGTAATGTCAATCATGAGTACTCTACTAGGAGAAGTAATGCCAAGCAAACTTACTGTGTCGGAAGAGGTAATGTCTATTATGAGTACTCTACTAGGAGAAGTAATGCCAAACAAACATACTGTGTCGGAAGAGGTAAAGTCAATCATGAGTACTCTACTAGGAGAAGTAATGCCAAGCAAACTTACTGTGTCGGAAGAGGTAATGTCTATTATGAGTACTCTACTAGGAGAAGTAATGCCAAACAAACATACTGTGTCAGAAGAGGTAATGTCTATTATGAGTACTCTACTAGGAGAAGTAATGCCAAACAAACATACTGTGTCCGAAGAGGTAATGTTCATCAGGAGAACTCTACTAGGAGAAGTAATGCCAAACACACATACTATATCCGAAGAGGTAATGTCCATCATGAGTACTCTACTAGGAGAAGTAATGCCAAACACACATACTGTGTCCGAAGGGGTAATGTCTATTATGAGTACTCTACGAGGAGAAGTAATGCCAAACACACATACTGTGTCCGAAGGGGTAATGTCTATTATGAGTACGCTACTAGGAGAAGTAATGCCAAACAAACATACTGTGTCGGAAGAGGTAATGTCTATTATGAGTACTCTACTAGGAGAAGTAATGCCAAACAAACATACTGTGTCCGAAGAGGTAATGTTCATCAGGAGTACTATACTAGGAGAAGTAATGCCAAACAAACATACTGTGTCGGAAGAGGAAATGTTCATCAGGAGTACTCTACTAGGAGAAGTAATGCCAAGCAGACTTACTGTGTCGGAAGAGGTAATGTCTATTATGAGTACTCTACTAGGAGAAGTAATGCCAAACAAACATACTGTGTCGGAAGAGGTAATGTCTATTATGAGTACTCTACTAGGAGAAGTAATGCCAAACAAACATACTGTGTCGGAATAGGTAATGTCTATTATGAGTACTCTACTAGGGGAAGTAATGCCAAACAAACATACTGTGTCCGAAGAGGTAATGTTCATCAGGAGTACTCTACTAGGAGAAGTAATGCCAAACAAACATACTGTGTCGGAAGAGGAAATGTCAATCATGAGTACTCTACTAGGAGAAGTAATGCCAAGCAGACTTACTGTGTCGGAAGAGGTAATGTCTATTATGAGTACTCTACTAGGGGAAGTAATGCCAAACAAACATACTGTGTCCGAAGAGGTAATGTTCATCAGGAGTACTCTACTAGGAGAAGTAATGCCAAACAAACATACTGTGTCCAAAAAGGTAATGTCCACTAGAGTACTCTACTAGGAGAAGTAATGCCAAGCAAACTTACTGTGTCGAAAGAGGTACTGTTCATCATGTGTACTCTACTAGGAGAAGTAATGCCAAACAAACATACTGTGTCCGAAGAGGTAATGTTCATCAGGAGTACTCTACTAGGAAAAGTAATGCCAAACAAACATACTGTGTCCAAAGAGGTAATGTCCACCATGAGTGCTCTACTAGGAAAAGTAATGCCAAGCAAACTTACTGTGTCGAAAGAGGTAATGTCAATCATGAGTACTCTACTAGGAGAAGTAATGCCAAACAAACATACTGTGTCCAAAGAGGTAATGTCCACCATGAGTACTCTACTAGGAAAAGTAATGCCAAGCAAACTTACTGTGTCGAAAGAGGTAATGTCAATCATGAATACTCTACTAGGAGAAGTAATGCCAAACAAACATACTGTGCCTGAAGAGGTAATGTCCATCATGAGTACTCTACTAGGAGAAGTAATGCCAAACAAACATACTGTGTCGGAAAAGGTAATGTCAATCATGAGTACTCTACTAGGAGAAGTAATGCCAAACAAACATACTGTGTCCAAAGAGAAAATGTCTATTATGAGTACTCTACTAGGAGAAGTAATGCCAAACACACATACTGTGTCCAAAGAGGTAATGTTCATCAGGAGTACTCTACTAGGAGAAGTAATGCCAAACAAACATACTGTGTCAGAAAAGGTAATGTCAATCATGAGTACTCTACTAGGAGAAGTAATGCCAAACAAACATACTGTGTCCGAAGAGGTAATGTCTATTATGAGTGCTCTACTAGGAGAAGTAATGCCAAGCAAACATACTGTGTCGGAAGAGGTAATGTCAATCATGAGTACTCTACTAGGAGAAGTAATGCCAAACAAACATACTGTGTCCGAAGAGGTAATGTTCATCAGGAGTACTCTACTAGGAGAAGTAATGCCAAACAAACATACTGTGTCGGAAGAGGTAATGTCAATCATGAGTACTCTACTAGGAGAAGTAATGCCAAGCAAACTTACTGTGTCCAAAGAGAAAATGTCTATTATGAGTACTCTACTAGGAGAAGTAATGCCAAACACACATACTGTGTCCAAAGAGGTAATGTTCATCAGGAGTACTCTACTAGGAGAAGTAATGCCAAACAAACATACTGTGTCAGAAAAGGTAATGTCAATCATGAGTACTCTACTAGGAGAAGTAATGCCAAACAAACATACTGTGTCCGAAGAGGTAATGTCTATTATGAGTACTCTACTAGGAGAAGTAATGCCAAGCAAACATACTGTGTCGGAAGAGGTAATGTCAATCATGAGTACTCTACTAGGAGAAGTAATGCCAAACAAACATACTGTGTCCGAAGAGGTAATGTCAATCATGAGTACTCTACTAGGAGAAGTAATGCCAAACAAACATACTGTGTCGGAAGAGGTAATGTCAATCATGAGTACTCTACTAGGAGAAGTAATGCCAAGCAAACTTACTGTGTCGGAAGAGGTAATGTCTATTATGAGTACTCTACTAGGAGAAGTAATGCCAAACAAACATACTGTGTCGGAAGAGGTAATGTCTATTATGAGTACTCTACTAGGAGAAGTAATGCCAAACAAACATACTGTGTCGGAAGAGGTAATGTCAATCATGAGTACTCTACTAGGAGAAGTAATGCCAAACAAACATACTGTGTCAGAAGAGGTAATGTTTATTATGAGTACTCTACTAGGAGAAGTAATGCCAAACAAACATACCGTGTCCGAAGAGGTAATGTTCATCAGGAGTACTCTACTAGGAGAAGTAATGCCAAACACACATACTATATCCGAAGAGGTAATGTCCATCATGAGTACTCTACTAGGAGAAGTAATGCCAAACACACATACTGTGTCTGAAGGGGTAATGTCTATTATGAGTACTCTACTAGGAGAAGTAATGCCAAACAAACATACTGTGTCCGAAGAGGTAATGTCAATCATGAGTACTCTACTAGGAGAAGTAATGCCAAACAAACATACTGTGTCCGAAGAGGTAATGTCAATCATGAGTACTCTACTAGGAGAAGTAATGCCAAACAAACATACTGTGTCGGAATAGGTAATGTCAATCATGAGTACTCTACTAGGAGAAGTAATGCCAAGCAAACTTACTGTGTCGGAAGAGGTAATGTCTATTATGAGTACTCTACTAGGAGAAGTAATGCCAAACAAACATACTGTGTCGGAAGAGGTAATGTCTATTATGAGTACTCTACTAGGAGAAGTAATGCCAAACAAACATACTGTGTCGGAAGAGGTAATGTCAATCATGAGTACTCTACTAGGAGAAGTAATGCCAAACAAACATACTGTGTCAGAAGAGGTAATGTTTATTATGAGTACTCTACTAGGAGAAGTAATGCCAAACAAACATACCGTGTCCGAAGAGGTAATGTTCATCAGGAGTACTCTACTAGGAGAAGTAATGCCAAACACACATACTATATCCGAAGAGGTAATGTCCATCATGAGTACTCTACTAGGAGAAGTAATGCCAAACACACATACTGTGTCTGAAGGGGTAATGTCTATTATGAGTACTCTACGAGGAGAAGTAATGCCAAACACACATACTGTGTCCGAAGGGGTAATGTCTATTATGAGTATGCTACTAGGAGAAGTAATGCCAAACAAACATACTGTCGGAAGAGGTAATGTTCATCAGGAGTACTCTACTAGGAGAAGTAATGCCAAACAAACATACTGTGTCGGAAAAGGTAAAGTCAATCATGAGTACTCTACTAGGAGAAGTAATGCCAAGCAAACTTACTGTGTCGGAAGAGGTAATGTCTATTATGAGTACTCTACTAGGAGAAGTAATGCCAAACAAACATACTGTGCCTGAAGAGGTAATGTCCATCATGAGTACTCTACTAGGAGAAGTAATGCCAAGCAAACTTACTGTGTCGGAAGAGGTAATGTCTATTATGAGTACTCTACTAGGAGAAGTAATGCCAAACAAACATACTGTGTCCGAAGAGGTAATGTTCATCAGGAGTACTCTACTAGGAGAAGTAATGCCAAACAAACATACTGTGTCGGAAGAGGAAATGTCAATCATGAGTACTCTACTAGGAGAAGTAATGCCAAGCAAACTTACTGTGTCGGAAGAGGAATGTCTATTATGAGTACTTTACTAGGAGAAGTAATGCCAAACAAACATACTGTGTCGGAAGAGGAAATGTCTATTATGAGTACTCTACTAGGAGAAGTAATGCCAAACAAACATACTGTGTCCGAAGAGGTAATGTTCATCAGGAGTACTCTACTAGGAGAAGTAATGCCAAACACACATACTATATCTGAAGAGGTAATGTCCATCATAAGTACTCTACTAGGAGAAGTAATGCCAAACAAACATACTGTGTCGGAAGAGGTAATGTCTATTATGAGTACTCTATTAGGAGAAGTAATGCCAAACAAACATACTGTGTCCGAAGAGGTAATGTTCATCAGGAGTACTCTACTAGGAAAAGTAATGCCAAACAAACATACTGTGTCCAAAGAGGTAATGTCCACCATGAGTACTCTACTAGGAAAAGTAATGCCAAGCAAACTTACTGTGTCGAAAGAGGTAATGTCAATCATGAGTACTCTACTAGGAGAAGTAATGCCAAACAAACATACTGTGTCCAAAGAGGTAATTTCCACCATGAGTACTCTACTAGGAAAAGTAATGCCAAGCAAACTTACTGTGTCGAAAGAGGTAATGTCAATCATGAGTACTCTACTAGGAGAAGTAATGCCAAACAAACATACTGTGTCGGAAGAGGTAATGTTCATCAGGAGTACTCTACTAGGAGAAGTAATGCCAAACAAACATACTGTGTCGGAAGAGGTAATGTCAATCATGAGTACTCTACTAGGAGAAGTAATGCCAAACAAACATACTGTGTCAGAAGAGGTAATGTCTATTATGAGTACTCTACTAGGAGAAGTAATGCCAAACAAACATACTGTGTCCGAAGAGGTAATGTTCATCAGGAGTACTCTACTAGGAGAAGTAATGCCAAACACACATACTATATCCGAAGAGGTAATGTCCATCATGAGTACTCTACTAGGAGAAGTAATGTCAAACACACATACTGTGTCCGAAGGGGTAATGTCTATTATGAGTACTCTACGAGGAGAAGTAATGCCAAACACACATACTGTGTCCGAAGGGGTAATGTCTATTATGAGTACGCTACTAGGAGAAGTAATGCCAAACAAACATACTGTGTCGGAAGAGGTAATGTTCATCAGGAGTACTCTACTAAAAGAGAAGTAATGCCAAACAAACATACTGTGTCGGAAGAGGTAATGTCAATCATGAGTACTCTACTAGGAGAAGTAATGCCAAACAAACATACTGTGTCAGAAAAGGTAATGTCAATCATGAGTACTCTACTAGGAGAAGTAATGCCAAACAAACATACTGTGTCCGAAGAGGTAATGTCTATTATGAGTACTCTACTAGGAGAAGTAATGCCAAGCAAACATACTGTGTCGGAAGAGGTAATGTCAATCATGAGTACTCTACTAGGAGAAGTAATGCCAAACAAACATACTGTGTCCGAAGAGGTAATGTTCATCAGGAGTACTCTACTAGGAGAAGTAATGCCAAACAAACATACTGTGTCGGAAGAGGTAATGTCAATCATGAGTACTCTACTAGGAGAAGTAATGCCAAGCAAACTTACTGTGTCGGAAGAGGTAATGTCTATTATGAGTACTCTACTAGGAGAAGTAATGCCAAACAAACATACTGTGTCGGAAGAGGTAATGTCTTTTATGAGTACTCTACTAGGAGAAGTAATGCCAAACAAACATACTGTGTCGGAAGAGGTAATGTCAATCATGAGTACTCTACTAGGAGAAGTAATGCCAAACAAACATACTGTGTCAGAAGAGGTAATGTCTATTATGAGTACTCTACTAGGAGAAGTAATGCCAAACACACATACTGTGTCCGAAGAGGTAATGTTCATCAGGAGTACTCTACTAGGAGAAGTAATGCCAAACACACATACTATATCCGAAGAGGTAATGTCCATCATGAGTACTCTACTAGGAGAAGTAATGCCAAACACACATACTGTGTCTGAAGGGGTAATGTCTATTATGAGTACTCTACGAGGAGAAGTAATGCCAAACACACATACTGTGTCCGAAGGGGTTATGTCTATTATGAGTATGCTACTAGGAGAAGTAATGCCAAACAAACATACTGTGTCGGAAAAGGTAATGTCAATCATGAGTACTCTACTAGGAGAAGTAATGCCAAGCAAACTTACTGTGTCGGAAGAGGTAATGTCTATTATGAGTACTCTACTAGGAGAAGTAATGCCAAACAAACATACTGTGCCTGAAGAGGTAATGTCCATCATGAGTACTCTACTAGGAGAAGTAATGCCAAGCAAACTTACTGTGTCGGAAGAGGTAATGTCTATTATGAGTACTCTACTAGGAGAAGTAATGCCAAACAAACATACTGTGTCCGAAGAGGTAATGTTCATCAGGAGTACTCTACTAGGAGAAGTAATGCCAAACAAACATACTGTGCCTGAAGAGGTAATGTCCATCATGAGTACTCTACTAGGAGAAGTAATGCCAAGCAAACTTACTGTGTCGGAAGAGGTAATGTCTATTATGAGTACTCTACTAGGAGAAGTAATGCCAAACAAACATACTGTGTCCGAAGAGGTAATGTTCATCAGGAGTACTCTACTAGGAGAAGTAATGCCAAACAAACATACTGTGTCGGAAGAGGAAATGTCAATCATGAGTACTCTACTAGGAGAAGTAATGCCAAGCAGACTTACTGTGTCGGAAGAGGAATGTCTATTATGAGTACTTTACTAGGAGAAGTAATGCCAAACAAACATACTGTGTCGGAAGAGGAAATGTCTATTATGAGTACTCTACTAGGAGAAGTAATGCCAAACAAACATACTGTGTCCGAAGAGGTAATGTTCATCAGGAGTACTCTACTAGGAGAAGTAATGCCAAACACACATACTATATCTGACGAGGTAATGTCCATCATAAGTACTCTACTAGGAGAAGTAATGCCAAACAAACATACTGTGTCGGAAGAGGTAATGTCTATTATGAGTACTCTACTAGAGAAGTAATGCCAAACAAACATACTGTGTCCAAAGAGGTAATTTCCACCATGAGTACTCTACTAGGAGAAGTAATGCCAAGCAAACTTTCTGTGTCGAAAGAGGTAATGTCAATCATGAGTACTCTACTAGGAGAAGTAATGCCAAACAAACATACTGTGCCTGAAGAGGTAATGTCCATCATGAGTACTCTACTAGGAGAAGTAATGCCAAGCAAACTTACTGTGTCGGAAGAGGTAATGTCTATTATGAGTACTCTACTAGGAGAAGTAATGCCAAACAAACATACTGTGTCCGAAGAGGTAATGTTCATCAGGAGTACTCTACTAGGAGAATTAATGCCAAACAAACATACTGTGTCGGAAGAGGAAATGTCAATCATGAGTACTCTACTAGGAGAAGTAATGCCAAGCAGACTTACTGTGTCGGAAGAGGAATGTCTATTATGAGTACTTTACTAGGAGAAGTAATGCCAAACAAACATACTGTGTCGGAAGAGGAAATGTCTATTATGAGTACTCTACTAGGAGAAGTAATGCCAAACAAACATACTGTGTCCGAAGAGGTAATGTTCATCAGGAGTACTCTACTAGGAGAAGTAATGCCAAACACACATACTATATCTGACGAGGTAATGTCCATCATAAGTACTCTACTAGGAGAAGTAATGCCAAACAAACATACTGTGTCGGAAGAGGTAATGTCTATTATGAGTACTCTACTAGAGAAGTAATGCCAAACAACATACTGTGTCCAAAGAGGTAATTTCCACCATGAGTACTCTACTAGGAGAAGTAATGCCAAACAAACATACTGTGCCTGAAGAGGTAATGTCCATCATGAGTACTCTACTAGGAGAAGTAATGCCAAGCAAACTTACTGTGTCGGAAGAGGTAATGTCTATTATGAGTACTCTACTAGGAGAAGTAATGCCAAACAAACATACTGTGTCCGAAGAGGTAATGTTCATCAGGAGTACTCTACTAGGAGAAGTAATGCCAAACAAACATACTGTGTCGGAAGAGGAAATGTCAATCATGAGTACTCTACTAGGAGAAGTAATGCCAAGCAGACTTACTGTGTCGGAAGAGGAATGTCTATTATGAGTACTTTACTAGGAGAAGTAATGCCAAACAAACATACTGTGTCGGAAGAGGAAATGTCTATTATGAGTACTCTACTAGGAGAAGTAATGCCAAACAAACATACTGTGTCCGAAGAGGTAATGTTCATCAGGAGTACTCTACTAGGAGAAGTAATGCCAAACACACATACTATATCTGACGAGGTAATGTCCATCATAAGTACTCTACTAGGAGAAGTAATGCCAAACAAACATACTGTGTCGGAAGAGGTAATGTCTATTATGAGTACTCTACTAGAGAAGTAATGCCAAACAAACATACTGTGTCCAAAGAGGTAATTTCCACCATGAGTACTCTACTAGGAGAAGTAATGCCAAGCAAACTTTCTGTGTCGAAAGAGGTAATGTCAATCATGAGTACTCTACTAGGAGAAGTAATGCCAAACAAACATACTGTGTCGGAAGAGGTAATGTTCATCAGGAGTATTCTACTAGGAGAAGTAATGCCAAACAAACATACTGTGTCGGAAGAGGTAATGTCAATCATGAGTACTCTACTAGGAGAAGTAATGCCAAACAAACATACTGTGTCAGAAGAGGTAATGTCTATTATGAGTACTCTACGAGGAGAAGTAATGCCAAACAAACATACTGTGTCCGAAGAGGTAATGTTCATCAGGAGTACTCTACTAGGAGAAGTAATGCCAAACACACATACTATATCCGAAGAGGTAATGTCCATCATGAATACTCTACTAGGAGAAGTAATGTCAAACACACATACTGTGTCCGAAGGGGTAATGTCTATTATGAGTACTCTACGAGGAGAAGTAATGCCAAACACACATACTGTGTCCGAAGGGGTAATGTCTATTATGAGTACGCTACTAGGAGAAGTAATGCCAAACAAACATACTGTGTCGGAAGAGGTAATGTTCATCAGGAGTACTCTACTAAAAGAGAAGTAATGCCAAGCAAACTTACTGTGTCGGAAGAGGTAATGTCTATTATGAGTACTCTACTAGGAGAAGTAATGCCAAACAAACATACTGTGCCTGAAGAGGTAATGTCCATCATGAGTACTCTACTAGGAGAAGTAATGCCAAACAAACATACTGAGTCGGAAAAGGTAATGTCAATCATGAGTACTCTACTAGGAGAAGTAATGCCAATCAAACATACTGTGTCCGAAGAGGTAATGTCTATTATGAGTACTCTACTAGGAGAAGTAATGCCAAGCAAACATACTGTGTCGGAAGAGGTAATGTCAATCATGAGTACTCTACTAGGAGAAGTAATGCCAAACAAACATACTGTGTCGGAAGAGGTAATGTCTATTATGAGTACTCTACTGGGAGAAGTAATGCCAAACAAACATACTATGTCCAAAGAGGTAATGTCCACCATGAGTATCTACTAGGAGAAGTAATGCCAAACACACATACTGTGCCCAAAGAGGTAATGTCCATTATGAGTACTCTACTAGGAGAAGTAATGCTAAACAAACATACTGTGTCGGAAGAGGTAATGTCCATCAGGAGCACTCTACTAGGAGAAGTAATGCCAATCAAACATACTGTGTACGAAGAGGTAATGTCCATTATGAGTACTCTACTAGGAGAAGCAATGCCAAGCACACATACTGTGTCCGAAGAGGTAATGTCCATTATGAGTACTCTATTAGGAGAAGCAATGCCAAGCACACATACTGGGTCCGAAGAGGTAATGTCCATTATGAGTACTCTACTAGGAGAAGCAATGCCAAGCACACATACTGTGTCCGAAGAGGTAATGTCTATTATGAGTACTCTACTAGGAGAAGCAATGCCAAGCACACATACTGTGTCCGAAGAGGTAATGTCTATTATGA